>NC_064824.1:503319-1130891 GCF_024166365.1 Elephas maximus indicus | reverse complement strand
AGTAGAGTCAATTAGGGTAGGGTTTTAGGGTAGGGTAGAGTAGGGGGAAGAGAGAGAATAGAAGAATAAAATAAAACAGAGCACTATAGAAAAGGATAGATTATTGTTAGGTAGGGTATGATAGGGTAGAATAGAATAGAAATGAATAGAATAAAAGAGAAGAAAGTCGAATTGCATCAAATCTTACAGAATCGCATTAAATCACATGGAATAGAATAGATTAGAATAGGGTAGGGTAGGGTAGAATGGAATGGAATAGAATAGAACAGCATAGAACAGAATGAAAGGAAAAGAACAGGGGAGGGCAGGGTAGAATAGAGTAGGATACTGTAGAGTCAAATAGAATGTAATAGAATAGATTAGGGTAGGGTAGCATAGGGTGGAATAGAGAGTAGAAGAATAGAATAGAAGAGAACAGACTAGAACTGAAAAGAGTCGAATTGAATAGATTAAAGTTCGACAGGGAAGGGGAGAGGACGGTAGAATAGAATAGCATAGAACAGAACAGAACACAATAGAAAGCATAGCAGAGAGTAGAATAGGGAAGAGTGGAGTTGAATAGAATCGAAAGGAGCCAAATAGAGCTGATTAGAGCAAAACGGAGCCGAAATGACCTGAATCAAGATGAAACGAGATGAATCGAGACAAATCGAGCCGAATTGTGCCTAATCACATTATATCACAGAGAATCGTGTCGCATCCCATCAAATTGTGTCTAATTGCATCGAATCAAATTGAATTTCATTTAAGCTGAATCGCGTCGAATCGTGTCGAAATGTGTCAAGTCGAATCCCATCGAATAGATTAGAGTAGGGTAGGGTAGGGTAGAAAGAATAGAGTTAAATAGAAGAGAATACAAAGAATACAATAGAATAGAGTAAAGCAGAATAGAGTTGAATAGAGTCAAATAGAGGCGAATAGAGCCAAATGGAGATAAAACGAGAAAAATTGCTTTGAATCACGTCGAATCGAACCAATTAGAGTAAACTAGAGCAGGGTAGAATAGAATAGTGCAGAATGGAGTGGAATGGTGTGGAATGGAATCGAATGGAGTCGAATTGAGTCGAATAATGATGAATAGAGTAGAAAAGAGTTGAATACGGCAGAATAGGGCCAAATCGAGCCGAATCCCACCACATAGAACCTAATCAGCTGAATTGAGCCGAATTGAGCTGATTTGAACTGAAAGGTGCCGAATCTCATCGAAATGTGTCAAATTAAATTGAAGAGATTAGAGTAGGGTAGGTTAAGGTAGGGTAGAAGAGAGTAGAACAGAACAGAACAGAAGGAATAGATTAGGGTCGAATAGAGCCGAATCAAACCGAATTGAGACAAATCTTGCCAAATCGCATCGTATGGTGTCGAATCTTTTAGATTCGCTTCGAATCCTTTGAATTCGGGTTGAATTGTCCTGCACTGAATCACATTTTTAGAATGGATTATAGTCGAGTAGGATAGGGTACAGTAGATTACAATAGAATAGAGTACAACAGATTAGAATGGAGTAGAATGCTGGAGTGGAGCTGAATGTTTTTGAGTGGAGTCGAATGGCATCGAATACAGACAAATACAGTCGAATAGAGCTGATTAGAGACGAATAGAGCCAAATCGGACTAAACCGAGCCAAATCAAATCGAATCAAACCGATTTGAACCAAATGGAGCCCATTGAAGCCGATTCGAGCCTAGCCACACCGAGTCGCGTCGAACTGTGTTGAAATGCGACGAATTGAATTGAATAGAGCAGGGTAGGTTAGGGTAGAATAGAAGAGAATAGGACAGAACAGAATAGAAAGAACGCAATAGAATAGGGTAAGAAGAGTAGGGCAGAGTGGAACAGAGTAGTGTAGAGTAGAATAGAGTCAGATAGAGCCGAATCCAGCCGAACCAATCCAAATGGATAGGAAAGAAGACAAATCACGTCAAATAGAATCGAACCGATTAGAGTTTGTTAGGGTAGGGTAGAAAGGAATAGAGTAGGATAGTGTAGAATAGAGTGGAATTATTTGGAATGGAGTCAAATGGAGTGGAATAGATACGAACAGAGTAGAAAAGAGTTGAATAGAGCCAAATAGAGCAGAATAGGGCTGAATAAGGCCAAATAGAGCCAAAGTGAGTCAAATCAAGCCTAATTGAGCTGAATCAACCTGAATAGAGCCGAATCGAGCCGAATCGAGCCTAATCATGCTGAATCCACACGATTCGAGCCGAATGGAGCCGAAAGGACCTGAATGGAGCAAGGAAGGCAAGCATCAAACGGGACCCAGTCAGACCAAGCTGGATATGACCAGATCAAGCCGGGCATAAACAGATCAAACCAGATCTAACTAGACCCAACGGGATCATGCTGCATTAAACAGGGCCTAACTGTATCCAAGCGGATCCAATCGAATCCAGGTGGATAAAAGCAGACCAGCCGAAAAGAACCGGATCCAGCCAGACATAAAAGGATCCAGTCAGATCTGAATGGATTCAACCAATTTTAACCAGATGCACCCGGATTCAACCAGTCCCAACCGGTTCCAACCGGATCCATCCAGTTCCATACATTCCCATCTGGTTCCAACCGCATCCAACAGATTGAAACCGGATGCGTCCGGATCCAACTGGTTCCATGTGGACCAGGCCGGATCCATCAGGTTTCAACTGCTTCCAGCTGGATCCAACAGGCTCTGGCCGAATCCAACTGGATCCATCCGGTTCCAACCAGTTCCTTACAAAACTACCCGATCCCAACAGGTTCCATCCGGATCTCTCTGGTTCCAACTGGTTCCATCTGGATCCAGCCGGATCCAGATGGTTTCAACCGGTTCCACCCGGATCCAAAATGTTCCAGCCGGTTTCAACTGGATCCATCCGGTTCCAACCCGTTCCTTCCGGAATGATCCGGTTCCGACCGGTTCCAGCCGGATCCAGCCGGTTTCAACCGGTTCCACCCGGATCCAACCGGTTCCAGCCGGTTTCAACTGGATCCATCCGGTTCCAACCGGTTCCTTCCGGAATGATCCGGTTCCGACCGGTTCCAGCCGGATCCAGCCGGTTTCAACCGATTCCACCTGGATCCAACCGGTTCCAGCCGGTTTCAACTGGATCCATCCGGTTCCAACCGGTTCCTTCTGGAATGATCCGGTTCCGACCGGTTCCAGCCGGATCCAGCCGGTTTCAACCGGTTCCACCCGGATCCAACCGGTTCCAGCCGGTTTCAACTGGATCCAACCGGTTCCAACCGGTTCCTTCCGGAATGATCCGGTTCCGACCGGTTCCACCCGGATCCAACCGGTTCCAGCTGGTTTCAACTGGATCCATCCGGTTCCAACCGGAATGATCCGGTTCCGACCGGTTCCATCCGGATCCAACCGGATCCAGCCGGTTTCAACTGGTTCCACCCGGATCCAACCGGTTCCAGCCGGTTCCACCCGGATCCAACCGGTTCCACCCGGATCCAACCGGTTCCAGCCGGTTTCAACTGGATCCATCCGGTTCCAACCGGTTCCTTACGGAATGATCCGGTTCTGACCGGTTCCATCCGGAACCAGCCGGATCCAGCCGGTTTCAACCGGTTCCACCCGGATCCAAGCAGTTCCAGCCAGTTTCAACTGGATCCATCCGGTTCCAACCGGTTCCTTCCGGAATGATCCTGTTCCGACCGGTTCCATCCGGATCCAGCCGGTTTCAACCGGTTCGACCCGGATCCAACTGGTTCCAGCCAGTTTCAACTGGATCCATCCAGTTCCAACCGGTTCCTTAAGGAGTGATCCGGTTCCAACCGGTTCCATCTGGATCCAGCTGGATCCGGCCGGTTTCAACTGGTTGCACCCGGATCCAACCGATTCCAGCCGGTTTCAACTGGATCCATCCCGTTCCAACCGGTTCCTTCAGGAATGATCCAGTTCCAACCGGTGCCAACCGGATCCAACCGGTTTCAACCGGTTCCAGCTGGTTTCAACTGGATCTATCCGGTTCCAACTGGTTCCCCCGGAATTATCCGGTTCCGACCGGTTCCATCCGGATCCAACCGGTTCCAGCCAGTTTCAACTGGATCCATCCGATTCCAACCGGTTCCTTCCGGAATTATCCGGTTCCAACCGGTTCCATCCGGATCCAGCTGGATCCAGCCGGTTTCAACCGGATCCAACCGGTTCCAGCTGGTTTCAACTGGATCCATCCGGTTCCAACCGGTTCCTTCCGGAATGATCCGGTTCTGACCAGTTCCATCCGGATCCAGCCGGATCCATCCGTTTCCAACCGGTTCCTTCCGGAGTTATCCGGTTCCGACCGGTTCCATCCGGATCCAGCCGGTTTCAACCGGTTCCACCCGGATCCAACCGGTTCCAGCCAGTTTCAACTGGATCCATCCGGTTCCAACCGGTTCCTTCTGGAATGATCCGGTTCCGAGCAGTTCCATCCGGATGCAGCCGGTTTCAACAGGTTCCAGCCAGTTTCAACTGGATCCATTCGGTTCCGACCGGTTCCATCCGGATCCAGCTGGATCCAGCCGGATCCAGCCGGTTTCAATCGGTTCCACCCGGATCCAACCGGTTCTAGCCGGTTTCAACTGGATCCATCCAGTTCCAACCAGTTCCTTCCGGAATCATCCGGTTCCGACCTGTTCCATCTGGATCCAGCCGGTTTCAACTGGATCCATCCGGTTCCAACCGGTTCCTTCCAGAATGATCCGGTTCCAACCGGTTCCATCCGGATCCATCCGGATCCAGCCGGTTTCAACCGGTTCCACCCAGATCCAACCGGTTCCAGCCGGTTTCAACTGGATCCATCCGGTTCCAACCGGTTCCTTCTGGAATTATCCGGTTCCGAATGGTTCCAGCCGGATCCAGACGATTTCAACCGGTTCCACCCGGATCCAACCGGTTCCAGCCGGTTTCAACTGGATCCATCCGGTTCCAACCGGTTCATTAAGGAATGATCCGGTTCCGACCGGTTCCATCCAGATCCAGCCGGTTTCAACCGGTTCCTCCCGGATCCAACCGATTCCAGCCGGTTTCAAATGGATCCATCCGGATCCAACCGGTTCCTTCAGCAATGATCCAGTTCCAACCGGTTCCATCCGGATCCAGCTGGATCCGGCCAATTTCAACCGGTTCCACCCGGATCCAACCGGTTCCAGCCAGTTTCAACTGGATCCATCCGCTTCCTACCAGTTCCTTCCGGAATGATCCTGTTCCGACCGGTTCCATCCGGATCCAGCCGGATCCAGCCGGTTCTAAACGGTTCCTTCCGGAGTTATCCGGTTCCGACCGGTTCCATCCGGATCCAGCTGGTTTCAACCGGTTCCACCCGGATCCAAGCAGTTCCAGCCAGTTTCAACTGGATCCATCCGGTTCCAACCGGTTCCTTCCGGAATGATCCTGTTCCGACCGGTTCCATCCGGATCCAGCCGGTTTCAACCGGTTCAACCCGGATCCAACTGGTTCCAGCCGGTTTCAACTGGATCCATCCAGTTCCAACCGGTTCCTTAAGGAGTGATCCGGTTCCAACCGGTTCCATCTGGATCCAGCTGGATCCGGCCGGTTTCAACTGGTTGCACCCGGATCCAACCGATTCCAGCCGGTTTCAACTGGATCCATCTGGTTCCAACCGGTTACTTCCGGAATGATCCGGTCCCGACTGGTTCCATCCGGATCCAGCCGGATCCAGCAGGTTCTAAACGGTTCCTTCCGGAGTTATCCGGTTCCGACCGGTTCCATCCGGATCCAGCCGGTTTCAACCGGTTCCACCCGGATTCAACTGGTTCCAGCCGGTTTCAACTGGATCCATCCGGTTCCAACCAGTTCCTTCCAGAGTTATCCGGTTCCATCCAGATCCAGCCGGTTTCAACCGGTTCCACCCGGATCCAACTGGTTCTAGCCGGTTTCAACTGGATCCATCCGGTTCCAACCGGTTCCTTCCACAATGATCCGGTTCCGACCGGTTCCATCCGGATCCAGCCGGTTTCAACCGGTTCTAGCTGGTTTCAACTGGATCCATCCGGTTCCAACCGGTTCCTTCCAGAATGATCTGGTTCCGACCGGATCCATCCGGATCCAGCTGGATCCAGTCGGTTTCAACCGGTTCCAACTGGATCCAACCGGTTCCAGCCGGTTTCAACTGGATCCATCCGGTTCCGACCGGTTCCATTCGGATCCATCTGGATCCAGCCGGTTTTAACTGGATCCACCCGGATCCAACCGGTTCCAGCCGGTTTCAACTGGATCCATCCGGTTCCAACCGGTTCCTTCCGGAATGATCCTGTTCCAACCGGTTCCATCCCGATCCAGCCGGTTTCAACCAGTTCCACCCAGATCCAACCGGTTCCAGCCGGTTTCAACTGGATCCATCCGGTTCCAACCGGTTCCTTCTGGCGTTATCCAGTTCCGAGCGGTTCCATCCGGATCCAGCCTGTTTCAACCGGTTCCACCCGGATCCAACCGGTTCTAGTCGGTTTCAACTGGATCCATCCAGTTCCAACCGGTTCCTTCCGGAATGATCCGGTTCCGACCGGTTCCATCCGGATCCAGCCTTTTTCAACTGGTTCCAGCTGGTTTCAACTGGATCCATCCAGTTCCAACCGGTTCCCCCGGAATTATCCGGTTCCGACCGGTTCCACCCGGATCCAACCGGTTCCAGCCGGTTTCAACTGGATCCATCTGGTTAAAACCGGTTCCTTCCGGAATTATCTGGTTCCGAATGGTTCCAGCCGGATCCAGCCGGTTTCAACCTGTTCCACCCGGATCCAAATGGTTCCAGCGAGTTTCAACTGGATCCATTCGGTTCCAACCGGTTCCTTCCGGAATTATCCGGTTCCAACTGGTTCCGTCCGGATCCAGCCGGATCCAGCCGGTTTCAACCAGTTCCACCCGGATCCAACCGGTTCCAGCCGGTTTCAACTGGATCCATCCAGTTCCAACCGGTTCCTTCCGGAATGATCTGGTTCTGACCGGTTCCATCCAGATCCAGCCGGTTTCAACTGGATCCATCCGGTTCCAACCGGTTCCTTCCGGAGTTATCCGGCTCCGACCGGTTCCATCCGGATCCAGCCGGTTTCAACCGGTTCCACCCGGATTCAACGGGTTCCAGCCGGTTTCAACTGGATCCATCCGGTTCCAACCGGTTCCTTCCGGAATGATCCGGTTCCAACCAGTTCCATCCGAATCCAGCCGGTTTCAACCGGTTCCAGGTGGTTTCAAATGGATCCATCCGGTTCCAACCGGTTCCTTCCAGAATGATCCGGTTCCGACCGGTTCCATCCGGATCCAGCCGGATCCAGCCAGTTTCAACCGGTTCCAACCAGATCCAACCGGTTCCACCCGGATCCAACCGGTTCCAGCTGGTTTCAATTGGATCCATCCGGTTCCAACCGGTTCCTTTCGGAGTTATCCGGTTCTGACCGCTTCCATCCGGATCCAGCTGGTTTCAACCGGTTCCACCCGGATCCAACCGGTTCTAGCCGGTTTCAACTGGATGCAACCGGTTCCAACCGGTTCCTTCCAAAATGATCCGTTTCCGACCGGTTCCAGCCGGATCCAGCCGGTTTCAACCGGTTCCAGCCGGTTTCAACTGGATCCATCCGGTTCGAACCGGTTCCTTCCGGAATTAACCGGTTCCAAACGGTTCCATCCAGATCCAGCCGGATCCAGCCGGTTTCAAACGGTTCCACCCGGATCCAACCGGTTCCAGCCGGTTTCAACTGGATCCATCCGGTTCCAACTGGTTCCTTCCAGAATGATCCGGTCCGACCGGTTCCATCCGGATCCAGCCAGTTTCAACCGGTTCCACCCAGATCCAACCAGTTCCAGACGGTTTCAACTGGGTCCATCTGGTTCCAACTGGTTCCTTCCGGAATGATCCAGTTCCCACTGGATCTATCTGGTTCCAACCGGTTCCTTCTGGAACTATTCGGTTCCAACCGGTTCCTTCCAGATCAATCAGCTTCCAACCGGATCCATCCTGTTCCACCCTGATCAATCAGGTTTCAACTGGTTCCAGCTGGATCCAGCCAGGTCTAACTGGATCCATCTGGTTACATACAGTTCCAAAGTGTTCCTTCCGGAACTATGCGGTTGAGCCCGTTCCATCCGGATCCATCTGCTTCCAACCGGATCCAGCTGGATCCATTAGGTTTCAACTTGTTCCAGCTGGATCCAACCGTTTCCAACTGGATCCATCTGGTTCCAACCGGTTCATATCGAAACTGTCTGGCTCCAACCGGTTCCATCTGGATTCATGCACTTCCAACCGGATCCATCCAGCTCCAACCGTATCCATCTGTCTCCAAACAGTTCCAACCAGATCCAACAGGTTCCAATTGGTTCCATCCGGTTCCAACTGGATCCATCCTGTTCCATCCAGTTCCAACCGGTTGCTATCGGTTCCATCTGGATCCAACCAGATCCAATCTGATCCCTCCTATTCCAAGCAAATCCAACCGGTTCTGTCCGATTCCAACCGGATCGAATCAGCTCGAACGAATCCCGTTGAATGCCATTGAATCCCAGCAAATTCCAACAAATTGCATCGAATCCCATCGAATTCCATCCAATCGCGTCGAATCCCGTCACACCCGTTTGAATCGCATTTAATTCCGTCTATTCCCGAAGAATCTCTTCAAACCCTGTTGAACCCTGTCGATTCTTGTCGAATCCTGTTGAATCGTGTCAAATCGTATTCAGTTCCATCACAACACGTCGAAATGCTTCGATTCCTGTCAAATTGCATTGATGGCCTCCAATCGCTTCATGTCGGTTCCAAACCCGTTGAATTCCATTGAATCGCATCAAATGGCATCTGATCGGGTCGATTCCTGTCACATCCCATCGCATCTCATTAAATTTGTTGAATCGTGTCAATCTGTGTCATGTTGCATTGAATCCCTTCAAACAAAGTCAAGTGCCATCGAATTGGGTCGAATCAAGTCGAATGGCATGGAATCCCGTCGAATCTTGTCGAATCACATTGAATCCTGTCGGATTGCCTCTAATCGTGTCAAATCGTGTTGGGTCGCTTCGACACCTGTCGAATCCCATCGATTCCCATCAAATGCCGTCCAATCACATTGAACGGCTTTGAGTCGGAACCAATGGAATAGATTAGAATGGAGTAAGGTAGGGTAAGTTTGGGTAGGGTAGACTACGGTGGACTATAGTAGACTAGAATAAACTAGACTAGTAGTCTAGACTATTCCCCTAGGCTAGTAGCCTAGATGAGTAAACAAGAGTAGGGTAATGGATTACGGGTTAGGATTAGGTTTAGGGTTAGGTTCAGAGCTATCATAAGGGTTAGGTTTAGGGTTACAGATGGACTAACTTTATGATTAGAATTAGGTTTAAGGTTCGGGTTTGGGTTAGATTTAGGTTTAGGATTAAGGTTAGGTTTAGGGTTTGGATGAAGTTCACGAAAGGGTGAGGGTTATTTTTATGGTTAGGGCTAGAGTTTGGGTTTGTGTTAAGGTTAGGGTTAGGGTTCGAGTAGGGTTAGAAATTATGTTTAGGGTTACGTTTAAGTTTAGGGTTAGTCTGAAGTTCAGATTATGGGTGAGGGTTAGGTTAAGGGTTAGGATTAGGTTTAGGATTACAGATAGTGTTAGACGTTAGGTTTAGGGTGTGAGGGTGAGGTTTATTTTTAGGGTAGGCTTCAGTTTAGTGATAATGTTAGCGTTAGGGTAGTATTTGGGTTAGTGTTCGTTTAGAGTTAGGGTTAGGGATGAGGTTAGGGATAGCGTTAGGTTTAGGGTTGGGGATATATATGGTTAAGGGCTAGGGTGACTGTTGGGGTCAGGTTTACAGTTGAAGTGAGGGTTCAGGTTAATTGTTATGGTTAGGGTTAGGGGTAGAGTTAGTCTTAGGGTTAAGGTGAAGTTTTAATTAATAGCGAGGTTTAAGGTTAAGGTTAGAGTTAGGTTTAGGTTTAGTGTTAGGGTTAGGTTAAGGTTTAGAGTTAGGGTAGTGGTAAGGTTAGGGTTAAGGCTGGGTTTACTGTAAAGGGTAAGGCTAGGTTAGGTTTAGGTTTAGAGTTAGAGTTATTGCTAGGGTTTAGGGTTAGGGATACGGTCAGGTTTAGAGTTATTGTTAGGTTTAGGGTTAGGGTAGGGTGGAGTTCAGGTTAGGGTTGAGTTCACGATTAGGGTAAGGTTTAGGTTTATGTCAGGGTTAGTGCTAGGATTAGGGATGCGGTTAGGGTTGGGAAAAGGGTTAGAGGTTCATGTGAGGGTTGGTGTAAGGTTTGCACTTAAGCTGATGTTTTAGGGCGTTACGGTCAGGGTTAGGGTGAGAGTTAGGGTTAGGGTTATGTTCAGGTTTAGTGCCAGTGTTAGGGGATAGTTTAGGGTTAATTCAGTTTTAGGTTTAGCTTTAGGTTCAGGGTGCATTTAGGTTAAGGATGAGGGTTACGGTTAGTATTAGGTGTTTTGGTTAATGTTAGGGTCAGGTTTAGGGTTAGGTTTAGGGTTAGGCATAGGGTTTGGTTTAGGATTAGGTTTAGGGAGAACTGCTTTGCGGTAGCCATGTTCTAAAAGTGGAAGGAGTATGAAGTCTTAGTGTTCAGCTATTGTGAAGGCTTGCTTTGGCCCAGGGCAAACAAAGCGCCGGGGGAAATCTTAGCAGAGCCCCGCGCCTTTCCACGGTTCAAAGCGTGGAACTGCAGACTCTTTTGCAAAGAAGAGAGCGCCCAGGCAACAGCAGCCCGCACGTTTCTCAGTGAAAGGGAGAACTCCCTGACTTCATCCAGTCCTCTGAGCAAAGCAGGCAGAGGGAGAGAAACTTTCTTTCCTTCCTCTTTCCTGCCACGAATTCCTCATTTGCTCTTGCAAACGCAGGGCTTCTTCGGAAAAACTACGCCGCGGTGCAGGGATCCTTCCAGAGGAGCAACGACATAGTTTGAGCTGGAAGGGCTTGGCAGAGCCGCCGGGGAGAAAAGGCCTCTTGCTATTCTCTTTTCTTTCTGCCTGAATGCGGTCAATTCGCACTTGCCAAAGCAAGGTTTCCCAGCACAAACTACAAAGCAGCAGCTCTCTCCTGGCAGAGGAAATCCCATGCAGTTCTGCCCTTGCGAGATCGTGTTGCTACAGTGAGGCCCAGGGAAAACACACTGCCTAGAGAAATCCTAGCAAAGCCCTGTGTTTCCCCACAGGAATGTATGTCACTTTCAGTTCTTTGCCAGCAACGGAGCTCAGAGGCAACGTCAGATTGTGTGTATCTCAGGGAGAGAAAGAACACTGTGACTTCCCCCGTTCCTCTGACGAAAGCGGTTAGAGGGAGAAAAGCGTCCTCTGCTTTCGCTTTCCCGCAATGAGCTCGGCAGATCTGCCCTTCGCGAAGGGCCGTTTTCCCCCGGAGAACTGCCTCGCCGTAGCCCGGTTCTGGAAGTGGAACGAGTATGCAGTGTTAGCGTTCAGCTATTGTGAAGGCTCGCTTTGGCCCAGGGCAAACGAAGCGCCGGGGGAAATCTTAGCAGAGCCCGGCGCCTTTCCACGGTTCAAAGCGTGGAACTGCAGACTCTTTTGCAAAGAAGAGAGCGCCCAGGCAACAGCAGCCCGCACGTTTCTCAGTGAAAGGGAGAACTCCCTGACTTCATCCAGTCCTCTGAGCAAAGCAGGCAGAGGGAGAGAAACTTTCTTTCCTTCCTCTTTCCTGCCACGAATTCCTCATTTGCTCGTGCAAACGCAGGGCTTCTTTGGAAAAACTACGCCGCGGTGCAGGGATCCTTCCAGAGGAGCAACGACATAGTTTGAGCTGGAAGGGCTTGGCAGAGCAGCCGGGGAGAAAAGGCCTCTTGCTATTCTCTTTTCTTTCTGCCTGAATGCGGTCAATTCGCACTTGCCAAAGCAAGGTTTCCCAGCACAAACTACAAAGCAGCAGCTCTCTCCTGGCAGAGGAAATCCCACGCAGTTCTGCCCTTGCGAGATCGTGTTGCTACAGTGAGGCCCAGGGAAAACACACTGCCTAGAGAAATCCTAGCAAAGCCCTGTGTTTCCCCACAGGAATGTATGTCACTTTCAGTTCTTTGCCAGCAACGGAGCTCAGAGGCAACGTCAGATTGTGTGTATCTCAGGGAGAGAAAGAACACTGTGACTTCCCCCGTTCCTCTGACGAAAGCGGTTAGAGGGAGAAAAGCGTCCTTTGCTTGCGCTCCCGCAATGAGCTCGGCAGATCTGCCCTTCGCGAAGGGCCGTTTTCCCCCGGAGAACTGCCTCGCCGTAGCCCGGTTCTGGAAGTGGAACGAGTATGCAGTGTTAGCGTTCAGCTATTGTGAAGGCTCGCTTTGGCCCAGGGCAAACGAAGCGCCGGGGGAAATCTTAGCAGAGCCCGGCGCCTTTCCACGGTTCAAAGCGTGGAACTGCAGACTCTTTTGCAAAGAAGAGAGCGCCCAGGCAACAGCAGCCCGCACGTTTCTCAGTGAAAGGGAGAACTCCCTGACTTCATCCAGTCCTCTGAGCAAAGCAGGCAGAGGGAGAGAAACTTTCTTTCCTTCCTCTTTCCTGCCACGAATTCCTCATTTGCTCGTGCAAACGCAGGGCTTCTTCGGAAAAACTACGCCGCGGTGCAGGGATCCTTCCAGAGGAGCAACGACATAGTTTGAGCTGGAAGGGCTTGGCAGAGCCGCCGGGGAGAAAAGGCCTCTTGCTATTCTCTTTTCTTTCTTTCTGAATGCGGTCGATTCGCACTTGCCAAAGCAAGGTTTCCCAGCACAAACTACAAAGCAGCAGCTCTCTCCTGGCAGAGGAAATCCCATGCAGTTCTGCCCTTGCGAGATCGTGTTGCTACAGTGAGGCCCAGGGAAAACACACTGCCTAGAGAAATCCTAGCAAAGCCCTGTGTTTCCCCACAGGAATGTATGTCACTTTCAGTTCTTTGCCAGCAACGGAGCTCAGAGGCAACGTCAGATTGTGTGTATCTCAGGGAGAGAAAGAACACTGTGACTTCCCCCGTTCCTCTGACGAAAGCGGTTAGAGGGAGAAAAGCGTCCTCTGCTTTCGCTTTCCCGCAATGAGCTCGGCAGATCTGCCCTTCGCGAAGGGCCGTTTTCCCCCGGAGAACTGCCTCGCCGTAGCCCGGTTCTGGAAGTGGAACGAGTATGCAGTGTTAGCGTTCAGCTATTGTGAAGGCTCGCTTTGGCCCAGGGCAAACGAAGCGCCGGGGGAAATCTTAGCAGAGCCCGGCGCCTTTCCACGGTTCAAAGCGTGGAACTGCAGACTCTTTTGCAAAGAAGAGAGCGCCCAGGCAACAGCAGCCCGCACGTTTCTCAGTGAAAGGGAGAACTCCCTGACTTCATCCAGTCCTCTGAGCAAAGCAGGCAGAGGGAGAGAAACTTTCTTTCCTTCCTCTTTCCTGCCACGAATTCCTCATTTGCTCGTGCAAACGCAGGGCTTCTTCGGAAAAACTACGCCGCGGTGCAGGGATCCTTCCAGAGGAGCAACGACATAGTTTGAGCTGGAAGGGCTTGGCAGAGCCGCCGGGGAGAAAAGGCCTCTTGCTATTCTCTTTTCTTTCTTTCTGAATGCGGTCGATTCGCACTTGCCAAAGCAAGGTTTCCCAGCACAAACTACAAAGCAGCAGCTCTCTCCTGGCAGAGGAAATCCCATGCAGTTCTGCCCTTGCGAGATCGTGTTGCTACAGTGAGGCCCAGGGAAAACACACTGCCTACAGAAATCCTAGCAAAGCCCTGTGTTTCCCCACAGGAATGTATGTCACTTTCAGTTCTTTGCCAGCAACGGAGCTCAGAGGCAACGTCAGATTGTGTGTATCTCAGGGAGAGAAAGAACACTGTGACTTCCCCCGTTCCTCTGACGAAAGCGGTTAGAGGGAGAAAAGCGTCCTTTGCTTTCGCTTTCCCGCAATGAGCTCGGCAGATCTGCCCTTCGCGAAGGGCCGTTTTCCCCCGGAGAACTGCCTCGCCGTAGCCCGGTTCTGGAAGTGGAACGAGTATGCAGTGTTAGCGTTCAGCTATTGTGAAGGCTCGCTTTGGCCCAGGGCAAACGAAGCGCCGGGGGAAATCTTAGCAGAGCCCGGCGCCTTTCCACGGTTCAAAGCGTGGAACTGCAGACTCTTTTGCAAAGAAGAGAGCGCCCAGGCAACAGCAGCCCGCACGTTTCTCAGTGAAAGGGAGAACTCCCTGACTTCATCCAGTCCTCTGAGCAAAGCAGGCAGAGGGAGAGAAACTTTCTTTCCTTCCTCTTTCCTGCCACGAATTCCTCATTTGCTCGTGCAAACGCAGGGCTTCTTCGGAAAAACTACGCCGCGGTGCAGGGATCCTTCCAGAGGAGCAACGACATAGTTTGAGCTGGAAGGGCTTGGCAGAGCAGCCGGGGACAAAAAGGCCTCTTGCTATTCTCTTTTCTTTCTTTCTGAATGCGGTCAATTCGCACTTGCCAAAGCAAGGTTTCCCAGCACAAACTACAAAGCAGCAGCTCTCTCCTGGCAGAGGAAATCCCATGCAGTTCTGCCCTTGCGAGATCGTGTTGCTACAGTGAGGCCCAGGGAAAACACACTGCCTAGAGAAATCCTAGCAAAGCCCTGTGTTTCCCCACAGGAATGTATGTCACTTTCAGTTCTTTGCCAGCAACGGAGCTCAGAGGCAACGTCAGATTGTGTGTATCTCAGGGAGAGAAAGAACACTGTGACTTCCCCCGTTCCTCTGACGAAAGCGGTTAGAGGGAGAAAAGCGTCCTCTGCTTTCGCTTTCCCGCAATGAGCTCGGCAGATCTGCCCTTCGCGAAGGGCCGTTTTCCCCCGGAGAACTGCCTCGCCGTAGCCCGGTTCTGGAAGTGGAACGAGTATGCAGTGTTAGCGTTCAGCTATTGTGAAGGCTCGCTTTGGCCCAGGGCAAACGAAGCGCCGGGGGAAATCTTAGCAGAGCCCGGCGCCTTTCCACGGTTCAAAGCGTGGAACTGCAGACTCTTTTGCAAAGAAGAGAGCGCCCAGGCAACAGCAGCCCGCACGTTTCTCAGTGAAAGGGAGAACTCCCTGACTTCATCCAGTCCTCTGAGCAAAGCAGGCAGAGGGAGAGAAACTTTCTTTCCTTCCTCTTTCCTGCCACGAATTCCTCATTTGCTCGTGCAAACGCAGGGCTTCTTCGGAAAAACTACGCCGCGGTGCAGGGATCCTTCCAGAGGAGCAACGACATAGTTTGAGCTGGAAGGGCTTGGCAGAGCCGCCGGGGAGAAAAGGCCTCTTGCTATTCTCTTTTCTTTCTTTCTGAATGCGGTTGATTCGCACTTGCCAAAGCAAGGTTTCCCAGCACAAACTACAAAGCAGCAGCTCTCTCCTGGCAGAGGAAATCCCATGCAGTTCTGCCCTTGCGAGATCGTGTTGCTACAGTGAGGCCCAGGGAAAACACACTGCCTACAGAAATCCTAGCAAAGCCCTGTGTTTCCCCACAGGAATGTATGTCACTTTCAGTTCTTTGCCAGCAACGGAGCTCAGAGGCAACGTCAGATTGTGTGTATCTCAGGGAGAGAAAGAACACTGTGACTTCCCCCGTTCCTCTGACGAAAGCGGTTAGAGGGAGAAAAGCGTCCTTTGCTTTCGCTTTCCCGCAATGAGCTCGGCAGATCTGCCCTTCGCGAAGGGCCGTTTTCCCCCGGAGAACTGCCTCGCCGTAGCCCGGTTCTGGAAGTGGAACGAGTATGCAGTGTTAGCGTTCAGCTATTGTGAAGGCTCGCTTTGGCCCAGGGCAAACGAAGCGCCGGGGAAATCTTAGCAGAGCCCGGCGCCTTTCCACGGTTCAAAGCGTGGAACTGCAGACTCTTTTGCAAAGAAGAGAGCGCCCAGGCAACAGCAGCCCGCACGTTTCTCAGTGAAAGGGAGAACTCCCTGACTTCATCCAGTCCTCTGAGCAAAGCAGGCAGAGGGAGAGAAACTTTCTTTCCTTCCTCTTTCCTGCCACGAATTCCTCATTTGCTCGTGCAAACGCAGGGCTTCTTCGGAAAAACTACGCCGCGGTGCAGGGATCCTTCCAGAGGAGCAACGACATAGTTTGAGCTGGAAGGGCTTGGCAGAGCAGCCGGGGACAAAAAGGCCTCTTGCTATTCTCTTTTCTTTCTTTCTGAATGCGGTCAATTCGCACTTGCCAAAGCAAGGTTTCCCAGCACAAACTACAAAGCAGCAGCTCTCTCCTGGCAGAGGAAATCCCATGCAGTTCTGCCCTTGCGAGATCGTGTTGCTACAGTGAGGCCCAGGGAAAACACACTGCCTAGAGAAATCCTAGCAAAGCCCTGTGTTTCCCCACAGGAATGTATGTCACTTTCAGTTCTTTGCCAGCAACGGAGCTCAGAGGCAACGTCAGATTGTGTGTATCTCAGGGAGAGAAAGAACACTGTGACTTCCCCCGTTCCTCTGACGAAAGCGGTTAGAGGGAGAAAAGCGTCCTCTGCTTTCGCTTTCCCGCAATGAGCTCGGCAGATCTGCCCTTCGCGAAGGGCCGTTTTCCCCCGGAGAACTGCCTCGCCGTAGCCCGGTTCTGGAAGTGGAACGAGTATGCAGTGTTAGCGTTCAGCTATTGTGAAGGCTCGCTTTGGCCCAGGGCAAACGAAGCGCCGGGGGAAATCTTAGCAGAGCCCGGCGCCTTTCCACGGTTCAAAGCGTGGAACTGCAGACTCTTTTGCAAAGAAGAGAGCGCCCAGGCAACAGCAGCCCGCACGTTTCTCAGTGAAAGGGAGAACTCCCTGACTTCATCCAGTCCTCTGAGCAAAGCAGGCAGAGGGAGAGAAACTTTCTTTCCTTCCTCTTTCCTGCCACGAATTCCTCATTTGCTCGTGCAAACGCAGGGCTTCTTCGGAAAAACTACGCCGCGGTGCAGGGATCCTTCCAGAGGAGCAACGACATAGTTTGAGCTGGAAGGGCTTGGCAGAGCCGCCGGGGAGAAAAGGCCTCTTGCTATTCTCTTTTCTTTCTTTCTGAATGCGGTCGATTCGCACTTGCCAAAGCAAGGTTTCCCAGCACAAACTACAAAGCAGCAGCTCTCTCCTGGCAGAGGAAATCCCATGCAGTTCTGCCCTTGCGAGATCGTGTTGCTACAGTGAGGCCCAGGGAAAACACACTGCCTACAGAAATCCTAGCAAAGCCCTGTGTTTCCCCACAGGAATGTATGTCACTTTCAGTTCTTTGCCAGCAACGGAGCTCAGAGGCAACGTCAGATTGTGTGTATCTCAGGGAGAGAAAGAACACTGTGACTTCCCCCGTTCCTCTGACGAAAGCGGTTAGAGGGAGAAAAGCGTCATTTGCTTTCGCTTTCCCGCAATGAGCTCGGCAGATCTGCCCTTCGCGAAGGGCCGTTTTCCCCCGGAGAACTGCCTCGCCGTAGCCCGGTTCTGGAAGTGGAACGAGTATGCAGTGTTAGCGTTCAGCTATTGTGAAGGCTCGCTTTGGCCCAGGGCAAACGAAGCGCCGGGGAAATCTTAGCAGAGCCCGGCGCCTTTCCACGGTTCAAAGCGTGGAACTGCAGACTCTTTTGCAAAGAAGAGAGCGCCCAGGCAACAGCAGCCCGCACGTTTCTCAGTGAAAGGGAGAACTCCCTGACTTCATCCAGTCCTCTGAGCAAAGCAGGCAGAGGGAGAGAAACTTTCTTTCCTTCCTCTTTCCTGCCACAAATTCCTCATTTGCTCGTGCAAACGCAGGGCTTCTTCGGAAAAACTACGCCGCGGTGCAGGGATCCTTCCAGAGGAGCAACGACATAGTTTGAGCTGGAAGGGCTTGGCAGAGCAGCCGGGGACAAAAAGGCCTCTTGCTATTCTCTTTTCTTTCTTTCTGAATGCGGTCAATTCGCACTTGCCAAAGCAAGGTTTCCCAGCACAAACTACAAAGCAGCAGCTCTCTCCTGGCAGAGGAAATCCCATGCAGTTCTGCCCTTGCGAGATCGTGTTGCTACAGTGAGGCCCAGGGAAAACACACTGCCTAGAGAAATCCTAGCAAAGCCCTGTGTTTCCCCACAGGAATGTATGTCACTTTCAGTTCTTTGCCAGCAACGGAGCTCAGAGGCAACGTCAGATTGTGTGTATCTCAGGGAGAGAAAGAACACTGTGACTTCCCCCGTTCCTCTGACGAAAGCGGTTAGAGGGAGAAAAGCGTCCTCTGCTTTCGCTTTCCCGCAATGAGCTCGGCAGATCTGCCCTTCGCGAAGGGCCGTTTTCCCCCGGAGAACTGCCTCGCCGTAGCCCGGTTCTGGAAGTGGAACGAGTATGCAGTGTTAGCGTTCAGCTATTGTGAAGGCTCGCTTTGGCCCAGGGCAAACGAAGCGCCGGGGGAAATCTTAGCAGAGCCCGGCGCCTTTCCACGGTTCAAAGCGTGGAACTGCAGACTCTTTTGCAAAGAAGAGAGCGCCCAGGCAACAGCAGCCCGCACGTTTCTCAGTGAAAGGGAGAACTCCCTGACTTCATCCAGTCCTCTGAGCAAAGCAGGCAGAGGGAGAGAAACTTTCTTTCCTTCCTCTTTCCTGCCACGAATTCCTCATTTGCTCGTGCAAACGCAGGGCTTCTTCGGAAAAACTACGCCGCGGTGCAGGGATCCTTCCAGAGGAGCAACGACATAGTTTGAGCTGGAAGGGCTTGGCAGAGCCGCCGGGGAGAAAAGGCCTCTTGCTATTCTCTTTTCTTTCTTTCTGAATGCGGTCGATTCGCACTTGCCAAAGCAAGGTTTCCCAGCACAAACTACAAAGCAGCAGCTCTCTCCTGGCAGAGGAAATCCCATGCAGTTCTGCCCTTGCGAGATCGTGTTGCTACAGTGAGGCCCAGGGAAAACACACTGCCTACAGAAATCCTAGCAAAGCCCTGTGTTTCCCCACAGGAATGTATGTCACTTTCAGTTCTTTGCCAGCAACGGAGCTCAGAGGCAACGTCAGATTGTGTGTATCTCAGGGAGAGAAAGAACACTGTGACTTCCCCCGTTCCTCTGACGAAAGCGGTTAGAGGGAGAAAAGCGTCCTTTGCTTTCGCTTTCCCGCAATGAGCTCGGCAGATCTGCCCTTCGCGAAGGGCCGTTTTCCCCCGGAGAACTGCCTCGCCGTAGCCCGGTTCTGGAAGTGGAACGAGTATGCAGTGTTAGCGTTCAGCTATTGTGAAGGCTCGCTTTGGCCCAGGGCAAACGAAGCGCCGGGGAAATCTTAGCAGAGCCCGGCGCCTTTCCACGGTTCAAAGCGTGGAACTGCAGACTCTTTTGCAAAGAAGAGAGCGCCCAGGCAACAGCAGCCCGCACGTTTCTCAGTGAAAGGGAGAACTCCCTGACTTCATCCAGTCCTCTGAGCAAAGCAGGCAGAGGGAGAGAAACTTTCTTTCCTTCCTCTTTCCTGCCACAAATTCCTCATTTGCTCGTGCAAACGCAGGGCTTCTTCGGAAAAACTACGCCGCGGTGCAGGGATCCTTCCAGAGGAGCAACGACATAGTTTGAGCTGGAAGGGCTTGGCAGAGCAGCCGGGGACAAAAAGGCCTCTTGCTATTCTCTTTTCTTTCTTTCTGAATGCGGTCGATTCGCACTTGCCAAAGCAAGGTTTCCCAGCACAAACTACAAAGCAGCAGCTCTCTCCTGGCAGAGGAAATCCCATGCAGTTCTGCCCTTGCGAGATCGTGTTGCTACAGTGAGGCCCAGGGAAAACACACTGCCTACAGAAATCCTAGCAAAGCCCTGTGTTTCCCCACAGGAATGTATGTCACTTTCAGTTCTTTGCCAGCAACGGAGCTCAGAGGCAACGTCAGATTGTGTGTATCTCAGGGAGAGAAAGAACACTGTGACTTCCCCCGTTCCTCTGACGAAAGCGGTTAGAGGGAGAAAAGCGTCCTCTGCTTTCGCTTTCCCGCAATGAGCTCGGCAGATCTGCCCTTCGCGAAGGGCCGTTTTCCCCCGGAGAACTGCCTCGCCGTAGCCCGGTTCTGGAAGTGGAACGAGTATGCAGTGTTAGCGTTCAGCTATTGTGAAGGCTCGCTTTGGCCCAGGGCAAACGAAGCGCCGGGGAAATCTTAGCAGAGCCCGGCGCCTTTCCACGGTTCAAAGCGTGGAACTGCAGACTCTTTTGCAAAGAAGAGAGCGCCCAGGCAACAGCAGCCCGCACGTTTCTCAGTGAAAGGGAGAACTCCCTGACTTCATCCAGTCCTCTGAGCAAAGCAGGCAGAGGGAGAGAAACTTTCTTTCCTTCCTCTTTCCTGCCACGAATTCCTCATTTGCTCGTGCAAACGCAGGGCTTCTTCGGAAAAACTACGCCGCGGTGCAGGGATCCTTCCAGAGGAGCAACGACATAGTTTGAGCTGGAAGGGCTTGGCAGAGCCGCCGGGGAGAAAAGGCCTCTTGCTATTCTCTTTTCTTTCTTTCTGAATGCGGTCGATTCGCACTTGCCAAAGCAAGGTTTCCCAGCACAAACTACAAAGCAGCAGCTCTCTCCTGGCAGAGGAAATCCCATGCAGTTCTGCCCTTGCGAGATCGTGTTGCTACAGTGAGGCCCAGGGAAAACACACTGCCTACAGAAATCCTAGCAAAGCCCTGTGTTTCCCCACAGGAATGTATGTCACTTTCAGTTCTTTGCCAGCAACGGAGCTCAGAGGCAACGTCAGATTGTGTGTATCTCAGGGAGAGAAAGAACACTGTGACTTCCCCCGTTCCTCTGACGAAAGCGGTTAGAGGGAGAAAAGCGTCCTTTGCTTTCGCTTTCCCGCAATGAGCTCGGCAGATCTGCCCTTCGCGAAGGGCCGTTTTCCCCCGGAGAACTGCCTCGCCGTAGCCCGGTTCTGGAAGTGGAACGAGTATGCAGTGTTAGCGTTCAGCTATTGTGAAGGCTCGCTTTGGCCCAGGGCAAACGAAGCGCCGGGGAAATCTTAGCAGAGCCCGGCGCCTTTCCACGGTTCAAAGCGTGGAACTGCAGACTCTTTTGCAAAGAAGAGAGCGCCCAGGCAACAGCAGCCCGCACGTTTCTCAGTGAAAGGGAGAACTCCCTGACTTCATCCAGTCCTCTGAGCAAAGCAGGCAGAGGGAGAGAAACTTTCTTTCCTTCCTCTTTCCTGCCACAAATTCCTCATTTGCTCGTGCAAACGCAGGGCTTCTTCGGAAAAACTACGCCGCGGTGCAGGGATCCTTCCAGAGGAGCAACGACATAGTTTGAGCTGGAAGGGCTTGGCAGAGCAGCCGGGGACAAAAAGGCCTCTTGCTATTCTCTTTTCTTTCTTTCTGAATGCGGTCAATTCGCACTTGCCAAAGCAAGGTTTCCCAGCACAAACTACAAAGCAGCAGCTCTCTCCTGGCAGAGGAAATCCCATGCAGTTCTGCCCTTGCGAGATCGTGTTGCTACAGTGAGGCCCAGGGAAAACACACTGCCTAGAGAAATCCTAGCAAAGCCCTGTGTTTCCCCACAGGAATGTATGTCACTTTCAGTTCTTTGCCAGCAACGGAGCTCAGAGGCAACGTCAGATTGTGTGTATCTCAGGGAGAGAAAGAACACTGTGACTTCCCCCGTTCCTCTGACGAAAGCGGTTAGAGGGAGAAAAGCGTCCTCTGCTTTCGCTTTCCCGCAATGAGCTCGGCAGATCTGCCCTTCGCGAAGGGCCGTTTTCCCCCGGAGAACTGCCTCGCCGTAGCCCGGTTCTGGAAGTGGAACGAGTATGCAGTGTTAGCGTTCAGCTATTGTGAAGGCTCGCTTTGGCCCAGGGCAAACGAAGCGCCGGGGGAAATCTTAGCAGAGCCCGGCGCCTTTCCACGGTTCAAAGCGTGGAACTGCAGACTCTTTTGCAAAGAAGAGAGCGCCCAGGCAACAGCAGCCCGCACGTTTCTCAGTGAAAGGGAGAACTCCCTGACTTCATCCAGTCCTCTGAGCAAAGCAGGCAGAGGGAGAGAAACTTTCTTTCCTTCCTCTTTCCTGCCACGAATTCCTCATTTGCTCGTGCAAACGCAGGGCTTCTTCGGAAAAACTACGCCGCGGTGCAGGGATCCTTCCAGAGGAGCAACGACATAGTTTGAGCTGGAAGGGCTTGGCAGAGCCGCCGGGGAGAAAAGGCCTCTTGCTATTCTCTTTTCTTTCTTTCTGAATGCGGTCGATTCGCACTTGCCAAAGCAAGGTTTCCCAGCACAAACTACAAAGCAGCAGCTCTCTCCTGGCAGAGGAAATCCCATGCAGTTCTGCCCTTGCGAGATCGTGTTGCTACAGTGAGGCCCAGGGAAAACACACTGCCTAGAGAAATCCTAGCAAAGCCCTGTGTTTCCCCACAGGAATGTATGTCACTTTCAGTTCTTTGCCAGCAACGGAGCTCAGAGGCAACGTCAGATTGTGTGTATCTCAGGGAGAGAAAGAACACTGTGACTTCCCCCGTTCCTCTGACGAAAGCGGTTAGAGGGAGAAAAGCGTCCTCTGCTTTCGCTTTCCCGCAATGAGCTCGGCAGATCTGCCCTTCGCGAAGGGCCGTTTTCCCCCGGAGAACTGCCTCGCCGTAGCCCGGTTCTGGAAGTGGAACGAGTATGCAGTGTTAGCGTTCAGCTATTGTGAAGGCTCGCTTTGGCCCAGGGCAAACGAAGCGCCGGGGGAAATCTTAGCAGAGCCCGGCGCCTTTCCACGGTTCAAAGCGTGGAACTGCAGACTCTTTTGCAAAGAAGAGAGCGCCCAGGCAACAGCAGCCCGCACGTTTCTCAGTGAAAGGGAGAACTCCCTGACTTCATCCAGTCCTCTGAGCAAAGCAGGCAGAGGGAGAGAAACTTTCTTTCCTTCCTCTTTCCTGCCACGAATTCCTCATTTGCTCGTGCAAACGCAGGGCTTCTTCGGAAAAACTACGCCGCGGTGCAGGGATCCTTCCAGAGGAGCAACGACATAGTTTGAGCTGGAAGGGCTTGGCAGAGCCGCCGGGGAGAAAAGGCCTCTTGCTATTCTCTTTTCTTTCTTTCTGAATGCGGTCGATTCGCACTTGCCAAAGCAAGGTTTCCCAGCACAAACTACAAAGCAGCAGCTCTCTCCTGGCAGAGGAAATCCCATGCAGTTCTGCCCTTGCGAGATCGTGTTGCTACAGTGAGGCCCAGGGAAAACACACTGCCTACAGAAATCCTAGCAAAGCCCTGTGTTTCCCCACAGGAATGTATGTCACTTTCAGTTCTTTGCCAGCAACGGAGCTCAGAGGCAACGTCAGATTGTGTGTATCTCAGGGAGAGAAAGAACACTGTGACTTCCCCCGTTCCTCTGACGAAAGCGGTTAGAGGGAGAAAAGCGTCCTTTGCTTTCGCTTTCCCGCAATGAGCTCGGCAGATCTGCCCTTCGCGAAGGGCCGTTTTCCCCCGGAGAACTGCCTCGCCGTAGCCCGGTTCTGGAAGTGGAACGAGTATGCAGTGTTAGCGTTCAGCTATTGTGAAGGCTCGCTTTGGCCCAGGGCAAACGAAGCGCCGGGGAAATCTTAGCAGAGCCCGGCGCCTTTCCACGGTTCAAAGCGTGGAACTGCAGACTCTTTTGCAAAGAAGAGAGCGCCCAGGCAACAGCAGCCCGCACGTTTCTCAGTGAAAGGGAGAACTCCCTGACTTCATCCAGTCCTCTGAGCAAAGCAGGCAGAGGGAGAGAAACTTTCTTTCCTTCCTCTTTCCTGCCACAAATTCCTCATTTGCTCGTGCAAACGCAGGGCTTCTTCGGAAAAACTACGCCGCGGTGCAGGGATCCTTCCAGAGGAGCAACGACATAGTTTGAGCTGGAAGGGCTTGGCAGAGCAGCCGGGGACAAAAAGGCCTCTTGCTATTCTCTTTTCTTTCTTTCTGAATGCGGTCGATTCGCACTTGCCAAAGCAAGGTTTCCCAGCACAAACTACAAAGCAGCAGCTCTCTCCTGGCAGAGGAAATCCCATGCAGTTCTGCCCTTGCGAGATCGTGTTGCTACAGTGAGGCCCAGGGAAAACACACTGCCTACAGAAATCCTAGCAAAGCCCTGTGTTTCCCCACAGGAATGTATGTCACTTTCAGTTCTTTGCCAGCAACGGAGCTCAGAGGCAACGTCAGATTGTGTGTATCTCAGGGAGAGAAAGAACACTGTGACTTCCCCCGTTCCTCTGACGAAAGCGGTTAGAGGGAGAAAAGCGTCCTCTGCTTTCGCTTTCCCGCAATGAGCTCGGCAGATCTGCCCTTCGCGAAGGGCCGTTTTCCCCCGGAGAACTGCCTCGCCGTAGCCCGGTTCTGGAAGTGGAACGAGTATGCAGTGTTAGCGTTCAGCTATTGTGAAGGCTCGCTTTGGCCCAGGGCAAACGAAGCGCCGGGGAAATCTTAGCAGAGCCCGGCGCCTTTCCACGGTTCAAAGCGTGGAACTGCAGACTCTTTTGCAAAGAAGAGAGCGCCCAGGCAACAGCAGCCCGCACGTTTCTCAGTGAAAGGGAGAACTCCCTGACTTCATCCAGTCCTCTGAGCAAAGCAGGCAGAGGGAGAGAAACTTTCTTTCCTTCCTCTTTCCTGCCACGAATTCCTCATTTGCTCGTGCAAACGCAGGGCTTCTTCGGAAAAACTACGCCGCGGTGCAGGGATCCTTCCAGAGGAGCAACGACATAGTTTGAGCTGGAAGGGCTTGGCAGAGCCGCCGGGGAGAAAAGGCCTCTTGCTATTCTCTTTTCTTTCTTTCTGAATGCGGTCGATTCGCACTTGCCAAAGCAAGGTTTCCCAGCACAAACTACAAAGCAGCAGCTCTCTCCTGGCAGAGGAAATCCCATGCAGTTCTGCCCTTGCGAGATCGTGTTGCTACAGTGAGGCCCAGGGAAAACACACTGCCTACAGAAATCCTAGCAAAGCCCTGTGTTTCCCCACAGGAATGTATGTCACTTTCAGTTCTTTGCCAGCAACGGAGCTCAGAGGCAACGTCAGATTGTGTGTATCTCAGGGAGAGAAAGAACACTGTGACTTCCCCCGTTCCTCTGACGAAAGCGGTTAGAGGGAGAAAAGCGTCCTTTGCTTTCGCTTTCCCGCAATGAGCTCGGCAGATCTGCCCTTCGCGAAGGGCCGTTTTCCCCCGGAGAACTGCCTCGCCGTAGCCCGGTTCTGGAAGTGGAACGAGTATGCAGTGTTAGCGTTCAGCTATTGTGAAGGCTCGCTTTGGCCCAGGGCAAACGAAGCGCCGGGGAAATCTTAGCAGAGCCCGGCGCCTTTCCACGGTTCAAAGCGTGGAACTGCAGACTCTTTTGCAAAGAAGAGAGCGCCCAGGCAACAGCAGCCCGCACGTTTCTCAGTGAAAGGGAGAACTCCCTGACTTCATCCAGTCCTCTGAGCAAAGCAGGCAGAGGGAGAGAAACTTTCTTTCCTTCCTCTTTCCTGCCACAAATTCCTCATTTGCTCGTGCAAACGCAGGGCTTCTTCGGAAAAACTACGCCGCGGTGCAGGGATCCTTCCAGAGGAGCAACGACATAGTTTGAGCTGGAAGGGCTTGGCAGAGCAGCCGGGGACAAAAAGGCCTCTTGCTATTCTCTTTTCTTTCTTTCTGAATGCGGTCAATTCGCACTTGCCAAAGCAAGGTTTCCCAGCACAAACTACAAAGCAGCAGCTCTCTCCTGGCAGAGGAAATCCCATGCAGTTCTGCCCTTGCGAGATCGTGTTGCTACAGTGAGGCCCAGGGAAAACACACTGCCTAGAGAAATCCTAGCAAAGCCCTGTGTTTCCCCACAGGAATGTATGTCACTTTCAGTTCTTTGCCAGCAACGGAGCTCAGAGGCAACGTCAGATTGTGTGTATCTCAGGGAGAGAAAGAACACTGTGACTTCCCCCGTTCCTCTGACGAAAGCGGTTAGAGGGAGAAAAGCGTCCTCTGCTTTCGCTTTCCCGCAATGAGCTCGGCAGATCTGCCCTTCGCGAAGGGCCGTTTTCCCCCGGAGAACTGCCTCGCCGTAGCCCGGTTCTGGAAGTGGAACGAGTATGCAGTGTTAGCGTTCAGCTATTGTGAAGGCTCGCTTTGGCCCAGGGCAAACGAAGCGCCGGGGGAAATCTTAGCAGAGCCCGGCGCCTTTCCACGGTTCAAAGCGTGGAACTGCAGACTCTTTTGCAAAGAAGAGAGCGCCCAGGCAACAGCAGCCCGCACGTTTCTCAGTGAAAGGGAGAACTCCCTGACTTCATCCAGTCCTCTGAGCAAAGCAGGCAGAGGGAGAGAAACTTTCTTTCCTTCCTCTTTCCTGCCACGAATTCCTCATTTGCTCGTGCAAACGCAGGGCTTCTTCGGAAAAACTACGCCGCGGTGCAGGGATCCTTCCAGAGGAGCAACGACATAGTTTGAGCTGGAAGGGCTTGGCAGAGCCGCCGGGGAGAAAAGGCCTCTTGCTATTCTCTTTTCTTTCTTTCTGAATGCGGTCGATTCGCACTTGCCAAAGCAAGGTTTCCCAGCACAAACTACAAAGCAGCAGCTCTCTCCTGGCAGAGGAAATCCCATGCAGTTCTGCCCTTGCGAGATCGTGTTGCTACAGTGAGGCCCAGGGAAAACACACTGCCTAGAGAAATCCTAGCAAAGCCCTGTGTTTCCCCACAGGAATGTATGTCACTTTCAGTTCTTTGCCAGCAACGGAGCTCAGAGGCAACGTCAGATTGTGTGTATCTCAGGGAGAGAAAGAACACTGTGACTTCCCCCGTTCCTCTGACGAAAGCGGTTAGAGGGAGAAAAGCGTCCTCTGCTTTCGCTTTCCCGCAATGAGCTCGGCAGATCTGCCCTTCGCGAAGGGCCGTTTTCCCCCGGAGAACTGCCTCGCCGTAGCCCGGTTCTGGAAGTGGAACGAGTATGCAGTGTTAGCGTTCAGCTATTGTGAAGGCTCGCTTTGGCCCAGGGCAAACGAAGCGCCGGGGGAAATCTTAGCAGAGCCCGGCGCCTTTCCACGGTTCAAAGCGTGGAACTGCAGACTCTTTTGCAAAGAAGAGAGCGCCCAGGCAACAGCAGCCCGCACGTTTCTCAGTGAAAGGGAGAACTCCCTGACTTCATCCAGTCCTCTGAGCAAAGCAGGCAGAGGGAGAGAAACTTTCTTTCCTTCCTCTTTCCTGCCACGAATTCCTCATTTGCTCGTGCAAACGCAGGGCTTCTTCGGAAAAACTACGCCGCGGTGCAGGGATCCTTCCAGAGGAGCAACGACATAGTTTGAGCTGGAAGGGCTTGGCAGAGCCGCCGGGGAGAAAAGGCCTCTTGCTATTCTCTTTTCTTTCTTTCTGAATGCGGTCGATTCGCACTTGCCAAAGCAAGGTTTCCCAGCACAAACTACAAAGCAGCAGCTCTCTCCTGGCAGAGGAAATCCCATGCAGTTCTGCCCTTGCGAGATCGTGTTGCTACAGTGAGGCCCAGGGAAAACACACTGCCTAGAGAAATCCTAGCAAAGCCCTGTGTTTCCCCACAGGAATGTATGTCACTTTCAGTTCTTTGCCAGCAACGGAGCTCAGAGGCAACGTCAGATTGTGTGTATCTCAGGGAGAGAAAGAACACTGTGACTTCCCCCGTTCCTCTGACGAAAGCGGTTAGAGGGAGAAAAGCGTCCTCTGCTTTCGCTTTCCCGCAATGAGCTCGGCAGATCTGCCCTTCGCGAAGGGCCGTTTTCCCCCGGAGAACTGCCTCGCCGTAGCCCGGTTCTGGAAGTGGAACGAGTATGCAGTGTTAGCGTTCAGCTATTGTGAAGGCTCGCTTTGGCCCAGGGCAAACGAAGCGCCGGGGGAAATCTTAGCAGAGCCCGGCGCCTTTCCACGGTTCAAAGCGTGGAACTGCAGACTCTTTTGCAAAGAAGAGAGCGCCCAGGCAACAGCAGCCCGCACGTTTCTCAGTGAAAGGGAGAACTCCCTGACTTCATCCAGTCCTCTGAGCAAAGCAGGCAGAGGGAGAGAAACTTTCTTTCCTTCCTCTTTCCTGCCACGAATTCCTCATTTGCTCGTGCAAACGCAGGGCTTCTTCGGAAAAACTACGCCGCGGTGCAGGGATCCTTCCAGAGGAGCAACGACATAGTTTGAGCTGGAAGGGCTTGGCAGAGCCGCCGGGGAGAAAAGGCCTCTTGCTATTCTCTTTTCTTTCTGCCTGAATGCGGTCAATTCGCACTTGCCAAAGCAAGGTTTCCCAGCACAAACTACAAAGCAGCAGCTCTCTCCTGGCAGAGGAAATCCCATGCAGTTCTGCCCTTGCGAGATCGTGTTGCTACAGTGAGGCCCAGGGAAAACACACTGCCTACAGAAATCCTAGCAAAGCCCTGTGTTTCCCCACAGGAATGTATGTCACTTTCAGTTCTTTGCCAGCAACGGAGCTCAGAGGCAACGTCAGATTGTGTGTATCTCAGGGAGAGAAAGAACACTGTGACTTCCCCCGTTCCTCTGACGAAAGCGGTTAGAGGGAGAAAAGCGTCCTTTGCTTTCGCTTTCCCGCAATGAGCTCGGCAGATCTGCCCTTCGCGAAGGGCCGTTTTCCCCCGGAGAACTGCCTCGCCGTAGCCCGGTTCTGGAAGTGGAACGAGTATGCAGTGTTAGCGTTCAGCTATTGTGAAGGCTCGCTTTGGCCCAGGGCAAACGAAGCGCCGGGGAAATCTTAGCAGAGCCCGGCGCCTTTCCACGGTTCAAAGCGTGGAACTGCAGACTCTTTTGCAAAGAAGAGAGCGCCCAGGCAACAGCAGCCCGCACGTTTCTCAGTGAAAGGGAGAACTCCCTGACTTCATCCAGTCCTCTGAGCAAAGCAGGCAGAGGGAGAGAAACTTTCTTTCCTTCCTCTTTCCTGCCACAAATTCCTCATTTGCTCGTGCAAACGCAGGGCTTCTTCGGAAAAACTACGCCGCGGTGCAGGGATCCTTCCAGAGGAGCAACGACATAGTTTGAGCTGGAAGGGCTTGGCAGAGCAGCCGGGGACAAAAAGGCCTCTTGCTATTCTCTTTTCTTTCTTTCTGAATGCGGTCAATTCGCACTTGCCAAAGCAAGGTTTCCCAGCACAAACTACAAAGCAGCAGCTCTCTCCTGGCAGAGGAAATCCCATGCAGTTCTGCCCTTGCGAGATCGTGTTGCTACAGTGAGGCCCAGGGAAAACACACTGCCTACAGAAATCCTAGCAAAGCCCTGTGTTTCCCCACAGGAATGTATGTCACTTTCAGTTCTTTGCCAGCAACGGAGCTCAGAGGCAACGTCAGATTGTGTGTATCTCAGGGAGAGAAAGAACACTGTGACTTCCCCCGTTCCTCTGACGAAAGCGGTTAGAGGGAGAAAAGCGTCCTTTGCTTTCGCTTTCCCGCAATGAGCTCGGCAGATCTGCCCTTCGCGAAGGGCCGTTTTCCCCCGGAGAACTGCCTCGCCGTAGCCCGGTTCTGGAAGTGGAACGAGTATGCAGTGTTAGCGTTCAGCTATTGTGAAGGCTCGCTTTGGCCCAGGGCAAACGAAGCGCCGGGGAAATCTTAGCAGAGCCCGGCGCCTTTCCACGGTTCAAAGCGTGGAACTGCAGACTCTTTTGCAAAGAAGAGAGCGCCCAGGCAACAGCAGCCCGCACGTTTCTCAGTGAAAGGGAGAACTCCCTGACTTCATCCAGTCCTCTGAGCAAAGCAGGCAGAGGGAGAGAAACTTTCTTTCCTTCCTCTTTCCTGCCACAAATTCCTCATTTGCTCGTGCAAACGCAGGGCTTCTTCGGAAAAACTACGCCGCGGTGCAGGGATCCTTCCAGAGGAGCAACGACATAGTTTGAGCTGGAAGGGCTTGGCAGAGCAGCCGGGGACAAAAAGGCCTCTTGCTATTCTCTTTTCTTTCTTTCTGAATGCGGTCGATTCGCACTTGCCAAAGCAAGGTTTCCCAGCACAAACTACAAAGCAGCAGCTCTCTCCTGGCAGAGGAAATCCCATGCAGTTCTGCCCTTGCGAGATCGTGTTGCTACAGTGAGGCCCAGGGAAAACACACTGCCTACAGAAATCCTAGCAAAGCCCTGTGTTTCCCCACAGGAATGTATGTCACTTTCAGTTCTTTGCCAGCAACGGAGCTCAGAGGCAACGTCAGATTGTGTGTATCTCAGGGAGAGAAAGAACACTGTGACTTCCCCCGTTCCTCTGACGAAAGCGGTTAGAGGGAGAAAAGCGTCCTCTGCTTTCGCTTTCCCGCAATGAGCTCGGCAGATCTGCCCTTCGCGAAGGGCCGTTTTCCCCCGGAGAACTGCCTCGCCGTAGCCCGGTTCTGGAAGTGGAACGAGTATGCAGTGTTAGCGTTCAGCTATTGTGAAGGCTCGCTTTGGCCCAGGGCAAACGAAGCGCCGGGGGAAATCTTAGCAGAGCCCGGCGCCTTTCCACGGTTCAAAGCGTGGAACTGCAGACTCTTTTGCAAAGAAGAGAGCGCCCAGGCAACAGCAGCCCGCACGTTTCTCAGTGAAAGGGAGAACTCCCTGACTTCATCCAGTCCTCTGAGCAAAGCAGGCAGAGGGAGAGAAACTTTCTTTCCTTCCTCTTTCCTGCCACGAATTCCTCATTTGCTCGTGCAAACGCAGGGCTTCTTCGGAAAAACTACGCCGCGGTGCAGGGATCCTTCCAGAGGAGCAACGACATAGTTTGAGCTGGAAGGGCTTGGCAGAGCCGCCGGGGAGAAAAGGCCTCTTGCTATTCTCTTTTCTTTCTTTCTGAATGCGGTCAATTCGCACTTGCCAAAGCAAGGTTTCCCAGCACAAACTACAAAGCAGCAGCTCTCTCCTGGCAGAGGAAATCCCATGCAGTTCTGCCCTTGCGAGATCGTGTTGCTACAGTGAGGCCCAGGGAAAACACACTGCCTACAGAAATCCTAGCAAAGCCCTGTGTTTCCCCACAGGAATGTATGTCACTTTCAGTTCTTTGCCAGCAACGGAGCTCAGAGGCAACGTCAGATTGTGTGTATCTCAGGGAGAGAAAGAACACTGTGACTTCCCCCGTTCCTCTGACGAAAGCGGTTAGAGGGAGAAAAGCGTCCTTTGCTTTCGCTTTCCCGCAATGAGCTCGGCAGATCTGCCCTTCGCGAAGGGCCGTTTTCCCCCGGAGAACTGCCTCGCCGTAGCCCGGTTCTGGAAGTGGAACGAGTATGCAGTGTTAGCGTTCAGCTATTGTGAAGGCTCGCTTTGGCCCAGGGCAAACGAAGCGCCGGGGAAATCTTAGCAGAGCCCGGCGCCTTTCCACGGTTCAAAGCGTGGAACTGCAGACTCTTTTGCAAAGAAGAGAGCGCCCAGGCAACAGCAGCCCGCACGTTTCTCAGTGAAAGGGAGAACTCCCTGACTTCATCCAGTCCTCTGAGCAAAGCAGGCAGAGGGAGAGAAACTTTCTTTCCTTCCTCTTTCCTGCCACAAATTCCTCATTTGCTCGTGCAAACGTAGGGCTTCTTCGGAAAAACTACGCCGCGGTGCAGGGATCCTTCCAGAGGAGCAACGACATAGTTTGAGCTGGAAGGGCTTGGCAGAGCAGCCGGGGACAAAAAGGCCTCTTGCTATTCTCTTTTCTTTCTTTCTGAATGCGGTCAATTCGCACTTGCCAAAGCAAGGTTTCCCAGCACAAACTACAAAGCAGCAGCTCTCTCCTGGCAGAGGAAATCCCATGCAGTTCTGCCCTTGCGAGATCGTGTTGCTACAGTGAGGCCCAGGGAAAACACACTGCCTAGAGAAATCCTAGCAAAGCCCTGTGTTTCCCCACAGGAATGTATGTCACTTTCAGTTCTTTGCCAGCAACGGAGCTCAGAGGCAACGTCAGATTGTGTGTATCTCAGGGAGAGAAAGAACACTGTGACTTCCCCCGTTCCTCTGACGAAAGCGGTTAGAGGGAGAAAAGCGTCCTCTGCTTTCGCTTTCCCGCAATGAGCTCGGCAGATCTGCCCTTCGCGAAGGGCCGTTTTCCCCCGGAGAACTGCCTCGCCGTAGCCCGGTTCTGGAAGTGGAACGAGTATGCAGTGTTAGCGTTCAGCTATTGTGAAGGCTCGCTTTGGCCCAGGGCAAACGAAGCGCCGGGGGAAATCTTAGCAGAGCCCGGCGCCTTTCCACGGTTCAAAGCGTGGAACTGCAGACTCTTTTGCAAAGAAGAGAGCGCCCAGGCAACAGCAGCCCGCACGTTTCTCAGTGAAAGGGAGAACTCCCTGACTTCATCCAGTCCTCTGAGCAAAGCAGGCAGAGGGAGAGAAACTTTCTTTCCTTCCTCTTTCCTGCCACGAATTCCTCATTTGCTCGTGCAAACGCAGGGCTTCTTCGGAAAAACTACGCCGCGGTGCAGGGATCCTTCCAGAGGAGCAACGACATAGTTTGAGCTGGAAGGGCTTGGCAGAGCCGCCGGGGAGAAAAGGCCTCTTGCTATTCTCTTTTCTTTCTTTCTGAATGCGGTCGATTCGCACTTGCCAAAGCAAGGTTTCCCAGCACAAACTACAAAGCAGCAGCTCTCTCCTGGCAGAGGAAATCCCATGCAGTTCTGCCCTTGCGAGATCGTGTTGCTACAGTGAGGCCCAGGGAAAACACACTGCCTAGAGAAATCCTAGCAAAGCCCTGTGTTTCCCCACAGGAATGTATGTCACTTTCAGTTCTTTGCCAGCAACGGAGCTCAGAGGCAACGTCAGATTGTGTGTATCTCAGGGAGAGAAAGAACACTGTGACTTCCCCCGTTCCTCTGACGAAAGCGGTTAGAGGGAGAAAAGCGTCCTCTGCTTTCGCTTTCCCGCAATGAGCTCGGCAGATCTGCCCTTCGCGAAGGGCCGTTTTCCCCCGGAGAACTGCCTCGCCGTAGCCCGGTTCTGGAAGTGGAACGAGTATGCAGTGTTAGCGTTCAGCTATTGTGAAGGCTCGCTTTGGCCCAGGGCAAACGAAGCGCCGGGGGAAATCTTAGCAGAGCCCGGCGCCTTTCCACGGTTCAAAGCGTGGAACTGCAGACTCTTTTGCAAAGAAGAGAGCGCCCAGGCAACAGCAGCCCGCACGTTTCTCAGTGAAAGGGAGAACTCCCTGACTTCATCCAGTCCTCTGAGCAAAGCAGGCAGAGGGAGAGAAACTTTCTTTCCTTCCTCTTTCCTGCCACGAATTCCTCATTTGCTCGTGCAAACGCAGGGCTTCTTCGGAAAAACTACGCCGCGGTGCAGGGATCCTTCCAGAGGAGCAACGACATAGTTTGAGCTGGAAGGGCTTGGCAGAGCCGCCGGGGAGAAAAGGCCTCTTGCTATTCTCTTTTCTTTCTTTCTGAATGCGGTCAATTCGCACTTGCCAAAGCAAGGTTTCCCAGCACAAACTACAAAGCAGCAGCTCTCTCCTGGCAGAGGAAATCCCATGCAGTTCTGCCCTTGCGAGATCGTGTTGCTACAGTGAGGCCCAGGGAAAACACACTGCCTACAGAAATCCTAGCAAAGCCCTGTGTTTCCCCACAGGAATGTATGTCACTTTCAGTTCTTTGCCAGCAACGGAGCTCAGAGGCAACGTCAGATTGTGTGTATCTCAGGGAGAGAAAGAACACTGTGACTTCCCCCGTTCCTCTGACGAAAGCGGTTAGAGGGAGAAAAGCGTCCTCTGCTTTCGCTTTCCCGCAATGAGCTCGGCAGATCTGCCCTTCGCGAAGGGCCGTTTTCCCCCGGAGAACTGCCTCGCCGTAGCCCGGTTCTGGAAGTGGAACGAGTATGCAGTGTTAGCGTTCAGCTATTGTTAAGGCTCGCTTTGGCCCAGGGCAAACGAAGCGCCGGGGAAATCTTAGCAGAGCCCGGCGCCTTTCCACGGTTCAAAGCGTGGAACTGCAGACTCTTTTGCAAAGAAGAGAGCGCCCAGGCAACAGCAGCCCGCACGTTTCTCAGTGAAAGGGAGAACTCCCTGACTTCATCCAGTCCTCTGAGCAAAGCAGGCAGAGGGAGAGAAACTTTCTTTCCTTCCTCTTTCCTGCCACAAATTCCTCATTTGCTCGTGCAAACGCAGGGCTTCTTCGGAAAAACTACGCCGCGGTGCAGGGATCCTTCCAGAGGAGCAACGACATAGTTTGAGCTGGAAGGGCTTGGCAGAGCAGCCGGGGACAAAAAGGCCTCTTCCTATTCTCTTTTCTTTCTTTCTGAATGCGGTCAATTCGCACTTGCCAAAGCAAGGTTTCCCAGCACAAACTACAAAGCAGCAGCTCTCTCCTGGCAGAGGAAATCCCATGCAGTTCTGCCCTTGCGAGATCGTGTTGCTACAGTGAGGCCCAGGGAAAACACACTGCCTACAGAAATCCTAGCAAAGCCCTGTGTTTCCCCACAGGAATGTATGTCACTTTCAGTTCTTTGCCAGCAACGGAGCTCAGAGGCAACGTCAGATTGTGTGTATCTCAGGGAGAGAAAGAACACTGTGACTTCCCCCGTTCCTCTGACGAAAGCGGTTAGAGGGAGAAAAGCGTCCTCTGCTTTCGCTTTCCCGCAATGAGCTCGGCAGATCTGCCCTTCGCGAAGGGCCGTTTTCCCCCGGAGAACTGCCTCGCCGTAGCCCGGTTCTGGAAGTGGAACGAGTATGCAGTGTTAGCGTTCAGCTATTGTGAAGGCTCGCTTTGGCCCAGGGCAAACGAAGCGCCGGGGGAAATCTTAGCAGAGCCCGGCGCCTTTCCACGGTTCAAAGCGTGGAACTGCAGACTCTTTTGCAAAGAAGAGAGCGCCCAGGCAACAGCAGCCCGCACGTTTCTCAGTGAAAGGGAGAACTCCCTGACTTCATCCAGTCCTCTGAGCAAAGCAGGCAGAGGGAGAGAAACTTTCTTTCCTTCCTCTTTCCTGCCACGAATTCCTCATTTGCTCGTGCAAACGCAGGGCTTCTTCGGAAAAACTACGCCGCGGTGCAGGGATCCTTCCAGAGGAGCAACGACATAGTTTGAGCTGGAAGGGCTTGGCAGAGCCGCCGGGGAGAAAAGGCCTCTTGCTATTCTCTTTTCTTTCTTTCTGAATGCGGTCGATTCGCACTTGCCAAAGCAAGGTTTCCCAGCACAAACTACAAAGCAGCAGCTCTCTCCTGGCAGAGGAAATCCCATGCAGTTCTGCCCTTGCGAGATCGTGTTGCTACAGTGAGGCCCAGGGAAAACACACTGCCTACAGAAATCCTAGCAAAGCCCTGTGTTTCCCCACAGGAATGTATGTCACTTTCAGTTCTTTGCCAGCAACGGAGCTCAGAGGCAACGTCAGATTGTGTGTATCTCAGGGAGAGAAAGAACACTGTGACTTCCCCCGTTCCTCTGACGAAAGCGGTTAGAGGGAGAAAAGCGTCCTTTGCTTTCGCTTTCCCGCAATGAGCTCGGCAGATCTGCCCTTCGCGAAGGGCCGTTTTCCCCCGGAGAACTGCCTCGCCGTAGCCCGGTTCTGGAAGTGGAACGAGTATGCAGTGTTAGCGTTCAGCTATTGTGAAGGCTCGCTTTGGCCCAGGGCAAACGAAGCGCCGGGGAAATCTTAGCAGAGCCCGGCGCCTTTCCACGGTTCAAAGCGTGGAACTGCAGACTCTTTTGCAAAGAAGAGAGCGCCCAGGCAACAGCAGCCCGCACGTTTCTCAGTGAAAGGGAGAACTCCCTGACTTCATCCAGTCCTCTGAGCAAAGCAGGCAGAGGGAGAGAAACTTTCTTTCCTTCCTCTTTCCTGCCACAAATTCCTCATTTGCTCGTGCAAACGCAGGGCTTCTTCGGAAAAACTACGCCGCGGTGCAGGGATCCTTCCAGAGGAGCAACGACATAGTTTGAGCTGGAAGGGCTTGGCAGAGCAGCCGGGGACAAAAAGGCCTCTTGCTATTCTCTTTTCTTTCTTTCTGAATGCGGTCAATTCGCACTTGCCAAAGCAAGGTTTCCCAGCACAAACTACAAAGCAGCAGCTCTCTCCTGGCAGAGGAAATCCCATGCAGTTCTGCCCTTGCGAGATCGTGTTGCTACAGTGAGGCCCAGGGAAAACACACTGCCTAGAGAAATCCTAGCAAAGCCCTGTGTTTCCCCACAGGAATGTATGTCACTTTCAGTTCTTTGCCAGCAACGGAGCTCAGAGGCAACGTCAGATTGTGTGTATCTCAGGGAGAGAAAGAACACTGTGACTTCCCCCGTTCCTCTGACGAAAGCGGTTAGAGGGAGAAAAGCGTCCTCTGCTTTCGCTTTCCCGCAATGAGCTCGGCAGATCTGCCCTTCGCGAAGGGCCGTTTTCCCCCGGAGAACTGCCTCGCCGTAGCCCGGTTCTGGAAGTGGAACGAGTATGCAGTGTTAGCGTTCAGCTATTGTGAAGGCTCGCTTTGGCCCAGGGCAAACGAAGCGCCGGGGGAAATCTTAGCAGAGCCCGGCGCCTTTCCACGGTTCAAAGCGTGGAACTGCAGACTCTTTTGCAAAGAAGAGAGCGCCCAGGCAACAGCAGCCCGCACGTTTCTCAGTGAAAGGGAGAACTCCCTGACTTCATCCAGTCCTCTGAGCAAAGCAGGCAGAGGGAGAGAAACTTTCTTTCCTTCCTCTTTCCTGCCACGAATTCCTCATTTGCTCGTGCAAACGCAGGGCTTCTTCGGAAAAACTACGCCGCGGTGCAGGGATCCTTCCAGAGGAGCAACGACATAGTTTGAGCTGGAAGGGCTTGGCAGAGCCGCCGGGGAGAAAAGGCCTCTTGCTATTCTCTTTTCTTTCTTTCTGAATGCGGTCGATTCGCACTTGCCAAAGCAAGGTTTCCCAGCACAAACTACAAAGCAGCAGCTCTCTCCTGGCAGAGGAAATCCCATGCAGTTCTGCCCTTGCGAGATCGTGTTGCTACAGTGAGGCCCAGGGAAAACACACTGCCTACAGAAATCCTAGCAAAGCCCTGTGTTTCCCCACAGGAATGTATGTCACTTTCAGTTCTTTGCCAGCAACGGAGCTCAGAGGCAACGTCAGATTGTGTGTATCTCAGGGAGAGAAAGAACACTGTGACTTCCCCCGTTCCTCTGACGAAAGCGGTTAGAGGGAGAAAAGCGTCCTTTGCTTTCGCTTTCCCGCAATGAGCTCGGCAGATCTGCCCTTCGCGAAGGGCCGTTTTCCCCCGGAGAACTGCCTCGCCGTAGCCCGGTTCTGGAAGTGGAACGAGTATGCAGTGTTAGCGTTCAGCTATTGTGAAGGCTCGCTTTGGCCCAGGGCAAACGAAGCGCCGGGGAAATCTTAGCAGAGCCCGGCGCCTTTCCACGGTTCAAAGCGTGGAACTGCAGACTCTTTTGCAAAGAAGAGAGCGCCCAGGCAACAGCAGCCCGCACGTTTCTCAGTGAAAGGGAGAACTCCCTGACTTCATCCAGTCCTCTGAGCAAAGCAGGCAGAGGGAGAGAAACTTTCTTTCCTTCCTCTTTCCTGCCACAAATTCCTCATTTGCTCGTGCAAACGCAGGGCTTCTTCGGAAAAACTACGCCGCGGTGCAGGGATCCTTCCAGAGGAGCAACGACATAGTTTGAGCTGGAAGGGCTTGGCAGAGCCGCCGGGGAGAAAAGGCCTCTTGCTATTCTCTTTTCTTTCTTTCTGAATGCGGTCGATTCGCACTTGCCAAAGCAAGGTTTCCCAGCACAAACTACAAAGCAGCAGCTCTCTCCTGGCAGAGGAAATCCCATGCAGTTCTGCCCTTGCGAGATCGTGTTGCTACAGTGAGGCCCAGGGAAAACACACTGCCTAGAGAAATCCTAGCAAAGCCCTGTGTTTCCCCACAGGAATGTATGTCACTTTCAGTTCTTTGCCAGCAACGGAGCTCAGAGGCAACGTCAGATTGTGTGTATCTCAGGGAGAGAAAGAACACTGTGACTTCCCCCGTTCCTCTGACGAAAGCGGTTAGAGGGAGAAAAGCGTCCTCTGCTTTCGCTTTCCCGCAATGAGCTCGGCAGATCTGCCCTTCGCGAAGGGCCGTTTTCCCCCGGAGAACTGCCTCGCCGTAGCCCGGTTCTGGAAGTGGAACGAGTATGCAGTGTTAGCGTTCAGCTATTGTGAAGGCTCGCTTTGGCCCAGGGCAAACGAAGCGCCGGGGGAAATCTTAGCAGAGCCCGGCGCCTTTCCACGGTTCAAAGCGTGGAACTGCAGACTCTTTTGCAAAGAAGAGAGCGCCCAGGCAACAGCAGCCCGCACGTTTCTCAGTGAAAGGGAGAACTCCCTGACTTCATCCAGTCCTCTGAGCAAAGCAGGCAGAGGGAGAGAAACTTTCTTTCCTTCCTCTTTCCTGCCACAAATTCCTCATTTGCTCGTGCAAACGCAGGGCTTCTTCGGAAAAACTACGCCGCGGTGCAGGGATCCTTCCAGAGGAGCAACGACATAGTTTGAGCTGGAAGGGCTTGGCAGAGCAGCCGGGGACAAAAAGGCCTCTTGCTATTCTCTTTTCTTTCTTTCTGAATGCGGTCAATTCGCACTTGCCAAAGCAAGGTTTCCCAGCACAAACTACAAAGCAGCAGCTCTCTCCTGGCAGAGGAAATCCCATGCAGTTCTGCCCTTGCGAGATCGTGTTGCTACAGTGAGGCCCAGGGAAAACACACTGCCTAGAGAAATCCTAGCAAAGCCCTGTGTTTCCCCACAGGAATGTATGTCACTTTCAGTTCTTTGCCAGCAACGGAGCTCAGAGGCAACGTCAGATTGTGTGTATCTCAGGGAGAGAAAGAACACTGTGACTTCCCCCGTTCCTCTGACGAAAGCGGTTAGAGGGAGAAAAGCGTCCTTTGCTTTCGCTTTCCCGCAATGAGCTCGGCAGATCTGCCCTTCGCGAAGGGCCGTTTTCCCCCGGAGAACTGCCTCGCCGTAGCCCGGTTCTGGAAGTGGAACGAGTATGCAGTGTTAGCGTTCAGCTATTGTGAAGGCTCGCTTTGGCCCAGGGCAAACGAAGCGCCGGGGAAATCTTAGCAGAGCCCGGCGCCTTTCCACGGTTCAAAGCGTGGAACTGCAGACTCTTTTGCAAAGAAGAGAGCGCCCAGGCAACAGCAGCCCGCACGTTTCTCAGTGAAAGGGAGAACTCCCTGACTTCATCCAGTCCTCTGAGCAAAGCAGGCAGAGGGAGAGAAACTTTCTTTCCTTCCTCTTTCCTGCCACAAATTCCTCATTTGCTCGTGCAAACGCAGGGCTTCTTCGGAAAAACTACGCCGCGGTGCAGGGATCCTTCCAGAGGAGCAACGACATAGTTTGAGCTGGAAGGGCTTGGCAGAGCAGCCGGGGACAAAAAGGCCTCTTGCTATTCTCTTTTCTTTCTTTCTGAATGCGGTCGATTCGCACTTGCCAAAGCAAGGTTTCCCAGCACAAACTACAAAGCAGCAGCTCTCTCCTGGCAGAGGAAATCCCATGCAGTTCTGCCCTTGCGAGATCGTGTTGCTACAGTGAGGCCCAGGGAAAACACACTGCCTAGAGAAATCCTAGCAAAGCCCTGTGTTTCCCCACAGGAATGTATGTCACTTTCAGTTCTTTGCCAGCAACGGAGCTCAGAGGCAACGTCAGATTGTGTGTATCTCAGGGAGAGAAAGAACACTGTGACTTCCCCCGTTCCTCTGACGAAAGCGGTTAGAGGGAGAAAAGCGTCCTCTGCTTTCGCTTTCCCGCAATGAGCTCGGCAGATCTGCCCTTCGCGAAGGGCCGTTTTCCCCCGGAGAACTGCCTCGCCGTAGCCCGGTTCTGGAAGTGGAACGAGTATGCAGTGTTAGCGTTCAGCTATTGTGAAGGCTCGCTTTGGCCCAGGGCAAACGAAGCGCCGGGGGAAATCTTAGCAGAGCCCGGCGCCTTTCCACGGTTCAAAGCGTGGAACTGCAGACTCTTTTGCAAAGAAGAGAGCGCCCAGGCAACAGCAGCCCGCACGTTTCTCAGTGAAAGGGAGAACTCCCTGACTTCATCCAGTCCTCTGAGCAAAGCAGGCAGAGGGAGAGAAACTTTCTTTCCTTCCTCTTTCCTGCCACGAATTCCTCATTTGCTCGTGCAAACGCAGGGCTTCTTCGGAAAAACTACGCCGCGGTGCAGGGATCCTTCCAGAGGAGCAACGACATAGTTTGAGCTGGAAGGGCTTGGCAGAGCCGCCGGGGAGAAAAGGCCTCTTGCTATTCTCTTTTCTTTCTTTCTGAATGCGGTCAATTCGCACTTGCCAAAGCAAGGTTTCCCAGCACAAACTACAAAGCAGCAGCTCTCTCCTGGCAGAGGAAATCCCATGCAGTTCTGCCCTTGCGAGATCGTGTTGCTACAGTGAGGCCCAGGGAAAACACACTGCCTACAGAAATCCTAGCAAAGCCCTGTGTTTCCCCACAGGAATGTATGTCACTTTCAGTTCTTTGCCAGCAACGGAGCTCAGAGGCAACGTCAGATTGTGTGTATCTCAGGGAGAGAAAGAACACTGTGACTTCCCCCGTTCCTCTGACGAAAGCGGTTAGAGGGAGAAAAGCGTCCTTTGCTTTCGCTTTCCCGCAATGAGCTCGGCAGATCTGCCCTTCGCGAAGGGCCGTTTTCCCCCGGAGAACTGCCTCGCCGTAGCCCGGTTCTGGAAGTGGAACGAGTATGCAGTGTTAGCGTTCAGCTATTGTGAAGGCTCGCTTTGGCCCAGGGCAAACGAAGCGCCGGGGAAATCTTAGCAGAGCCCGGCGCCTTTCCACGGTTCAAAGCGTGGAACTGCAGACTCTTTTGCAAAGAAGAGAGCGCCCAGGCAACAGCAGCCCGCACGTTTCTCAGTGAAAGGGAGAACTCCCTGACTTCATCCAGTCCTCTGAGCAAAGCAGGCAGAGGGAGAGAAACTTTCTTTCCTTCCTCTTTCCTGCCACAAATTCCTCATTTGCTCGTGCAAACGCAGGGCTTCTTCGGAAAAACTACGCCGCGGTGCAGGGATCCTTCCAGAGGAGCAACGACATAGTTTGAGCTGGAAGGGCTTGGCAGAGCAGCCGGGGACAAAAAGGCCTCTTGCTATTCTCTTTTCTTTCTTTCTGAATGCGGTCAATTCGCACTTGCCAAAGCAAGGTTTCCCAGCACAAACTACAAAGCAGCAGCTCTCTCCTGGCAGAGGAAATCCCATGCAGTTCTGCCCTTGCGAGATCGTGTTGCTACAGTGAGGCCCAGGGAAAACACACTGCCTAGAGAAATCCTAGCAAAGCCCTGTGTTTCCCCACAGGAATGTATGTCACTTTCAGTTCTTTGCCAGCAACGGAGCTCAGAGGCAACGTCAGATTGTGTGTATCTCAGGGAGAGAAAGAACACTGTGACTTCCCCCGTTCCTCTGACGAAAGCGGTTAGAGGGAGAAAAGCGTCCTCTGCTTTCGCTTTCCCGCAATGAGCTCGGCAGATCTGCCCTTCGCGAAGGGCCGTTTTCCCCCGGAGAACTGCCTCGCCGTAGCCCGGTTCTGGAAGTGGAACGAGTATGCAGTGTTAGCGTTCAGCTATTGTGAAGGCTCGCTTTGGCCCAGGGCAAACGAAGCGCCGGGGAAATCTTAGCAGAGCCCGGCGCCTTTCCACGGTTCAAAGCGTGGAACTGCAGACTCTTTTGCAAAGAAGAGAGCGCCCAGGCAACAGCAGCCCGCACGTTTCTCAGTGAAAGGGAGAACTCCCTGACTTCATCCAGTCCTCTGAGCAAAGCAGGCAGAGGGAGAGAAACTTTCTTTCCTTCCTCTTTCCTGCCACAAATTCCTCATTTGCTCGTGCAAACGCAGGGCTTCTTCGGAAAAACTACGCCGCGGTGCAGGGATCCTTCCAGAGGAGCAACGACATAGTTTGAGCTGGAAGGGCTTGGCAGAGCAGCCGGGGACAAAAAGGCCTCTTGCTATTCTCTTTTCTTTCTTTCTGAATGCGGTCGATTCGCACTTGCCAAAGCAAGGTTTCCCAGCACAAACTACAAAGCAGCAGCTCTCTCCTGGCAGAGGAAATCCCATGCAGTTCTGCCCTTGCGAGATCGTGTTGCTACAGTGAGGCCCAGGGAAAACACACTGCCTACAGAAATCCTAGCAAAGCCCTGTGTTTCCCCACAGGAATGTATGTCACTTTCAGTTCTTTGCCAGCAACGGAGCTCAGAGGCAACGTCAGATTGTGTGTATCTCAGGGAGAGAAAGAACACTGTGACTTCCCCCGTTCCTCTGACGAAAGCGGTTAGAGGGAGAAAAGCGTCCTCTGCTTTCGCTTTCCCGCAATGAGCTCGGCAGATCTGCCCTTCGCGAAGGGCCGTTTTCCCCCGGAGAACTGCCTCGCCGTAGCCCGGTTCTGGAAGTGGAACGAGTATGCAGTGTTAGCGTTCAGCTATTGTGAAGGCTCGCTTTGGCCCAGGGCAAACGAAGCGCCGGGGGAAATCTTAGCAGAGCCCGGCGCCTTTCCACGGTTCAAAGCGTGGAACTGCAGACTCTTTTGCAAAGAAGAGAGCGCCCAGGCAACAGCAGCCCGCACGTTTCTCAGTGAAAGGGAGAACTCCCTGACTTCATCCAGTCCTCTGAGCAAAGCAGGCAGAGGGAGAGAAACTTTCTTTCCTTCCTCTTTCCTGCCACGAATTCCTCATTTGCTCGTGCAAACGCAGGGCTTCTTCGGAAAAACTACGCCGCGGTGCAGGGATCCTTCCAGAGGAGCAACGACATAGTTTGAGCTGAAAGGGCTTGGCAGAGCCGCCGGGGAGAAAAGGCCTCTTGCTATTCTCTTTTCTTTCTTTCTGAATGCGGTCGATTCGCACTTGCCAAAGCAAGGTTTCCCAGCACAAACTACAAAGCAGCAGCTCTCTCCTGGCAGAGGAAATCCCATGCAGTTCTGCCCTTGCGAGATCGTGTTGCTACAGTGAGGCCCAGGGAAAACACACTGCCTAGAGAAATCCTAGCAAAGCCCTGTGTTTCCCCACAGGAATGTATGTCACTTTCAGTTCTTTGCCAGCAACGGAGCTCAGAGGCAACGTCAGATTGTGTGTATCTCAGGGAGAGAAAGAACACTGTGACTTCCCCCGTTCCTCTGACGAAAGCGGTTAGAGGGAGAAAAGCGTCCTCTGCTTTCGCTTTCCCGCAATGAGCTCGGCAGATCTGCCCTTCGCGAAGGGCCGTTTTCCCCCGGAGAACTGCCTCGCCGTAGCCCGGTTCTGGAAGTGGAACGAGTATGCAGTGTTAGCGTTCAGCTATTGTGAAGGCTCGCTTTGGCCCAGGGCAAACGAAGCGCCGGGGGAAATCTTAGCAGAGCCCGGCGCCTTTCCACGGTTCAAAGCGTGGAACTGCAGACTCTTTTGCAAAGAAGAGAGCGCCCAGGCAACAGCAGCCCGCACGTTTCTCAGTGAAAGGGAGAACTCCCTGACTTCATCCAGTCCTCTGAGCAAAGCAGGCAGAGGGAGAGAAACTTTCTTTCCTTCCTCTTTCCTGCCACGAATTCCTCATTTGCTCGTGCAAACGCAGGGCTTCTTCGGAAAAACTACGCCGCGGTGCAGGGATCCTTCCAGAGGAGCAACGACATAGTTTGAGCTGGAAGGGCTTGGCAGAGCCGCCGGGGAGAAAAGGCCTCTTGCTATTCTCTTTTCTTTCTTTCTGAATGCGGTCGATTCGCACTTGCCAAAGCAAGGTTTCCCAGCACAAACTACAAAGCAGCAGCTCTCTCCTGGCAGAGGAAATCCCATGCAGTTCTGCCCTTGCGAGATCGTGTTGCTACAGTGAGGCCCAGGGAAAACACACTGCCTAGAGAAATCCTAGCAAAGCCCTGTGTTTCCCCACAGGAATGTATGTCACTTTCAGTTCTTTGCCAGCAACGGAGCTCAGAGGCAACGTCAGATTGTGTGTATCTCAGGGAGAGAAAGAACACTGTGACTTCCCCCGTTCCTCTGACGAAAGCGGTTAGAGGGAGAAAAGCGTCCTCTGCTTTCGCTTTCCCGCAATGAGCTCGGCAGATCTGCCCTTCGCGAAGGGCCGTTTTCCCCCGGAGAACTGCCTCGCCGTAGCCCGGTTCTGGAAGTGGAACGAGTATGCAGTGTTAGCGTTCAGCTATTGTGAAGGCTCGCTTTGGCCCAGGGCAAACGAAGCGCCGGGGGAAATCTTAGCAGAGCCCGGCGCCTTTCCACGGTTCAAAGCGTGGAACTGCAGACTCTTTTGCAAAGAAGAGAGCGCCCAGGCAACAGCAGCCCGCACGTTTCTCAGTGAAAGGGAGAACTCCCTGACTTCATCCAGTCCTCTGAGCAAAGCAGGCAGAGGGAGAGAAACTTTCTTTCCTTCCTCTTTCCTGCCACGAATTCCTCATTTGCTCGTGCAAACGCAGGGCTTCTTCGGAAAAACTACGCCGCGGTGCAGGGATCCTTCCAGAGGAGCAACGACATAGTTTGAGCTGGAAGGGCTTGGCAGAGCCGCCGGGGAGAAAAGGCCTCTTGCTATTCTCTTTTCTTTCTTTCTGAATGCGGTCAATTCGCACTTGCCAAAGCAAGGTTTCCCAGCACAAACTACAAAGCAGCAGCTCTCTCCTGGCAGAGGAAATCCCATGCAGTTCTGCCCTTGCGAGATCGTGTTGCTACAGTGAGGCCCAGGGAAAACACACTGCCTACAGAAATCCTAGCAAAGCCCTGTGTTTCCCCACAGGAATGTATGTCACTTTCAGTTCTTTGCCAGCAACGGAGCTCAGAGGCAACGTCAGATTGTGTGTATCTCAGGGAGAGAAAGAACACTGTGACTTCCCCCGTTCCTCTGACGAAAGCGGTTAGAGGGAGAAAAGCGTCCTTTGCTTTCGCTTTCCCGCAATGAGCTCGGCAGATCTGCCCTTCGCGAAGGGCCGTTTTCCCCCGGAGAACTGCCTCGCCGTAGCCCGGTTCTGGAAGTGGAACGAGTATGCAGTGTTAGCGTTCAGCTATTGTGAAGGCTCGCTTTGGCCCAGGGCAAACGAAGCGCCGGGGGAAATCTTAGCAGAGCCCGGCGCCTTTCCACGGTTCAAAGCGTGGAACTGCAGACTCTTTTGCAAAGAAGAGAGCGCCCAGGCAACAGCAGCCCGCACGTTTCTCAGTGAAAGGGAGAACTCCCTGACTTCATCCAGTCCTCTGAGCAAAGCAGGCAGAGGGAGAGAAACTTTCTTTCCTTCCTCTTTCCTGCCACAAATTCCTCATTTGCTCGTGCAAACGCAGGGCTTCTTCGGAAAAACTACGCCGCGGTGCAGGGATCCTTCCAGAGGAGCAACGACATAGTTTGAGCTGGAAGGGCTTGGCAGAGCAGCCGGGGACAAAAAGGCCTCTTGCTATTCTCTTTTCTTTCTTTCTGAATGCGGTCGATTCGCACTTGCCAAAGCAAGGTTTCCCAGCACAAACTACAAAGCAGCAGCTCTCTCCTGGCAGAGGAAATCCCATGCAGTTCTGCCCTTGCGAGATCGTGTTGCTACAGTGAGGCCCAGGGAAAACACACTGCCTAGAGAAATCCTAGCAAAGCCCTGTGTTTCCCCACAGGAATGTATGTCACTTTCAGTTCTTTGCCAGCAACGGAGCTCAGAGGCAACGTCAGATTGTGTGTATCTCAGGGAGAGAAAGAACACTGTGACTTCCCCCGTTCCTCTGACGAAAGCGGTTAGAGGGAGAAAAGCGTCCTCTGCTTTCGCTTTCCCGCAATGAGCTCGGCAGATCTGCCCTTCGCGAAGGGCCGTTTTCCCCCGGAGAACTGCCTCGCCGTAGCCCGGTTCTGGAAGTGGAACGAGTATGCAGTGTTAGCGTTCAGCTATTGTGAAGGCTCGCTTTGGCCCAGGGCAAACGAAGCGCCGGGGGAAATCTTAGCAGAGCCCGGCGCCTTTCCACGGTTCAAAGCGTGGAACTGCAGACTCTTTTGCAAAGAAGAGAGCGCCCAGGCAACAGCAGCCCGCACGTTTCTCAGTGAAAGGGAGAACTCCCTGACTTCATCCAGTCCTCTGAGCAAAGCAGGCAGAGGGAGAGAAACTTTCTTTCCTTCCTCTTTCCTGCCACGAATTCCTCATTTGCTCGTGCAAACGCAGGGCTTCTTCGGAAAAACTACGCCGCGGTGCAGGGATCCTTCCAGAGGAGCAACGACATAGTTTGAGCTGGAAGGGCTTGGCAGAGCCGCCGGGGAGAAAAGGCCTCTTGCTATTCTCTTTTCTTTCTTTCTGAATGCGGTCGATTCGCACTTGCCAAAGCAAGGTTTCCCAGCACAAACTACAAAGCAGCAGCTCTCTCCTGGCAGAGGAAATCCCATGCAGTTCTGCCCTTGCGAGATCGTGTTGCTACAGTGAGGCCCAGGGAAAACACACTGCCTAGAGAAATCCTAGCAAAGCCCTGTGTTTCCCCACAGGAATGTATGTCACTTTCAGTTCTTTGCCAGCAACGGAGCTCAGAGGCAACGTCAGATTGTGTGTATCTCAGGGAGAGAAAGAACACTGTGACTTCCCCCGTTCCTCTGACGAAAGCGGTTAGAGGGAGAAAAGCGTCCTCTGCTTTCGCTTTCCCGCAATGAGCTCGGCAGATCTGCCCTTCGCGAAGGGCCGTTTTCCCCCGGAGAACTGCCTCGCCGTAGCCCGGTTCTGGAAGTGGAACGAGTATGCAGTGTTAGCGTTCAGCTATTGTGAAGGCTCGCTTTGGCCCAGGGCAAACGAAGCGCCGGGGGAAATCTTAGCAGAGCCCGGCGCCTTTCCACGGTTCAAAGCGTGGAACTGCAGACTCTTTTGCAAAGAAGAGAGCGCCCAGGCAACAGCAGCCCGCACGTTTCTCAGTGAAAGGGAGAACTCCCTGACTTCATCCAGTCCTCTGAGCAAAGCAGGCAGAGGGAGAGAAACTTTCTTTCCTTCCTCTTTCCTGCCACGAATTCCTCATTTGCTCGTGCAAACGCAGGGCTTCTTCGGAAAAACTACGCCGCGGTGCAGGGATCCTTCCAGAGGAGCAACGACATAGTTTGAGCTGGAAGGGCTTGGCAGAGCCGCCGGGGAGAAAAGGCCTCTTGCTATTCTCTTTTCTTTCTGCCTGAATGCGGTCAATTCGCACTTGCCAAAGCAAGGTTTCCCAGCACAAACTACAAAGCAGCAGCTCTCTCCTGGCAGAGGAAATCCCATGCAGTTCTGCCCTTGCGAGATCGTGTTGCTACAGTGAGGCCCAGGGAAAACACACTGCCTACAGAAATCCTAGCAAAGCCCTGTGTTTCCCCACAGGAATGTATGTCACTTTCAGTTCTTTGCCAGCAACGGAGCTCAGAGGCAACGTCAGATTGTGTGTATCTCAGGGAGAGAAAGAACACTGTGACTTCCCCCGTTCCTCTGACGAAAGCGGTTAGAGGGAGAAAAGCGTCCTTTGCTTTCGCTTTCCCGCAATGAGCTCGGCAGATCTGCCCTTCGCGAAGGGCCGTTTTCCCCCGGAGAACTGCCTCGCCGTAGCCCGGTTCTGGAAGTGGAACGAGTATGCAGTGTTAGCGTTCAGCTATTGTGAAGGCTCGCTTTGGCCCAGGGCAAACGAAGCGCCGGGGAAATCTTAGCAGAGCCCGGCGCCTTTCCACGGTTCAAAGCGTGGAACTGCAGACTCTTTTGCAAAGAAGAGAGCGCCCAGGCAACAGCAGCCCGCACGTTTCTCAGTGAAAGGGAGAACTCCCTGACTTCATCCAGTCCTCTGAGCAAAGCAGGCAGAGGGAGAGAAACTTTCTTTCCTTCCTCTTTCCTGCCACGAATTCCTCATTTGCTCGTGCAAACGCAGGGCTTCTTCGGAAAAACTACGCCGCGGTGCAGGGATCCTTCCAGAGGAGCAACGACATAGTTTGAGCTGGAAGGGCTTGGCAGAGCCGCCGGGGAGAAAAGGCCTCTTGCTATTCTCTTTTCTTTCTGCCTGAATGCGGTCAATTCGCACTTGCCAAAGCAAGGTTTCCCAGCACAAACTACAAAGCAGCAGCTCTCTCCTGGCAGAGGAAATCCCATGCAGTTCTGCCCTTGCGAGATCGTGTTGCTACAGTGAGGCCCAGGGAAAACACACTGCCTACAGAAATCCTAGCAAAGCCCTGTGTTTCCCCACAGGAATGTATGTCACTTTCAGTTCTTTGCCAGCAACGGAGCTCAGAGGCAACGTCAGATTGTGTGTATCTCAGGGAGAGAAAGAACACTGTGACTTCCCCCGTTCCTCTGACGAAAGCGGTTAGAGGGAGAAAAGCGTCCTTTGCTTTCGCTTTCCCGCAATGAGCTCGGCAGATCTGCCCTTCGCGAAGGGCCGTTTTCCCCCGGAGAACTGCCTCGCCGTAGCCCGGTTCTGGAAGTGGAACGAGTATGCAGTGTTAGCGTTCAGCTATTGTGAAGGCTCGCTTTGGCCCAGGGCAAACGAAGCGCCGGGGAAATCTTAGCAGAGCCCGGCGCCTTTCCACGGTTCAAAGCGTGGAACTGCAGACTCTTTTGCAAAGAAGAGAGCGCCCAGGCAACAGCAGCCCGCACGTTTCTCAGTGAAAGGGAGAACTCCCTGACTTCATCCAGTCCTCTGAGCAAAGCAGGCAGAGGGAGAGAAACTTTCTTTCCTTCCTCTTTCCTGCCACAAATTCCTCATTTGCTCGTGCAAACGCAGGGCTTCTTCGGAAAAACTACGCCGCGGTGCAGGGATCCTTCCAGAGGAGCAACGACATAGTTTGAGCTGGAAGGCCTTGGCAGAGCAGCCGGGGACAAAAAGGCCTCTTGCTATTCTCTTTTCTTTCTTTCTGAATGCGGTCAATTCGCACTTGCCAAAGCAAGGTTTCCCAGCACAAACTACAAAGCAGCAGCTCTCTCCTGGCAGAGGAAATCCCATGCAGTTCTGCCCTTGCGAGATCGTGTTGCTACAGTGAGGCCCAGGGAAAACACACTGCCTACAGAAATCCTAGCAAAGCCCTGTGTTTCCCCACAGGAATGTATGTCACTTTCAGTTCTTTGCCAGCAACGGAGCTCAGAGGCAACGTCAGATTGTGTGTATCTCAGGGAGAGAAAGAACACTGTGACTTCCCCCGTTCCTCTGACGAAAGCGGTTAGAGGGAGAAAAGCGTCCTTTGCTTTCGCTTTCCCGCAATGAGCTCGGCAGATCTGCCCTTCGCGAAGGGCCGTTTTCCCCCGGAGAACTGCCTCGCCGTAGCCCGGTTCTGGAAGTGGAACGAGTATGCAGTGTTAGCGTTCAGCTATTGTGAAGGCTCGCTTTGGCCCAGGGCAAACGAAGCGCCGGGGGAAATCTTAGCAGAGCCCGGCGCCTTTCCACGGTTCAAAGCGTGGAACTGCAGACTCTTTTGCAAAGAAGAGAGCGCCCAGGCAACAGCAGCCCGCACGTTTCTCAGTGAAAGGGAGAACTCCCTGACTTCATCCAGTCCTCTGAGCAAAGCAGGCAGAGGGAGAGAAACTTTCTTTCCTTCCTCTTTCCTGCCACGAATTCCTCATTTGCTCGTGCAAACGCAGGGCTTCTTCGGAAAAACTACGCCGCGGTGCAGGGATCCTTCCAGAGGAGCAACGACATAGTTTGAGCTGGAAGGGCTTGGCAGAGCCGCCGGGGAGAAAAGGCCTCTTGCTATTCTCTTTTCTTTCTGCCTGAATGCGGTCAATTCGCACTTGCCAAAGCAAGGTTTCCCAGCACAAACTACAAAGCAGCAGCTCTCTCCTGGCAGAGGAAATCCCATGCAGTTCTGCCCTTGCGAGATCGTGTTGCTACAGTGAGGCCCAGGGAAAACACACTGCCTACAGAAATCCTAGCAAAGCCCTGTGTTTCCCCACAGGAATGTATGTCACTTTCAGTTCTTTGCCAGCAACGGAGCTCAGAGGCAACGTCAGATTGTGTGTATCTCAGGGAGAGAAAGAACACTGTGACTTCCCCCGTTCCTCTGACGAAAGCGGTTAGAGGGAGAAAAGCGTCCTTTGCTTTCGCTTTCCCGCAATGAGCTCGGCAGATCTGCCCTTCGCGAAGGGCCGTTTTCCCCCGGAGAACTGCCTCGCCGTAGCCCGGTTCTGGAAGTGGAACGAGTATGCAGTGTTAGCGTTCAGCTATTGTGAAGGCTCGCTTTGGCCCAGGGCAAACGAAGCGCCGGGGAAATCTTAGCAGAGCCCGGCGCCTTTCCACGGTTCAAAGCGTGGAACTGCAGACTCTTTTGCAAAGAAGAGAGCGCCCAGGCAACAGCAGCCCGCACGTTTCTCAGTGAAAGGGAGAACTCCCTGACTTCATCCAGTCCTCTGAGCAAAGCAGGCAGAGGGAGAGAAACTTTCTTTCCTTCCTCTTTCCTGCCACAAATTCCTCATTTGCTCGTGCAAACGCAGGGCTTCTTCGGAAAAACTACGCCGCGGTGCAGGGATCCTTCCAGAGGAGCAACGACATAGTTTGAGCTGGAAGGGCTTGGCAGAGCCGCCGGGGAGAAAAGGCCTCTTGCTATTCTCTTTTCTTTCTTTCTGAATGCGGTCAATTCGCACTTGCCAAAGCAAGGTTTCCCAGCACAAACTACAAAGCAGCAGCTCTCTCCTGGCAGAGGAAATCCCATGCAGTTCTGCCCTTGCGAGATCGTGTTGCTACAGTGAGGCCCAGGGAAAACACACTGCCTACAGAAATCCTAGCAAAGCCCTGTGTTTCCCCACAGGAATGTATGTCACTTTCAGTTCTTTGCCAGCAACGGAGCTCAGAGGCAACGTCAGATTGTGTGTATCTCAGGGAGAGAAAGAACACTGTGACTTCCCCCGTTCCTCTGACGAAAGCGGTTAGAGGGAGAAAAGCGTCCTTTGCTTTCGCTTTCCCGCAATGAGCTCGGCAGATCTGCCCTTCGCGAAGGGCCGTTTTCCCCCGGAGAACTGCCTCGCCGTAGCCCGGTTCTGGAAGTGGAACGAGTATGCAGTGTTAGCGTTCAGCTATTGTGAAGGCTCGCTTTGGCCCAGGGCAAACGAAGCGCCGGGGAAATCTTAGCAGAGCCCGGCGCCTTTCCACGGTTCAAAGCGTGGAACTGCAGACTCTTTTGCAAAGAAGAGAGCGCCCAGGCAACAGCAGCCCGCACGTTTCTCAGTGAAAGGGAGAACTCCCTGACTTCATCCAGTCCTCTGAGCAAAGCAGGCAGAGGGAGAGAAACTTTCTTTCCTTCCTCTTTCCTGCCACAAATTCCTCATTTGCTCGTGCAAACGCAGGGCTTCTTCGGAAAAACTACGCCGCGGTGCAGGGATCCTTCCAGAGGAGCAACGACATAGTTTGAGCTGGAAGGGCTTGGCAGAGCAGCCGGGGACAAAAAGGCCTCTTGCTATTCTCTTTTCTTTCTTTCTGAATGCGGTCGATTCGCACTTGCCAAAGCAAGGTTTCCCAGCACAAACTACAAAGCAGCAGCTCTCTCCTGGCAGAGGAAATCCCATGCAGTTCTGCCCTTGCGAGATCGTGTTGCTACAGTGAGGCCCAGGGAAAACACACTGCCTAGAGAAATCCTAGCAAAGCCCTGTGTTTCCCCACAGGAATGTATGTCACTTTCAGTTCTTTGCCAGCAACGGAGCTCAGAGGCAACGTCAGATTGTGTGTATCTCAGGGAGAGAAAGAACACTGTGACTTCCCCCGTTCCTCTGACGAAAGCGGTTAGAGGGAGAAAAGCGTCCTCTGCTTTCGCTTTCCCGCAATGAGCTCGGCAGATCTGCCCTTCGCGAAGGGCCGTTTTCCCCCGGAGAACTGCCTCGCCGTAGCCCGGTTCTGGAAGTGGAACGAGTATGCAGTGTTAGCGTTCAGCTATTGTGAAGGCTCGCTTTGGCCCAGGGCAAACGAAGCGCCGGGGGAAATCTTAGCAGAGCCCGGCGCCTTTCCACGGTTCAAAGCGTGGAACTGCAGACTCTTTTGCAAAGAAGAGAGCGCCCAGGCAACAGCAGCCCGCACGTTTCTCAGTGAAAGGGAGAACTCCCTGACTTCATCCAGTCCTCTGAGCAAAGCAGGCAGAGGGAGAGAAACTTTCTTTCCTTCCTCTTTCCTGCCACGAATTCCTCATTTGCTCGTGCAAACGCAGGGCTTCTTCGGAAAAACTACGCCGCGGTGCAGGGATCCTTCCAGAGGAGCAACGACATAGTTTGAGCTGGAAGGGCTTGGCAGAGCCGCCGGGGAGAAAAGGCCTCTTGCTATTCTCTTTTCTTTCTTTCTGAATGCGGTCAATTCGCACTTGCCAAAGCAAGGTTTCCCAGCACAAACTACAAAGCAGCAGCTCTCTCCTGGCAGAGGAAATCCCATGCAGTTCTGCCCTTGCGAGATCGTGTTGCTACAGTGAGGCCCAGGGAAAACACACTGCCTACAGAAATCCTAGCAAAGCCCTGTGTTTCCCCACAGGAATGTATGTCACTTTCAGTTCTTTGCCAGCAACGGAGCTCAGAGGCAACGTCAGATTGTGTGTATCTCAGGGAGAGAAAGAACACTGTGACTTCCCCCGTTCCTCTGACGAAAGCGGTTAGAGGGAGAAAAGCGTCCTTTGCTTTCGCTTTCCCGCAATGAGCTCGGCAGATCTGCCCTTCGCGAAGGGCCGTTTTCCCCCGGAGAACTGCCTCGCCGTAGCCCGGTTCTGGAAGTGGAACGAGTATGCAGTGTTAGCGTTCAGCTATTGTGAAGGCTCGCTTTGGCCCAGGGCAAACGAAGCGCCGGGGAAATCTTAGCAGAGCCCGGCGCCTTTCCACGGTTCAAAGCGTGGAACTGCAGACTCTTTTGCAAAGAAGAGAGCGCCCAGGCAACAGCAGCCCGCACGTTTCTCAGTGAAAGGGAGAACTCCCTGACTTCATCCAGTCCTCTGAGCAAAGCAGGCAGAGGGAGAGAAACTTTCTTTCCTTCCTCTTTCCTGCCACAAATTCCTCATTTGCTCGTGCAAACGCAGGGCTTCTTCGGAAAAACTACGCCGCGGTGCAGGGATCCTTCCAGAGGAGCAACGACATAGTTTGAGCTGGAAGGGCTTGGCAGAGCAGCCGGGGACAAAAAGGCCTCTTGCTATTCTCTTTTCTTTCTTTCTGAATGCGGTCAATTCGCACTTGCCAAAGCAAGGTTTCCCAGCACAAACTACAAAGCAGCAGCTCTCTCCTGGCAGAGGAAATCCCATGCAGTTCTGCCCTTGCGAGATCGTGTTGCTACAGTGAGGCCCAGGGAAAACACACTGCCTAGAGAAATCCTAGCAAAGCCCTGTGTTTCCCCACAGGAATGTATGTCACTTTCAGTTCTTTGCCAGCAACGGAGCTCAGAGGCAACGTCAGATTGTGTGTATCTCAGGGAGAGAAAGAACACTGTGACTTCCCCCGTTCCTCTGACGAAAGCGGTTAGAGGGAGAAAAGCGTCCTCTGCTTTCGCTTTCCCGCAATGAGCTCGGCAGATCTGCCCTTCGCGAAGGGCCGTTTTCCCCCGGAGAACTGCCTCGCCGTAGCCCGGTTCTGGAAGTGGAACGAGTATGCAGTGTTAGCGTTCAGCTATTGTGAAGGCTCGCTTTGGCCCAGGGCAAACGAAGCGCCGGGGAAATCTTAGCAGAGCCCGGCGCCTTTCCACGGTTCAAAGCGTGGAACTGCAGACTCTTTTGCAAAGAAGAGAGCGCCCAGGCAACAGCAGCCCGCACGTTTCTCAGTGAAAGGGAGAACTCCCTGACTTCATCCAGTCCTCTGAGCAAAGCAGGCAGAGGGAGAGAAACTTTCTTTCCTTCCTCTTTCCTGCCACGAATTCCTCATTTGCTCGTGCAAACGCAGGGCTTCTTCGGAAAAACTACGCCGCGGTGCAGGGATCCTTCCAGAGGAGCAACGACATAGTTTGAGCTGGAAGGGCTTGGCAGAGCAGCCGGGGACAAAAAGGCCTCTTGCTATTCTCTTTTCTTTCTTTCTGAATGCGGTCGATTCGCACTTGCCAAAGCAAGGTTTCCCAGCACAAACTACAAAGCAGCAGCTCTCTCCTGGCAGAGGAAATCCCATGCAGTTCTGCCCTTGCGAGATCGTGTTGCTACAGTGAGGCCCAGGGAAAACACACTGCCTACAGAAATCCTAGCAAAGCCCTGTGTTTCCCCACAGGAATGTATGTCACTTTCAGTTCTTTGCCAGCAACGGAGCTCAGAGGCAACGTCAGATTGTGTGTATCTCAGGGAGAGAAAGAACACTGTGACTTCCCCCGTTCCTCTGACGAAAGCGGTTAGAGGGAGAAAAGCGTCCTCTGCTTTCGCTTTCCCGCAATGAGCTCGGCAGATCTGCCCTTCGCGAAGGGCCGTTTTCCCCCGGAGAACTGCCTCGCCGTAGCCCGGTTCTGGAAGTGGAACGAGTATGCAGTGTTAGCGTTCAGCTATTGTGAAGGCTCGCTTTGGCCCAGGGCAAACGAAGCGCCGGGGGAAATCTTAGCAGAGCCCGGCGCCTTTCCACGGTTCAAAGCGTGGAACTGCAGACTCTTTTGCAAAGAAGAGAGCGCCCAGGCAACAGCAGCCCGCACGTTTCTCAGTGAAAGGGAGAACTCCCTGACTTCATCCAGTCCTCTGAGCAAAGCAGGCAGAGGGAGAGAAACTTTCTTTCCTTCCTCTTTCCTGCCACGAATTCCTCATTTGCTCGTGCAAACGCAGGGCTTCTTCGGAAAAACTACGCCGCGGTGCAGGGATCCTTCCAGAGGAGCAACGACATAGTTTGAGCTGAAAGGGCTTGGCAGAGCCGCCGGGGAGAAAAGGCCTCTTGCTATTCTCTTTTCTTTCTTTCTGAATGCGGTCGATTCGCACTTGCCAAAGCAAGGTTTCCCAGCACAAACTACAAAGCAGCAGCTCTCTCCTGGCAGAGGAAATCCCATGCAGTTCTGCCCTTGCGAGATCGTGTTGCTACAGTGAGGCCCAGGGAAAACACACTGCCTAGAGAAATCCTAGCAAAGCCCTGTGTTTCCCCACAGGAATGTATGTCACTTTCAGTTCTTTGCCAGCAACGGAGCTCAGAGGCAACGTCAGATTGTGTGTATCTCAGGGAGAGAAAGAACACTGTGACTTCCCCCGTTCCTCTGACGAAAGCGGTTAGAGGGAGAAAAGCGTCCTCTGCTTTCGCTTTCCCGCAATGAGCTCGGCAGATCTGCCCTTCGCGAAGGGCCGTTTTCCCCCGGAGAACTGCCTCGCCGTAGCCCGGTTCTGGAAGTGGAACGAGTATGCAGTGTTAGCGTTCAGCTATTGTGAAGGCTCGCTTTGGCCCAGGGCAAACGAAGCGCCGGGGAAATCTTAGCAGAGCCCGGCGCCTTTCCACGGTTCAAAGCGTGGAACTGCAGACTCTTTTGCAAAGAAGAGAGCGCCCAGGCAACAGCAGCCCGCACGTTTCTCAGTGAAAGGGAGAACTCCCTGACTTCATCCAGTCCTCTGAGCAAAGCAGGCAGAGGGAGAGAAACTTTCTTTCCTTCCTCTTTCCTGCCACGAATTCCTCATTTGCTCGTGCAAACGCAGGGCTTCTTCGGAAAAACTACGCCGCGGTGCAGGGATCCTTCCAGAGGAGCAACGACATAGTTTGAGCTGGAAGGGCTTGGCAGAGCAGCCGGGGACAAAAAGGCCTCTTGCTATTCTCTTTTCTTTCTTTCTGAATGCGGTCGATTCGCACTTGCCAAAGCAAGGTTTCCCAGCACAAACTACAAAGCAGCAGCTCTCTCCTGGCAGAGGAAATCCCATGCAGTTCTGCCCTTGCGAGATCGTGTTGCTACAGTGAGGCCCAGGGAAAACACACTGCCTACAGAAATCCTAGCAAAGCCCTGTGTTTCCCCACAGGAATGTATGTCACTTTCAGTTCTTTGCCAGCAACGGAGCTCAGAGGCAACGTCAGATTGTGTGTATCTCAGGGAGAGAAAGAACACTGTGACTTCCCCCGTTCCTCTGACGAAAGCGGTTAGAGGGAGAAAAGCGTCCTCTGCTTTCGCTTTCCCGCAATGAGCTCGGCAGATCTGCCCTTCGCGAAGGGCCGTTTTCCCCCGGAGAACTGCCTCGCCGTAGCCCGGTTCTGGAAGTGGAACGAGTATGCAGTGTTAGCGTTCAGCTATTGTGAAGGCTCGCTTTGGCCCAGGGCAAACGAAGCGCCGGGGGAAATCTTAGCAGAGCCCGGCGCCTTTCCACGGTTCAAAGCGTGGAACTGCAGACTCTTTTGCAAAGAAGAGAGCGCCCAGGCAACAGCAGCCCGCACGTTTCTCAGTGAAAGGGAGAACTCCCTGACTTCATCCAGTCCTCTGAGCAAAGCAGGCAGAGGGAGAGAAACTTTCTTTCCTTCCTCTTTCCTGCCACGAATTCCTCATTTGCTCGTGCAAACGCAGGGCTTCTTCGGAAAAACTACGCCGCGGTGCAGGGATCCTTCCAGAGGAGCAACGACATAGTTTGAGCTGAAAGGGCTTGGCAGAGCCGCCGGGGAGAAAAGGCCTCTTGCTATTCTCTTTTCTTTCTTTCTGAATGCGGTCGATTCGCACTTGCCAAAGCAAGGTTTCCCAGCACAAACTACAAAGCAGCAGCTCTCTCCTGGCAGAGGAAATCCCATGCAGTTCTGCCCTTGCGAGATCGTGTTGCTACAGTGAGGCCCAGGGAAAACACACTGCCTAGAGAAATCCTAGCAAAGCCCTGTGTTTCCCCACAGGAATGTATGTCACTTTCAGTTCTTTGCCAGCAACGGAGCTCAGAGGCAACGTCAGATTGTGTGTATCTCAGGGAGAGAAAGAACACTGTGACTTCCCCCGTTCTTCTGACGAAAGCGGTTAGAGGGAGAAAAGCGTCCTCTGCTTTCGCTTTCCCGCAATGAGCTCGGCAGATCTGCCCTTCGCGAAGGGCCGTTTTCCCCCGGAGAACTGCCTCGCCGTAGCCCGGTTCTGGAAGTGGAACGAGTATGCAGTGTTAGCGTTCAGCTATTGTGAAGGCTCGCTTTGGCCCAGGGCAAACGAAGCGCCGGGGGAAATCTTAGCAGAGCCCGGCGCCTTTCCACGGTTCAAAGCGTGGAACTGCAGACTCTTTTGCAAAGAAGAGAGCGCCCAGGCAACAGCAGCCCGCACGTTTCTCAGTGAAAGGGAGAACTCCCTGACTTCATCCAGTCCTCTGAGCAAAGCAGGCAGAGGGAGAGAAACTTTCTTTCCTTCCTCTTTCCTGCCACGAATTCCTCATTTGCTCGTGCAAACGCAGGGCTTCTTCGGAAAAACTACGCCGCGGTGCAGGGATCCTTCCAGAGGAGCAACGACATAGTTTGAGCTGGAAGGGCTTGGCAGAGCCGCCGGGGAGAAAAGGCCTCTTGCTATTCTCTTTTCTTTCTTTCTGAATGCGGTCGATTCGCACTTGCCAAAGCAAGGTTTCCCAGCACAAACTACAAAGCAGCAGCTCTCTCCTGGCAGAGGAAATCCCATGCAGTTCTGCCCTTGCGAGATCGTGTTGCTACAGTGAGGCCCAGGGAAAACACACTGCCTAGAGAAATCCTAGCAAAGCCCTGTGTTTCCCCACAGGAATGTATGTCACTTTCAGTTCTTTGCCAGCAACGGAGCTCAGAGGCAACGTCAGATTGTGTGTATCTCAGGGAGAGAAAGAACACTGTGACTTCCCCCGTTCCTCTGACGAAAGCGGTTAGAGGGAGAAAAGCGTCCTCTGCTTTCGCTTTCCCGCAATGAGCTCGGCAGATCTGCCCTTCGCGAAGGGCCGTTTTCCCCCGGAGAACTGCCTCGCCGTAGCCCGGTTCTGGAAGTGGAACGAGTATGCAGTGTTAGCGTTCAGCTATTGTGAAGGCTCGCTTTGGCCCAGGGCAAACGAAGCGCCGGGGGAAATCTTAGCAGAGCCCGGCGCCTTTCCACGGTTCAAAGCGTGGAACTGCAGACTCTTTTGCAAAGAAGAGAGCGCCCAGGCAACAGCAGCCCGCACGTTTCTCAGTGAAAGGGAGAACTCCCTGACTTCATCCAGTCCTCTGAGCAAAGCAGGCAGAGGGAGAGAAACTTTCTTTCCTTCCTCTTTCCTGCCACGAATTCCTCATTTGCTCGTGCAAACGCAGGGCTTCTTCGGAAAAACTACGCCGCGGTGCAGGGATCCTTCCAGAGGAGCAACGACATAGTTTGAGCTGGAAGGGCTTGGCAGAGCAGCCGGGGACAAAAAGGCCTCTTGCTATTCTCTTTTCTTTCTTTCTGAATGCGGTCAATTCGCACTTGCCAAAGCAAGGTTTCCCAGCACAAACTACAAAGCAGCAGCTCTCTCCTGGCAGAGGAAATCCCATGCAGTTCTGCCCTTGCGAGATCGTGTTGCTACAGTGAGGCCCAGGGAAAACACACTGCCTAGAGAAATCCTAGCAAAGCCCTGTGTTTCCCCACAGGAATGTATGTCACTTTCAGTTCTTTGCCAGCAACGGAGCTCAGAGGCAACGTCAGATTGTGTGTATCTCAGGGAGAGAAAGAACACTGTGACTTCCCCCGTTCCTCTGACGAAAGCGGTTAGAGGGAGAAAAGCGTCCTCTGCTTTCGCTTTCCCGCAATGAGCTCGGCAGATCTGCCCTTCGCGAAGGGCCGTTTTCCCCCGGAGAACTGCCTCGCCGTAGCCCGGTTCTGGAAGTGGAACGAGTATGCAGTGTTAGCGTTCAGCTATTGTGAAGGCTCGCTTTGGCCCAGGGCAAACGAAGCGCCGGGGGAAATCTTAGCAGAGCCCGGCGCCTTTCCACGGTTCAAAGCGTGGAACTGCAGACTCTTTTGCAAAGAAGAGAGCGCCCAGGCAACAGCAGCCCGCACGTTTCTCAGTGAAAGGGAGAACTCCCTGACTTCATCCAGTCCTCTGAGCAAAGCAGGCAGAGGGAGAGAAACTTTCTTTCCTTCCTCTTTCCTGCCACGAATTCCTCATTTGCTCGTGCAAACGCAGGGCTTCTTCGGAAAAACTACGCCGCGGTGCAGGGATCCTTCCAGAGGAGCAACGACATAGTTTGAGCTGGAAGGGCTTGGCAGAGCCGCCGGGGAGAAAAGGCCTCTTGCTATTCTCTTTTCTTTCTTTCTGAATGCGGTCGATTCGCACTTGCCAAAGCAAGGTTTCCCAGCACAAACTACAAAGCAGCAGCTCTCTCCTGGCAGAGGAAATCCCATGCAGTTCTGCCCTTGCGAGATCGTGTTGCTACAGTGAGGCCCAGGGAAAACACACTGCCTACAGAAATCCTAGCAAAGCCCTGTGTTTCCCCACAGGAATGTATGTCACTTTCAGTTCTTTGCCAGCAACGGAGCTCAGAGGCAACGTCAGATTGTGTGTATCTCAGGGAGAGAAAGAACACTGTGACTTCCCCCGTTCCTCTGACGAAAGCGGTTAGAGGGAGAAAAGCGTCATTTGCTTTCGCTTTCCCGCAATGAGCTCGGCAGATCTGCCCTTCGCGAAGGGCCGTTTTCCCCCGGAGAACTGCCTCGCCGTAGCCCGGTTCTGGAAGTGGAACGAGTATGCAGTGTTAGCGTTCAGCTATTGTGAAGGCTCGCTTTGGCCCAGGGCAAACGAAGCGCCGGGGAAATCTTAGCAGAGCCCGGCGCCTTTCCACGGTTCAAAGCGTGGAACTGCAGACTCTTTTGCAAAGAAGAGAGCGCCCAGGCAACAGCAGCCCGCACGTTTCTCAGTGAAAGGGAGAACTCCCTGACTTCATCCAGTCCTCTGAGCAAAGCAGGCAGAGGGAGAGAAACTTTCTTTCCTTCCTCTTTCCTGCCACAAATTCCTCATTTGCTCGTGCAAACGCAGGGCTTCTTCGGAAAAACTACGCCGCGGTGCAGGGATCCTTCCAGAGGAGCAACGACATAGTTTGAGCTGGAAGGGCTTGGCAGAGCCGCCGGGGAGAAAAGGCCTCTTGCTATTCTCTTTTCTTTCTTTCTGAATGCGGTCGATTCGCACTTGCCAAAGCAAGGTTTCCCAGCACAAACTACAAAGCAGCAGCTCTCTCCTGGCAGAGGAAATCCCATGCAGTTCTGCCCTTGCGAGATCGTGTTGCTACAGTGAGGCCCAGGGAAAACACACTGCCTACAGAAATCCTAGCAAAGCCCTGTGTTTCCCCACAGGAATGTATGTCACTTTCAGTTCTTTGCCAGCAACGGAGCTCAGAGGCAACGTCAGATTGTGTGTATCTCAGGGAGAGAAAGAACACTGTGACTTCCCCCGTTCCTCTGACGAAAGCGGTTAGAGGGAGAAAAGCGTCCTTTGCTTTCGCTTTCCCGCAATGAGCTCGGCAGATCTGCCCTTCGCGAAGGGCCGTTTTCCCCCGGAGAACTGCCTCGCCGTAGCCCGGTTCTGGAAGTGGAACGAGTATGCAGTGTTAGCGTTCAGCTATTGTGAAGGCTCGCTTTGGCCCAGGGCAAACGAAGCGCCGGGGGAAATCTTAGCAGAGCCCGGCGCCTTTCCACGGTTCAAAGCGTGGAACTGCAGACTCTTTTGCAAAGAAGAGAGCGCCCAGGCAACAGCAGCCCGCACGTTTCTCAGTGAAAGGGAGAACTCCCTGACTTCATCCAGTCCTCTGAGCAAAGCAGGCAGAGGGAGAGAAACTTTCTTTCCTTCCTCTTTCCTGCCACGAATTCCTCATTTGCTCGTGCAAACGCAGGGCTTCTTCGGAAAAACTACGCCGCGGTGCAGGGATCCTTCCAGAGGAGCAACGACATAGTTTGAGCTGGAAGGGCTTGGCAGAGCAGCCGGGGACAAAAAGGCCTCTTGCTATTCTCTTTTCTTTCTTTCTGAATGCGGTCAATTCGCACTTGCCAAAGCAAGGTTTCCCAGCACAAACTACAAAGCAGCAGCTCTCTCCTGGCAGAGGAAATCCCATGCAGTTCTGCCCTTGCGAGATCGTGTTGCTACAGTGAGGCCCAGGGAAAACACACTGCCTAGAGAAATCCTAGCAAAGCCCTGTGTTTCCCCACAGGAATGTATGTCACTTTCAGTTCTTTGCCAGCAACGGAGCTCAGAGGCAACGTCAGATTGTGTGTATCTCAGGGAGAGAAAGAACACTGTGACTTCCCCCGTTCCTCTGACGAAAGCGGTTAGAGGGAGAAAAGCGTCCTCTGCTTTCGCTTTCCCGCAATGAGCTCGGCAGATCTGCCCTTCGCGAAGGGCCGTTTTCCCCCGGAGAACTGCCTCGCCGTAGCCCGGTTCTGGAAGTGGAACGAGTATGCAGTGTTAGCGTTCAGCTATTGTGAAGGCTCGCTTTGGCCCAGGGCAAACGAAGCGCCGGGGGAAATCTTAGCAGAGCCCGGCGCCTTTCCACGGTTCAAAGCGTGGAACTGCAGACTCTTTTGCAAAGAAGAGAGCGCCCAGGCAACAGCAGCCCGCACGTTTCTCAGTGAAAGGGAGAACTCCCTGACTTCATCCAGTCCTCTGAGCAAAGCAGGCAGAGGGAGAGAAACTTTCTTTCCTTCCTCTTTCCTGCCACGAATTCCTCATTTGCTCGTGCAAACGCAGGGCTTCTTCGGAAAAACTACGCCGCGGTGCAGGGATCCTTCCAGAGGAGCAACGACATAGTTTGAGCTGGAAGGGCTTGGCAGAGCAGCCGGGGACAAAAAGGCCTCTTGCTATTCTCTTTTCTTTCTTTCTGAATGCGGTCAATTCGCACTTGCCAAAGCAAGGTTTCCCAGCACAAACTACAAAGCAGCAGCTCTCTCCTGGCAGAGGAAATCCCATGCAGTTCTGCCCTTGCGAGATCGTGTTGCTACAGTGAGGCCCAGGGAAAACACACTGCCTACAGAAATCCTAGCAAAGCCCTGTGTTTCCCCACAGGAATGTATGTCACTTTCAGTTCTTTGCCAGCAACGGAGCTCAGAGGCAACGTCAGATTGTGTGTATCTCAGGGAGAGAAAGAACACTGTGACTTCCCCCGTTCCTCTGACGAAAGCGGTTAGAGGGAGAAAAGCGTCCTCTGCTTTCGCTTTCCCGCAATGAGCTCGGCAGATCTGCCCTTCGCGAAGGGCCGTTTTCCCCCGGAGAACTGCCTCGCCGTAGCCCGGTTCTGGAAGTGGAACGAGTATGCAGTGTTAGCGTTCAGCTATTGTGAAGGCTCGCTTTGGCCCAGGGCAAACGAAGCGCCGGGGGAAATCTTAGCAGAGCCCGGCGCCTTTCCACGGTTCAAAGCGTGGAACTGCAGACTCTTTTGCAAAGAAGAGAGCGCCCAGGCAACAGCAGCCCGCACGTTTCTCAGTGAAAGGGAGAACTCCCTGACTTCATCCAGTCCTCTGAGCAAAGCAGGCAGAGGGAGAGAAACTTTCTTTCCTTCCTCTTTCCTGCCACGAATTCCTCATTTGCTCGTGCAAACGCAGGGCTTCTTCGGAAAAACTACGCCGCGGTGCAGGGATCCTTCCAGAGGAGCAACGACATAGTTTGAGCTGGAAGGGCTTGGCAGAGCCGCCGGGGAGAAAAGGCCTCTTGCTATTCTCTTTTCTTTCTTTCTGAATGCGGTCGATTCGCACTTGCCAAAGCAAGGTTTCCCAGCACAAACTACAAAGCAGCAGCTCTCTCCTGGCAGAGGAAATCCCATGCAGTTCTGCCCTTGCGAGATCGTGTTGCTACAGTGAGGCCCAGGGAAAACACACTGCCTACAGAAATCCTAGCAAAGCCCTGTGTTTCCCCACAGGAATGTATGTCACTTTCAGTTCTTTGCCAGCAACGGAGCTCAGAGGCAACGTCAGATTGTGTGTATCTCAGGGAGAGAAAGAACACTGTGACTTCCCCCGTTCCTCTGACGAAAGCGGTTAGAGGGAGAAAAGCGTCATTTGCTTTCGCTTTCCCGCAATGAGCTCGGCAGATCTGCCCTTCGCGAAGGGCCGTTTTCCCCCGGAGAACTGCCTCGCCGTAGCCCGGTTCTGGAAGTGGAACGAGTATGCAGTGTTAGCGTTCAGCTATTGTGAAGGCTCGCTTTGGCCCAGGGCAAACGAAGCGCCGGGGAAATCTTAGCAGAGCCCGGCGCCTTTCCACGGTTCAAAGCGTGGAACTGCAGACTCTTTTGCAAAGAAGAGAGCGCCCAGGCAACAGCAGCCCGCACGTTTCTCAGTGAAAGGGAGAACTCCCTGACTTCATCCAGTCCTCTGAGCAAAGCAGGCAGAGGGAGAGAAACTTTCTTTCCTTCCTCTTTCCTGCCACAAATTCCTCATTTGCTCGTGCAAACGCAGGGCTTCTTCGGAAAAACTACGCCGCGGTGCAGGGATCCTTCCAGAGGAGCAACGACATAGTTTGAGCTGGAAGGGCTTGGCAGAGCCGCCGGGGAGAAAAGGCCTCTTGCTATTCTCTTTTCTTTCTTTCTGAATGCGGTCGATTCGCACTTGCCAAAGCAAGGTTTCCCAGCACAAACTACAAAGCAGCAGCTCTCTCCTGGCAGAGGAAATCCCATGCAGTTCTGCCCTTGCGAGATCGTGTTGCTACAGTGAGGCCCAGGGAAAACACACTGCCTACAGAAATCCTAGCAAAGCCCTGTGTTTCCCCACAGGAATGTATGTCACTTTCAGTTCTTTGCCAGCAACGGAGCTCAGAGGCAACGTCAGATTGTGTGTATCTCAGGGAGAGAAAGAACACTGTGACTTCCCCCGTTCCTCTGACGAAAGCGGTTAGAGGGAGAAAAGCGTCCTTTGCTTTCGCTTTCCCGCAATGAGCTCGGCAGATCTGCCCTTCGCGAAGGGCCGTTTTCCCCCGGAGAACTGCCTCGCCGTAGCCCGGTTCTGGAAGTGGAACGAGTATGCAGTGTTAGCGTTCAGCTATTGTGAAGGCTCGCTTTGGCCCAGGGCAAACGAAGCGCCGGGGGAAATCTTAGCAGAGCCCGGCGCCTTTCCACGGTTCAAAGCGTGGAACTGCAGACTCTTTTGCAAAGAAGAGAGCGCCCAGGCAACAGCAGCCCGCACGTTTCTCAGTGAAAGGGAGAACTCCCTGACTTCATCCAGTCCTCTGAGCAAAGCAGGCAGAGGGAGAGAAACTTTCTTTCCTTCCTCTTTCCTGCCACGAATTCCTCATTTGCTCGTGCAAACGCAGGGCTTCTTCGGAAAAACTACGCCGCGGTGCAGGGATCCTTCCAGAGGAGCAACGACATAGTTTGAGCTGGAAGGGCTTGGCAGAGCAGCCGGGGACAAAAAGGCCTCTTGCTATTCTCTTTTCTTTCTTTCTGAATGCGGTCAATTCGCACTTGCCAAAGCAAGGTTTCCCAGCACAAACTACAAAGCAGCAGCTCTCTCCTGGCAGAGGAAATCCCATGCAGTTCTGCCCTTGCGAGATCGTGTTGCTACAGTGAGGCCCAGGGAAAACACACTGCCTAGAGAAATCCTAGCAAAGCCCTGTGTTTCCCCACAGGAATGTATGTCACTTTCAGTTCTTTGCCAGCAACGGAGCTCAGAGGCAACGTCAGATTGTGTGTATCTCAGGGAGAGAAAGAACACTGTGACTTCCCCCGTTCCTCTGACGAAAGCGGTTAGAGGGAGAAAAGCGTCCTCTGCTTTCGCTTTCCCGCAATGAGCTCGGCAGATCTGCCCTTCGCGAAGGGCCGTTTTCCCCCGGAGAACTGCCTCGCCGTAGCCCGGTTCTGGAAGTGGAACGAGTATGCAGTGTTAGCGTTCAGCTATTGTGAAGGCTCGCTTTGGCCCAGGGCAAACGAAGCGCCGGGGGAAATCTTAGCAGAGCCCGGCGCCTTTCCACGGTTCAAAGCGTGGAACTGCAGACTCTTTTGCAAAGAAGAGAGCGCCCAGGCAACAGCAGCCCGCACGTTTCTCAGTGAAAGGGAGAACTCCCTGACTTCATCCAGTCCTCTGAGCAAAGCAGGCAGAGGGAGAGAAACTTTCTTTCCTTCCTCTTTCCTGCCACGAATTCCTCATTTGCTCGTGCAAACGCAGGGCTTCTTCGGAAAAACTACGCCGCGGTGCAGGGATCCTTCCAGAGGAGCAACGACATAGTTTGAGCTGGAAGGGCTTGGCAGAGCAGCCGGGGACAAAAAGGCCTCTTGCTATTCTCTTTTCTTTCTTTCTGAATGCGGTCAATTCGCACTTGCCAAAGCAAGGTTTCCCAGCACAAACTACAAAGCAGCAGCTCTCTCCTGGCAGAGGAAATCCCATGCAGTTCTGCCCTTGCGAGATCGTGTTGCTACAGTGAGGCCCAGGGAAAACACACTGCCTAGAGAAATCCTAGCAAAGCCCTGTGTTTCCCCACAGGAATGTATGTCACTTTCAGTTCTTTGCCAGCAACGGAGCTCAGAGGCAACGTCAGATTGTGTGTATCTCAGGGAGAGAAAGAACACTGTGACTTCCCCCGTTCCTCTGACGAAAGCGGTTAGAGGGAGAAAAGCGTCCTCTGCTTTCGCTTTCCCGCAATGAGCTCGGCAGATCTGCCCTTCGCGAAGGGCCGTTTTCCCCCGGAGAACTGCCTCGCCGTAGCCCGGTTCTGGAAGTGGAACGAGTATGCAGTGTTAGCGTTCAGCTATTGTGAAGGCTCGCTTTGGCCCAGGGCAAACGAAGCGCCGGGGGAAATCTTAGCAGAGCCCGGCGCCTTTCCACGGTTCAAAGCGTGGAACTGCAGACTCTTTTGCAAAGAAGAGAGCGCCCAGGCAACAGCAGCCCGCACGTTTCTCAGTGAAAGGGAGAACTCCCTGACTTCATCCAGTCCTCTGAGCAAAGCAGGCAGAGGGAGAGAAACTTTCTTTCCTTCCTCTTTCCTGCCACGAATTCCTCATTTGCTCGTGCAAACGCAGGGCTTCTTCGGAAAAACTACGCCGCGGTGCAGGGATCCTTCCAGAGGAGCAACGACATAGTTTGAGCTGGAAGGGCTTGGCAGAGCCGCCGGGGAGAAAAGGCCTCTTGCTATTCTCTTTTCTTTCTTTCTGAATGCGGTCGATTCGCACTTGCCAAAGCAAGGTTTCCCAGCACAAACTACAAAGCAGCAGCTCTCTCCTGGCAGAGGAAATCCCATGCAGTTCTGCCCTTGCGAGATCGTGTTGCTACAGTGAGGCCCAGGGAAAACACACTGCCTACAGAAATCCTAGCAAAGCCCTGTGTTTCCCCACAGGAATGTATGTCACTTTCAGTTCTTTGCCAGCAACGGAGCTCAGAGGCAACGTCAGATTGTGTGTATCTCAGGGAGAGAAAGAACACTGTGACTTCCCCCGTTCCTCTGACGAAAGCGGTTAGAGGGAGAAAAGCGTCATTTGCTTTCGCTTTCCCGCAATGAGCTCGGCAGATCTGCCCTTCGCGAAGGGCCGTTTTCCCCCGGAGAACTGCCTCGCCGTAGCCCGGTTCTGGAAGTGGAACGAGTATGCAGTGTTAGCGTTCAGCTATTGTGAAGGCTCGCTTTGGCCCAGGGCAAACGAAGCGCCGGGGAAATCTTAGCAGAGCCCGGCGCCTTTCCACGGTTCAAAGCGTGGAACTGCAGACTCTTTTGCAAAGAAGAGAGCGCCCAGGCAACAGCAGCCCGCACGTTTCTCAGTGAAAGGGAGAACTCCCTGACTTCATCCAGTCCTCTGAGCAAAGCAGGCAGAGGGAGAGAAACTTTCTTTCCTTCCTCTTTCCTGCCACAAATTCCTCATTTGCTCGTGCAAACGCAGGGCTTCTTCGGAAAAACTACGCCGCGGTGCAGGGATCCTTCCAGAGGAGCAACGACATAGTTTGAGCTGGAAGGGCTTGGCAGAGCCGCCGGGGAGAAAAGGCCTCTTGCTATTCTCTTTTCTTTCTTTCTGAATGCGGTCGATTCGCACTTGCCAAAGCAAGGTTTCCCAGCACAAACTACAAAGCAGCAGCTCTCTCCTGGCAGAGGAAATCCCATGCAGTTCTGCCCTTGCGAGATCGTGTTGCTACAGTGAGGCCCAGGGAAAACACACTGCCTACAGAAATCCTAGCAAAGCCCTGTGTTTCCCCACAGGAATGTATGTCACTTTCAGTTCTTTGCCAGCAACGGAGCTCAGAGGCAACGTCAGATTGTGTGTATCTCAGGGAGAGAAAGAACACTGTGACTTCCCCCGTTCCTCTGACGAAAGCGGTTAGAGGGAGAAAAGCGTCCTTTGCTTTCGCTTTCCCGCAATGAGCTCGGCAGATCTGCCCTTCGCGAAGGGCCGTTTTCCCCCGGAGAACTGCCTCGCCGTAGCCCGGTTCTGGAAGTGGAACGAGTATGCAGTGTTAGCGTTCAGCTATTGTGAAGGCTCGCTTTGGCCCAGGGCAAACGAAGCGCCGGGGGAAATCTTAGCAGAGCCCGGCGCCTTTCCACGGTTCAAAGCGTGGAACTGCAGACTCTTTTGCAAAGAAGAGAGCGCCCAGGCAACAGCAGCCCGCACGTTTCTCAGTGAAAGGGAGAACTCCCTGACTTCATCCAGTCCTCTGAGCAAAGCAGGCAGAGGGAGAGAAACTTTCTTTCCTTCCTCTTTCCTGCCACGAATTCCTCATTTGCTCGTGCAAACGCAGGGCTTCTTCGGAAAAACTACGCCGCGGTGCAGGGATCCTTCCAGAGGAGCAACGACATAGTTTGAGCTGGAAGGGCTTGGCAGAGCAGCCGGGGACAAAAAGGCCTCTTGCTATTCTCTTTTCTTTCTTTCTGAATGCGGTCAATTCGCACTTGCCAAAGCAAGGTTTCCCAGCACAAACTACAAAGCAGCAGCTCTCTCCTGGCAGAGGAAATCCCATGCAGTTCTGCCCTTGCGAGATCGTGTTGCTACAGTGAGGCCCAGGGAAAACACACTGCCTAGAGAAATCCTAGCAAAGCCCTGTGTTTCCCCACAGGAATGTATGTCACTTTCAGTTCTTTGCCAGCAACGGAGCTCAGAGGCAACGTCAGATTGTGTGTATCTCAGGGAGAGAAAGAACACTGTGACTTCCCCCGTTCCTCTGACGAAAGCGGTTAGAGGGAGAAAAGCGTCCTCTGCTTTCGCTTTCCCGCAATGAGCTCGGCAGATCTGCCCTTCGCGAAGGGCCGTTTTCCCCCGGAGAACTGCCTCGCCGTAGCCCGGTTCTGGAAGTGGAACGAGTATGCAGTGTTAGCGTTCAGCTATTGTGAAGGCTCGCTTTGGCCCAGGGCAAACGAAGCGCCGGGGGAAATCTTAGCAGAGCCCGGCGCCTTTCCACGGTTCAAAGCGTGGAACTGCAGACTCTTTTGCAAAGAAGAGAGCGCCCAGGCAACAGCAGCCCGCACGTTTCTCAGTGAAAGGGAGAACTCCCTGACTTCATCCAGTCCTCTGAGCAAAGCAGGCAGAGGGAGAGAAACTTTCTTTCCTTCCTCTTTCCTGCCACGAATTCCTCATTTGCTCGTGCAAACGCAGGGCTTCTTCGGAAAAACTACGCCGCGGTGCAGGGATCCTTCCAGAGGAGCAACGACATAGTTTGAGCTGGAAGGGCTTGGCAGAGCAGCCGGGGACAAAAAGGCCTCTTGCTATTCTCTTTTCTTTCTTTCTGAATGCGGTCAATTCGCACTTGCCAAAGCAAGGTTTCCCAGCACAAACTACAAAGCAGCAGCTCTCTCCTGGCAGAGGAAATCCCATGCAGTTCTGCCCTTGCGAGATCGTGTTGCTACAGTGAGGCCCAGGGAAAACACACTGCCTAGAGAAATCCTAGCAAAGCCCTGTGTTTCCCCACAGGAATGTATGTCACTTTCAGTTCTTTGCCAGCAACGGAGCTCAGAGGCAACGTCAGATTGTGTGTATCTCAGGGAGAGAAAGAACACTGTGACTTCCCCCGTTCCTCTGACGAAAGCGGTTAGAGGGAGAAAAGCGTCCTCTGCTTTCGCTTTCCCGCAATGAGCTCGGCAGATCTGCCCTTCGCGAAGGGCCGTTTTCCCCCGGAGAACTGCCTCGCCGTAGCCCGGTTCTGGAAGTGGAACGAGTATGCAGTGTTAGCGTTCAGCTATTGTGAAGGCTCGCTTTGGCCCAGGGCAAACGAAGCGCCGGGGGAAATCTTAGCAGAGCCCGGCGCCTTTCCACGGTTCAAAGCGTGGAACTGCAGACTCTTTTGCAAAGAAGAGAGCGCCCAGGCAACAGCAGCCCGCACGTTTCTCAGTGAAAGGGAGAACTCCCTGACTTCATCCAGTCCTCTGAGCAAAGCAGGCAGAGGGAGAGAAACTTTCTTTCCTTCCTCTTTCCTGCCACGAATTCCTCATTTGCTCGTGCAAACGCAGGGCTTCTTCGGAAAAACTACGCCGCGGTGCAGGGATCCTTCCAGAGGAGCAACGACATAGTTTGAGCTGGAAGGGCTTGGCAGAGCCGCCGGGGAGAAAAGGCCTCTTGCTATTCTCTTTTCTTTCTTTCTGAATGCGGTCGATTCGCACTTGCCAAAGCAAGGTTTCCCAGCACAAACTACAAAGCAGCAGCTCTCTCCTGGCAGAGGAAATCCCATGCAGTTCTGCCCTTGCGAGATCGTGTTGCTACAGTGAGGCCCAGGGAAAACACACTGCCTACAGAAATCCTAGCAAAGCCCTGTGTTTCCCCACAGGAATGTATGTCACTTTCAGTTCTTTGCCAGCAACGGAGCTCAGAGGCAACGTCAGATTGTGTGTATCTCAGGGAGAGAAAGAACACTGTGACTTCCCCCGTTCCTCTGACGAAAGCGGTTAGAGGGAGAAAAGCGTCATTTGCTTTCGCTTTCCCGCAATGAGCTCGGCAGATCTGCCCTTCGCGAAGGGCCGTTTTCCCCCGGAGAACTGCCTCGCCGTAGCCCGGTTCTGGAAGTGGAACGAGTATGCAGTGTTAGCGTTCAGCTATTGTGAAGGCTCGCTTTGGCCCAGGGCAAACGAAGCGCCGGGGAAATCTTAGCAGAGCCCGGCGCCTTTCCACGGTTCAAAGCGTGGAACTGCAGACTCTTTTGCAAAGAAGAGAGCGCCCAGGCAACAGCAGCCCGCACGTTTCTCAGTGAAAGGGAGAACTCCCTGACTTCATCCAGTCCTCTGAGCAAAGCAGGCAGAGGGAGAGAAACTTTCTTTCCTTCCTCTTTCCTGCCACAAATTCCTCATTTGCTCGTGCAAACGCAGGGCTTCTTCGGAAAAACTACGCCGCGGTGCAGGGATCCTTCCAGAGGAGCAACGACATAGTTTGAGCTGGAAGGGCTTGGCAGAGCAGCCGGGGACAAAAAGGCCTCTTGCTATTCTCTTTTCTTTCTTTCTGAATGCGGTCAATTCGCACTTGCCAAAGCAAGGTTTCCCAGCACAAACTACAAAGCAGCAGCTCTCTCCTGGCAGAGGAAATCCCATGCAGTTCTGCCCTTGCGAGATCGTGTTGCTACAGTGAGGCCCAGGGAAAACACACTGCCTAGAGAAATCCTAGCAAAGCCCTGTGTTTCCCCACAGGAATGTATGTCACTTTCAGTTCTTTGCCAGCAACGGAGCTCAGAGGCAACGTCAGATTGTGTGTATCTCAGGGAGAGAAAGAACACTGTGACTTCCCCCGTTCCTCTGACGAAAGCGGTTAGAGGGAGAAAAGCGTCCTCTGCTTTCGCTTTCCCGCAATGAGCTCGGCAGATCTGCCCTTCGCGAAGGGCCGTTTTCCCCCGGAGAACTGCCTCGCCGTAGCCCGGTTCTGGAAGTGGAACGAGTATGCAGTGTTAGCGTTCAGCTATTGTGAAGGCTCGCTTTGGCCCAGGGCAAACGAAGCGCCGGGGGAAATCTTAGCAGAGCCCGGCGCCTTTCCACGGTTCAAAGCGTGGAACTGCAGACTCTTTTGCAAAGAAGAGAGCGCCCAGGCAACAGCAGCCCGCACGTTTCTCAGTGAAAGGGAGAACTCCCTGACTTCATCCAGTCCTCTGAGCAAAGCAGGCAGAGGGAGAGAAACTTTCTTTCCTTCCTCTTTCCTGCCACGAATTCCTCATTTGCTCGTGCAAACGCAGGGCTTCTTCGGAAAAACTACGCCGCGGTGCAGGGATCCTTCCAGAGGAGCAACGACATAGTTTGAGCTGGAAGGGCTTGGCAGAGCCGCCGGGGAGAAAAGGCCTCTTGCTATTCTCTTTTCTTTCTTTCTGAATGCGGTCGATTCGCACTTGCCAAAGCAAGGTTTCCCAGCACAAACTACAAAGCAGCAGCTCTCTCCTGGCAGAGGAAATCCCATGCAGTTCTGCCCTTGCGAGATCGTGTTGCTACAGTGAGGCCCAGGGAAAACACACTGCCTACAGAAATCCTAGCAAAGCCCTGTGTTTCCCCACAGGAATGTATGTCACTTTCAGTTCTTTGCCAGCAACGGAGCTCAGAGGCAACGTCAGATTGTGTGTATCTCAGGGAGAGAAAGAACACTGTGACTTCCCCCGTTCCTCTGACGAAAGCGGTTAGAGGGAGAAAAGCGTCCTTTGCTTTCGCTTTCCCGCAATGAGCTCGGCAGATCTGCCCTTCGCGAAGGGCCGTTTTCCCCCGGAGAACTGCCTCGCCGTAGCCCGGTTCTGGAAGTGGAACGAGTATGCAGTGTTAGCGTTCAGCTATTGTGAAGGCTCGCTTTGGCCCAGGGCAAACGAAGCGCCGGGGAAATCTTAGCAGAGCCCGGCGCCTTTCCACGGTTCAAAGCGTGGAACTGCAGACTCTTTTGCAAAGAAGAGAGCGCCCAGGCAACAGCAGCCCGCACGTTTCTCAGTGAAAGGGAGAACTCCCTGACTTCATCCAGTCCTCTGAGCAAAGCAGGCAGAGGGAGAGAAACTTTCTTTCCTTCCTCTTTCCTGCCACAAATTCCTCATTTGCTCGTGCAAACGCAGGGCTTCTTCGGAAAAACTACGCCGCGGTGCAGGGATCCTTCCAGAGGAGCAACGACATAGTTTGAGCTGGAAGGGCTTGGCAGAGCAGCCGGGGACAAAAAGGCCTCTTGCTATTCTCTTTTCTTTCTTTCTGAATGCGGTCGATTCGCACTTGCCAAAGCAAGGTTTCCCAGCACAAACTACAAAGCAGCAGCTCTCTCCTGGCAGAGGAAATCCCATGCAGTTCTGCCCTTGCGAGATCGTGTTGCTACAGTGAGGCCCAGGGAAAACACACTGCCTACAGAAATCCTAGCAAAGCCCTGTGTTTCCCCACAGGAATGTATGTCACTTTCAGTTCTTTGCCAGCAACGGAGCTCAGAGGCAACGTCAGATTGTGTGTATCTCAGGGAGAGAAAGAACACTGTGACTTCCCCCGTTCCTCTGACGAAAGCGGTTAGAGGGAGAAAAGCGTCCTCTGCTTTCGCTTTCCCGCAATGAGCTCGGCAGATCTGCCCTTCGCGAAGGGCCGTTTTCCCCCGGAGAACTGCCTCGCCGTAGCCCGGTTCTGGAAGTGGAACGAGTATGCAGTGTTAGCGTTCAGCTATTGTGAAGGCTCGCTTTGGCCCAGGGCAAACGAAGCGCCGGGGAAATCTTAGCAGAGCCCGGCGCCTTTCCACGGTTCAAAGCGTGGAACTGCAGACTCTTTTGCAAAGAAGAGAGCGCCCAGGCAACAGCAGCCCGCACGTTTCTCAGTGAAAGGGAGAACTCCCTGACTTCATCCAGTCCTCTGAGCAAAGCAGGCAGAGGGAGAGAAACTTTCTTTCCTTCCTCTTTCCTGCCACGAATTCCTCATTTGCTCGTGCAAACGCAGGGCTTCTTCGGAAAAACTACGCCGCGGTGCAGGGATCCTTCCAGAGGAGCAACGACATAGTTTGAGCTGGAAGGGCTTGGCAGAGCCGCCGGGGAGAAAAGGCCTCTTGCTATTCTCTTTTCTTTCTTTCTGAATGCGGTCGATTCGCACTTGCCAAAGCAAGGTTTCCCAGCACAAACTACAAAGCAGCAGCTCTCTCCTGGCAGAGGAAATCCCATGCAGTTCTGCCCTTGCGAGATCGTGTTGCTACAGTGAGGCCCAGGGAAAACACACTGCCTACAGAAATCCTAGCAAAGCCCTGTGTTTCCCCACAGGAATGTATGTCACTTTCAGTTCTTTGCCAGCAACGGAGCTCAGAGGCAACGTCAGATTGTGTGTATCTCAGGGAGAGAAAGAACACTGTGACTTCCCCCGTTCCTCTGACGAAAGCGGTTAGAGGGAGAAAAGCGTCCTTTGCTTTCGCTTTCCCGCAATGAGCTCGGCAGATCTGCCCTTCGCGAAGGGCCGTTTTCCCCCGGAGAACTGCCTCGCCGTAGCCCGGTTCTGGAAGTGGAACGAGTATGCAGTGTTAGCGTTCAGCTATTGTGAAGGCTCGCTTTGGCCCAGGGCAAACGAAGCGCCGGGGAAATCTTAGCAGAGCCCGGCGCCTTTCCACGGTTCAAAGCGTGGAACTGCAGACTCTTTTGCAAAGAAGAGAGCGCCCAGGCAACAGCAGCCCGCACGTTTCTCAGTGAAAGGGAGAACTCCCTGACTTCATCCAGTCCTCTGAGCAAAGCAGGCAGAGGGAGAGAAACTTTCTTTCCTTCCTCTTTCCTGCCACAAATTCCTCATTTGCTCGTGCAAACGCAGGGCTTCTTCGGAAAAACTACGCCGCGGTGCAGGGATCCTTCCAGAGGAGCAACGACATAGTTTGAGCTGGAAGGGCTTGGCAGAGCAGCCGGGGACAAAAAGGCCTCTTGCTATTCTCTTTTCTTTCTTTCTGAATGCGGTCAATTCGCACTTGCCAAAGCAAGGTTTCCCAGCACAAACTACAAAGCAGCAGCTCTCTCCTGGCAGAGGAAATCCCATGCAGTTCTGCCCTTGCGAGATCGTGTTGCTACAGTGAGGCCCAGGGAAAACACACTGCCTAGAGAAATCCTAGCAAAGCCCTGTGTTTCCCCACAGGAATGTATGTCACTTTCAGTTCTTTGCCAGCAACGGAGCTCAGAGGCAACGTCAGATTGTGTGTATCTCAGGGAGAGAAAGAACACTGTGACTTCCCCCGTTCCTCTGACGAAAGCGGTTAGAGGGAGAAAAGCGTCCTCTGCTTTCGCTTTCCCGCAATGAGCTCGGCAGATCTGCCCTTCGCGAAGGGCCGTTTTCCCCCGGAGAACTGCCTCGCCGTAGCCCGGTTCTGGAAGTGGAACGAGTATGCAGTGTTAGCGTTCAGCTATTGTGAAGGCTCGCTTTGGCCCAGGGCAAACGAAGCGCCGGGGGAAATCTTAGCAGAGCCCGGCGCCTTTCCACGGTTCAAAGCGTGGAACTGCAGACTCTTTTGCAAAGAAGAGAGCGCCCAGGCAACAGCAGCCCGCACGTTTCTCAGTGAAAGGGAGAACTCCCTGACTTCATCCAGTCCTCTGAGCAAAGCAGGCAGAGGGAGAGAAACTTTCTTTCCTTCCTCTTTCCTGCCACGAATTCCTCATTTGCTCGTGCAAACGCAGGGCTTCTTCGGAAAAACTACGCCGCGGTGCAGGGATCCTTCCAGAGGAGCAACGACATAGTTTGAGCTGGAAGGGCTTGGCAGAGCCGCCGGGGAGAAAAGGCCTCTTGCTATTCTCTTTTCTTTCTTTCTGAATGCGGTCGATTCGCACTTGCCAAAGCAAGGTTTCCCAGCACAAACTACAAAGCAGCAGCTCTCTCCTGGCAGAGGAAATCCCATGCAGTTCTGCCCTTGCGAGATCGTGTTGCTACAGTGAGGCCCAGGGAAAACACACTGCCTACAGAAATCCTAGCAAAGCCCTGTGTTTCCCCACAGGAATGTATGTCACTTTCAGTTCTTTGCCAGCAACGGAGCTCAGAGGCAACGTCAGATTGTGTGTATCTCAGGGAGAGAAAGAACACTGTGACTTCCCCCGTTCCTCTGACGAAAGCGGTTAGAGGGAGAAAAGCGTCCTTTGCTTTCGCTTTCCCGCAATGAGCTCGGCAGATCTGCCCTTCGCGAAGGGCCGTTTTCCCCCGGAGAACTGCCTCGCCGTAGCCCGGTTCTGGAAGTGGAACGAGTATGCAGTGTTAGCGTTCAGCTATTGTGAAGGCTCGCTTTGGCCCAGGGCAAACGAAGCGCCGGGGAAATCTTAGCAGAGCCCGGCGCCTTTCCACGGTTCAAAGCGTGGAACTGCAGACTCTTTTGCAAAGAAGAGAGCGCCCAGGCAACAGCAGCCCGCACGTTTCTCAGTGAAAGGGAGAACTCCCTGACTTCATCCAGTCCTCTGAGCAAAGCAGGCAGAGGGAGAGAAACTTTCTTTCCTTCCTCTTTCCTGCCACAAATTCCTCATTTGCTCGTGCAAACGCAGGGCTTCTTCGGAAAAACTACGCCGCGGTGCAGGGATCCTTCCAGAGGAGCAACGACATAGTTTGAGCTGGAAGGGCTTGGCAGAGCAGCCGGGGACAAAAAGGCCTCTTGCTATTCTCTTTTCTTTCTTTCTGAATGCGGTCAATTCGCACTTGCCAAAGCAAGGTTTCCCAGCACAAACTACAAAGCAGCAGCTCTCTCCTGGCAGAGGAAATCCCATGCAGTTCTGCCCTTGCGAGATCGTGTTGCTACAGTGAGGCCCAGGGAAAACACCCTGCCTACAGAAATCCTAGCAAAGCCCTGTGTTTCCCCACAGGAATGTATGTCACTTTCAGTTCTTTGCCAGCAACGGAGCTCAGAGGCAACGTCAGATTGTGTGTATCTCAGGGAGAGAAAGAACACTGTGACTTCCCCCGTTCCTCTGACGAAAGCGGTTAGAGGGAGAAAAGCGTCCTTTGCTTTCGCTTTCCCGCAATGAGCTCGGCAGATCTGCCCTTCGCGAAGGGCCGTTTTCCCCCGGAGAACTGCCTCGCCGTAGCCCGGTTCTGGAAGTGGAACGAGTATGCAGTGTTAGCGTTCAGCTATTGTGAAGGCTCGCTTTGGCCCAGGGCAAACGAAGCGCCGGGGAAATCTTAGCAGAGCCCGGCGCCTTTCCACGGTTCAAAGCGTGGAACTGCAGACTCTTTTGCAAAGAAGAGAGCGCCCAGGCAACAGCAGCCCGCACGTTTCTCAGTGAAAGGGAGAACTCCCTGACTTCATCCAGTCCTCTGAGCAAAGCAGGCAGAGGGAGAGAAACTTTCTTTCCTTCCTCTTTCCTGCCACAAATTCCTCATTTGCTCGTGCAAACGCAGGGCTTCTTCGGAAAAACTACGCCGCGGTGCAGGGATCCTTCCAGAGGAGCAACGACATAGTTTGAGCTGGAAGGGCTTGGCAGAGCAGCCGGGGACAAAAAGGCCTCTTGCTATTCTCTTTTCTTTCTTTCTGAATGCGGTCGATTCGCACTTGCCAAAGCAAGGTTTCCCAGCACAAACTACAAAGCAGCAGCTCTCTCCTGGCAGAGGAAATCCCATGCAGTTCTGCCCTTGCGAGATCGTGTTGCTACAGTGAGGCCCAGGGAAAACACACTGCCTACAGAAATCCTAGCAAAGCCCTGTGTTTCCCCACAGGAATGTATGTCACTTTCAGTTCTTTGCCAGCAACGGAGCTCAGAGGCAACGTCAGATTGTGTGTATCTCAGGGAGAGAAAGAACACTGTGACTTCCCCCGTTCCTCTGACGAAAGCGGTTAGAGGGAGAAAAGCGTCCTCTGCTTTCGCTTTCCCGCAATGAGCTCGGCAGATCTGCCCTTCGCGAAGGGCCGTTTTCCCCCGGAGAACTGCCTCGCCGTAGCCCGGTTCTGGAAGTGGAACGAGTATGCAGTGTTAGCGTTCAGCTATTGTGAAGGCTCGCTTTGGCCCAGGGCAAACGAAGCGCCGGGGGAAATCTTAGCAGAGCCCGGCGCCTTTCCACGGTTCAAAGCGTGGAACTGCAGACTCTTTTGCAAAGAAGAGAGCGCCCAGGCAACAGCAGCCCGCACGTTTCTCAGTGAAAGGGAGAACTCCCTGACTTCATCCAGTCCTCTGAGCAAAGCAGGCAGAGGGAGAGAAACTTTCTTTCCTTCCTCTTTCCTGCCACGAATTCCTCATTTGCTCGTGCAAACGCAGGGCTTCTTCGGAAAAACTACGCCGCGGTGCAGGGATCCTTCCAGAGGAGCAACGACATAGTTTGAGCTGGAAGGGCTTGGCAGAGCCGCCGGGGAGAAAAGGCCTCTTGCTATTCTCTTTTCTTTCTTTCTGAATGCGGTCAATTCGCACTTGCCAAAGCAAGGTTTCCCAGCACAAACTACAAAGCAGCAGCTCTCTCCTGGCAGAGGAAATCCCATGCAGTTCTGCCCTTGCGAGATCGTGTTGCTACAGTGAGGCCCAGGGAAAACACACTGCCTACAGAAATCCTAGCAAAGCCCTGTGTTTCCCCACAGGAATGTATGTCACTTTCAGTTCTTTGCCAGCAACGGAGCTCAGAGGCAACGTCAGATTGTGTGTATCTCAGGGAGAGAAAGAACACTGTGACTTCCCCCGTTCCTCTGACGAAAGCGGTTAGAGGGAGAAAAGCGTCCTTTGCTTTCGCTTTCCCGCAATGAGCTCGGCAGATCTGCCCTTCGCGAAGGGCCGTTTTCCCCCGGAGAACTGCCTCGCCGTAGCCCGGTTCTGGAAGTGGAACGAGTATGCAGTGTTAGCGTTCAGCTATTGTGAAGGCTCGCTTTGGCCCAGGGCAAACGAAGCGCCGGGGAAATCTTAGCAGAGCCCGGCGCCTTTCCACGGTTCAAAGCGTGGAACTGCAGACTCTTTTGCAAAGAAGAGAGCGCCCAGGCAACAGCAGCCCGCACGTTTCTCAGTGAAAGGGAGAACTCCCTGACTTCATCCAGTCCTCTGAGCAAAGCAGGCAGAGGGAGAGAAACTTTCTTTCCTTCCTCTTTCCTGCCACAAATTCCTCATTTGCTCGTGCAAACGCAGGGCTTCTTCGGAAAAACTACGCCGCGGTGCAGGGATCCTTCCAGAGGAGCAACGACATAGTTTGAGCTGGAAGGGCTTGGCAGAGCAGCCGGGGACAAAAAGGCCTCTTGCTATTCTCTTTTCTTTCTTTCTGAATGCGGTCAATTCGCACTTGCCAAAGCAAGGTTTCCCAGCACAAACTACAAAGCAGCAGCTCTCTCCTGGCAGAGGAAATCCCATGCAGTTCTGCCCTTGCGAGATCGTGTTGCTACAGTGAGGCCCAGGGAAAACACACTGCCTAGAGAAATCCTAGCAAAGCCCTGTGTTTCCCCACAGGAATGTATGTCACTTTCAGTTCTTTGCCAGCAACGGAGCTCAGAGGCAACGTCAGATTGTGTGTATCTCAGGGAGAGAAAGAACACTGTGACTTCCCCCGTTCCTCTGACGAAAGCGGTTAGAGGGAGAAAAGCGTCCTCTGCTTTCGCTTTCCCGCAATGAGCTCGGCAGATCTGCCCTTCGCGAAGGGCCGTTTTCCCCCGGAGAACTGCCTCGCCGTAGCCCGGTTCTGGAAGTGGAACGAGTATGCAGTGTTAGCGTTCAGCTATTGTGAAGGCTCGCTTTGGCCCAGGGCAAACGAAGCGCCGGGGGAAATCTTAGCAGAGCCCGGCGCCTTTCCACGGTTCAAAGCGTGGAACTGCAGACTCTTTTGCAAAGAAGAGAGCGCCCAGGCAACAGCAGCCCGCACGTTTCTCAGTGAAAGGGAGAACTCCCTGACTTCATCCAGTCCTCTGAGCAAAGCAGGCAGAGGGAGAGAAACTTTCTTTCCTTCCTCTTTCCTGCCACGAATTCCTCATTTGCTCGTGCAAACGCAGGGCTTCTTCGGAAAAACTACGCCGCGGTGCAGGGATCCTTCCAGAGGAGCAACGACATAGTTTGAGCTGGAAGGGCTTGGCAGAGCCGCCGGGGAGAAAAGGCCTCTTGCTATTCTCTTTTCTTTCTTTCTGAATGCGGTCGATTCGCACTTGCCAAAGCAAGGTTTCCCAGCACAAACTACAAAGCAGCAGCTCTCTCCTGGCAGAGGAAATCCCATGCAGTTCTGCCCTTGCGAGATCGTGTTGCTACAGTGAGGCCCAGGGAAAACACACTGCCTAGAGAAATCCTAGCAAAGCCCTGTGTTTCCCCACAGGAATGTATGTCACTTTCAGTTCTTTGCCAGCAACGGAGCTCAGAGGCAACGTCAGATTGTGTGTATCTCAGGGAGAGAAAGAACACTGTGACTTCCCCCGTTCCTCTGACGAAAGCGGTTAGAGGGAGAAAAGCGTCCTCTGCTTTCGCTTTCCCGCAATGAGCTCGGCAGATCTGCCCTTCGCGAAGGGCCGTTTTCCCCCGGAGAACTGCCTCGCCGTAGCCCGGTTCTGGAAGTGGAACGAGTATGCAGTGTTAGCGTTCAGCTATTGTGAAGGCTCGCTTTGGCCCAGGGCAAACGAAGCGCCGGGGGAAATCTTAGCAGAGCCCGGCGCCTTTCCACGGTTCAAAGCGTGGAACTGCAGACTCTTTTGCAAAGAAGAGAGCGCCCAGGCAACAGCAGCCCGCACGTTTCTCAGTGAAAGGGAGAACTCCCTGACTTCATCCAGTCCTCTGAGCAAAGCAGGCAGAGGGAGAGAAACTTTCTTTCCTTCCTCTTTCCTGCCACGAATTCCTCATTTGCTCGTGCAAACGCAGGGCTTCTTCGGAAAAACTACGCCGCGGTGCAGGGATCCTTCCAGAGGAGCAACGACATAGTTTGAGCTGGAAGGGCTTGGCAGAGCCGCCGGGGAGAAAAGGCCTCTTGCTATTCTCTTTTCTTTCTTTCTGAATGCGGTCAATTCGCACTTGCCAAAGCAAGGTTTCCCAGCACAAACTACAAAGCAGCAGCTCTCTCCTGGCAGAGGAAATCCCATGCAGTTCTGCCCTTGCGAGATCGTGTTGCTACAGTGAGGCCCAGGGAAAACACACTGCCTACAGAAATCCTAGCAAAGCCCTGTGTTTCCCCACAGGAATGTATGTCACTTTCAGTTCTTTGCCAGCAACGGAGCTCAGAGGCAACGTCAGATTGTGTGTATCTCAGGGAGAGAAAGAACACTGTGACTTCCCCCGTTCCTCTGACGAAAGCGGTTAGAGGGAGAAAAGCGTCCTCTGCTTTCGCTTTCCCGCAATGAGCTCGGCAGATCTGCCCTTCGCGAAGGGCCGTTTTCCCCCGGAGAACTGCCTCGCCGTAGCCCGGTTCTGGAAGTGGAACGAGTATGCAGTGTTAGCGTTCAGCTATTGTTAAGGCTCGCTTTGGCCCAGGGCAAACGAAGCGCCGGGGAAATCTTAGCAGAGCCCGGCGCCTTTCCACGGTTCAAAGCGTGGAACTGCAGACTCTTTTGCAAAGAAGAGAGCGCCCAGGCAACAGCAGCCCGCACGTTTCTCAGTGAAAGGGAGAACTCCCTGACTTCATCCAGTCCTCTGAGCAAAGCAGGCAGAGGGAGAGAAACTTTCTTTCCTTCCTCTTTCCTGCCACAAATTCCTCATTTGCTCGTGCAAACGCAGGGCTTCTTCGGAAAAACTACGCCGCGGTGCAGGGATCCTTCCAGAGGAGCAACGACATAGTTTGAGCTGGAAGGGCTTGGCAGAGCAGCCGGGGACAAAAAGGCCTCTTCCTATTCTCTTTTCTTTCTTTCTGAATGCGGTCAATTCGCACTTGCCAAAGCAAGGTTTCCCAGCACAAACTACAAAGCAGCAGCTCTCTCCTGGCAGAGGAAATCCCATGCAGTTCTGCCCTTGCGAGATCGTGTTGCTACAGTGAGGCCCAGGGAAAACACACTGCCTACAGAAATCCTAGCAAAGCCCTGTGTTTCCCCACAGGAATGTATGTCACTTTCAGTTCTTTGCCAGCAACGGAGCTCAGAGGCAACGTCAGATTGTGTGTATCTCAGGGAGAGAAAGAACACTGTGACTTCCCCCGTTCCTCTGACGAAAGCGGTTAGAGGGAGAAAAGCGTCCTCTGCTTTCGCTTTCCCGCAATGAGCTCGGCAGATCTGCCCTTCGCGAAGGGCCGTTTTCCCCCGGAGAACTGCCTCGCCGTAGCCCGGTTCTGGAAGTGGAACGAGTATGCAGTGTTAGCGTTCAGCTATTGTGAAGGCTCGCTTTGGCCCAGGGCAAACGAAGCGCCGGGGGAAATCTTAGCAGAGCCCGGCGCCTTTCCACGGTTCAAAGCGTGGAACTGCAGACTCTTTTGCAAAGAAGAGAGCGCCCAGGCAACAGCAGCCCGCACGTTTCTCAGTGAAAGGGAGAACTCCCTGACTTCATCCAGTCCTCTGAGCAAAGCAGGCAGAGGGAGAGAAACTTTCTTTCCTTCCTCTTTCCTGCCACGAATTCCTCATTTGCTCGTGCAAACGCAGGGCTTCTTCGGAAAAACTACGCCGCGGTGCAGGGATCCTTCCAGAGGAGCAACGACATAGTTTGAGCTGGAAGGGCTTGGCAGAGCCGCCGGGGAGAAAAGGCCTCTTGCTATTCTCTTTTCTTTCTTTCTGAATGCGGTCGATTCGCACTTGCCAAAGCAAGGTTTCCCAGCACAAACTACAAAGCAGCAGCTCTCTCCTGGCAGAGGAAATCCCATGCAGTTCTGCCCTTGCGAGATCGTGTTGCTACAGTGAGGCCCAGGGAAAACACACTGCCTACAGAAATCCTAGCAAAGCCCTGTGTTTCCCCACAGGAATGTATGTCACTTTCAGTTCTTTGCCAGCAACGGAGCTCAGAGGCAACGTCAGATTGTGTGTATCTCAGGGAGAGAAAGAACACTGTGACTTCCCCCGTTCCTCTGACGAAAGCGGTTAGAGGGAGAAAAGCGTCCTTTGCTTTCGCTTTCCCGCAATGAGCTCGGCAGATCTGCCCTTCGCGAAGGGCCGTTTTCCCCCGGAGAACTGCCTCGCCGTAGCCCGGTTCTGGAAGTGGAACGAGTATGCAGTGTTAGCGTTCAGCTATTGTGAAGGCTCGCTTTGGCCCAGGGCAAACGAAGCGCCGGGGAAATCTTAGCAGAGCCCGGCGCCTTTCCACGGTTCAAAGCGTGGAACTGCAGACTCTTTTGCAAAGAAGAGAGCGCCCAGGCAACAGCAGCCCGCACGTTTCTCAGTGAAAGGGAGAACTCCCTGACTTCATCCAGTCCTCTGAGCAAAGCAGGCAGAGGGAGAGAAACTTTCTTTCCTTCCTCTTTCCTGCCACAAATTCCTCATTTGCTCGTGCAAACGCAGGGCTTCTTCGGAAAAACTACGCCGCGGTGCAGGGATCCTTCCAGAGGAGCAACGACATAGTTTGAGCTGGAAGGGCTTGGCAGAGCAGCCGGGGACAAAAAGGCCTCTTGCTATTCTCTTTTCTTTCTTTCTGAATGCGGTCAATTCGCACTTGCCAAAGCAAGGTTTCCCAGCACAAACTACAAAGCAGCAGCTCTCTCCTGGCAGAGGAAATCCCATGCAGTTCTGCCCTTGCGAGATCGTGTTGCTACAGTGAGGCCCAGGGAAAACACACTGCCTAGAGAAATCCTAGCAAAGCCCTGTGTTTCCCCACAGGAATGTATGTCACTTTCAGTTCTTTGCCAGCAACGGAGCTCAGAGGCAACGTCAGATTGTGTGTATCTCAGGGAGAGAAAGAACACTGTGACTTCCCCCGTTCCTCTGACGAAAGCGGTTAGAGGGAGAAAAGCGTCCTCTGCTTTCGCTTTCCCGCAATGAGCTCGGCAGATCTGCCCTTCGCGAAGGGCCGTTTTCCCCCGGAGAACTGCCTCGCCGTAGCCCGGTTCTGGAAGTGGAACGAGTATGCAGTGTTAGCGTTCAGCTATTGTGAAGGCTCGCTTTGGCCCAGGGCAAACGAAGCGCCGGGGGAAATCTTAGCAGAGCCCGGCGCCTTTCCACGGTTCAAAGCGTGGAACTGCAGACTCTTTTGCAAAGAAGAGAGCGCCCAGGCAACAGCAGCCCGCACGTTTCTCAGTGAAAGGGAGAACTCCCTGACTTCATCCAGTCCTCTGAGCAAAGCAGGCAGAGGGAGAGAAACTTTCTTTCCTTCCTCTTTCCTGCCACGAATTCCTCATTTGCTCGTGCAAACGCAGGGCTTCTTCGGAAAAACTACGCCGCGGTGCAGGGATCCTTCCAGAGGAGCAACGACATAGTTTGAGCTGGAAGGGCTTGGCAGAGCCGCCGGGGAGAAAAGGCCTCTTGCTATTCTCTTTTCTTTCTTTCTGAATGCGGTCGATTCGCACTTGCCAAAGCAAGGTTTCCCAGCACAAACTACAAAGCAGCAGCTCTCTCCTGGCAGAGGAAATCCCATGCAGTTCTGCCCTTGCGAGATCGTGTTGCTACAGTGAGGCCCAGGGAAAACACACTGCCTACAGAAATCCTAGCAAAGCCCTGTGTTTCCCCACAGGAATGTATGTCACTTTCAGTTCTTTGCCAGCAACGGAGCTCAGAGGCAACGTCAGATTGTGTGTATCTCAGGGAGAGAAAGAACACTGTGACTTCCCCCGTTCCTCTGACGAAAGCGGTTAGAGGGAGAAAAGCGTCCTTTGCTTTCGCTTTCCCGCAATGAGCTCGGCAGATCTGCCCTTCGCGAAGGGCCGTTTTCCCCCGGAGAACTGCCTCGCCGTAGCCCGGTTCTGGAAGTGGAACGAGTATGCAGTGTTAGCGTTCAGCTATTGTGAAGGCTCGCTTTGGCCCAGGGCAAACGAAGCGCCGGGGAAATCTTAGCAGAGCCCGGCGCCTTTCCACGGTTCAAAGCGTGGAACTGCAGACTCTTTTGCAAAGAAGAGAGCGCCCAGGCAACAGCAGCCCGCACGTTTCTCAGTGAAAGGGAGAACTCCCTGACTTCATCCAGTCCTCTGAGCAAAGCAGGCAGAGGGAGAGAAACTTTCTTTCCTTCCTCTTTCCTGCCACAAATTCCTCATTTGCTCGTGCAAACGCAGGGCTTCTTCGGAAAAACTACGCCGCGGTGCAGGGATCCTTCCAGAGGAGCAACGACATAGTTTGAGCTGGAAGGGCTTGGCAGAGCAGCCGGGGACAAAAAGGCCTCTTGCTATTCTCTTTTCTTTCTTTCTGAATGCGGTCGATTCGCACTTGCCAAAGCAAGGTTTCCCAGCACAAACTACAAAGCAGCAGCTCTCTCCTGGCAGAGGAAATCCCATGCAGTTCTGCCCTTGCGAGATCGTGTTGCTACAGTGAGGCCCAGGGAAAACACACTGCCTACAGAAATCCTAGCAAAGCCCTGTGTTTCCCCACAGGAATGTATGTCACTTTCAGTTCTTTGCCAGCAACGGAGCTCAGAGGCAACGTCAGATTGTGTGTATCTCAGGGAGAGAAAGAACACTGTGACTTCCCCCGTTCCTCTGACGAAAGCGGTTAGGGGGAGAAAAGCGTCCTCTGCTTTCGCTTTCCCGCAATGAGCTCGGCAGATCTGCCCTTCGCGAAGGGCCGTTTTCCCCCGGAGAACTGCCTCGCCGTAGCCCGGTTCTGGAAGTGGAACGAGTATGCAGTGTTAGCGTTCAGCTATTGTGAAGGCTCGCTTTGGCCCAGGGCAAACGAAGCGCCGGGGGAAATCTTAGCAGAGCCCGGCGCCTTTCCACGGTTCAAAGCGTGGAACTGCAGACTCTTTTGCAAAGAAGAGAGCGCCCAGGCAACAGCAGCCCGCACGTTTCTCAGTGAAAGGGAGAACTCCCTGACTTCATCCAGTCCTCTGAGCAAAGCAGGCAGAGGGAGAGAAACTTTCTTTCCTTCCTCTTTCCTGCCACGAATTCCTCATTTGCTCGTGCAAACGCAGGGCTTCTTCGGAAAAACTACGCCGCGGTGCAGGGATCCTTCCAGAGGAGCAACGACATAGTTTGAGCTGAAAGGGCTTGGCAGAGCCGCCGGGGAGAAAAGGCCTCTTGCTATTCTCTTTTCTTTCTTTCTGAATGCGGTCGATTCGCACTTGCCAAAGCAAGGTTTCCCAGCACAAACTACAAAGCAGCAGCTCTCTCCTGGCAGAGGAAATCCCATGCAGTTCTGCCCTTGCGAGATCGTGTTGCTACAGTGAGGCCCAGGGAAAACACACTGCCTAGAGAAATCCTAGCAAAGCCCTGTGTTTCCCCACAGGAATGTATGTCACTTTCAGTTCTTTGCCAGCAACGGAGCTCAGAGGCAACGTCAGATTGTGTGTATCTCAGGGAGAGAAAGAACACTGTGACTTCCCCCGTTCCTCTGACGAAAGCGGTTAGAGGGAGAAAAGCGTCCTCTGCTTTCGCTTTCCCGCAATGAGCTCGGCAGATCTGCCCTTCGCGAAGGGCCGTTTTCCCCCGGAGAACTGCCTCGCCGTAGCCCGGTTCTGGAAGTGGAACGAGTATGCAGTGTTAGCGTTCAGCTATTGTGAAGGCTCGCTTTGGCCCAGGGCAAACGAAGCGCCGGGGGAAATCTTAGCAGAGCCCGGCGCCTTTCCACGGTTCAAAGCGTGGAACTGCAGACTCTTTTGCAAAGAAGAGAGCGCCCAGGCAACAGCAGCCCGCACGTTTCTCAGTGAAAGGGAGAACTCCCTGACTTCATCCAGTCCTCTGAGCAAAGCAGGCAGAGGGAGAGAAACTTTCTTTCCTTCCTCTTTCCTGCCACGAATTCCTCATTTGCTCGTGCAAACGCAGGGCTTCTTCGGAAAAACTACGCCGCGGTGCAGGGATCCTTCCAGAGGAGCAACGACATAGTTTGAGCTGGAAGGGCTTGGCAGAGCCGCCGGGGAGAAAAGGCCTCTTGCTATTCTCTTTTCTTTCTTTCTGAATGCGGTCGATTCGCACTTGCCAAAGCAAGGTTTCCCAGCACAAACTACAAAGCAGCAGCTCTCTCCTGGCAGAGGAAATCCCATGCAGTTCTGCCCTTGCGAGATCGTGTTGCTACAGTGAGGCCCAGGGAAAACACACTGCCTAGAGAAATCCTAGCAAAGCCCTGTGTTTCCCCACAGGAATGTATGTCACTTTCAGTTCTTTGCCAGCAACGGAGCTCAGAGGCAACGTCAGATTGTGTGTATCTCAGGGAGAGAAAGAACACTGTGACTTCCCCCGTTCCTCTGACGAAAGCGGTTAGAGGGAGAAAAGCGTCCTCTGCTTTCGCTTTCCCGCAATGAGCTCGGCAGATCTGCCCTTCGCGAAGGGCCGTTTTCCCCCGGAGAACTGCCTCGCCGTAGCCCGGTTCTGGAAGTGGAACGAGTATGCAGTGTTAGCGTTCAGCTATTGTGAAGGCTCGCTTTGGCCCAGGGCAAACGAAGCGCCGGGGGAAATCTTAGCAGAGCCCGGCGCCTTTCCACGGTTCAAAGCGTGGAACTGCAGACTCTTTTGCAAAGAAGAGAGCGCCCAGGCAACAGCAGCCCGCACGTTTCTCAGTGAAAGGGAGAACTCCCTGACTTCATCCAGTCCTCTGAGCAAAGCAGGCAGAGGGAGAGAAACTTTCTTTCCTTCCTCTTTCCTGCCACAAATTCCTCATTTGCTCGTGCAAACGCAGGGCTTCTTCGGAAAAACTACGCCGCGGTGCAGGGATCCTTCCAGAGGAGCAACGACATAGTTTGAGCTGGAAGGGCTTGGCAGAGCAGCCGGGGACAAAAAGGCCTCTTGCTATTCTCTTTTCTTTCTTTCTGAATGCGGTCAATTCGCACTTGCCAAAGCAAGGTTTCCCAGCACAAACTACAAAGCAGCAGCTCTCTCCTGGCAGAGGAAATCCCATGCAGTTCTGCCCTTGCGAGATCGTGTTGCTACAGTGAGGCCCAGGGAAAACACACTGCCTAGAGAAATCCTAGCAAAGCCCTGTGTTTCCCCACAGGAATGTATGTCACTTTCAGTTCTTTGCCAGCAACGGAGCTCAGAGGCAACGTCAGATTGTGTGTATCTCAGGGAGAGAAAGAACACTGTGACTTCCCCCGTTCCTCTGACGAAAGCGGTTAGAGGGAGAAAAGCGTCCTTTGCTTTCGCTTTCCCGCAATGAGCTCGGCAGATCTGCCCTTCGCGAAGGGCCGTTTTCCCCCGGAGAACTGCCTCGCCGTAGCCCGGTTCTGGAAGTGGAACGAGTATGCAGTGTTAGCGTTCAGCTATTGTGAAGGCTCGCTTTGGCCCAGGGCAAACGAAGCGCCGGGGAAATCTTAGCAGAGCCCGGCGCCTTTCCACGGTTCAAAGCGTGGAACTGCAGACTCTTTTGCAAAGAAGAGAGCGCCCAGGCAACAGCAGCCCGCACGTTTCTCAGTGAAAGGGAGAACTCCCTGACTTCATCCAGTCCTCTGAGCAAAGCAGGCAGAGGGAGAGAAACTTTCTTTCCTTCCTCTTTCCTGCCACAAATTCCTCATTTGCTCGTGCAAACGCAGGGCTTCTTCGGAAAAACTACGCCGCGGTGCAGGGATCCTTCCAGAGGAGCAACGACATAGTTTGAGCTGGAAGGGCTTGGCAGAGCAGCCGGGGACAAAAAGGCCTCTTGCTATTCTCTTTTCTTTCTTTCTGAATGCGGTCGATTCGCACTTGCCAAAGCAAGGTTTCCCAGCACAAACTACAAAGCAGCAGCTCTCTCCTGGCAGAGGAAATCCCATGCAGTTCTGCCCTTGCGAGATCGTGTTGCTACAGTGAGGCCCAGGGAAAACACACTGCCTACAGAAATCCTAGCAAAGCCCTGTGTTTCCCCACAGGAATGTATGTCACTTTCAGTTCTTTGCCAGCAACGGAGCTCAGAGGCAACGTCAGATTGTGTGTATCTCAGGGAGAGAAAGAACACTGTGACTTCCCCCGTTCCTCTGACGAAAGCGGTTAGAGGGAGAAAAGCGTCCTCTGCTTTCGCTTTCCCGCAATGAGCTCGGCAGATCTGCCCTTCGCGAAGGGCCGTTTTCCCCCGGAGAACTGCCTCGCCGTAGCCCGGTTCTGGAAGTGGAACGAGTATGCAGTGTTAGCGTTCAGCTATTGTGAAGGCTCGCTTTGGCCCAGGGCAAACGAAGCGCCGGGGGAAATCTTAGCAGAGCCCGGCGCCTTTCCACGGTTCAAAGCGTGGAACTGCAGACTCTTTTGCAAAGAAGAGAGCGCCCAGGCAACAGCAGCCCGCACGTTTCTCAGTGAAAGGGAGAACTCCCTGACTTCATCCAGTCCTCTGAGCAAAGCAGGCAGAGGGAGAGAAACTTTCTTTCCTTCCTCTTTCCTGCCACGAATTCCTCATTTGCTCGTGCAAACGCAGGGCTTCTTCGGAAAAACTACGCCGCGGTGCAGGGATCCTTCCAGAGGAGCAACGACATAGTTTGAGCTGGAAGGGCTTGGCAGAGCCGCCGGGGAGAAAAGGCCTCTTGCTATTCTCTTTTCTTTCTTTCTGAATGCGGTCAATTCGCACTTGCCAAAGCAAGGTTTCCCAGCACAAACTACAAAGCAGCAGCTCTCTCCTGGCAGAGGAAATCCCATGCAGTTCTGCCCTTGCGAGATCGTGTTGCTACAGTGAGGCCCAGGGAAAACACACTGCCTACAGAAATCCTAGCAAAGCCCTGTGTTTCCCCACAGGAATGTATGTCACTTTCAGTTCTTTGCCAGCAACGGAGCTCAGAGGCAACGTCAGATTGTGTGTATCTCAGGGAGAGAAAGAACACTGTGACTTCCCCCGTTCCTCTGACGAAAGCGGTTAGAGGGAGAAAAGCGTCCTTTGCTTTCGCTTTCCCGCAATGAGCTCGGCAGATCTGCCCTTCGCGAAGGGCCGTTTTCCCCCGGAGAACTGCCTCGCCGTAGCCCGGTTCTGGAAGTGGAACGAGTATGCAGTGTTAGCGTTCAGCTATTGTGAAGGCTCGCTTTGGCCCAGGGCAAACGAAGCGCCGGGGAAATCTTAGCAGAGCCCGGCGCCTTTCCACGGTTCAAAGCGTGGAACTGCAGACTCTTTTGCAAAGAAGAGAGCGCCCAGGCAACAGCAGCCCGCACGTTTCTCAGTGAAAGGGAGAACTCCCTGACTTCATCCAGTCCTCTGAGCAAAGCAGGCAGAGGGAGAGAAACTTTCTTTCCTTCCTCTTTCCTGCCACAAATTCCTCATTTGCTCGTGCAAACGCAGGGCTTCTTCGGAAAAACTACGCCGCGGTGCAGGGATCCTTCCAGAGGAGCAACGACATAGTTTGAGCTGGAAGGGCTTGGCAGAGCAGCCGGGGACAAAAAGGCCTCTTGCTATTCTCTTTTCTTTCTTTCTGAATGCGGTCAATTCGCACTTGCCAAAGCAAGGTTTCCCAGCACAAACTACAAAGCAGCAGCTCTCTCCTGGCAGAGGAAATCCCATGCAGTTCTGCCCTTGCGAGATCGTGTTGCTACAGTGAGGCCCAGGGAAAACACACTGCCTAGAGAAATCCTAGCAAAGCCCTGTGTTTCCCCACAGGAATGTATGTCACTTTCAGTTCTTTGCCAGCAACGGAGCTCAGAGGCAACGTCAGATTGTGTGTATCTCAGGGAGAGAAAGAACACTGTGACTTCCCCCGTTCCTCTGACGAAAGCGGTTAGAGGGAGAAAAGCGTCCTCTGCTTTCGCTTTCCCGCAATGAGCTCGGCAGATCTGCCCTTCGCGAAGGGCCGTTTTCCCCCGGAGAACTGCCTCGCCGTAGCCCGGTTCTGGAAGTGGAACGAGTATGCAGTGTTAGCGTTCAGCTATTGTGAAGGCTCGCTTTGGCCCAGGGCAAACGAAGCGCCGGGGAAATCTTAGCAGAGCCCGGCGCCTTTCCACGGTTCAAAGCGTGGAACTGCAGACTCTTTTGCAAAGAAGAGAGCGCCCAGGCAACAGCAGCCCGCACGTTTCTCAGTGAAAGGGAGAACTCCCTGACTTCATCCAGTCCTCTGAGCAAAGCAGGCAGAGGGAGAGAAACTTTCTTTCCTTCCTCTTTCCTGCCACAAATTCCTCATTTGCTCGTGCAAACGCAGGGCTTCTTCGGAAAAACTACGCCGCGGTGCAGGGATCCTTCCAGAGGAGCAACGACATAGTTTGAGCTGGAAGGGCTTGGCAGAGCAGCCGGGGACAAAAAGGCCTCTTGCTATTCTCTTTTCTTTCTTTCTGAATGCGGTCGATTCGCACTTGCCAAAGCAAGGTTTCCCAGCACAAACTACAAAGCAGCAGCTCTCTCCTGGCAGAGGAAATCCCATGCAGTTCTGCCCTTGCGAGATCGTGTTGCTACAGTGAGGCCCAGGGAAAACACACTGCCTACAGAAATCCTAGCAAAGCCCTGTGTTTCCCCACAGGAATGTATGTCACTTTCAGTTCTTTGCCAGCAACGGAGCTCAGAGGCAACGTCAGATTGTGTGTATCTCAGGGAGAGAAAGAACACTGTGACTTCCCCCGTTCCTCTGACGAAAGCGGTTAGAGGGAGAAAAGCGTCCTCTGCTTTCGCTTTCCCGCAATGAGCTCGGCAGATCTGCCCTTCGCGAAGGGCCGTTTTCCCCCGGAGAACTGCCTCGCCGTAGCCCGGTTCTGGAAGTGGAACGAGTATGCAGTGTTAGCGTTCAGCTATTGTGAAGGCTCGCTTTGGCCCAGGGCAAACGAAGCGCCGGGGGAAATCTTAGCAGAGCCCGGCGCCTTTCCACGGTTCAAAGCGTGGAACTGCAGACTCTTTTGCAAAGAAGAGAGCGCCCAGGCAACAGCAGCCCGCACGTTTCTCAGTGAAAGGGAGAACTCCCTGACTTCATCCAGTCCTCTGAGCAAAGCAGGCAGAGGGAGAGAAACTTTCTTTCCTTCCTCTTTCCTGCCACGAATTCCTCATTTGCTCGTGCAAACGCAGGGCTTCTTCGGAAAAACTACGCCGCGGTGCAGGGATCCTTCCAGAGGAGCAACGACATAGTTTGAGCTGAAAGGGCTTGGCAGAGCCGCCGGGGAGAAAAGGCCTCTTGCTATTCTCTTTTCTTTCTTTCTGAATGCGGTCGATTCGCACTTGCCAAAGCAAGGTTTCCCAGCACAAACTACAAAGCAGCAGCTCTCTCCTGGCAGAGGAAATCCCATGCAGTTCTGCCCTTGCGAGATCGTGTTGCTACAGTGAGGCCCAGGGAAAACACACTGCCTAGAGAAATCCTAGCAAAGCCCTGTGTTTCCCCACAGGAATGTATGTCACTTTCAGTTCTTTGCCAGCAACGGAGCTCAGAGGCAACGTCAGATTGTGTGTATCTCAGGGAGAGAAAGAACACTGTGACTTCCCCCGTTCCTCTGACGAAAGCGGTTAGAGGGAGAAAAGCGTCCTCTGCTTTCGCTTTCCCGCAATGAGCTCGGCAGATCTGCCCTTCGCGAAGGGCCGTTTTCCCCCGGAGAACTGCCTCGCCGTAGCCCGGTTCTGGAAGTGGAACGAGTATGCAGTGTTAGCGTTCAGCTATTGTGAAGGCTCGCTTTGGCCCAGGGCAAACGAAGCGCCGGGGGAAATCTTAGCAGAGCCCGGCGCCTTTCCACGGTTCAAAGCGTGGAACTGCAGACTCTTTTGCAAAGAAGAGAGCGCCCAGGCAACAGCAGCCCGCACGTTTCTCAGTGAAAGGGAGAACTCCCTGACTTCATCCAGTCCTCTGAGCAAAGCAGGCAGAGGGAGAGAAACTTTCTTTCCTTCCTCTTTCCTGCCACGAATTCCTCATTTGCTCGTGCAAACGCAGGGCTTCTTCGGAAAAACTACGCCGCGGTGCAGGGATCCTTCCAGAGGAGCAACGACATAGTTTGAGCTGGAAGGGCTTGGCAGAGCCGCCGGGGAGAAAAGGCCTCTTGCTATTCTCTTTTCTTTCTTTCTGAATGCGGTCGATTCGCACTTGCCAAAGCAAGGTTTCCCAGCACAAACTACAAAGCAGCAGCTCTCTCCTGGCAGAGGAAATCCCATGCAGTTCTGCCCTTGCGAGATCGTGTTGCTACAGTGAGGCCCAGGGAAAACACACTGCCTAGAGAAATCCTAGCAAAGCCCTGTGTTTCCCCACAGGAATGTATGTCACTTTCAGTTCTTTGCCAGCAACGGAGCTCAGAGGCAACGTCAGATTGTGTGTATCTCAGGGAGAGAAAGAACACTGTGACTTCCCCCGTTCCTCTGACGAAAGCGGTTAGAGGGAGAAAAGCGTCCTCTGCTTTCGCTTTCCCGCAATGAGCTCGGCAGATCTGCCCTTCGCGAAGGGCCGTTTTCCCCCGGAGAACTGCCTCGCCGTAGCCCGGTTCTGGAAGTGGAACGAGTATGCAGTGTTAGCGTTCAGCTATTGTGAAGGCTCGCTTTGGCCCAGGGCAAACGAAGCGCCGGGGGAAATCTTAGCAGAGCCCGGCGCCTTTCCATGGTTCAAAGCGTGGAACTGCAGACTCTTTTGCAAAGAAGAGAGCGCCCAGGCAACAGCAGCCCGCACGTTTCTCAGTGAAAGGGAGAACTCCCTGACTTCATCCAGTCCTCTGAGCAAAGCAGGCAGAGGGAGAGAAACTTTCTTTCCTTCCTCTTTCCTGCCACGAATTCCTCATTTGCTCGTGCAAACGCAGGGCTTCTTCGGAAAAACTACGCCGCGGTGCAGGGATCCTTCCAGAGGAGCAACGACATAGTTTGAGCTGGAAGGGCTTGGCAGAGCCGCCGGGGAGAAAAGGCCTCTTGCTATTCTCTTTTCTTTCTGCCTGAATGCGGTCAATTCGCACTTGCCAAAGCAAGGTTTCCCAGCACAAACTACAAAGCAGCAGCTCTCTCCTGGCAGAGGAAATCCCATGCAGTTCTGCCCTTGCGAGATCGTGTTGCTACAGTGAGGCCCAGGGAAAACACACTGCCTACAGAAATCCTAGCAAAGCCCTGTGTTTCCCCACAGGAATGTATGTCACTTTCAGTTCTTTGCCAGCAACGGAGCTCAGAGGCAACGTCAGATTGTGTGTATCTCAGGGAGAGAAAGAACACTGTGACTTCCCCCGTTCCTCTGACGAAAGCGGTTAGAGGGAGAAAAGCGTCCTTTGCTTTCGCTTTCCCGCAATGAGCTCGGCAGATCTGCCCTTCGCGAAGGGCCGTTTTCCCCCGGAGAACTGCCTCGCCGTAGCCCGGTTCTGGAAGTGGAACGAGTATGCAGTGTTAGCGTTCAGCTATTGTGAAGGCTCGCTTTGGCCCAGGGCAAACGAAGCGCCGGGGAAATCTTAGCAGAGCCCGGCGCCTTTCCACGGTTCAAAGCGTGGAACTGCAGACTCTTTTGCAAAGAAGAGAGCGCCCAGGCAACAGCAGCCCGCACGTTTCTCAGTGAAAGGGAGAACTCCCTGACTTCATCCAGTCCTCTGAGCAAAGCAGGCAGAGGGAGAGAAACTTTCTTTCCTTCCTCTTTCCTGCCACAAATTCCTCATTTGCTCGTGCAAACGCAGGGCTTCTTCGGAAAAACTACGCCGCGGTGCAGGGATCCTTCCAGAGGAGCAACGACATAGTTTGAGCTGGAAGGGCTTGGCAGAGCAGCCGGGGACAAAAAGGCCTCTTGCTATTCTCTTTTCTTTCTTTCTGAATGCGGTCGATTCGCACTTGCCAAAGCAAGGTTTCCCAGCACAAACTACAAAGCAGCAGCTCTCTCCTGGCAGAGGAAATCCCATGCAGTTCTGCCCTTGCGAGATCGTGTTGCTACAGTGAGGCCCAGGGAAAACACACTGCCTAGAGAAATCCTAGCAAAGCCCTGTGTTTCCCCACAGGAATGTATGTCACTTTCAGTTCTTTGCCAGCAACGGAGCTCAGAGGCAACGTCAGATTGTGTGTATCTCAGGGAGAGAAAGAACACTGTGACTTCCCCCGTTCCTCTGACGAAAGCGGTTAGAGGGAGAAAAGCGTCCTCTGCTTTCGCTTTCCCGCAATGAGCTCGGCAGATCTGCCCTTCGCGAAGGGCCGTTTTCCCCCGGAGAACTGCCTCGCCGTAGCCCGGTTCTGGAAGTGGAACGAGTATGCAGTGTTAGCGTTCAGCTATTGTGAAGGCTCGCTTTGGCCCAGGGCAAACGAAGCGCCGGGGGAAATCTTAGCAGAGCCCGGCGCCTTTCCACGGTTCAAAGCGTGGAACTGCAGACTCTTTTGCAAAGAAGAGAGCGCCCAGGCAACAGCAGCCCGCACGTTTCTCAGTGAAAGGGAGAACTCCCTGACTTCATCCAGTCCTCTGAGCAAAGCAGGCAGAGGGAGAGAAACTTTCTTTCCTTCCTCTTTCCTGCCACGAATTCCTCATTTGCTCGTGCAAACGCAGGGCTTCTTCGGAAAAACTACGCCGCGGTGCAGGGATCCTTCCAGAGGAGCAACGACATAGTTTGAGCTGGAAGGGCTTGGCAGAGCCGCCGGGGAGAAAAGGCCTCTTGCTATTCTCTTTTCTTTCTTTCTGAATGCGGTCGATTCGCACTTGCCAAAGCAAGGTTTCCCAGCACAAACTACAAAGCAGCAGCTCTCTCCTGGCAGAGGAAATCCCATGCAGTTCTGCCCTTGCGAGATCGTGTTGCTACAGTGAGGCCCAGGGAAAACACACTGCCTAGAGAAATCCTAGCAAAGCCCTGTGTTTCCCCACAGGAATGTATGTCACTTTCAGTTCTTTGCCAGCAACGGAGCTCAGAGGCAACGTCAGATTGTGTGTATCTCAGGGAGAGAAAGAACACTGTGACTTCCCCCGTTCCTCTGACGAAAGCGGTTAGAGGGAGAAAAGCGTCCTCTGCTTTCGCTTTCCCGCAATGAGCTCGGCAGATCTGCCCTTCGCGAAGGGCCGTTTTCCCCCGGAGAACTGCCTCGCCGTAGCCCGGTTCTGGAAGTGGAACGAGTATGCAGTGTTAGCGTTCAGCTATTGTGAAGGCTCGCTTTGGCCCAGGGCAAACGAAGCGCCGGGGGAAATCTTAGCAGAGCCCGGCGCCTTTCCACGGTTCAAAGCGTGGAACTGCAGACTCTTTTGCAAAGAAGAGAGCGCCCAGGCAACAGCAGCCCGCACGTTTCTCAGTGAAAGGGAGAACTCCCTGACTTCATCCAGTCCTCTGAGCAAAGCAGGCAGAGGGAGAGAAACTTTCTTTCCTTCCTCTTTCCTGCCACGAATTCCTCATTTGCTCGTGCAAACGCAGGGCTTCTTCGGAAAAACTACGCCGCGGTGCAGGGATCCTTCCAGAGGAGCAACGACATAGTTTGAGCTGGAAGGGCTTGGCAGAGCCGCCGGGGAGAAAAGGCCTCTTGCTATTCTCTTTTCTTTCTGCCTGAATGCGGTCAATTCGCACTTGCCAAAGCAAGGTTTCCCAGCACAAACTACAAAGCAGCAGCTCTCTCCTGGCAGAGGAAATCCCATGCAGTTCTGCCCTTGCGAGATCGTGTTGCTACAGTGAGGCCCAGGGAAAACACACTGCCTACAGAAATCCTAGCAAAGCCCTGTGTTTCCCCACAGGAATGTATGTCACTTTCAGTTCTTTGCCAGCAACGGAGCTCAGAGGCAACGTCAGATTGTGTGTATCTCAGGGAGAGAAAGAACACTGTGACTTCCCCCGTTCCTCTGACGAAAGCGGTTAGAGGGAGAAAAGCGTCCTTTGCTTTCGCTTTCCCGCAATGAGCTCGGCAGATCTGCCCTTCGCGAAGGGCCGTTTTCCCCCGGAGAACTGCCTCGCCGTAGCCCGGTTCTGGAAGTGGAACGAGTATGCAGTGTTAGCGTTCAGCTATTGTGAAGGCTCGCTTTGGCCCAGGGCAAACGAAGCGCCGGGGAAATCTTAGCAGAGCCCGGCGCCTTTCCACGGTTCAAAGCGTGGAACTGCAGACTCTTTTGCAAAGAAGAGAGCGCCCAGGCAACAGCAGCCCGCACGTTTCTCAGTGAAAGGGAGAACTCCCTGACTTCATCCAGTCCTCTGAGCAAAGCAGGCAGAGGGAGAGAAACTTTCTTTCCTTCCTCTTTCCTGCCACAAATTCCTCATTTGCTCGTGCAAACGCAGGGCTTCTTCGGAAAAACTACGCCGCGGTGCAGGGATCCTTCCAGAGGAGCAACGACATAGTTTGAGCTGGAAGGGCTTGGCAGAGCCGCCGGGGAGAAAAGGCCTCTTGCTATTCTCTTTTCTTTCTTTCTGAATGCGGTCGATTCGCACTTGCCAAAGCAAGGTTTCCCAGCACAAACTACAAAGCAGCAGCTCTCTCCTGGCAGAGGAAATCCCATGCAGTTCTGCCCTTGCGAGATCGTGTTGCTACAGTGAGGCCCAGGGAAAACACACTGCCTAGAGAAATCCTAGCAAAGCCCTGTGTTTCCCCACAGGAATGTATGTCACTTTCAGTTCTTTGCCAGCAACGGAGCTCAGAGGCAACGTCAGATTGTGTGTATCTCAGGGAGAGAAAGAACACTGTGACTTCCCCCGTTCCTCTGACGAAAGCGGTTAGAGGGAGAAAAGCGTCCTCTGCTTTCGCTTTCCCGCAATGAGCTCGGCAGATCTGCCCTTCGCGAAGGGCCGTTTTCCCCCGGAGAACTGCCTCGCCGTAGCCCGGTTCTGGAAGTGGAACGAGTATGCAGTGTTAGCGTTCAGCTATTGTGAAGGCTCGCTTTGGCCCAGGGCAAACGAAGCGCCGGGGGAAATCTTAGCAGAGCCCGGCGCCTTTCCACGGTTCAAAGCGTGGAACTGCAGACTCTTTTGCAAAGAAGAGAGCGCCCAGGCAACAGCAGCCCGCACGTTTCTCAGTGAAAGGGAGAACTCCCTGACTTCATCCAGTCCTCTGAGCAAAGCAGGCAGAGGGAGAGAAACTTTCTTTCCTTCCTCTTTCCTGCCACGAATTCCTCATTTGCTCGTGCAAACGCAGGGCTTCTTCGGAAAAACTACGCCGCGGTGCAGGGATCCTTCCAGAGGAGCAACGACATAGTTTGAGCTGGAAGGGCTTGGCAGAGCCGCCGGGGAGAAAAGGCCTCTTGCTATTCTCTTTTCTTTCTTTCTGAATGCGGTCGATTCGCACTTGCCAAAGCAAGGTTTCCCAGCACAAACTACAAAGCAGCAGCTCTCTCCTGGCAGAGGAAATCCCATGCAGTTCTGCCCTTGCGAGATCGTGTTGCTACAGTGAGGCCCAGGGAAAACACACTGCCTAGAGAAATCCTAGCAAAGCCCTGTGTTTCCCCACAGGAATGTATGTCACTTTCAGTTCTTTGCCAGCAACGGAGCTCAGAGGCAACGTCAGATTGTGTGTATCTCAGGGAGAGAAAGAACACTGTGACTTCCCCCGTTCCTCTGACGAAAGCGGTTAGAGGGAGAAAAGCGTCCTCTGCTTTCGCTTTCCCGCAATGAGCTCGGCAGATCTGCCCTTCGCGAAGGGCCGTTTTCCCCCGGAGAACTGCCTCGCCGTAGCCCGGTTCTGGAAGTGGAACGAGTATGCAGTGTTAGCGTTCAGCTATTGTGAAGGCTCGCTTTGGCCCAGGGCAAACGAAGCGCCGGGGGAAATCTTAGCAGAGCCCGGCGCCTTTCCACGGTTCAAAGCGTGGAACTGCAGACTCTTTTGCAAAGAAGAGAGCGCCCAGGCAACAGCAGCCCGCACGTTTCTCAGTGAAAGGGAGAACTCCCTGACTTCATCCAGTCCTCTGAGCAAAGCAGGCAGAGGGAGAGAAACTTTCTTTCCTTCCTCTTTCCTGCCACGAATTCCTCATTTGCTCGTGCAAACGCAGGGCTTCTTCGGAAAAACTACGCCGCGGTGCAGGGATCCTTCCAGAGGAGCAACGACATAGTTTGAGCTGGAAGGGCTTGGCAGAGCCGCCGGGGAGAAAAGGCCTCTTGCTATTCTCTTTTCTTTCTGCCTGAATGCGGTCAATTCGCACTTGCCAAAGCAAGGTTTCCCAGCACAAACTACAAAGCAGCAGCTCTCTCCTGGCAGAGGAAATCCCATGCAGTTCTGCCCTTGCGAGATCGTGTTGCTACAGTGAGGCCCAGGGAAAACACACTGCCTACAGAAATCCTAGCAAAGCCCTGTGTTTCCCCACAGGAATGTATGTCACTTTCAGTTCTTTGCCAGCAACGGAGCTCAGAGGCAACGTCAGATTGTGTGTATCTCAGGGAGAGAAAGAACACTGTGACTTCCCCCGTTCCTCTGACGAAAGCGGTTAGAGGGAGAAAAGCGTCCTTTGCTTTCGCTTTCCCGCAATGAGCTCGGCAGATCTGCCCTTCGCGAAGGGCCGTTTTCCCCCGGAGAACTGCCTCGCCGTAGCCCGGTTCTGGAAGTGGAACGAGTATGCAGTGTTAGCGTTCAGCTATTGTGAAGGCTCGCTTTGGCCCAGGGCAAACGAAGCGCCGGGGAAATCTTAGCAGAGCCCGGCGCCTTTCCACGGTTCAAAGCGTGGAACTGCAGACTCTTTTGCAAAGAAGAGAGCGCCCAGGCAACAGCAGCCCGCACGTTTCTCAGTGAAAGGGAGAACTCCCTGACTTCATCCAGTCCTCTGAGCAAAGCAGGCAGAGGGAGAGAAACTTTCTTTCCTTCCTCTTTCCTGCCACAAATTCCTCATTTGCTCGTGCAAACGCAGGGCTTCTTCGGAAAAACTACGCCGCGGTGCAGGGATCCTTCCAGAGGAGCAACGACATAGTTTGAGCTGGAAGGGCTTGGCAGAGCAGCCGGGGACAAAAAGGCCTCTTGCTATTCTCTTTTCTTTCTTTCTGAATGCGGTCAATTCGCACTTGCCAAAGCAAGGTTTCCCAGCACAAACTACAAAGCAGCAGCTCTCTCCTGGCAGAGGAAATCCCATGCAGTTCTGCCCTTGCGAGATCGTGTTGCTACAGTGAGGCCCAGGGAAAACACACTGCCTACAGAAATCCTAGCAAAGCCCTGTGTTTCCCCACAGGAATGTATGTCACTTTCAGTTCTTTGCCAGCAACGGAGCTCAGAGGCAACGTCAGATTGTGTGTATCTCAGGGAGAGAAAGAACACTGTGACTTCCCCCGTTCCTCTGACGAAAGCGGTTAGAGGGAGAAAAGCGTCCTTTGCTTTCGCTTTCCCGCAATGAGCTCGGCAGATCTGCCCTTCGCGAAGGGCCGTTTTCCCCCGGAGAACTGCCTCGCCGTAGCCCGGTTCTGGAAGTGGAACGAGTATGCAGTGTTAGCGTTCAGCTATTGTGAAGGCTCGCTTTGGCCCAGGGCAAACGAAGCGCCGGGGAAATCTTAGCAGAGCCCGGCGCCTTTCCACGGTTCAAAGCGTGGAACTGCAGACTCTTTTGCAAAGAAGAGAGCGCCCAGGCAACAGCAGCCCGCACGTTTCTCAGTGAAAGGGAGAACTCCCTGACTTCATCCAGTCCTCTGAGCAAAGCAGGCAGAGGGAGAGAAACTTTCTTTCCTTCCTCTTTCCTGCCACAAATTCCTCATTTGCTCGTGCAAACGCAGGGCTTCTTCGGAAAAACTACGCCGCGGTGCAGGGATCCTTCCAGAGGAGCAACGACATAGTTTGAGCTGGAAGGGCTTGGCAGAGCAGCCGGGGACAAAAAGGCCTCTTGCTATTCTCTTTTCTTTCTTTCTGAATGCGGTCGATTCGCACTTGCCAAAGCAAGGTTTCCCAGCACAAACTACAAAGCAGCAGCTCTCTCCTGGCAGAGGAAATCCCATGCAGTTCTGCCCTTGCGAGATCGTGTTGCTACAGTGAGGCCCAGGGAAAACACACTGCCTAGAGAAATCCTAGCAAAGCCCTGTGTTTCCCCACAGGAATGTATGTCACTTTCAGTTCTTTGCCAGCAACGGAGCTCAGAGGCAACGTCAGATTGTGTGTATCTCAGGGAGAGAAAGAACACTGTGACTTCCCCCGTTCCTCTGACGAAAGCGGTTAGAGGGAGAAAAGCGTCCTCTGCTTTCGCTTTCCCGCAATGAGCTCGGCAGATCTGCCCTTCGCGAAGGGCCGTTTTCCCCCGGAGAACTGCCTCGCCGTAGCCCGGTTCTGGAAGTGGAACGAGTATGCAGTGTTAGCGTTCAGCTATTGTGAAGGCTCGCTTTGGCCCAGGGCAAACGAAGCGCCGGGGGAAATCTTAGCAGAGCCCGGCGCCTTTCCACGGTTCAAAGCGTGGAACTGCAGACTCTTTTGCAAAGAAGAGAGCGCCCAGGCAACAGCAGCCCGCACGTTTCTCAGTGAAAGGGAGAACTCCCTGACTTCATCCAGTCCTCTGAGCAAAGCAGGCAGAGGGAGAGAAACTTTCTTTCCTTCCTCTTTCCTGCCACGAATTCCTCATTTGCTCGTGCAAACGCAGGGCTTCTTCGGAAAAACTACGCCGCGGTGCAGGGATCCTTCCAGAGGAGCAACGACATAGTTTGAGCTGGAAGGGCTTGGCAGAGCCGCCGGGGAGAAAAGGCCTCTTGCTATTCTCTTTTCTTTCTTTCTGAATGCGGTCGATTCGCACTTGCCAAAGCAAGGTTTCCCAGCACAAACTACAAAGCAGCAGCTCTCTCCTGGCAGAGGAAATCCCATGCAGTTCTGCCCTTGCGAGATCGTGTTGCTACAGTGAGGCCCAGGGAAAACACACTGCCTACAGAAATCCTAGCAAAGCCCTGTGTTTCCCCACAGGAATGTATGTCACTTTCAGTTCTTTGCCAGCAACGGAGCTCAGAGGCAACGTCAGATTGTGTGTATCTCAGGGAGAGAAAGAACACTGTGACTTCCCCCGTTCCTCTGACGAAAGCGGTTAGAGGGAGAAAAGCGTCCTCTGCTTTCGCTTTCCCGCAATGAGCTCGGCAGATCTGCCCTTCGCGAAGGGCCGTTTTCCCCCGGAGAACTGCCTCGCCGTAGCCCGGTTCTGGAAGTGGAACGAGTATGCAGTGTTAGCGTTCAGCTATTGTGAAGGCTCGCTTTGGCCCAGGGCAAACGAAGCGCCGGGGGAAATCTTAGCAGAGCCCGGCGCCTTTCCACGGTTCAAAGCGTGGAACTGCAGACTCTTTTGCAAAGAAGAGAGCGCCCAGGCAACAGCAGCCCGCACGTTTCTCAGTGAAAGGGAGAACTCCCTGACTTCATCCAGTCCTCTGAGCAAAGCAGGCAGAGGGAGAGAAACTTTCTTTCCTTCCTCTTTCCTGCCACGAATTCCTCATTTGCTCGTGCAAACGCAGGGCTTCTTCGGAAAAACTACGCCGCGGTGCAGGGATCCTTCCAGAGGAGCAACGACATAGTTTGAGCTGAAAGGGCTTGGCAGAGCCGCCGGGGAGAAAAGGCCTCTTGCTATTCTCTTTTCTTTCTTTCTGAATGCGGTCGATTCGCACTTGCCAAAGCAAGGTTTCCCAGCACAAACTACAAAGCAGCAGCTCTCTCCTGGCAGAGGAAATCCCATGCAGTTCTGCCCTTGCGAGATCGTGTTGCTACAGTGAGGCCCAGGGAAAACACACTGCCTAGAGAAATCCTAGCAAAGCCCTGTGTTTCCCCACAGGAATGTATGTCACTTTCAGTTCTTTGCCAGCAACGGAGCTCAGAGGCAACGTCAGATTGTGTGTATCTCAGGGAGAGAAAGAACACTGTGACTTCCCCCGTTCCTCTGACGAAAGCGGTTAGAGGGAGAAAAGCGTCCTCTGCTTTCGCTTTCCCGCAATGAGCTCGGCAGATCTGCCCTTCGCGAAGGGCCGTTTTCCCCCGGAGAACTGCCTCGCCGTAGCCCGGTTCTGGAAGTGGAACGAGTATGCAGTGTTAGCGTTCAGCTATTGTGAAGGCTCGCTTTGGCCCAGGGCAAACGAAGCGCCGGGGAAATCTTAGCAGAGCCCGGCGCCTTTCCACGGTTCAAAGCGTGGAACTGCAGACTCTTTTGCAAAGAAGAGAGCGCCCAGGCAACAGCAGCCCGCACGTTTCTCAGTGAAAGGGAGAACTCCCTGACTTCATCCAGTCCTCTGAGCAAAGCAGGCAGAGGGAGAGAAACTTTCTTTCCTTCCTCTTTCCTGCCACGAATTCCTCATTTGCTCGTGCAAACGCAGGGCTTCTTCGGAAAAACTACGCCGCGGTGCAGGGATCCTTCCAGAGGAGCAACGACATAGTTTGAGCTGGAAGGGCTTGGCAGAGCAGCCGGGGACAAAAAGGCCTCTTGCTATTCTCTTTTCTTTCTTTCTGAATGCGGTCGATTCGCACTTGCCAAAGCAAGGTTTCCCAGCACAAACTACAAAGCAGCAGCTCTCTCCTGGCAGAGGAAATCCCATGCAGTTCTGCCCTTGCGAGATCGTGTTGCTACAGTGAGGCCCAGGGAAAACACACTGCCTACAGAAATCCTAGCAAAGCCCTGTGTTTCCCCACAGGAATGTATGTCACTTTCAGTTCTTTGCCAGCAACGGAGCTCAGAGGCAACGTCAGATTGTGTGTATCTCAGGGAGAGAAAGAACACTGTGACTTCCCCCGTTCCTCTGACGAAAGCGGTTAGAGGGAGAAAAGCGTCCTCTGCTTTCGCTTTCCCGCAATGAGCTCGGCAGATCTGCCCTTCGCGAAGGGCCGTTTTCCCCCGGAGAACTGCCTCGCCGTAGCCCGGTTCTGGAAGTGGAACGAGTATGCAGTGTTAGCGTTCAGCTATTGTGAAGGCTCGCTTTGGCCCAGGGCAAACGAAGCGCCGGGGGAAATCTTAGCAGAGCCCGGCGCCTTTCCACGGTTCAAAGCGTGGAACTGCAGACTCTTTTGCAAAGAAGAGAGCGCCCAGGCAACAGCAGCCCGCACGTTTCTCAGTGAAAGGGAGAACTCCCTGACTTCATCCAGTCCTCTGAGCAAAGCAGGCAGAGGGAGAGAAACTTTCTTTCCTTCCTCTTTCCTGCCACGAATTCCTCATTTGCTCGTGCAAACGCAGGGCTTCTTCGGAAAAACTACGCCGCGGTGCAGGGATCCTTCCAGAGGAGCAACGACATAGTTTGAGCTGAAAGGGCTTGGCAGAGCCGCCGGGGAGAAAAGGCCTCTTGCTATTCTCTTTTCTTTCTTTCTGAATGCGGTCGATTCGCACTTGCCAAAGCAAGGTTTCCCAGCACAAACTACAAAGCAGCAGCTCTCTCCTGGCAGAGGAAATCCCATGCAGTTCTGCCCTTGCGAGATCGTGTTGCTACAGTGAGGCCCAGGGAAAACACACTGCCTAGAGAAATCCTAGCAAAGCCCTGTGTTTCCCCACAGGAATGTATGTCACTTTCAGTTCTTTGCCAGCAACGGAGCTCAGAGGCAACGTCAGATTGTGTGTATCTCAGGGAGAGAAAGAACACTGTGACTTCCCCCGTTCCTCTGACGAAAGCGGTTAGAGGGAGAAAAGCGTCCTTTGCTTTCGCTTTCCCGCAATGAGCTCGGCAGATCTGCCCTTCGCGAAGGGCCGTTTTCCCCCGGAGAACTGCCTCGCCGTAGCCCGGTTCTGGAAGTGGAACGAGTATGCAGTGTTAGCGTTCAGCTATTGTGAAGGCTCGCTTTGGCCCAGGGCAAACGAAGCGCCGGGGAAATCTTAGCAGAGCCCGGCGCCTTTCCACGGTTCAAAGCGTGGAACTGCAGACTCTTTTGCAAAGAAGAGAGCGCCCAGGCAACAGCAGCCCGCACGTTTCTCAGTGAAAGGGAGAACTCCCTGACTTCATCCAGTCCTCTGAGCAAAGCAGGCAGAGGGAGAGAAACTTTCTTTCCTTCCTCTTTCCTGCCACAAATTCCTCATTTGCTCGTGCAAACGCAGGGCTTCTTCGGAAAAACTACGCCGCGGTGCAGGGATCCTTCCAGAGGAGCAACGACATAGTTTGAGCTGGAAGGGCTTGGCAGAGCAGCCGGGGACAAAAAGGCCTCTTGCTATTCTCTTTTCTTTCTTTCTGAATGCGGTCGATTCGCACTTGCCAAAGCAAGGTTTCCCAGCACAAACTACAAAGCAGCAGCTCTCTCCTGGCAGAGGAAATCCCATGCAGTTCTGCCCTTGCGAGATCGTGTTGCTACAGTGAGGCCCAGGGAAAACACACTGCCTAGAGAAATCCTAGCAAAGCCCTGTGTTTCCCCACAGGAATGTATGTCACTTTCAGTTCTTTGCCAGCAACGGAGCTCAGAGGCAACGTCAGATTGTGTGTATCTCAGGGAGAGAAAGAACACTGTGACTTCCCCCGTTCCTCTGACGAAAGCGGTTAGAGGGAGAAAAGCGTCCTCTGCTTTCGCTTTCCCGCAATGAGCTCGGCAGATCTGCCCTTCGCGAAGGGCCGTTTTCCCCCGGAGAACTGCCTCGCCGTAGCCCGGTTCTGGAAGTGGAACGAGTATGCAGTGTTAGCGTTCAGCTATTGTGAAGGCTCGCTTTGGCCCAGGGCAAACGAAGCGCCGGGGGAAATCTTAGCAGAGCCCGGCGCCTTTCCACGGTTCAAAGCGTGGAACTGCAGACTCTTTTGCAAAGAAGAGAGCGCCCAGGCAACAGCAGCCCGCACGTTTCTCAGTGAAAGGGAGAACTCCCTGACTTCATCCAGTCCTCTGAGCAAAGCAGGCAGAGGGAGAGAAACTTTCTTTCCTTCCTCTTTCCTGCCACGAATTCCTCATTTGCTCGTGCAAACGCAGGGCTTCTTCGGAAAAACTACGCCGCGGTGCAGGGATCCTTCCAGAGGAGCAACGACATAGTTTGAGCTGGAAGGGCTTGGCAGAGCCGCCGGGGAGAAAAGGCCTCTTGCTATTCTCTTTTCTTTCTTTCTGAATGCGGTCGATTCGCACTTGCCAAAGCAAGGTTTCCCAGCACAAACTACAAAGCAGCAGCTCTCTCCTGGCAGAGGAAATCCCATGCAGTTCTGCCCTTGCGAGATCGTGTTGCTACAGTGAGGCCCAGGGAAAACACACTGCCTACAGAAATCCTAGCAAAGCCCTGTGTTTCCCCACAGGAATGTATGTCACTTTCAGTTCTTTGCCAGCAACGGAGCTCAGAGGCAACGTCAGATTGTGTGTATCTCAGGGAGAGAAAGAACACTGTGACTTCCCCCGTTCCTCTGACGAAAGCGGTTAGAGGGAGAAAAGCGTCCTCTGCTTTCGCTTTCCCGCAATGAGCTCGGCAGATCTGCCCTTCGCGAAGGGCCGTTTTCCCCCGGAGAACTGCCTCGCCGTAGCCCGGTTCTGGAAGTGGAACGAGTATGCAGTGTTAGCGTTCAGCTATTGTGAAGGCTCGCTTTGGCCCAGGGCAAACGAAGCGCCGGGGGAAATCTTAGCAGAGCCCGGCGCCTTTCCACGGTTCAAAGCGTGGAACTGCAGACTCTTTTGCAAAGAAGAGAGCGCCCAGGCAACAGCAGCCCGCACGTTTCTCAGTGAAAGGGAGAACTCCCTGACTTCATCCAGTCCTCTGAGCAAAGCAGGCAGAGGGAGAGAAACTTTCTTTCCTTCCTCTTTCCTGCCACGAATTCCTCATTTGCTCGTGCAAACGCAGGGCTTCTTCGGAAAAACTACGCCGCGGTGCAGGGATCCTTCCAGAGGAGCAACGACATAGTTTGAGCTGAAAGGGCTTGGCAGAGCCGCCGGGGAGAAAAGGCCTCTTGCTATTCTCTTTTCTTTCTTTCTGAATGCGGTCGATTCGCACTTGCCAAAGCAAGGTTTCCCAGCACAAACTACAAAGCAGCAGCTCTCTCCTGGCAGAGGAAATCCCATGCAGTTCTGCCCTTGCGAGATCGTGTTGCTACAGTGAGGCCCAGGGAAAACACACTGCCTAGAGAAATCCTAGCAAAGCCCTGTGTTTCCCCACAGGAATGTATGTCACTTTCAGTTCTTTGCCAGCAACGGAGCTCAGAGGCAACGTCAGATTGTGTGTATCTCAGGGAGAGAAAGAACACTGTGACTTCCCCCGTTCCTCTGACGAAAGCGGTTAGAGGGAGAAAAGCGTCCTCTGCTTTCGCTTTCCCGCAATGAGCTCGGCAGATCTGCCCTTCGCGAAGGGCCGTTTTCCCCCGGAGAACTGCCTCGCCGTAGCCCGGTTCTGGAAGTGGAACGAGTATGCAGTGTTAGCGTTCAGCTATTGTGAAGGCTCGCTTTGGCCCAGGGCAAACGAAGCGCCGGGGAAATCTTAGCAGAGCCCGGCGCCTTTCCACGGTTCAAAGCGTGGAACTGCAGACTCTTTTGCAAAGAAGAGAGCGCCCAGGCAACAGCAGCCCGCACGTTTCTCAGTGAAAGGGAGAACTCCCTGACTTCATCCAGTCCTCTGAGCAAAGCAGGCAGAGGGAGAGAAACTTTCTTTCCTTCCTCTTTCCTGCCACGAATTCCTCATTTGCTCGTGCAAACGCAGGGCTTCTTCGGAAAAACTACGCCGCGGTGCAGGGATCCTTCCAGAGGAGCAACGACATAGTTTGAGCTGGAAGGGCTTGGCAGAGCAGCCGGGGACAAAAAGGCCTCTTGCTATTCTCTTTTCTTTCTTTCTGAATGCGGTCGATTCGCACTTGCCAAAGCAAGGTTTCCCAGCACAAACTACAAAGCAGCAGCTCTCTCCTGGCAGAGGAAATCCCATGCAGTTCTGCCCTTGCGAGATCGTGTTGCTACAGTGAGGCCCAGGGAAAACACACTGCCTACAGAAATCCTAGCAAAGCCCTGTGTTTCCCCACAGGAATGTATGTCACTTTCAGTTCTTTGCCAGCAACGGAGCTCAGAGGCAACGTCAGATTGTGTGTATCTCAGGGAGAGAAAGAACACTGTGACTTCCCCCGTTCCTCTGACGAAAGCGGTTAGAGGGAGAAAAGCGTCCTCTGCTTTCGCTTTCCCGCAATGAGCTCGGCAGATCTGCCCTTCGCGAAGGGCCGTTTTCCCCCGGAGAACTGCCTCGCCGTAGCCCGGTTCTGGAAGTGGAACGAGTATGCAGTGTTAGCGTTCAGCTATTGTGAAGGCTCGCTTTGGCCCAGGGCAAACGAAGCGCCGGGGGAAATCTTAGCAGAGCCCGGCGCCTTTCCACGGTTCAAAGCGTGGAACTGCAGACTCTTTTGCAAAGAAGAGAGCGCCCAGGCAACAGCAGCCCGCACGTTTCTCAGTGAAAGGGAGAACTCCCTGACTTCATCCAGTCCTCTGAGCAAAGCAGGCAGAGGGAGAGAAACTTTCTTTCCTTCCTCTTTCCTGCCACGAATTCCTCATTTGCTCGTGCAAACGCAGGGCTTCTTCGGAAAAACTACGCCGCGGTGCAGGGATCCTTCCAGAGGAGCAACGACATAGTTTGAGCTGAAAGGGCTTGGCAGAGCCGCCGGGGAGAAAAGGCCTCTTGCTATTCTCTTTTCTTTCTTTCTGAATGCGGTCGATTCGCACTTGCCAAAGCAAGGTTTCCCAGCACAAACTACAAAGCAGCAGCTCTCTCCTGGCAGAGGAAATCCCATGCAGTTCTGCCCTTGCGAGATCGTGTTGCTACAGTGAGGCCCAGGGAAAACACACTGCCTAGAGAAATCCTAGCAAAGCCCTGTGTTTCCCCACAGGAATGTATGTCACTTTCAGTTCTTTGCCAGCAACGGAGCTCAGAGGCAACGTCAGATTGTGTGTATCTCAGGGAGAGAAAGAACACTGTGACTTCCCCCGTTCCTCTGACGAAAGCGGTTAGAGGGAGAAAAGCGTCCTCTGCTTTCGCTTTCCCGCAATGAGCTCGGCAGATCTGCCCTTCGCGAAGGGCCGTTTTCCCCCGGAGAACTGCCTCGCCGTAGCCCGGTTCTGGAAGTGGAACGAGTATGCAGTGTTAGCGTTCAGCTATTGTGAAGGCTCGCTTTGGCCCAGGGCAAACGAAGCGCCGGGGGAAATCTTAGCAGAGCCCGGCGCCTTTCCACGGTTCAAAGCGTGGAACTGCAGACTCTTTTGCAAAGAAGAGAGCGCCCAGGCAACAGCAGCCCGCACGTTTCTCAGTGAAAGGGAGAACTCCCTGACTTCATCCAGTCCTCTGAGCAAAGCAGGCAGAGGGAGAGAAACTTTCTTTCCTTCCTCTTTCCTGCCACGAATTCCTCATTTGCTCGTGCAAACGCAGGGCTTCTTCGGAAAAACTACGCCGCGGTGCAGGGATCCTTCCAGAGGAGCAACGACATAGTTTGAGCTGGAAGGGCTTGGCAGAGCCGCCGGGGAGAAAAGGCCTCTTGCTATTCTCTTTTCTTTCTTTCTGAATGCGGTCGATTCGCACTTGCCAAAGCAAGGTTTCCCAGCACAAACTACAAAGCAGCAGCTCTCTCCTGGCAGAGGAAATCCCATGCAGTTCTGCCCTTGCGAGATCGTGTTGCTACAGTGAGGCCCAGGGAAAACACACTGCCTAGAGAAATCCTAGCAAAGCCCTGTGTTTCCCCACAGGAATGTATGTCACTTTCAGTTCTTTGCCAGCAACGGAGCTCAGAGGCAACGTCAGATTGTGTGTATCTCAGGGAGAGAAAGAACACTGTGACTTCCCCCGTTCCTCTGACGAAAGCGGTTAGAGGGAGAAAAGCGTCCTCTGCTTTCGCTTTCCCGCAATGAGCTCGGCAGATCTGCCCTTCGCGAAGGGCCGTTTTCCCCCGGAGAACTGCCTCGCCGTAGCCCGGTTCTGGAAGTGGAACGAGTATGCAGTGTTAGCGTTCAGCTATTGTGAAGGCTCGCTTTGGCCCAGGGCAAACGAAGCGCCGGGGGAAATCTTAGCAGAGCCCGGCGCCTTTCCACGGTTCAAAGCGTGGAACTGCAGACTCTTTTGCAAAGAAGAGAGCGCCCAGGCAACAGCAGCCCGCACGTTTCTCAGTGAAAGGGAGAACTCCCTGACTTCATCCAGTCCTCTGAGCAAAGCAGGCAGAGGGAGAGAAACTTTCTTTCCTTCCTCTTTCCTGCCACGAATTCCTCATTTGCTCGTGCAAACGCAGGGCTTCTTCGGAAAAACTACGCCGCGGTGCAGGGATCCTTCCAGAGGAGCAACGACATAGTTTGAGCTGGAAGGGCTTGGCAGAGCCGCCGGGGAGAAAAGGCCTCTTGCTATTCTCTTTTCTTTCTTTCTGAATGCGGTCAATTCGCACTTGCCAAAGCAAGGTTTCCCAGCACAAACTACAAAGCAGCAGCTCTCTCCTGGCAGAGGAAATCCCATGCAGTTCTGCCCTTGCGAGATCGTGTTGCTACAGTGAGGCCCAGGGAAAACACACTGCCTACAGAAATCCTAGCAAAGCCCTGTGTTTCCCCACAGGAATGTATGTCACTTTCAGTTCTTTGCCAGCAACGGAGCTCAGAGGCAACGTCAGATTGTGTGTATCTCAGGGAGAGAAAGAACACTGTGACTTCCCCCGTTCCTCTGACGAAAGCGGTTAGAGGGAGAAAAGCGTCCTCTGCTTTCGCTTTCCCGCAATGAGCTCGGCAGATCTGCCCTTCGCGAAGGGCCGTTTTCCCCCGGAGAACTGCCTCGCCGTAGCCCGGTTCTGGAAGTGGAACGAGTATGCAGTGTTAGCGTTCAGCTATTGTGAAGGCTCGCTTTGGCCCAGGGCAAACGAAGCGCCGGGGAAATCTTAGCAGAGCCCGGCGCCTTTCCACGGTTCAAAGCGTGGAACTGCAGACTCTTTTGCAAAGAAGAGAGCGCCCAGGCAACAGCAGCCCGCACGTTTCTCAGTGAAAGGGAGAACTCCCTGACTTCATCCAGTCCTCTGAGCAAAGCAGGCAGAGGGAGAGAAACTTTCTTTCCTTCCTCTTTCCTGCCACAAATTCCTCATTTGCTCGTGCAAACGCAGGGCTTCTTCGGAAAAACTACGCCGCGGTGCAGGGATCCTTCCAGAGGAGCAACGACATAGTTTGAGCTGGAAGGGCTTGGCAGAGCAGCCGGGGACAAAAAGGCCTCTTGCTATTCTCTTTTCTTTCTTTCTGAATGCGGTCAATTCGCACTTGCCAAAGCAAGGTTTCCCAGCACAAACTACAAAGCAGCAGCTCTCTCCTGGCAGAGGAAATCCCATGCAGTTCTGCCCTTGCGAGATCGTGTTGCTACAGTGAGGCCCAGGGAAAACACACTGCCTAGAGAAATCCTAGCAAAGCCCTGTGTTTCCCCACAGGAATGTATGTCACTTTCAGTTCTTTGCCAGCAACGGAGCTCAGAGGCAACGTCAGATTGTGTGTATCTCAGGGAGAGAAAGAACACTGTGACTTCCCCCGTTCCTCTGACGAAAGCGGTTAGAGGGAGAAAAGCGTCCTCTGCTTTCGCTTTCCCGCAATGAGCTCGGCAGATCTGCCCTTCGCGAAGGGCCGTTTTCCCCCGGAGAACTGCCTCGCCGTAGCCCGGTTCTGGAAGTGGAACGAGTATGCAGTGTTAGCGTTCAGCTATTGTGAAGGCTCGCTTTGGCCCAGGGCAAACGAAGCGCCGGGGGAAATCTTAGCAGAGCCCGGCGCCTTTCCACGGTTCAAAGCGTGGAACTGCAGACTCTTTTGCAAAGAAGAGAGCGCCCAGGCAACAGCAGCCCACACGTTTCTCAGTGAAAGGGAGAACTCCCTGACTTCATCCAGTCCTCTGAGCAAAGCAGGCAGAGGGAGAGAAACTTTCTTTCCTTCCTCTTTCCTGCCACGAATTCCTCATTTGCTCGTGCAAACGCAGGGCTTCTTCGGAAAAACTACGCCGCGGTGCAGGGATCCTTCCAGAGGAGCAACGACATAGTTTGAGCTGGAAGGGCTTGGCAGAGCCGCCGGGGAGAAAAGGCCTCTTGCTATTCTCTTTTCTTTCTTTCTGAATGCGGTCGATTCGCACTTGCCAAAGCAAGGTTTCCCAGCACAAACTACAAAGCAGCAGCTCTCTCCTGGCAGAGGAAATCCCATGCAGTTCTGCCCTTGCGAGATCGTGTTGCTACAGTGAGGCCCAGGGAAAACACACTGCCTAGAGAAATCCTAGCAAAGCCCTGTGTTTCCCCACAGGAATGTATGTCACTTTCAGTTCTTTGCCAGCAACGGAGCTCAGAGGCAACGTCAGATTGTGTGTATCTCAGGGAGAGAAAGAACACTGTGACTTCCCCCGTTCCTCTGACGAAAGCGGTTAGAGGGAGAAAAGCGTCCTCTGCTTTCGCTTTCCCGCAATGAGCTCGGCAGATCTGCCCTTCGCGAAGGGCCGTTTTCCCCCGGAGAACTGCCTCGCCGTAGCCCGGTTCTGGAAGTGGAACGAGTATGCAGTGTTAGCGTTCAGCTATTGTGAAGGCTCGCTTTGGCCCAGGGCAAACGAAGCGCCGGGGGAAATCTTAGCAGAGCCCGGCGCCTTTCCACGGTTCAAAGCGTGGAACTGCAGACTCTTTTGCAAAGAAGAGAGCGCCCAGGCAACAGCAGCCCGCACGTTTCTCAGTGAAAGGGAGAACTCCCTGACTTCATCCAGTCCTCTGAGCAAAGCAGGCAGAGGGAGAGAAACTTTCTTTCCTTCCTCTTTCCTGCCACGAATTCCTCATTTGCTCGTGCAAACGCAGGGCTTCTTCGGAAAAACTACGCCGCGGTGCAGGGATCCTTCCAGAGGAGCAACGACATAGTTTGAGCTGGAAGGGCTTGGCAGAGCCGCCGGGGAGAAAAGGCCTCTTGCTATTCTCTTTTCTTTCTTTCTGAATGCGGTCGATTCGCACTTGCCAAAGCAAGGTTTCCCAGCACAAACTACAAAGCAGCAGCTCTCTCCTGGCAGAGGAAATCCCATGCAGTTCTGCCCTTGCGAGATCGTGTTGCTACAGTGAGGCCCAGGGAAAACACACTGCCTACAGAAATCCTAGCAAAGCCCTGTGTTTCCCCACAGGAATGTATGTCACTTTCAGTTCTTTGCCAGCAACGGAGCTCAGAGGCAACGTCAGATTGTGTGTATCTCAGGGAGAGAAAGAACACTGTGACTTCCCCCGTTCCTCTGACGAAAGCGGTTAGAGGGAGAAAAGCGTCCTCTGCTTTCGCTTTCCCGCAATGAGCTCGGCAGATCTGCCCTTCGCGAAGGGCCGTTTTCCCCCGGAGAACTGCCTCGCCGTAGCCCGGTTCTGGAAGTGGAACGAGTATGCAGTGTTAGCGTTCAGCTATTGTGAAGGCTCGCTTTGGCCCAGGGCAAACGAAGCGCCGGGGGAAATCTTAGCAGAGCCCGGCGCCTTTCCACGGTTCAAAGCGTGGAACTGCAGACTCTTTTGCAAAGAAGAGAGCGCCCAGGCAACAGCAGCCCGCACGTTTCTCAGTGAAAGGGAGAACTCCCTGACTTCATCCAGTCCTCTGAGCAAAGCAGGCAGAGGGAGAGAAACTTTCTTTCCTTCCTCTTTCCTGCCACGAATTCCTCATTTGCTCGTGCAAACGCAGGGCTTCTTCGGAAAAACTACGCCGCGGTGCAGGGATCCTTCCAGAGGAGCAACGACATAGTTTGAGCTGAAAGGGCTTGGCAGAGCCGCCGGGGAGAAAAGGCCTCTTGCTATTCTCTTTTCTTTCTTTCTGAATGCGGTCGATTCGCACTTGCCAAAGCAAGGTTTCCCAGCACAAACTACAAAGCAGCAGCTCTCTCCTGGCAGAGGAAATCCCATGCAGTTCTGCCCTTGCGAGATCGTGTTGCTACAGTGAGGCCCAGGGAAAACACACTGCCTAGAGAAATCCTAGCAAAGCCCTGTGTTTCCCCACAGGAATGTATGTCACTTTCAGTTCTTTGCCAGCAACGGAGCTCAGAGGCAACGTCAGATTGTGTGTATCTCAGGGAGAGAAAGAACACTGTGACTTCCCCCGTTCCTCTGACGAAAGCGGTTAGAGGGAGAAAAGCGTCCTCTGCTTTCGCTTTCCCGCAATGAGCTCGGCAGATCTGCCCTTCGCGAAGGGCCGTTTTCCCCCGGAGAACTGCCTCGCCGTAGCCCGGTTCTGGAAGTGGAACGAGTATGCAGTGTTAGCGTTCAGCTATTGTGAAGGCTCGCTTTGGCCCAGGGCAAACGAAGCGCCGGGGGAAATCTTAGCAGAGCCCGGCGCCTTTCCACGGTTCAAAGCGTGGAACTGCAGACTCTTTTGCAAAGAAGAGAGCGCCCAGGCAACAGCAGCCCGCACGTTTCTCAGTGAAAGGGAGAACTCCCTGACTTCATCCAGTCCTCTGAGCAAAGCAGGCAGAGGGAGAGAAACTTTCTTTCCTTCCTCTTTCCTGCCACGAATTCCTCATTTGCTCGTGCAAACGCAGGGCTTCTTCGGAAAAACTACGCCGCGGTGCAGGGATCCTTCCAGAGGAGCAACGACATAGTTTGAGCTGGAAGGGCTTGGCAGAGCCGCCGGGGAGAAAAGGCCTCTTGCTATTCTCTTTTCTTTCTTTCTGAATGCGGTCGATTCGCACTTGCCAAAGCAAGGTTTCCCAGCACAAACTACAAAGCAGCAGCTCTCTCCTGGCAGAGGAAATCCCATGCAGTTCTGCCCTTGCGAGATCGTGTTGCTACAGTGAGGCCCAGGGAAAACACACTGCCTAGAGAAATCCTAGCAAAGCCCTGTGTTTCCCCACAGGAATGTATGTCACTTTCAGTTCTTTGCCAGCAACGGAGCTCAGAGGCAACGTCAGATTGTGTGTATCTCAGGGAGAGAAAGAACACTGTGACTTCCCCCGTTCCTCTGACGAAAGCGGTTAGAGGGAGAAAAGCGTCCTCTGCTTTCGCTTTCCCGCAATGAGCTCGGCAGATCTGCCCTTCGCGAAGGGCCGTTTTCCCCCGGAGAACTGCCTCGCCGTAGCCCGGTTCTGGAAGTGGAACGAGTATGCAGTGTTAGCGTTCAGCTATTGTGAAGGCTCGCTTTGGCCCAGGGCAAACGAAGCGCCGGGGGAAATCTTAGCAGAGCCCGGCGCCTTTCCACGGTTCAAAGCGTGGAACTGCAGACTCTTTTGCAAAGAAGAGAGCGCCCAGGCAACAGCAGCCCGCACGTTTCTCAGTGAAAGGGAGAACTCCCTGACTTCATCCAGTCCTCTGAGCAAAGCAGGCAGAGGGAGAGAAACTTTCTTTCCTTCCTCTTTCCTGCCACGAATTCCTCATTTGCTCGTGCAAACGCAGGGCTTCTTCGGAAAAACTACGCCGCGGTGCAGGGATCCTTCCAGAGGAGCAACGACATAGTTTGAGCTGGAAGGGCTTGGCAGAGCCGCCGGGGAGAAAAGGCCTCTTGCTATTCTCTTTTCTTTCTTTCTGAATGCGGTCAATTCGCACTTGCCAAAGCAAGGTTTCCCAGCACAAACTACAAAGCAGCAGCTCTCTCCTGGCAGAGGAAATCCCATGCAGTTCTGCCCTTGCGAGATCGTGTTGCTACAGTGAGGCCCAGGGAAAACACACTGCCTACAGAAATCCTAGCAAAGCCCTGTGTTTCCCCACAGGAATGTATGTCACTTTCAGTTCTTTGCCAGCAACGGAGCTCAGAGGCAACGTCAGATTGTGTGTATCTCAGGGAGAGAAAGAACACTGTGACTTCCCCCGTTCCTCTGACGAAAGCGGTTAGAGGGAGAAAAGCGTCCTCTGCTTTCGCTTTCCCGCAATGAGCTCGGCAGATCTGCCCTTCGCGAAGGGCCGTTTTCCCCCGGAGAACTGCCTCGCCGTAGCCCGGTTCTGGAAGTGGAACGAGTATGCAGTGTTAGCGTTCAGCTATTGTGAAGGCTCGCTTTGGCCCAGGGCAAACGAAGCGCCGGGGGAAATCTTAGCAGAGCCCGGCGCCTTTCCACGGTTCAAAGCGTGGAACTGCAGACTCTTTTGCAAAGAAGAGAGCGCCCAGGCAACAGCAGCCCACACGTTTCTCAGTGAAAGGGAGAACTCCCTGACTTCATCCAGTCCTCTGAGCAAAGCAGGCAGAGGGAGAGAAACTTTCTTTCCTTCCTCTTTCCTGCCACGAATTCCTCATTTGCTCGTGCAAACGCAGGGCTTCTTCGGAAAAACTACGCCGCGGTGCAGGGATCCTTCCAGAGGAGCAACGACATAGTTTGAGCTGGAAGGGCTTGGCAGAGCCGCCGGGGAGAAAAGGCCTCTTGCTATTCTCTTTTCTTTCTTTCTGAATGCGGTCGATTCGCACTTGCCAAAGCAAGGTTTCCCAGCACAAACTACAAAGCAGCAGCTCTCTCCTGGCAGAGGAAATCCCATGCAGTTCTGCCCTTGCGAGATCGTGTTGCTACAGTGAGGCCCAGGGAAAACACACTGCCTAGAGAAATCCTAGCAAAGCCCTGTGTTTCCCCACAGGAATGTATGTCACTTTCAGTTCTTTGCCAGCAACGGAGCTCAGAGGCAACGTCAGATTGTGTGTATCTCAGGGAGAGAAAGAACACTGTGACTTCCCCCGTTCCTCTGACGAAAGCGGTTAGAGGGAGAAAAGCGTCCTCTGCTTTCGCTTTCCCGCAATGAGCTCGGCAGATCTGCCCTTCGCGAAGGGCCGTTTTCCCCCGGAGAACTGCCTCGCCGTAGCCCGGTTCTGGAAGTGGAACGAGTATGCAGTGTTAGCGTTCAGCTATTGTGAAGGCTCGCTTTGGCCCAGGGCAAACGAAGCGCCGGGGGAAATCTTAGCAGAGCCCGGCGCCTTTCCACGGTTCAAAGCGTGGAACTGCAGACTCTTTTGCAAAGAAGAGAGCGCCCAGGCAACAGCAGCCCGCACGTTTCTCAGTGAAAGGGAGAACTCCCTGACTTCATCCAGTCCTCTGAGCAAAGCAGGCAGAGGGAGAGAAACTTTCTTTCCTTCCTCTTTCCTGCCACGAATTCCTCATTTGCTCGTGCAAACGCAGGGCTTCTTCGGAAAAACTACGCCGCGGTGCAGGGATCCTTCCAGAGGAGCAACGACATAGTTTGAGCTGGAAGGGCTTGGCAGAGCCGCCGGGGAGAAAAGGCCTCTTGCTATTCTCTTTTCTTTCTTTCTGAATGCGGTCGATTCGCACTTGCCAAAGCAAGGTTTCCCAGCACAAACTACAAAGCAGCAGCTCTCTCCTGGCAGAGGAAATCCCATGCAGTTCTGCCCTTGCGAGATCGTGTTGCTACAGTGAGGCCCAGGGAAAACACACTGCCTACAGAAATCCTAGCAAAGCCCTGTGTTTCCCCACAGGAATGTATGTCACTTTCAGTTCTTTGCCAGCAACGGAGCTCAGAGGCAACGTCAGATTGTGTGTATCTCAGGGAGAGAAAGAACACTGTGACTTCCCCCGTTCCTCTGACGAAAGCGGTTAGAGGGAGAAAAGCGTCCTCTGCTTTCGCTTTCCCGCAATGAGCTCGGCAGATCTGCCCTTCGCGAAGGGCCGTTTTCCCCCGGAGAACTGCCTCGCCGTAGCCCGGTTCTGGAAGTGGAACGAGTATGCAGTGTTAGCGTTCAGCTATTGTGAAGGCTCGCTTTGGCCCAGGGCAAACGAAGCGCCGGGGGAAATCTTAGCAGAGCCCGGCGCCTTTCCACGGTTCAAAGCGTGGAACTGCAGACTCTTTTGCAAAGAAGAGAGCGCCCAGGCAACAGCAGCCCGCACGTTTCTCAGTGAAAGGGAGAACTCCCTGACTTCATCCAGTCCTCTGAGCAAAGCAGGCAGAGGGAGAGAAACTTTCTTTCCTTCCTCTTTCCTGCCACGAATTCCTCATTTGCTCGTGCAAACGCAGGGCTTCTTCGGAAAAACTACGCCGCGGTGCAGGGATCCTTCCAGAGGAGCAACGACATAGTTTGAGCTGAAAGGGCTTGGCAGAGCCGCCGGGGAGAAAAGGCCTCTTGCTATTCTCTTTTCTTTCTTTCTGAATGCGGTCGATTCGCACTTGCCAAAGCAAGGTTTCCCAGCACAAACTACAAAGCAGCAGCTCTCTCCTGGCAGAGGAAATCCCATGCAGTTCTGCCCTTGCGAGATCGTGTTGCTACAGTGAGGCCCAGGGAAAACACACTGCCTAGAGAAATCCTAGCAAAGCCCTGTGTTTCCCCACAGGAATGTATGTCACTTTCAGTTCTTTGCCAGCAACGGAGCTCAGAGGCAACGTCAGATTGTGTGTATCTCAGGGAGAGAAAGAACACTGTGACTTCCCCCGTTCCTCTGACGAAAGCGGTTAGAGGGAGAAAAGCGTCCTCTGCTTTCGCTTTCCCGCAATGAGCTCGGCAGATCTGCCCTTCGCGAAGGGCCGTTTTCCCCCGGAGAACTGCCTCGCCGTAGCCCGGTTCTGGAAGTGGAACGAGTATGCAGTGTTAGCGTTCAGCTATTGTGAAGGCTCGCTTTGGCCCAGGGCAAACGAAGCGCCGGGGGAAATCTTAGCAGAGCCCGGCGCCTTTCCACGGTTCAAAGCGTGGAACTGCAGACTCTTTTGCAAAGAAGAGAGCGCCCAGGCAACAGCAGCCCGCACGTTTCTCAGTGAAAGGGAGAACTCCCTGACTTCATCCAGTCCTCTGAGCAAAGCAGGCAGAGGGAGAGAAACTTTCTTTCCTTCCTCTTTCCTGCCACGAATTCCTCATTTGCTCGTGCAAACGCAGGGCTTCTTCGGAAAAACTACGCCGCGGTGCAGGGATCCTTCCAGAGGAGCAACGACATAGTTTGAGCTGGAAGGGCTTGGCAGAGCCGCCGGGGAGAAAAGGCCTCTTGCTATTCTCTTTTCTTTCTTTCTGAATGCGGTCGATTCGCACTTGCCAAAGCAAGGTTTCCCAGCACAAACTACAAAGCAGCAGCTCTCTCCTGGCAGAGGAAATCCCATGCAGTTCTGCCCTTGCGAGATCGTGTTGCTACAGTGAGGCCCAGGGAAAACACACTGCCTAGAGAAATCCTAGCAAAGCCCTGTGTTTCCCCACAGGAATGTATGTCACTTTCAGTTCTTTGCCAGCAACGGAGCTCAGAGGCAACGTCAGATTGTGTGTATCTCAGGGAGAGAAAGAACACTGTGACTTCCCCCGTTCCTCTGACGAAAGCGGTTAGAGGGAGAAAAGCGTCCTCTGCTTTCGCTTTCCCGCAATGAGCTCGGCAGATCTGCCCTTCGCGAAGGGCCGTTTTCCCCCGGAGAACTGCCTCGCCGTAGCCCGGTTCTGGAAGTGGAACGAGTATGCAGTGTTAGCGTTCAGCTATTGTGAAGGCTCGCTTTGGCCCAGGGCAAACGAAGCGCCGGGGGAAATCTTAGCAGAGCCCGGCGCCTTTCCACGGTTCAAAGCGTGGAACTGCAGACTCTTTTGCAAAGAAGAGAGCGCCCAGGCAACAGCAGCCCGCACGTTTCTCAGTGAAAGGGAGAACTCCCTGACTTCATCCAGTCCTCTGAGCAAAGCAGGCAGAGGGAGAGAAACTTTCTTTCCTTCCTCTTTCCTGCCACGAATTCCTCATTTGCTCGTGCAAACGCAGGGCTTCTTCGGAAAAACTACGCCGCGGTGCAGGGATCCTTCCAGAGGAGCAACGACATAGTTTGAGCTGGAAGGGCTTGGCAGAGCCGCCGGGGAGAAAAGGCCTCTTGCTATTCTCTTTTCTTTCTTTCTGAATGCGGTCAATTCGCACTTGCCAAAGCAAGGTTTCCCAGCACAAACTACAAAGCAGCAGCTCTCTCCTGGCAGAGGAAATCCCATGCAGTTCTGCCCTTGCGAGATCGTGTTGCTACAGTGAGGCCCAGGGAAAACACACTGCCTACAGAAATCCTAGCAAAGCCCTGTGTTTCCCCACAGGAATGTATGTCACTTTCAGTTCTTTGCCAGCAACGGAGCTCAGAGGCAACGTCAGATTGTGTGTATCTCAGGGAGAGAAAGAACACTGTGACTTCCCCCGTTCCTCTGACGAAAGCGGTTAGAGGGAGAAAAGCGTCCTCTGCTTTCGCTTTCCCGCAATGAGCTCGGCAGATCTGCCCTTCGCGAAGGGCCGTTTTCCCCCGGAGAACTGCCTCGCCGTAGCCCGGTTCTGGAAGTGGAACGAGTATGCAGTGTTAGCGTTCAGCTATTGTGAAGGCTCGCTTTGGCCCAGGGCAAACGAAGCGCCGGGGAAATCTTAGCAGAGCCCGGCGCCTTTCCACGGTTCAAAGCGTGGAACTGCAGACTCTTTTGCAAAGAAGAGAGCGCCCAGGCAACAGCAGCCCGCACGTTTCTCAGTGAAAGGGAGAACTCCCTGACTTCATCCAGTCCTCTGAGCAAAGCAGGCAGAGGGAGAGAAACTTTCTTTCCTTCCTCTTTCCTGCCACAAATTCCTCATTTGCTCGTGCAAACGCAGGGCTTCTTCGGAAAAACTACGCCGCGGTGCAGGGATCCTTCCAGAGGAGCAACGACATAGTTTGAGCTGGAAGGGCTTGGCAGAGCAGCCGGGGACAAAAAGGCCTCTTGCTATTCTCTTTTCTTTCTTTCTGAATGCGGTCAATTCGCACTTGCCAAAGCAAGGTTTCCCAGCACAAACTACAAAGCAGCAGCTCTCTCCTGGCAGAGGAAATCCCATGCAGTTCTGCCCTTGCGAGATCGTGTTGCTACAGTGAGGCCCAGGGAAAACACACTGCCTAGAGAAATCCTAGCAAAGCCCTGTGTTTCCCCACAGGAATGTATGTCACTTTCAGTTCTTTGCCAGCAACGGAGCTCAGAGGCAACGTCAGATTGTGTGTATCTCAGGGAGAGAAAGAACACTGTGACTTCCCCCGTTCCTCTGACGAAAGCGGTTAGAGGGAGAAAAGCGTCCTCTGCTTTCGCTTTCCCGCAATGAGCTCGGCAGATCTGCCCTTCGCGAAGGGCCGTTTTCCCCCGGAGAACTGCCTCGCCGTAGCCCGGTTCTGGAAGTGGAACGAGTATGCAGTGTTAGCGTTCAGCTATTGTGAAGGCTCGCTTTGGCCCAGGGCAAACGAAGCGCCGGGGGAAATCTTAGCAGAGCCCGGCGCCTTTCCACGGTTCAAAGCGTGGAACTGCAGACTCTTTTGCAAAGAAGAGAGCGCCCAGGCAACAGCAGCCCGCACGTTTCTCAGTGAAAGGGAGAACTCCCTGACTTCATCCAGTCCTCTGAGCAAAGCAGGCAGAGGGAGAGAAACTTTCTTTCCTTCCTCTTTCCTGCCACGAATTCCTCATTTGCTCGTGCAAACGCAGGGCTTCTTCGGAAAAACTACGCCGCGGTGCAGGGATCCTTCCAGAGGAGCAACGACATAGTTTGAGCTGGAAGGGCTTGGCAGAGCCGCCGGGGAGAAAAGGCCTCTTGCTATTCTCTTTTCTTTCTTTCTGAATGCGGTCGATTCGCACTTGCCAAAGCAAGGTTTCCCAGCACAAACTACAAAGCAGCAGCTCTCTCCTGGCAGAGGAAATCCCATGCAGTTCTGCCCTTGCGAGATCGTGTTGCTACAGTGAGGCCCAGGGAAAACACACTGCCTAGAGAAATCCTAGCAAAGCCCTGTGTTTCCCCACAGGAATGTATGTCACTTTCAGTTCTTTGCCAGCAACGGAGCTCAGAGGCAACGTCAGATTGTGTGTATCTCAGGGAGAGAAAGAACACTGTGACTTCCCCCGTTCCTCTGACGAAAGCGGTTAGAGGGAGAAAAGCGTCCTCTGCTTTCGCTTTCCCGCAATGAGCTCGGCAGATCTGCCCTTCGCGAAGGGCCGTTTTCCCCCGGAGAACTGCCTCGCCGTAGCCCGGTTCTGGAAGTGGAACGAGTATGCAGTGTTAGCGTTCAGCTATTGTGAAGGCTCGCTTTGGCCCAGGGCAAACGAAGCGCCGGGGGAAATCTTAGCAGAGCCCGGCGCCTTTCCACGGTTCAAAGCGTGGAACTGCAGACTCTTTTGCAAAGAAGAGAGCGCCCAGGCAACAGCAGCCCGCACGTTTCTCAGTGAAAGGGAGAACTCCCTGACTTCATCCAGTCCTCTGAGCAAAGCAGGCAGAGGGAGAGAAACTTTCTTTCCTTCCTCTTTCCTGCCACGAATTCCTCATTTGCTCGTGCAAACGCAGGGCTTCTTCGGAAAAACTACGCCGCGGTGCAGGGATCCTTCCAGAGGAGCAACGACATAGTTTGAGCTGGAAGGGCTTGGCAGAGCCGCCGGGGAGAAAAGGCCTCTTGCTATTCTCTTTTCTTTCTTTCTGAATGCGGTCGATTCGCACTTGCCAAAGCAAGGTTTCCCAGCACAAACTACAAAGCAGCAGCTCTCTCCTGGCAGAGGAAATCCCATGCAGTTCTGCCCTTGCGAGATCGTGTTGCTACAGTGAGGCCCAGGGAAAACACACTGCCTACAGAAATCCTAGCAAAGCCCTGTGTTTCCCCACAGGAATGTATGTCACTTTCAGTTCTTTGCCAGCAACGGAGCTCAGAGGCAACGTCAGATTGTGTGTATCTCAGGGAGAGAAAGAACACTGTGACTTCCCCCGTTCCTCTGACGAAAGCGGTTAGAGGGAGAAAAGCGTCCTCTGCTTTCGCTTTCCCGCAATGAGCTCGGCAGATCTGCCCTTCGCGAAGGGCCGTTTTCCCCCGGAGAACTGCCTCGCCGTAGCCCGGTTCTGGAAGTGGAACGAGTATGCAGTGTTAGCGTTCAGCTATTGTGAAGGCTCGCTTTGGCCCAGGGCAAACGAAGCGCCGGGGAAATCTTAGCAGAGCCCGGCGCCTTTCCACGGTTCAAAGCGTGGAACTGCAGACTCTTTTGCAAAGAAGAGAGCGCCCAGGCAACAGCAGCCCGCACGTTTCTCAGTGAAAGGGAGAACTCCCTGACTTCATCCAGTCCTCTGAGCAAAGCAGGCAGAGGGAGAGAAACTTTCTTTCCTTCCTCTTTCCTGCCACAAATTCCTCATTTGCTCGTGCAAACGCAGGGCTTCTTCGGAAAAACTACGCCGCGGTGCAGGGATCCTTCCAGAGGAGCAACGACATAGTTTGAGCTGGAAGGGCTTGGCAGAGCAGCCGGGGACAAAAAGGCCTCTTGCTATTCTCTTTTCTTTCTTTCTGAATGCGGTCAATTCGCACTTGCCAAAGCAAGGTTTCCCAGCACAAACTACAAAGCAGCAGCTCTCTCCTGGCAGAGGAAATCCCATGCAGTTCTGCCCTTGCGAGATCGTGTTGCTACAGTGAGGCCCAGGGAAAACACACTGCCTACAGAAATCCTAGCAAAGCCCTGTGTTTCCCCACAGGAATGTATGTCACTTTCAGTTCTTTGCCAGCAACGGAGCTCAGAGGCAACGTCAGATTGTGTGTATCTCAGGGAGAGAAAGAACACTGTGACTTCCCCCGTTCCTCTGACGAAAGCGGTTAGAGGGAGAAAAGCGTCCTCTGCTTTCGCTTTCCCGCAATGAGCTCGGCAGATCTGCCCTTCGCGAAGGGCCGTTTTCCCCCGGAGAACTGCCTCGCCGTAGCCCGGTTCTGGAAGTGGAACGAGTATGCAGTGTTAGCGTTCAGCTATTGTGAAGGCTCGCTTTGGCCCAGGGCAAACGAAGCGCCGGGGGAAATCTTAGCAGAGCCCGGCGCCTTTCCACGGTTCAAAGCGTGGAACTGCAGACTCTTTTGCAAAGAAGAGAGCGCCCAGGCAACAGCAGCCCGCACGTTTCTCAGTGAAAGGGAGAACTCCCTGACTTCATCCAGTCCTCTGAGCAAAGCAGGCAGAGGGAGAGAAACTTTCTTTCCTTCCTCTTTCCTGCCACGAATTCCTCATTTGCTCGTGCAAACGCAGGGCTTCTTCGGAAAAACTACGCCGCGGTGCAGGGATCCTTCCAGAGGAGCAACGACATAGTTTGAGCTGGAAGGGCTTGGCAGAGCCGCCGGGGAGAAAAGGCCTCTTGCTATTCTCTTTTCTTTCTTTCTGAATGCGGTCGATTCGCACTTGCCAAAGCAAGGTTTCCCAGCACAAACTACAAAGCAGCAGCTCTCTCCTGGCAGAGGAAATCCCATGCAGTTCTGCCCTTGCGAGATCGTGTTGCTACAGTGAGGCCCAGGGAAAACACACTGCCTACAGAAATCCTAGCAAAGCCCTGTGTTTCCCCACAGGAATGTATGTCACTTTCAGTTCTTTGCCAGCAACGGAGCTCAGAGGCAACGTCAGATTGTGTGTATCTCAGGGAGAGAAAGAACACTGTGACTTCCCCCGTTCCTCTGACGAAAGCGGTTAGAGGGAGAAAAGCGTCCTTTGCTTTCGCTTTCCCGCAATGAGCTCGGCAGATCTGCCCTTCGCGAAGGGCCGTTTTCCCCCGGAGAACTGCCTCGCCGTAGCCCGGTTCTGGAAGTGGAACGAGTATGCAGTGTTAGCGTTCAGCTATTGTGAAGGCTCGCTTTGGCCCAGGGCAAACGAAGCGCCGGGGGAAATCTTAGCAGAGCCCGGCGCCTTTCCACGGTTCAAAGCGTGGAACTGCAGACTCTTTTGCAAAGAAGAGAGCGCCCAGGCAACAGCAGCCCGCACGTTTCTCAGTGAAAGGGAGAACTCCCTGACTTCATCCAGTCCTCTGAGCAAAGCAGGCAGAGGGAGAGAAACTTTCTTTCCTTCCTCTTTCCTGCCACGAATTCCTCATTTGCTCGTGCAAACGCAGGGCTTCTTCGGAAAAACTACGCCGCGGTGCAGGGATCCTTCCAGAGGAGCAACGACATAGTTTGAGCTGGAAGGGCTTGGCAGAGCCGCCGGGGAGAAAAGGCCTCTTGCTATTCTCTTTTCTTTCTTTCTGAATGCGGTCGATTCGCACTTGCCAAAGCAAGGTTTCCCAGCACAAACTACAAAGCAGCAGCTCTCTCCTGGCAGAGGAAATCCCATGCAGTTCTGCCCTTGCGAGATCGTGTTGCTACAGTGAGGCCCAGGGAAAACACACTGCCTACAGAAATCCTAGCAAAGCCCTGTGTTTCCCCACAGGAATGTATGTCACTTTCAGTTCTTTGCCAGCAACGGAGCTCAGAGGCAACGTCAGATTGTGTGTATCTCAGGGAGAGAAAGAACACTGTGACTTCCCCCGTTCCTCTGACGAAAGCGGTTAGAGGGAGAAAAGCGTCCTCTGCTTTCGCTTTCCCGCAATGAGCTCGGCAGATCTGCCCTTCGCGAAGGGCCGTTTTCCCCCGGAGAACTGCCTCGCCGTAGCCCGGTTCTGGAAGTGGAACGAGTATGCAGTGTTAGCGTTCAGCTATTGTGAAGGCTCGCTTTGGCCCAGGGCAAACGAAGCGCCGGGGGAAATCTTAGCAGAGCCCGGCGCCTTTCCACGGTTCAAAGCGTGGAACTGCAGACTCTTTTGCAAAGAAGAGAGCGCCCAGGCAACAGCAGCCCGCACGTTTCTCAGTGAAAGGGAGAACTCCCTGACTTCATCCAGTCCTCTGAGCAAAGCAGGCAGAGGGAGAGAAACTTTCTTTCCTTCCTCTTTCCTGCCACGAATTCCTCATTTGCTCGTGCAAACGCAGGGCTTCTTCGGAAAAACTACGCCGCGGTGCAGGGATCCTTCCAGAGGAGCAACGACATAGTTTGAGCTGGAAGGGCTTGGCAGAGCCGCCGGGGAGAAAAGGCCTCTTGCTATTCTCTTTTCTTTCTTTCTGAATGCGGTCGATTCGCACTTGCCAAAGCAAGGTTTCCCAGCACAAACTACAAAGCAGCAGCTCTCTCCTGGCAGAGGAAATCCCATGCAGTTCTGCCCTTGCGAGATCGTGTTGCTACAGTGAGGCCCAGGGAAAACACACTGCCTACAGAAATCCTAGCAAAGCCCTGTGTTTCCCCACAGGAATGTATGTCACTTTCAGTTCTTTGCCAGCAACGGAGCTCAGAGGCAACGTCAGATTGTGTGTATCTCAGGGAGAGAAAGAACACTGTGACTTCCCCCGTTCCTCTGACGAAAGCGGTTAGAGGGAGAAAAGCGTCCTCTGCTTTCGCTTTCCCGCAATGAGCTCGGCAGATCTGCCCTTCGCGAAGGGCCGTTTTCCCCCGGAGAACTGCCTCGCCGTAGCCCGGTTCTGGAAGTGGAACGAGTATGCAGTGTTAGCGTTCAGCTATTGTGAAGGCTCGCTTTGGCCCAGGGCAAACGAAGCGCCGGGGGAAATCTTAGCAGAGCCCGGCGCCTTTCCACGGTTCAAAGCGTGGAACTGCAGACTCTTTTGCAAAGAAGAGAGCGCCCAGGCAACAGCAGCCCGCACGTTTCTCAGTGAAAGGGAGAACTCCCTGACTTCATCCAGTCCTCTGAGCAAAGCAGGCAGAGGGAGAGAAACTTTCTTTCCTTCCTCTTTCCTGCCACGAATTCCTCATTTGCTCGTGCAAACGCAGGGCTTCTTCGGAAAAACTACGCCGCGGTGCAGGGATCCTTCCAGAGGAGCAACGACATAGTTTGAGCTGGAAGGGCTTGGCAGAGCCGCCGGGGAGAAAAGGCCTCTTGCTATTCTCTTTTCTTTCTTTCTGAATGCGGTCGATTCGCACTTGCCAAAGCAAGGTTTCCCAGCACAAACTACAAAGCAGCAGCTCTCTCCTGGCAGAGGAAATCCCATGCAGTTCTGCCCTTGCGAGATCGTGTTGCTACAGTGAGGCCCAGGGAAAACACACTGCCTACAGAAATCCTAGCAAAGCCCTGTGTTTCCCCACAGGAATGTATGTCACTTTCAGTTCTTTGCCAGCAACGGAGCTCAGAGGCAACGTCAGATTGTGTGTATCTCAGGGAGAGAAAGAACACTGTGACTTCCCCCGTTCCTCTGACGAAAGCGGTTAGAGGGAGAAAAGCGTCCTTTGCTTTCGCTTTCCCGCAATGAGCTCGGCAGATCTGCCCTTCGCGAAGGGCCGTTTTCCCCCGGAGAACTGCCTCGCCGTAGCCCGGTTCTGGAAGTGGAACGAGTATGCAGTGTTAGCGTTCAGCTATTGTGAAGGCTCGCTTTGGCCCAGGGCAAACGAAGCGCCGGGGGAAATCTTAGCAGAGCCCGGCGCCTTTCCACGGTTCAAAGCGTGGAACTGCAGACTCTTTTGCAAAGAAGAGAGCGCCCAGGCAACAGCAGCCCGCACGTTTCTCAGTGAAAGGGAGAACTCCCTGACTTCATCCAGTCCTCTGAGCAAAGCAGGCAGAGGGAGAGAAACTTTCTTTCCTTCCTCTTTCCTGCCACGAATTCCTCATTTGCTCGTGCAAACGCAGGGCTTCTTCGGAAAAACTACGCCGCGGTGCAGGGATCCTTCCAGAGGAGCAACGACATAGTTTGAGCTGGAAGGGCTTGGCAGAGCCGCCGGGGAGAAAAGGCCTCTTGCTATTCTCTTTTCTTTCTTTCTGAATGCGGTCGATTCGCACTTGCCAAAGCAAGGTTTCCCAGCACAAACTACAAAGCAGCAGCTCTCTCCTGGCAGAGGAAATCCCATGCAGTTCTGCCCTTGCGAGATCGTGTTGCTACAGTGAGGCCCAGGGAAAACACACTGCCTACAGAAATCCTAGCAAAGCCCTGTGTTTCCCCACAGGAATGTATGTCACTTTCAGTTCTTTGCCAGCAACGGAGCTCAGAGGCAACGTCAGATTGTGTGTATCTCAGGGAGAGAAAGAACACTGTGACTTCCCCCGTTCCTCTGACGAAAGCGGTTAGAGGGAGAAAAGCGTCCTTTGCTTTCGCTTTCCCGCAATGAGCTCGGCAGATCTGCCCTTCGCGAAGGGCCGTTTTCCCCCGGAGAACTGCCTCGCCGTAGCCCGGTTCTGGAAGTGGAACGAGTATGCAGTGTTAGCGTTCAGCTATTGTGAAGGCTCGCTTTGGCCCAGGGCAAACGAAGCGCCGGGGAAATCTTAGCAGAGCCCGGCGCCTTTCCACGGTTCAAAGCGTGGAACTGCAGACTCTTTTGCAAAGAAGAGAGCGCCCAGGCAACAGCAGCCCGCACGTTTCTCAGTGAAAGGGAGAACTCCCTGACTTCATCCAGTCCTCTGAGCAAAGCAGGCAGAGGGAGAGAAACTTTCTTTCCTTCCTCTTTCCTGCCACGAATTCCTCATTTGCTCGTGCAAACGCAGGGCTTCTTCGGAAAAACTACGCCGCGGTGCAGGGATCCTTCCAGAGGAGCAACGACATAGTTTGAGCTGGAAGGGCTTGGCAGAGCCGCCGGGGAGAAAAGGCCTCTTGCTATTCTCTTTTCTTTCTTTCTGAATGCGGTCAATTCGCACTTGCCAAAGCAAGGTTTCCCAGCACAAACTACAAAGCAGCAGCTCTCTCCTGGCAGAGGAAATCCCATGCAGTTCTGCCCTTGCGAGATCGTGTTGCTACAGTGAGGCCCAGGGAAAACACACTGCCTAGAGAAATCCTAGCAAAGCCCTGTGTTTCCCCACAGGAATGTATGTCACTTTCAGTTCTTTGCCAGCAACGGAGCTCAGAGGCAACGTCAGATTGTGTGTATCTCAGGGAGAGAAAGAACACTGTGACTTCCCCCGTTCCTCTGACGAAAGCGGTTAGAGGGAGAAAAGCGTCCTCTGCTTTCGCTTTCCCGCAATGAGCTCGGCAGATCTGCCCTTCGCGAAGGGCCGTTTTCCCCCGGAGAACTGCCTCGCCGTAGCCCGGTTCTGGAAGTGGAACGAGTATGCAGTGTTAGCGTTCAGCTATTGTGAAGGCTCGCTTTGGCCCAGGGCAAACGAAGCGCCGGGGGAAATCTTAGCAGAGCCCGGCGCCTTTCCACGGTTCAAAGCGTGGAACTGCAGACTCTTTTGCAAAGAAGAGAGCGCCCAGGCAACAGCAGCCCGCACGTTTCTCAGTGAAAGGGAGAACTCCCTGACTTCATCCAGTCCTCTGAGCAAAGCAGGCAGAGGGAGAGAAACTTTCTTTCCTTCCTCTTTCCTGCCACGAATTCCTCATTTGCTCGTGCAAACGCAGGGCTTCTTCGGAAAAACTACGCCGCGGTGCAGGGATCCTTCCAGAGGAGCAACGACATAGTTTGAGCTGGAAGGGCTTGGCAGAGCCGCCGGGGAGAAAAGGCCTCTTGCTATTCTCTTTTCTTTCTTTCTGAATGCGGTCAATTCGCACTTGCCAAAGCAAGGTTTCCCAGCACAAACTACAAAGCAGCAGCTCTCTCCTGGCAGAGGAAATCCCATGCAGTTCTGCCCTTGCGAGATCGTGTTGCTACAGTGAGGCCCAGGGAAAACACACTGCCTAGAGAAATCCTAGCAAAGCCCTGTGTTTCCCCACAGGAATGTATGTCACTTTCAGTTCTTTGCCAGCAACGGAGCTCAGAGGCAACGTCAGATTGTGTGTATCTCAGGGAGAGAAAGAACACTGTGACTTCCCCCGTTCCTCTGACGAAAGCGGTTAGAGGGAGAAAAGCGTCCTCTGCTTTCGCTTTCCCGCAATGAGCTCGGCAGATCTGCCCTTCGCGAAGGGCCGTTTTCCCCCGGAGAACTGCCTCGCCGTAGCCCGGTTCTGGAAGTGGAACGAGTATGCAGTGTTAGCGTTCAGCTATTGTGAAGGCTCGCTTTGGCCCAGGGCAAACGAAGCGCCGGGGGAAATCTTAGCAGAGCCCGGCGCCTTTCCACGGTTCAAAGCGTGGAACTGCAGACTCTTTTGCAAAGAAGAGAGCGCCCAGGCAACAGCAGCCCGCACGTTTCTCAGTGAAAGGGAGAACTCCCTGACTTCATCCAGTCCTCTGAGCAAAGCAGGCAGAGGGAGAGAAACTTTCTTTCCTTCCTCTTTCCTGCCACGAATTCCTCATTTGCTCGTGCAAACGCAGGGCTTCTTCGGAAAAACTACGCCGCGGTGCAGGGATCCTTCCAGAGGAGCAACGACATAGTTTGAGCTGGAAGGGCTTGGCAGAGCCGCCGGGGAGAAAAGGCCTCTTGCTATTCTCTTTTCTTTCTTTCTGAATGCGGTCGATTCGCACTTGCCAAAGCAACGTTTCCCAGCACAAACTACAAAGCAGCAGCTCTCTCCTGGCAGAGGAAATCCCATGCAGTTCTGCCCTTGCGAGATCGTGTTGCTACAGTGAGGCCCAGGGAAAACACACTGCCTACAGAAATCCTAGCAAAGCCCTGTGTTTCCCCACAGGAATGTATGTCACTTTCAGTTCTTTGCCAGCAACGGAGCTCAGAGGCAACGTCAGATTGTGTGTATCTCAGGGAGAGAAAGAACACTGTGACTTCCCCCGTTCCTCTGACGAAAGCGGTTAGAGGGAGAAAAGCGTCCTTTGCTTTCGCTTTCCCGCAATGAGCTCGGCAGATCTGCCCTTCGCGAAGGGCCGTTTTCCCCCGGAGAACTGCCTCGCCGTAGCCCGGTTCTGGAAGTGGAACGAGTATGCAGTGTTAGCGTTCAGCTATTGTGAAGGCTCGCTTTGGCCCAGGGCAAACGAAGCGCCGGGGAAATCTTAGCAGAGCCCGGCGCCTTTCCACGGTTCAAAGCGTGGAACTGCAGACTCTTTTGCAAAGAAGAGAGCGCCCAGGCAACAGCAGCCCGCACGTTTCTCAGTGAAAGGGAGAACTCCCTGACTTCATCCAGTCCTCTGAGCAAAGCAGGCAGAGGGAGAGAAACTTTCTTTCCTTCCTCTTTCCTGCCACGAATTCCTCATTTGCTCGTGCAAACGCAGGGCTTCTTCGGAAAAACTACGCCGCGGTGCAGGGATCCTTCCAGAGGAGCAACGACATAGTTTGAGCTGGAAGGGCTTGGCAGAGCCGCCGGGGAGAAAAGGCCTCTTGCTATTCTCTTTTCTTTCTTTCTGAATGCGGTCAATTCGCACTTGCCAAAGCAAGGTTTCCCAGCACAAACTACAAAGCAGCAGCTCTCTCCTGGCAGAGGAAATCCCATGCAGTTCTGCCCTTGCGAGATCGTGTTGCTACAGTGAGGCCCAGGGAAAACACACTGCCTACAGAAATCCTAGCAAAGCCCTGTGTTTCCCCACAGGAATGTATGTCACTTTCAGTTCTTTGCCAGCAACGGAGCTCAGAGGCAACGTCAGATTGTGTGTATCTCAGGGAGAGAAAGAACACTGTGACTTCCCCCGTTCCTCTGACGAAAGCGGTTAGAGGGAGAAAAGCGTCCTCTGCTTTCGCTTTCCCGCAATGAGCTCGGCAGATCTGCCCTTCGCGAAGGGCCGTTTTCCCCCGGAGAACTGCCTCGCCGTAGCCCGGTTCTGGAAGTGGAACGAGTATGCAGTGTTAGCGTTCAGCTATTGTGAAGGCTCGCTTTGGCCCAGGGCAAACGAAGCGCCGGGGGAAATCTTAGCAGAGCCCGGCGCCTTTCCACGGTTCAAAGCGTGGAACTGCAGACTCTTTTGCAAAGAAGAGAGCGCCCAGGCAACAGCAGCCCGCACGTTTCTCAGTGAAAGGGAGAACTCCCTGACTTCATCCAGTCCTCTGAGCAAAGCAGGCAGAGGGAGAGAAACTTTCTTTCCTTCCTCTTTCCTGCCACGAATTCCTCATTTGCTCGTGCAAACGCAGGGCTTCTTCGGAAAAACTACGCCGCGGTGCAGGGATCCTTCCAGAGGAGCAACGACATAGTTTGAGCTGGAAGGGCTTGGCAGAGCCGCCGGGGAGAAAAGGCCTCTTGCTATTCTCTTTTCTTTCTTTCTGAATGCGGTCGATTCGCACTTGCCAAAGCAAGGTTTCCCAGCACAAACTACAAAGCAGCAGCTCTCTCCTGGCAGAGGAAATCCCATGCAGTTCTGCCCTTGCGAGATCGTGTTGCTACAGTGAGGCCCAGGGAAAACACACTGCCTACAGAAATCCTAGCAAAGCCCTGTGTTTCCCCACAGGAATGTATGTCACTTTCAGTTCTTTGCCAGCAACGGAGCTCAGAGGCAACGTCAGATTGTGTGTATCTCAGGGAGAGAAAGAACACTGTGACTTCCCCCGTTCCTCTGACGAAAGCGGTTAGAGGGAGAAAAGCGTCCTTTGCTTTCGCTTTCCCGCAATGAGCTCGGCAGATCTGCCCTTCGCGAAGGGCCGTTTTCCCCCGGAGAACTGCCTCGCCGTAGCCCGGTTCTGGAAGTGGAACGAGTATGCAGTGTTAGCGTTCAGCTATTGTGAAGGCTCGCTTTGGCCCAGGGCAAACGAAGCGCCGGGGGAAATCTTAGCAGAGCCCGGCGCCTTTCCACGGTTCAAAGCGTGGAACTGCAGACTCTTTTGCAAAGAAGAGAGCGCCCAGGCAACAGCAGCCCGCACGTTTCTCAGTGAAAGGGAGAACTCCCTGACTTCATCCAGTCCTCTGAGCAAAGCAGGCAGAGGGAGAGAAACTTTCTTTCCTTCCTCTTTCCTGCCACGAATTCCTCATTTGCTCGTGCAAACGCAGGGCTTCTTCGGAAAAACTACGCCGCGGTGCAGGGATCCTTCCAGAGGAGCAACGACATAGTTTGAGCTGGAAGGGCTTGGCAGAGCCGCCGGGGAGAAAAGGCCTCTTGCTATTCTCTTTTCTTTCTTTCTGAATGCGGTCAATTCGCACTTGCCAAAGCAAGGTTTCCCAGCACAAACTACAAAGCAGCAGCTCTCTCCTGGCAGAGGAAATCCCATGCAGTTCTGCCCTTGCGAGATCGTGTTGCTACAGTGAGGCCCAGGGAAAACACACTGCCTACAGAAATCCTAGCAAAGCCCTGTGTTTCCCCACAGGAATGTATGTCACTTTCAGTTCTTTGCCAGCAACGGAGCTCAGAGGCAACGTCAGATTGTGTGTATCTCAGGGAGAGAAAGAACACTGTGACTTCCCCCGTTCCTCTGACGAAAGCGGTTAGAGGGAGAAAAGCGTCCTCTGCTTTCGCTTTCCCGCAATGAGCTCGGCAGATCTGCCCTTCGCGAAGGGCCGTTTTCCCCCGGAGAACTGCCTCGCCGTAGCCCGGTTCTGGAAGTGGAACGAGTATGCAGTGTTAGCGTTCAGCTATTGTGAAGGCTCGCTTTGGCCCAGGGCAAACGAAGCGCCGGGGGAAATCTTAGCAGAGCCCGGCGCCTTTCCACGGTTCAAAGCGTGGAACTGCAGACTCTTTTGCAAAGAAGAGAGCGCCCAGGCAACAGCAGCCCGCACGTTTCTCAGTGAAAGGGAGAACTCCCTGACTTCATCCAGTCCTCTGAGCAAAGCAGGCAGAGGGAGAGAAACTTTCTTTCCTTCCTCTTTCCTGCCACGAATTCCTCATTTGCTCGTGCAAACGCAGGGCTTCTTCGGAAAAACTACGCCGCGGTGCAGGGATCCTTCCAGAGGAGCAACGACATAGTTTGAGCTGGAAGGGCTTGGCAGAGCCGCCGGGGAGAAAAGGCCTCTTGCTATTCTCTTTTCTTTCTTTCTGAATGCGGTCAATTCGCACTTGCCAAAGCAAGGTTTCCCAGCACAAACTACAAAGCAGCAGCTCTCTCCTGGCAGAGGAAATCCCATGCAGTTCTGCCCTTGCGAGATCGTGTTGCTACAGTGAGGCCCAGGGAAAACACACTGCCTACAGAAATCCTAGCAAAGCCCTGTGTTTCCCCACAGGAATGTATGTCACTTTCAGTTCTTTGCCAGCAACGGAGCTCAGAGGCAACGTCAGATTGTGTGTATCTCAGGGAGAGAAAGAACACTGTGACTTCCCCCGTTCCTCTGACGAAAGCGGTTAGAGGGAGAAAAGCGTCCTCTGCTTTCGCTTTCCCGCAATGAGCTCGGCAGATCTGCCCTTCGCGAAGGGCCGTTTTCCCCCGGAGAACTGCCTCGCCGTAGCCCGGTTCTGGAAGTGGAACGAGTATGCAGTGTTAGCGTTCAGCTATTGTGAAGGCTCGCTTTGGCCCAGGGCAAACGAAGCGCCGGGGGAAATCTTAGCAGAGCCCGGCGCCTTTCCACGGTTCAAAGCGTGGAACTGCAGACTCTTTTGCAAAGAAGAGAGCGCCCAGGCAACAGCAGCCCGCACGTTTCTCAGTGAAAGGGAGAACTCCCTGACTTCATCCAGTCCTCTGAGCAAAGCAGGCAGAGGGAGAGAAACTTTCTTTCCTTCCTCTTTCCTGCCACGAATTCCTCATTTGCTCGTGCAAACGCAGGGCTTCTTCGGAAAAACTACGCCGCGGTGCAGGGATCCTTCCAGAGGAGCAACGACATAGTTTGAGCTGGAAGGGCTTGGCAGAGCCGCCGGGGAGAAAAGGCCTCTTGCTATTCTCTTTTCTTTCTTTCTGAATGCGGTCGATTCGCACTTGCCAAAGCAAGGTTTCCCAGCACAAACTACAAAGCAGCAGCTCTCTCCTGGCAGAGGAAATCCCATGCAGTTCTGCCCTTGCGAGATCGTGTTGCTACAGTGAGGCCCAGGGAAAACACACTGCCTACAGAAATCCTAGCAAAGCCCTGTGTTTCCCCACAGGAATGTATGTCACTTTCAGTTCTTTGCCAGCAACGGAGCTCAGAGGCAACGTCAGATTGTGTGTATCTCAGGGAGAGAAAGAACACTGTGACTTCCCCCGTTCCTCTGACGAAAGCGGTTAGAGGGAGAAAAGCGTCCTTTGCTTTCGCTTTCCCGCAATGAGCTCGGCAGATCTGCCCTTCGCGAAGGGCCGTTTTCCCCCGGAGAACTGCCTCGCCGTAGCCCGGTTCTGGAAGTGGAACGAGTATGCAGTGTTAGCGTTCAGCTATTGTGAAGGCTCGCTTTGGCCCAGGGCAAACGAAGCGCCGGGGAAATCTTAGCAGAGCCCGGCGCCTTTCCACGGTTCAAAGCGTGGAACTGCAGACTCTTTTGCAAAGAAGAGAGCGCCCAGGCAACAGCAGCCCGCACGTTTCTCAGTGAAAGGGAGAACTCCCTGACTTCATCCAGTCCTCTGAGCAAAGCAGGCAGAGGGAGAGAAACTTTCTTTCCTTCCTCTTTCCTGCCACGAATTCCTCATTTGCTCGTGCAAACGCAGGGCTTCTTCGGAAAAACTACGCCGCGGTGCAGGGATCCTTCCAGAGGAGCAACGACATAGTTTGAGCTGGAAGGGCTTGGCAGAGCCGCCGGGGAGAAAAGGCCTCTTGCTATTCTCTTTTCTTTCTTTCTGAATGCGGTCAATTCGCACTTGCCAAAGCAAGGTTTCCCAGCACAAACTACAAAGCAGCAGCTCTCTCCTGGCAGAGGAAATCCCATGCAGTTCTGCCCTTGCGAGATCGTGTTGCTACAGTGAGGCCCAGGGAAAACACACTGCCTACAGAAATCCTAGCAAAGCCCTGTGTTTCCCCACAGGAATGTATGTCACTTTCAGTTCTTTGCCAGCAACGGAGCTCAGAGGCAACGTCAGATTGTGTGTATCTCAGGGAGAGAAAGAACACTGTGACTTCCCCCGTTCCTCTGACGAAAGCGGTTAGAGGGAGAAAAGCGTCCTCTGCTTTCGCTTTCCCGCAATGAGCTCGGCAGATCTGCCCTTCGCGAAGGGCCGTTTTCCCCCGGAGAACTGCCTCGCCGTAGCCCGGTTCTGGAAGTGGAACGAGTATGCAGTGTTAGCGTTCAGCTATTGTGAAGGCTCGCTTTGGCCCAGGGCAAACGAAGCGCCGGGGGAAATCTTAGCAGAGCCCGGCGCCTTTCCACGGTTCAAAGCGTGGAACTGCAGACTCTTTTGCAAAGAAGAGAGCGCCCAGGCAACAGCAGCCCGCACGTTTCTCAGTGAAAGGGAGAACTCCCTGACTTCATCCAGTCCTCTGAGCAAAGCAGGCAGAGGGAGAGAAACTTTCTTTCCTTCCTCTTTCCTGCCACGAATTCCTCATTTGCTCGTGCAAACGCAGGGCTTCTTCGGAAAAACTACGCCGCGGTGCAGGGATCCTTCCAGAGGAGCAACGACATAGTTTGAGCTGGAAGGGCTTGGCAGAGCCGCCGGGGAGAAAAGGCCTCTTGCTATTCTCTTTTCTTTCTTTCTGAATGCGGTCGATTCGCACTTGCCAAAGCAAGGTTTCCCAGCACAAACTACAAAGCAGCAGCTCTCTCCTGGCAGAGGAAATCCCATGCAGTTCTGCCCTTGCGAGATCGTGTTGCTACAGTGAGGCCCAGGGAAAACACACTGCCTACAGAAATCCTAGCAAAGCCCTGTGTTTCCCCACAGGAATGTATGTCACTTTCAGTTCTTTGCCAGCAACGGAGCTCAGAGGCAACGTCAGATTGTGTGTATCTCAGGGAGAGAAAGAACACTGTGACTTCCCCCGTTCCTCTGACGAAAGCGGTTAGAGGGAGAAAAGCGTCCTTTGCTTTCGCTTTCCCGCAATGAGCTCGGCAGATCTGCCCTTCGCGAAGGGCCGTTTTCCCCCGGAGAACTGCCTCGCCGTAGCCCGGTTCTGGAAGTGGAACGAGTATGCAGTGTTAGCGTTCAGCTATTGTGAAGGCTCGCTTTGGCCCAGGGCAAACGAAGCGCCGGGGGAAATCTTAGCAGAGCCCGGCGCCTTTCCACGGTTCAAAGCGTGGAACTGCAGACTCTTTTGCAAAGAAGAGAGCGCCCAGGCAACAGCAGCCCGCACGTTTCTCAGTGAAAGGGAGAACTCCCTGACTTCATCCAGTCCTCTGAGCAAAGCAGGCAGAGGGAGAGAAACTTTCTTTCCTTCCTCTTTCCTGCCACGAATTCCTCATTTGCTCGTGCAAACGCAGGGCTTCTTCGGAAAAACTACGCCGCGGTGCAGGGATCCTTCCAGAGGAGCAACGACATAGTTTGAGCTGGAAGGGCTTGGCAGAGCCGCCGGGGAGAAAAGGCCTCTTGCTATTCTCTTTTCTTTCTTTCTGAATGCGGTCGATTCGCACTTGCCAAAGCAAGGTTTCCCAGCACAAACTACAAAGCAGCAGCTCTCTCCTGGCAGAGGAAATCCCATGCAGTTCTGCCCTTGCGAGATCGTGTTGCTACAGTGAGGCCCAGGGAAAACACACTGCCTACAGAAATCCTAGCAAAGCCCTGTGTTTCCCCACAGGAATGTATGTCACTTTCAGTTCTTTGCCAGCAACGGAGCTCAGAGGCAACGTCAGATTGTGTGTATCTCAGGGAGAGAAAGAACACTGTGACTTCCCCCGTTCCTCTGACGAAAGCGGTTAGAGGGAGAAAAGCGTCCTCTGCTTTCGCTTTCCCGCAATGAGCTCGGCAGATCTGCCCTTCGCGAAGGGCCGTTTTCCCCCGGAGAACTGCCTCGCCGTAGCCCGGTTCTGGAAGTGGAACGAGTATGCAGTGTTAGCGTTCAGCTATTGTGAAGGCTCGCTTTGGCCCAGGGCAAACGAAGCGCCGGGGGAAATCTTAGCAGAGCCCGGCGCCTTTCCACGGTTCAAAGCGTGGAACTGCAGACTCTTTTGCAAAGAAGAGAGCGCCCAGGCAACAGCAGCCCGCACGTTTCTCAGTGAAAGGGAGAACTCCCTGACTTCATCCAGTCCTCTGAGCAAAGCAGGCAGAGGGAGAGAAACTTTCTTTCCTTCCTCTTTCCTGCCACGAATTCCTCATTTGCTCGTGCAAACGCAGGGCTTCTTCGGAAAAACTACGCCGCGGTGCAGGGATCCTTCCAGAGGAGCAACGACATAGTTTGAGCTGGAAGGGCTTGGCAGAGCCGCCGGGGAGAAAAGGCCTCTTGCTATTCTCTTTTCTTTCTTTCTGAATGCGGTCGATTCGCACTTGCCAAAGCAAGGTTTCCCAGCACAAACTACAAAGCAGCAGCTCTCTCCTGGCAGAGGAAATCCCATGCAGTTCTGCCCTTGCGAGATCGTGTTGCTACAGTGAGGCCCAGGGAAAACACACTGCCTACAGAAATCCTAGCAAAGCCCTGTGTTTCCCCACAGGAATGTATGTCACTTTCAGTTCTTTGCCAGCAACGGAGCTCAGAGGCAACGTCAGATTGTGTGTATCTCAGGGAGAGAAAGAACACTGTGACTTCCCCCGTTCCTCTGACGAAAGCGGTTAGAGGGAGAAAAGCGTCCTCTGCTTTCGCTTTCCCGCAATGAGCTCGGCAGATCTGCCCTTCGCGAAGGGCCGTTTTCCCCCGGAGAACTGCCTCGCCGTAGCCCGGTTCTGGAAGTGGAACGAGTATGCAGTGTTAGCGTTCAGCTATTGTGAAGGCTCGCTTTGGCCCAGGGCAAACGAAGCGCCGGGGGAAATCTTAGCAGAGCCCGGCGCCTTTCCACGGTTCAAAGCGTGGAACTGCAGACTCTTTTGCAAAGAAGAGAGCGCCCAGGCAACAGCAGCCCGCACGTTTCTCAGTGAAAGGGAGAACTCCCTGACTTCATCCAGTCCTCTGAGCAAAGCAGGCAGAGGGAGAGAAACTTTCTTTCCTTCCTCTTTCCTGCCACGAATTCCTCATTTGCTCGTGCAAACGCAGGGCTTCTTCGGAAAAACTACGCCGCGGTGCAGGGATCCTTCCAGAGGAGCAACGACATAGTTTGAGCTGGAAGGGCTTGGCAGAGCCGCCGGGGAGAAAAGGCCTCTTGCTATTCTCTTTTCTTTCTTTCTGAATGCGGTCGATTCGCACTTGCCAAAGCAAGGTTTCCCAGCACAAACTACAAAGCAGCAGCTCTCTCCTGGCAGAGGAAATCCCATGCAGTTCTGCCCTTGCGAGATCGTGTTGCTACAGTGAGGCCCAGGGAAAACACACTGCCTACAGAAATCCTAGCAAAGCCCTGTGTTTCCCCACAGGAATGTATGTCACTTTCAGTTCTTTGCCAGCAACGGAGCTCAGAGGCAACGTCAGATTGTGTGTATCTCAGGGAGAGAAAGAACACTGTGACTTCCCCCGTTCCTCTGACGAAAGCGGTTAGAGGGAGAAAAGCGTCCTTTGCTTTCGCTTTCCCGCAATGAGCTCGGCAGATCTGCCCTTCGCGAAGGGCCGTTTTCCCCCGGAGAACTGCCTCGCCGTAGCCCGGTTCTGGAAGTGGAACGAGTATGCAGTGTTAGCGTTCAGCTATTGTGAAGGCTCGCTTTGGCCCAGGGCAAACGAAGCGCCGGGGGAAATCTTAGCAGAGCCCGGCGCCTTTCCACGGTTCAAAGCGTGGAACTGCAGACTCTTTTGCAAAGAAGAGAGCGCCCAGGCAACAGCAGCCCGCACGTTTCTCAGTGAAAGGGAGAACTCCCTGACTTCATCCAGATCTCTGAGCAAAGCAGGCAGAGGGAGAGAAACTTTCTTTCCTTCCTCTTTCCTGCCACGAATTCCTCATTTGCTCGTGCAAACGCAGGGCTTCTTCGGAAAAACTACGCCGCGGTGCAGGGATCCTTCCAGAGGAGCAACGACATAGTTTGAGCTGGAAGGGCTTGGCAGAGCCGCCGGGGAGAAAAGGCCTCTTGCTATTCTCTTTTCTTTCTTTCTGAATGCGGTCGATTCGCACTTGCCAAAGCAAGGTTTCCCAGCACAAACTACAAAGCAGCAGCTCTCTCCTGGCAGAGGAAATCCCATGCAGTTCTGCCCTTGCGAGATCGTGTTGCTACAGTGAGGCCCAGGGAAAACACACTGCCTACAGAAATCCTAGCAAAGCCCTGTGTTTCCCCACAGGAATGTATGTCACTTTCAGTTCTTTGCCAGCAACGGAGCTCAGAGGCAACGTCAGATTGTGTGTATCTCAGGGAGAGAAAGAACACTGTGACTTCCCCCGTTCCTCTGACGAAAGCGGTTAGAGGGAGAAAAGCGTCCTTTGCTTTCGCTTTCCCGCAATGAGCTCGGCAGATCTGCCCTTCGCGAAGGGCCGTTTTCCCCCGGAGAACTGCCTCGCCGTAGCCCGGTTCTGGAAGTGGAACGAGTATGCAGTGTTAGCGTTCAGCTATTGTGAAGGCTCGCTTTGGCCCAGGGCAAACGAAGCGCCGGGGAAATCTTAGCAGAGCCCGGCGCCTTTCCACGGTTCAAAGCGTGGAACTGCAGACTCTTTTGCAAAGAAGAGAGCGCCCAGGCAACAGCAGCCCGCACGTTTCTCAGTGAAAGGGAGAACTCCCTGACTTCATCCAGTCCTCTGAGCAAAGCAGGCAGAGGGAGAGAAACTTTCTTTCCTTCCTCTTTCCTGCCACGAATTCCTCATTTGCTCGTGCAAACGCAGGGCTTCTTCGGAAAAACTACGCCGCGGTGCAGGGATCCTTCCAGAGGAGCAACGACATAGTTTGAGCTGGAAGGGCTTGGCAGAGCCGCCGGGGAGAAAAGGCCTCTTGCTATTCTCTTTTCTTTCTTTCTGAATGCGGTCAATTCGCACTTGCCAAAGCAAGGTTTCCTAGCACAAACTACAAAGCAGCAGCTCTCTCCTGGCAGAGGAAATCCCATGCAGTTCTGCCCTTGCGAGATCGTGTTGCTACAGTGAGGCCCAGGGAAAACACACTGCCTAGAGAAATCCTAGCAAAGCCCTGTGTTTCCCCACAGGAATGTATGTCACTTTCAGTTCTTTGCCAGCAACGGAGCTCAGAGGCAACGTCAGATTGTGTGTATCTCAGGGAGAGAAAGAACACTGTGACTTCCCCCGTTCCTCTGACGAAAGCGGTTAGAGGGAGAAAAGCGTCCTCTGCTTTCGCTTTCCCGCAATGAGCTCGGCAGATCTGCCCTTCGCGAAGGGCCGTTTTCCCCCGGAGAACTGCCTCGCCGTAGCCCGGTTCTGGAAGTGGAACGAGTATGCAGTGTTAGCGTTCAGCTATTGTGAAGGCTCGCTTTGGCCCAGGGCAAACGAAGCGCCGGGGGAAATCTTAGCAGAGCCCGGCGCCTTTCCACGGTTCAAAGCGTGGAACTGCAGACTCTTTTGCAAAGAAGAGAGCGCCCAGGCAACAGCAGCCCGCACGTTTCTCAGTGAAAGGGAGAACTCCCTGACTTCATCCAGTCCTCTGAGCAAAGCAGGCAGAGGGAGAGAAACTTTCTTTCCTTCCTCTTTCCTGCCACGAATTCCTCATTTGCTCGTGCAAACGCAGGGCTTCTTCGGAAAAACTACGCCGCGGTGCAGGGATCCTTCCAGAGGAGCAACGACATAGTTTGAGCTGGAAGGGCTTGGCAGAGCCGCCGGGGAGAAAAGGCCTCTTGCTATTCTCTTTTCTTTCTTTCTGAATGCGGTCAATTCGCACTTGCCAAAGCAAGGTTTCCCAGCACAAACTACAAAGCAGCAGCTCTCTCCTGGCAGAGGAAATCCCATGCAGTTCTGCCCTTGCGAGATCGTGTTGCTACAGTGAGGCCCAGGGAAAACACACTGCCTACAGAAATCCTAGCAAAGCCCTGTGTTTCCCCACAGGAATGTATGTCACTTTCAGTTCTTTGCCAGCAACGGAGCTCAGAGGCAACGTCAGATTGTGTGTATCTCAGGGAGAGAAAGAACACTGTGACTTCCCCCGTTCCTCTGACGAAAGCGGTTAGAGGGAGAAAAGCGTCCTCTGCTTTCGCTTTCCCGCAATGAGCTCGGCAGATCTGCCCTTCGCGAAGGGCCGTTTTCCCCCGGAGAACTGCCTCGCCGTAGCCCGGTTCTGGAAGTGGAACGAGTATGCAGTGTTAGCGTTCAGCTATTGTGAAGGCTCGCTTTGGCCCAGGGCAAACGAAGCGCCGGGGGAAATCTTAGCAGAGCCCGGCGCCTTTCCACGGTTCAAAGCGTGGAACTGCAGACTCTTTTGCAAAGAAGAGAGCGCCCAGGCAACAGCAGCCCGCACGTTTCTCAGTGAAAGGGAGAACTCCCTGACTTCATCCAGTCCTCTGAGCAAAGCAGGCAGAGGGAGAGAAACTTTCTTTCCTTCCTCTTTCCTGCCACGAATTCCTCATTTGCTCGTGCAAACGCAGGGCTTCTTCGGAAAAACTACGCCGCGGTGCAGGGATCCTTCCAGAGGAGCAACGACATAGTTTGAGCTGGAAGGGCTTGGCAGAGCCGCCGGGGAGAAAAGGCCTCTTGCTATTCTCTTTTCTTTCTTTCTGAATGCGGTCGATTCGCACTTGCCAAAGCAAGGTTTCCCAGCACAAACTACAAAGCAGCAGCTCTCTCCTGGCAGAGGAAATCCCATGCAGTTCTGCCCTTGCGAGATCGTGTTGCTACAGTGAGGCCCAGGGAAAACACACTGCCTACAGAAATCCTAGCAAAGCCCTGTGTTTCCCCACAGGAATGTATGTCACTTTCAGTTCTTTGCCAGCAACGGAGCTCAGAGGCAACGTCAGATTGTGTGTATCTCAGGGAGAGAAAGAACACTGTGACTTCCCCCGTTCCTCTGACGAAAGCGGTTAGAGGGAGAAAAGCGTCCTTTGCTTTCGCTTTCCCGCAATGAGCTCGGCAGATCTGCCCTTCGCGAAGGGCCGTTTTCCCCCGGAGAACTGCCTCGCCGTAGCCCGGTTCTGGAAGTGGAACGAGTATGCAGTGTTAGCGTTCAGCTATTGTGAAGGCTCGCTTTGGCCCAGGGCAAACGAAGCGCCGGGGAAATCTTAGCAGAGCCCGGCGCCTTTCCACGGTTCAAAGCGTGGAACTGCAGACTCTTTTGCAAAGAAGAGAGCGCCCAGGCAACAGCAGCCCGCACGTTTCTCAGTGAAAGGGAGAACTCCCTGACTTCATCCAGTCCTCTGAGCAAAGCAGGCAGAGGGAGAGAAACTTTCTTTCCTTCCTCTTTCCTGCCACGAATTCCTCATTTGCTCGTGCAAACGCAGGGCTTCTTCGGAAAAACTACGCCGCGGTGCAGGGATCCTTCCAGAGGAGCAACGACATAGTTTGAGCTGGAAGGGCTTGGCAGAGCCGCCGGGGAGAAAAGGCCTCTTGCTATTCTCTTTTCTTTCTTTCTGAATGCGGTCAATTCGCACTTGCCAAAGCAAGGTTTCCCAGCACAAACTACAAAGCAGCAGCTCTCTCCTGGCAGAGGAAATCCCATGCAGTTCTGCCCTTGCGAGATCGTGTTGCTACAGTGAGGCCCAGGGAAAACACACTGCCTACAGAAATCCTAGCAAAGCCCTGTGTTTCCCCACAGGAATGTATGTCACTTTCAGTTCTTTGCCAGCAACGGAGCTCAGAGGCAACGTCAGATTGTGTGTATCTCAGGGAGAGAAAGAACACTGTGACTTCCCCCGTTCCTCTGACGAAAGCGGTTAGAGGGAGAAAAGCGTCCTCTGCTTTCGCTTTCCCGCAATGAGCTCGGCAGATCTGCCCTTCGCGAAGGGCCGTTTTCCCCCGGAGAACTGCCTCGCCGTAGCCCGGTTCTGGAAGTGGAACGAGTATGCAGTGTTAGCGTTCAGCTATTGTGAAGGCTCGCTTTGGCCCAGGGCAAACGAAGCGCCGGGGGAAATCTTAGCAGAGCCCGGCGCCTTTCCACGGTTCAAAGCGTGGAACTGCAGACTCTTTTGCAAAGAAGAGAGCGCCCAGGCAACAGCAGCCCGCACGTTTCTCAGTGAAAGGGAGAACTCCCTGACTTCATCCAGTCCTCTGAGCAAAGCAGGCAGAGGGAGAGAAACTTTCTTTCCTTCCTCTTTCCTGCCACGAATTCCTCATTTGCTCGTGCAAACGCAGGGCTTCTTCGGAAAAACTACGCCGCGGTGCAGGGATCCTTCCAGAGGAGCAACGACATAGTTTGAGCTGGAAGGGCTTGGCAGAGCCGCCGGGGAGAAAAGGCCTCTTGCTATTCTCTTTTCTTTCTTTCTGAATGCGGTCGATTCGCACTTGCCAAAGCAAGGTTTCCCAGCACAAACTACAAAGCAGCAGCTCTCTCCTGGCAGAGGAAATCCCATGCAGTTCTGCCCTTGCGAGATCGTGTTGCTACAGTGAGGCCCAGGGAAAACACACTGCCTACAGAAATCCTAGCAAAGCCCTGTGTTTCCCCACAGGAATGTATGTCACTTTCAGTTCTTTGCCAGCAACGGAGCTCAGAGGCAACGTCAGATTGTGTGTATCTCAGGGAGAGAAAGAACACTGTGACTTCCCCCGTTCCTCTGACGAAAGCGGTTAGAGGGAGAAAAGCGTCCTCTGCTTTCGCTTTCCCGCAATGAGCTCGGCAGATCTGCCCTTCGCGAAGGGCCGTTTTCCCCCGGAGAACTGCCTCGCCGTAGCCCGGTTCTGGAAGTGGAACGAGTATGCAGTGTTAGCGTTCAGCTATTGTGAAGGCTCGCTTTGGCCCAGGGCAAACGAAGCGCCGGGGGAAATCTTAGCAGAGCCCGGCGCCTTTCCACGGTTCAAAGCGTGGAACTGCAGACTCTTTTGCAAAGAAGAGAGCGCCCAGGCAACAGCAGCCCGCACGTTTCTCAGTGAAAGGGAGAACTCCCTGACTTCATCCAGTCCTCTGAGCAAAGCAGGCAGAGGGAGAGAAACTTTCTTTCCTTCCTCTTTCCTGCCACGAATTCCTCATTTGCTCGTGCAAACGCAGGGCTTCTTCGGAAAAACTACGCCGCGGTGCAGGGATCCTTCCAGAGGAGCAACGACATAGTTTGAGCTGGAAGGGCTTGGCAGAGCCGCCGGGGAGAAAAGGCCTCTTGCTATTCTCTTTTCTTTCTTTCTGAATGCGGTCAATTCGCACTTGCCAAAGCAAGGTTTCCCAGCACAAACTACAAAGCAGCAGCTCTCTCCTGGCAGAGGAAATCCCATGCAGTTCTGCCCTTGCGAGATCGTGTTGCTACAGTGAGGCCCAGGGAAAACACACTGCCTACAGAAATCCTAGCAAAGCCCTGTGTTTCCCCACAGGAATGTATGTCACTTTCAGTTCTTTGCCAGCAACGGAGCTCAGAGGCAACGTCAGATTGTGTGTATCTCAGGGAGAGAAAGAACACTGTGACTTCCCCCGTTCCTCTGACGAAAGCGGTTAGAGGGAGAAAAGCGTCCTCTGCTTTCGCTTTCCCGCAATGAGCTCGGCAGATCTGCCCTTCGCGAAGGGCCGTTTTCCCCCGGAGAACTGCCTCGCCGTAGCCCGGTTCTGGAAGTGGAACGAGTATGCAGTGTTAGCGTTCAGCTATTGTGAAGGCTCGCTTTGGCCCAGGGCAAACGAAGCGCCGGGGGAAATCTTAGCAGAGCCCGGCGCCTTTCCACGGTTCAAAGCGTGGAACTGCAGACTCTTTTGCAAAGAAGAGAGCGCCCAGGCAACAGCAGCCCGCACGTTTCTCAGTGAAAGGGAGAACTCCCTGACTTCATCCAGTCCTCTGAGCAAAGCAGGCAGAGGGAGAGAAACTTTCTTTCCTTCCTCTTTCCTGCCACGAATTCCTCATTTGCTCGTGCAAACGCAGGGCTTCTTCGGAAAAACTACGCCGCGGTGCAGGGATCCTTCCAGAGGAGCAACGACATAGTTTGAGCTGGAAGGGCTTGGCAGAGCCGCCGGGGAGAAAAGGCCTCTTGCTATTCTCTTTTCTTTCTTTCTGAATGCGGTCGATTCGCACTTGCCAAAGCAAGGTTTCCCAGCACAAACTACAAAGCAGCAGCTCTCTCCTGGCAGAGGAAATCCCATGCAGTTCTGCCCTTGCGAGATCGTGTTGCTACAGTGAGGCCCAGGGAAAACACACTGCCTACAGAAATCCTAGCAAAGCCCTGTGTTTCCCCACAGGAATGTATGTCACTTTCAGTTCTTTGCCAGCAACGGAGCTCAGAGGCAACGTCAGATTGTGTGTATCTCAGGGAGAGAAAGAACACTGTGACTTCCCCCGTTCCTCTGACGAAAGCGGTTAGAGGGAGAAAAGCGTCCTCTGCTTTCGCTTTCCCGCAATGAGCTCGGCAGATCTGCCCTTCGCGAAGGGCCGTTTTCCCCCGGAGAACTGCCTCGCCGTAGCCCGGTTCTGGAAGTGGAACGAGTATGCAGTGTTAGCGTTCAGCTATTGTGAAGGCTCGCTTTGGCCCAGGGCAAACGAAGCGCCGGGGGAAATCTTAGCAGAGCCCGGCGCCTTTCCACGGTTCAAAGCGTGGAACTGCAGACTCTTTTGCAAAGAAGAGAGCGCCCAGGCAACAGCAGCCCGCACGTTTCTCAGTGAAAGGGAGAACTCCCTGACTTCATCCAGTCCTCTGAGCAAAGCAGGCAGAGGGAGAGAAACTTTCTTTCCTTCCTCTTTCCTGCCACGAATTCCTCATTTGCTCGTGCAAACGCAGGGCTTCTTCGGAAAAACTACGCCGCGGTGCAGGGATCCTTCCAGAGGAGCAACGACATAGTTTGAGCTGGAAGGGCTTGGCAGAGCCGCCGGGGAGAAAAGGCCTCTTGCTATTCTCTTTTCTTTCTTTCTGAATGCGGTCAATTCGCACTTGCCAAAGCAAGGTTTCCCAGCACAAACTACAAAGCAGCAGCTCTCTCCTGGCAGAGGAAATCCCATGCAGTTCTGCCCTTGCGAGATCGTGTTGCTACAGTGAGGCCCAGGGAAAACACACTGCCTAGAGAAATCCTAGCAAAGCCCTGTGTTTCCCCACAGGAATGTATGTCACTTTCAGTTCTTTGCCAGCAACGGAGCTCAGAGGCAACGTCAGATTGTGTGTATCTCAGGGAGAGAAAGAACACTGTGACTTCCCCCGTTCCTCTGACGAAAGCGGTTAGAGGGAGAAAAGCGTCCTCTGCTTTCGCTTTCCCGCAATGAGCTCGGCAGATCTGCCCTTCGCGAAGGGCCGTTTTCCCCCGGAGAACTGCCTCGCCGTAGCCCGGTTCTGGAAGTGGAACGAGTATGCAGTGTTAGCGTTCAGCTATTGTGAAGGCTCGCTTTGGCCCAGGGCAAACGAAGCGCCGGGGGAAATCTTAGCAGAGCCCGGCGCCTTTCCACGGTTCAAAGCGTGGAACTGCAGACTCTTTTGCAAAGAAGAGAGCGCCCAGGCAACAGCAGCCCGCACGTTTCTCAGTGAAAGGGAGAACTCCCTGACTTCATCCAGTCCTCTGAGCAAAGCAGGCAGAGGGAGAGAAACTTTCTTTCCTTCCTCTTTCCTGCCACGAATTCCTCATTTGCTCGTGCAAACGCAGGGCTTCTTCGGAAAAACTACGCCGCGGTGCAGGGATCCTTCCAGAGGAGCAACGACATAGTTTGAGCTGGAAGGGCTTGGCAGAGCCGCCGGGGAGAAAAGGCCTCTTGCTATTCTCTTTTCTTTCTTTCTGAATGCGGTCAATTCGCACTTGCCAAAGCAAGGTTTCCCAGCACAAACTACAAAGCAGCAGCTCTCTCCTGGCAGAGGAAATCCCATGCAGTTCTGCCCTTGCGAGATCGGGTTGCTACAGTGAGGCCCAGGGAAAACACACTGCCTACAGAAATCCTAGCAAAGCCCTGTGTTTCCCCACAGGAATGTATGTCACTTTCAGTTCTTTGCCAGCAACGGAGCTCAGAGGCAACGTCAGATTGTGTGTATCTCAGGGAGAGAAAGAACACTGTGACTTCCCCCGTTCCTCTGACGAAAGCGGTTAGAGGGAGAAAAGCGTCCTCTGCTTTCGCTTTCCCGCAATGAGCTCGGCAGATCTGCCCTTCGCGAAGGGCCGTTTTCCCCCGGAGAACTGCCTCGCCGTAGCCCGGTTCTGGAAGTGGAACGAGTATGCAGTGTTAGCGTTCAGCTATTGTGAAGGCTCGCTTTGGCCCAGGGCAAACGAAGCGCCGGGGGAAATCTTAGCAGAGCCCGGCGCCTTTCCACGGTTCAAAGCGTGGAACTGCAGACTCTTTTGCAAAGAAGAGAGCGCCCAGGCAACAGCAGCCCGCACGTTTCTCAGTGAAAGGGAGAACTCCCTGACTTCATCCAGTCCTCTGAGCAAAGCAGGCAGAGGGAGAGAAACTTTCTTTCCTTCCTCTTTCCTGCCACGAATTCCTCATTTGCTCGTGCAAACGCAGGGCTTCTTCGGAAAAACTACGCCGCGGTGCAGGGATCCTTCCAGAGGAGCAACGACATAGTTTGAGCTGGAAGGGCTTGGCAGAGCCGCCGGGGAGAAAAGGCCTCTTGCTATTCTCTTTTCTTTCTTTCTGAATGCGGTCGATTCGCACTTGCCAAAGCAAGGTTTCCCAGCACAAACTACAAAGCAGCAGCTCTCTCCTGGCAGAGGAAATCCCATGCAGTTCTGCCCTTGCGAGATCGTGTTGCTACAGTGAGGCCCAGGGAAAACACACTGCCTACAGAAATCCTAGCAAAGCCCTGTGTTTCCCCACAGGAATGTATGTCACTTTCAGTTCTTTGCCAGCAACGGAGCTCAGAGGCAACGTCAGATTGTGTGTATCTCAGGGAGAGAAAGAACACTGTGACTTCCCCCGTTCCTCTGACGAAAGCGGTTAGAGGGAGAAAAGCGTCCTTTGCTTTCGCTTTCCCGCAATGAGCTCGGCAGATCTGCCCTTCGCGAAGGGCCGTTTTCCCCCGGAGAACTGCCTCGCCGTAGCCCGGTTCTGGAAGTGGAACGAGTATGCAGTGTTAGCGTTCAGCTATTGTGAAGGCTCGCTTTGGCCCAGGGCAAACGAAGCGCCGGGGAAATCTTAGCAGAGCCCGGCGCCTTTCCACGGTTCAAAGCGTGGAACTGCAGACTCTTTTGCAAAGAAGAGAGCGCCCAGGCAACAGCAGCCCGCACGTTTCTCAGTGAAAGGGAGAACTCCCTGACTTCATCCAGTCCTCTGAGCAAAGCAGGCAGAGGGAGAGAAACTTTCTTTCCTTCCTCTTTCCTGCCACGAATTCCTCATTTGCTCGTGCAAACGCAGGGCTTCTTCGGAAAAACTACGCCGCGGTGCAGGGATCCTTCCAGAGGAGCAACGACATAGTTTGAGCTGGAAGGGCTTGGCAGAGCCGCCGGGGAGAAAAGGCCTCTTGCTATTCTCTTTTCTTTCTTTCTGAATGCGGTCAATTCGCACTTGCCAAAGCAAGGTTTCCCAGCACAAACTACAAAGCAGCAGCTCTCTCCTGGCAGAGGAAATCCCATGCAGTTCTGCCCTTGCGAGATCGTGTTGCTACAGTGAGGCCCAGGGAAAACACACTGCCTAGAGAAATCCTAGCAAAGCCCTGTGTTTCCCCACAGGAATGTATGTCACTTTCAGTTCTTTGCCAGCAACGGAGCTCAGAGGCAACGTCAGATTGTGTGTATCTCAGGGAGAGAAAGAACACTGTGACTTCCCCCGTTCCTCTGACGAAAGCGGTTAGAGGGAGAAAAGCGTCCTCTGCTTTCGCTTTCCCGCAATGAGCTCGGCAGATCTGCCCTTCGCGAAGGGCCGTTTTCCCCCGGAGAACTGCCTCGCCGTAGCCCGGTTCTGGAAGTGGAACGAGTATGCAGTGTTAGCGTTCAGCTATTGTGAAGGCTCGCTTTGGCCCAGGGCAAACGAAGCGCCGGGGGAAATCTTAGCAGAGCCCGGCGCCTTTCCACGGTTCAAAGCGTGGAACTGCAGACTCTTTTGCAAAGAAGAGAGCGCCCAGGCAACAGCAGCCCGCACGTTTCTCAGTGAAAGGGAGAACTCCCTGACTTCATCCAGTCCTCTGAGCAAAGCAGGCAGAGGGAGAGAAACTTTCTTTCCTTCCTCTTTCCTGCCACGAATTCCTCATTTGCTCGTGCAAACGCAGGGCTTCTTCGGAAAAACTACGCCGCGGTGCAGGGATCCTTCCAGAGGAGCAACGACATAGTTTGAGCTGGAAGGGCTTGGCAGAGCCGCCGGGGAGAAAAGGCCTCTTGCTATTCTCTTTTCTTTCTTTCTGAATGCGGTCAATTCGCACTTGCCAAAGCAAGGTTTCCCAGCACAAACTACAAAGCAGCAGCTCTCTCCTGGCAGAGGAAATCCCATGCAGTTCTGCCCTTGCGAGATCGGGTTGCTACAGTGAGGCCCAGGGAAAACACACTGCCTACAGAAATCCTAGCAAAGCCCTGTGTTTCCCCACAGGAATGTATGTCACTTTCAGTTCTTTGCCAGCAACGGAGCTCAGAGGCAACGTCAGATTGTGTGTATCTCAGGGAGAGAAAGAACACTGTGACTTCCCCCGTTCCTCTGACGAAAGCGGTTAGAGGGAGAAAAGCGTCCTCTGCTTTCGCTTTCCCGCAATGAGCTCGGCAGATCTGCCCTTCGCGAAGGGCCGTTTTCCCCCGGAGAACTGCCTCGCCGTAGCCCGGTTCTGGAAGTGGAACGAGTATGCAGTGTTAGCGTTCAGCTATTGTGAAGGCTCGCTTTGGCCCAGGGCAAACGAAGCGCCGGGGGAAATCTTAGCAGAGCCCGGCGCCTTTCCACGGTTCAAAGCGTGGAACTGCAGACTCTTTTGCAAAGAAGAGAGCGCCCAGGCAACAGCAGCCCGCACGTTTCTCAGTGAAAGGGAGAACTCCCTGACTTCATCCAGTCCTCTGAGCAAAGCAGGCAGAGGGAGAGAAACTTTCTTTCCTTCCTCTTTCCTGCCACGAATTCCTCATTTGCTCGTGCAAACGCAGGGCTTCTTCGGAAAAACTACGCCGCGGTGCAGGGATCCTTCCAGAGGAGCAACGACATAGTTTGAGCTGGAAGGGCTTGGCAGAGCCGCCGGGGAGAAAAGGCCTCTTGCTATTCTCTTTTCTTTCTTTCTGAATGCGGTCGATTCGCACTTGCCAAAGCAAGGTTTCCCAGCACAAACTACAAAGCAGCAGCTCTCTCCTGGCAGAGGAAATCCCATGCAGTTCTGCCCTTGCGAGATCGTGTTGCTACAGTGAGGCCCAGGGAAAACACACTGCCTACAGAAATCCTAGCAAAGCCCTGTGTTTCCCCACAGGAATGTATGTCACTTTCAGTTCTTTGCCAGCAACGGAGCTCAGAGGCAACGTCAGATTGTGTGTATCTCAGGGAGAGAAAGAACACTGTGACTTCCCCCGTTCCTCTGACGAAAGCGGTTAGAGGGAGAAAAGCGTCCTTTGCTTTCGCTTTCCCGCAATGAGCTCGGCAGATCTGCCCTTCGCGAAGGGCCGTTTTCCCCCGGAGAACTGCCTCGCCGTAGCCCGGTTCTGGAAGTGGAACGAGTATGCAGTGTTAGCGTTCAGCTATTGTGAAGGCTCGCTTTGGCCCAGGGCAAACGAAGCGCCGGGGAAATCTTAGCAGAGCCCGGCGCCTTTCCACGGTTCAAAGCGTGGAACTGCAGACTCTTTTGCAAAGAAGAGAGCGCCCAGGCAACAGCAGCCCGCACGTTTCTCAGTGAAAGGGAGAACTCCCTGACTTCATCCAGTCCTCTGAGCAAAGCAGGCAGAGGGAGAGAAACTTTCTTTCCTTCCTCTTTCCTGCCACGAATTCCTCATTTGCTCGTGCAAACGCAGGGCTTCTTCGGAAAAACTACGCCGCGGTGCAGGGATCCTTCCAGAGGAGCAACGACATAGTTTGAGCTGGAAGGGCTTGGCAGAGCCGCCGGGGAGAAAAGGCCTCTTGCTATTCTCTTTTCTTTCTTTCTGAATGCGGTCGATTCGCACTTGCCAAAGCAAGGTTTCCCAGCACAAACTACAAAGCAGCAGCTCTCTCCTGGCAGAGGAAATCCCATGCAGTTCTGCCCTTGCGAGATCGTGTTGCTACAGTGAGGCCCAGGGAAAACACACTGCCTACAGAAATCCTAGCAAAGCCCTGTGTTTCCCCACAGGAATGTATGTCACTTTCAGTTCTTTGCCAGCAACGGAGCTCAGAGGCAACGTCAGATTGTGTGTATCTCAGGGAGAGAAAGAACACTGTGACTTCCCCCGTTCCTCTGACGAAAGCGGTTAGAGGGAGAAAAGCGTCCTCTGCTTTCGCTTTCCCGCAATGAGCTCGGCAGATCTGCCCTTCGCGAAGGGCCGTTTTCCCCCGGAGAACTGCCTCGCCGTAGCCCGGTTCTGGAAGTGGAACGAGTATGCAGTGTTAGCGTTCAGCTATTGTGAAGGCTCGCTTTGGCCCAGGGCAAACGAAGCGCCGGGGGAAATCTTAGCAGAGCCCGGCGCCTTTCCACGGTTCAAAGCGTGGAACTGCAGACTCTTTTGCAAAGAAGAGAGCGCCCAGGCAACAGCAGCCCGCACGTTTCTCAGTGAAAGGGAGAACTCCCTGACTTCATCCAGTCCTCTGAGCAAAGCAGGCAGAGGGAGAGAAACTTTCTTTCCTTCCTCTTTCCTGCCACGAATTCCTCATTTGCTCGTGCAAACGCAGGGCTTCTTCGGAAAAACTACGCCGCGGTGCAGGGATCCTTCCAGAGGAGCAACGACATAGTTTGAGCTGGAAGGGCTTGGCAGAGCCGCCGGGGAGAAAAGGCCTCTTGCTATTCTCTTTTCTTTCTGCCTGAATGCGGTCGATTCGCACTTGCCAAAGCAAGGTTTCCCAGCACAAACTACAAAGCAGCAGCTCTCTCCTGGCAGAGGAAATCCCATGCAGTTCTGCCCTTGCGAGATCGTGTTGCTACAGTGAGGCCCAGGGAAAACACACTGCCTACAGAAATCCTAGCAAAGCCCTGTGTTTCCCCACAGGAATGTATGTCACTTTCAGTTCTTTGCCAGCAACGGAGCTCAGAGGCAACGTCAGATTGTGTGTATCTCAGGGAGAGAAAGAACACTGTGACTTCCCCCGTTCCTCTGACGAAAGCGGTTAGAGGGAGAAAAGCGTCCTCTGCTTTCGCTTTCCCGCAATGAGCTCGGCAGATCTGCCCTTCGCGAAGGGCCGTTTTCCCCCGGAGAACTGCCTCGCCGTAGCCCGGTTCTGGAAGTGGAACGAGTATGCAGTGTTAGCGTTCAGCTATTGTGAAGGCTCGCTTTGGCCCAGGGCAAACGAAGCGCCGGGGGAAATCTTAGCAGAGCCCGGCGCCTTTCCACGGTTCAAAGCGTGGAACTGCAGACTCTTTTGCAAAGAAGAGAGCGCCCAGGCAACAGCAGCCCGCACGTTTCTCAGTGAAAGGGAGAACTCCCTGACTTCATCCAGTCCTCTGAGCAAAGCAGGCAGAGGGAGAGAAACTTTCTTTCCTTCCTCTTTCCTGCCACGAATTCCTCATTTGCTCGTGCAAACGCAGGGCTTCTTCGGAAAAACTACGCCGCGGTGCAGGGATCCTTCCAGAGGAGCAACGACATAGTTTGAGCTGGAAGGGCTTGGCAGAGCCGCCGGGGAGAAAAGGCCTCTTGCTATTCTCTTTTCTTTCTTTCTGAATGCGGTCGATTCGCACTTGCCAAAGCAAGGTTTCCCAGCACAAACTACAAAGCAGCAGCTCTCTCCTGGCAGAGGAAATCCCATGCAGTTCTGCCCTTGCGAGATCGTGTTGCTACAGTGAGGCCCAGGGAAAACACACTGCCTACAGAAATCCTAGCAAAGCCCTGTGTTTCCCCACAGGAATGTATGTCACTTTCAGTTCTTTGCCAGCAACGGAGCTCAGAGGCAACGTCAGATTGTGTGTATCTCAGGGAGAGAAAGAACACTGTGACTTCCCCCGTTCCTCTGACGAAAGCGGTTAGAGGGAGAAAAGCGTCCTCTGCTTTCGCTTTCCCGCAATGAGCTCGGCAGATCTGCCCTTCGCGAAGGGCCGTTTTCCCCCGGAGAACTGCCTCGCCGTAGCCCGGTTCTGGAAGTGGAACGAGTATGCAGTGTTAGCGTTCAGCTATTGTGAAGGCTCGCTTTGGCCCAGGGCAAACGAAGCGCCGGGGGAAATCTTAGCAGAGCCCGGCGCCTTTCCACGGTTCAAAGCGTGGAACTGCAGACTCTTTTGCAAAGAAGAGAGCGCCCAGGCAACAGCAGCCCGCACGTTTCTCAGTGAAAGGGAGAACTCCCTGACTTCATCCAGTCCTCTGAGCAAAGCAGGCAGAGGGAGAGAAACTTTCTTTCCTTCCTCTTTCCTGCCACGAATTCCTCATTTGCTCGTGCAAACGCAGGGCTTCTTCGGAAAAACTACGCCGCGGTGCAGGGATCCTTCCAGAGGAGCAACGACATAGTTTGAGCTGGAAGGGCTTGGCAGAGCCGCCGGGGAGAAAAGGCCTCTTGCTATTCTCTTTTCTTTCTTTCTGAATGCGGTCGATTCGCACTTGCCAAAGCAAGGTTTCCCAGCACAAACTACAAAGCAGCAGCTCTCTCCTGGCAGAGGAAATCCCATGCAGTTCTGCCCTTGCGAGATCGTGTTGCTACAGTGAGGCCCAGGGAAAACACACTGCCTAGAGAAATCCTAGCAAAGCCCTGTGTTTCCCCACAGGAATGTATGTCACTTTCAGTTCTTTGCCAGCAACGGAGCTCAGAGGCAACGTCAGATTGTGTGTATCTCAGGGAGAGAAAGAACACTGTGACTTCCCCCGTTCCTCTGACGAAAGCGGTTAGAGGGAGAAAAGCGTCCTTTGCTTTCGCTTTCCCGCAATGAGCTCGGCAGATCTGCCCTTCGCGAAGGGCCGTTTTCCCCCGGAGAACTGCCTCGCCGTAGCCCGGTTCTGGAAGTGGAACGAGTATGCAGTGTTAGCGTTCAGCTATTGTGAAGGCTCGCTTTGGCCCAGGGCAAACGAAGCGCCGGGGAAATCTTAGCAGAGCCCGGCGCCTTTCCACGGTTCAAAGCGTGGAACTGCAGACTCTTTTGCAAAGAAGAGAGCGCCCAGGCAACAGCAGCCCGCACGTTTCTCAGTGAAAGGGAGAACTCCCTGACTTCATCCAGTCCTCTGAGCAAAGCAGGCAGAGGGAGAGAAACTTTCTTTCCTTCCTCTTTCCTGCCACGAATTCCTCATTTGCTCGTGCAAACGCAGGGCTTCTTCGGAAAAACTACGCCGCGGTGCAGGGATCCTTCCAGAGGAGCAACGACATAGTTTGAGCTGGAAGGGCTTGGCAGAGCAGCCCGGGAGAAAAGGCCTCTTGCTATTCTCTTTTCTTTCTTTCTGAATGCGGTCAATTCGCACTTGCCAAAGCAAGGTTTCCCAGCACAAACTACAAAGCAGCAGCTCTCTCCTGGCAGAGGAAATCCCATGCAGTTCTGCCCTTGCGAGATCGTGTTGCTACAGTGAGGCCCAGGGAAAACACACTGCCTAGAGAAATCCTAGCAAAGCCCTGTGTTTCCCCACAGGAATGTATGTCACTTTCAGTTCTTTGCCAGCAACGGAGCTCAGAGGCAACGTCAGATTGTGTGTATCTCAGGGAGAGAAAGAACACTGTGACTTCCCCCGTTCCTCTGACGAAAGCGGTTAGAGGGAGAAAAGCGTCCTTTGCTTTCGCTTTCCCGCAATGAGCTCGGCAGATCTGCCCTTCGCGAAGGGCCGTTTTCCCCCGGAGAACTGCCTCGCCGTAGCCCGGTTCTGGAAGTGGAACGAGTATGCAGTGTTAGCGTTCAGCTATTGTGAAGGCTCGCTTTGGCCCAGGGCAAACGAAGCGCCGGGGGAAATCTTAGCAGAGCCCGGCGCCTTTCCACGGTTCAAAGCGTGGAACTGCAGACTCTTTTGCAAAGAAGAGAGCGCCCAGGCAACAGCAGCCCGCACGTTTCTCAGTGAAAGGGAGAACTCCCTGACTTCATCCAGTCCTCTGAGCAAAGCAGGCAGAGGGAGAGAAACTTTCTTTCCTTCCTCTTTCCTGCCACGAATTCCTCATTTGCTCGTGCAAACGCAGGGCTTCTTCGGAAAAACTACGCCGCGGTGCAGGGATCCTTCCAGAGGAGCAACGACATAGTTTGAGCTGGAAGGGCTTGGCAGAGCCGCCGGGGAGAAAAGGCCTCTTGCTATTCTCTTTTCTTTCTTTCTGAATGCGGTCAATTCGCACTTGCCAAAGCAAGGTTTCCCAGCACAAACTACAAAGCAGCAGCTCTCTCCTGGCAGAGGAAATCCCATGCAGTTCTGCCCTTGCGAGATCGTGTTGCTACAGTGAGGCCCAGGGAAAACACACTGCCTACAGAAATCCTAGCAAAGCCCTGTGTTTCCCCACAGGAATGTATGTCACTTTCAGTTCTTTGCCAGCAACGGAGCTCAGAGGCAACGTCAGATTGTGTGTATCTCAGGGAGAGAAAGAACACTGTGACTTCCCCCGTTCCTCTGACGAAAGCGGTTAGAGGGAGAAAAGCGTCCTCTGCTTTCGCTTTCCCGCAATGAGCTCGGCAGATCTGCCCTTCGCGAAGGGCCGTTTTCCCCCGGAGAACTGCCTCGCCGTAGCCCGGTTCTGGAAGTGGAACGAGTATGCAGTGTTAGCGTTCAGCTATTGTGAAGGCTCGCTTTGGCCCAGGGCAAACGAAGCGCCGGGGGAAATCTTAGCAGAGCCCGGCGCCTTTCCACGGTTCAAAGCGTGGAACTGCAGACTCTTTTGCAAAGAAGAGAGCGCCCAGGCAACAGCAGCCCGCACGTTTCTCAGTGAAAGGGAGAACTCCCTGACTTCATCCAGTCCTCTGAGCAAAGCAGGCAGAGGGAGAGAAACTTTCTTTCCTTCCTCTTTCCTGCCACGAATTCCTCATTTGCTCGTGCAAATGCAGGGCTTCTTCGGAAAAACTACGCCGCGGTGCAGGGATCCTTCCAGAGGAGCAACGACATAGTTTGAGCTGGAAGGGCTTGGCAGAGCCGCCGGGGAGAAAAGGCCTCTTGCTATTCTCTTTTCTTTCTTTCTGAATGCGGTCGATTCGCACTTGCCAAAGCAAGGTTTCCCAGCACAAACTACAAAGCAGCAGCTCTCTCCTGGCAGAGGAAATCCCATGCAGTTCTGCCCTTGCGAGATCGTGTTGCTACAGTGAGGCCCAGGGAAAACACACTGCCTACAGAAATCCTAGCAAAGCCCTGTGTTTCCCCACAGGAATGTATGTCACTTTCAGTTCTTTGCCAGCAACGGAGCTCAGAGGCAACGTCAGATTGTGTGTATCTCAGGGAGAGAAAGAACACTGTGACTTCCCCCGTTCCTCTGACGAAAGCGGTTAGAGGGAGAAAAGCGTCCTCTGCTTTCGCTTTCCCGCAATGAGCTCGGCAGATCTGCCCTTCGCGAAGGGCCATTTTCCCCCGGAGAACTGCCTCGCCGTAGCCCGGTTCTGGAAGTGGAACGAGTATGCAGTGTTAGCGTTCAGCTATTGTGAAGGCTCGCTTTGGCCCAGGGCAAACGAAGCGCCGGGGAAATCTTAGCAGAGCCCGGCGCCTTTCCACGGTTCAAAGCGTGGAACTGCAGACTCTTTTGCAAAGAAGAGAGCGCCCAGGCAACAGCAGCCCGCACGTTTCTCAGTGAAAGGGAGAACTCCCTGACTTCATCCAGTCCTCTGAGCAAAGCAGGCAGAGGGAGAGAAACTTTCTTTCCTTCCTCTTTCCTGCCACGAATTCCTCATTTGCTCGTGCAAACGCAGGGCTTCTTCGGAAAAACTACGCCGCGGTGCAGGGATCCTTCCAGAGGAGCAACGACATAGTTTGAGCTGGAAGGGCTTGGCAGAGCAGCCGGGGAGAAAAGGCCTCTTGCTATTCTCTTTTCTTTCTTTCTGAATGCGGTCAATTCGCACTTGCCAAAGCAAGGTTTCCCAGCACAAACTACAAAGCAGCAGCTCTCTCCTGGCAGAGGAAATCCCATGCAGTTCTGCCCTTGCGAGATCGTGTTGCTACAGTGAGGCCCAGGGAAAACACACTGCCTACAGAAATCCTAGCAAAGCCCTGTGTTTCCCCACAGGAATGTATGTCACTTTCAGTTCTTTGCCAGCAACGGAGCTCAGAGGCAACGTCAGATTGTGTGTATCTCAGGGAGAGAAAGAACACTGTGACTTCCCCCGTTCCTCTGACGAAAGCGGTTAGAGGGAGAAAAGCGTCCTCTGCTTTCGCTTTCCCGCAATGAGCTCGGCAGATCTGCCCTTCGCGAAGGGCCGTTTTCCCCCGGAGAACTGCCTCGCCGTAGCCCGGTTCTGGAAGTGGAACGAGTATGCAGTGTTAGCGTTCAGCTATTGTGAAGGCTCGCTTTGGCCCAGGGCAAACGAAGCGCCGGGGGAAATCTTAGCAGAGCCCGGCGCCTTTCCACGGTTCAAAGCGTGGAACTGCAGACTCTTTTGCAAAGAAGAGAGCGCCCAGGCAACAGCAGCCCGCACGTTTCTCAGTGAAAGGGAGAACTCCCTGACTTCATCCAGTCCTCTGAGCAAAGCAGGCAGAGGGAGAGAAACTTTCTTTCCTTCCTCTTTCCTGCCACGAATTCCTCATTTGCTCGTGCAAACGCAGGGCTTCTTCGGAAAAACTACGCCGCGGTGCAGGGATCCTTCCAGAGGAGCAACGACATAGTTTGAGCTGGAAGGGCTTGGCAGAGCCGCCGGGGAGAAAAGGCCTCTTGCTATTCTCTTTTCTTTCTTTCTGAATGCGGTCAATTCGCACTTGCCAAAGCAAGGTTTCCCAGCACAAACTACAAAGCAGCAGCTCTCTCCTGGCAGAGGAAATCCCATGCAGTTCTGCCCTTGCGAGATCGTGTTGCTACAGTGAGGCCCAGGGAAAACACACTGCCTACAGAAATCCTAGCAAAGCCCTGTGTTTCCCCACAGGAATGTATGTCACTTTCAGTTCTTTGCCAGCAACGGAGCTCAGAGGCAACGTCAGATTGTGTGTATCTCAGGGAGAGAAAGAACACTGTGACTTCCCCCGTTCCTCTGACGAAAGCGGTTAGAGGGAGAAAAGCGTCCTCTGCTTTCGCTTTCCCGCAATGAGCTCGGCAGATCTGCCCTTCGCGAAGGGCCGTTTTCCCCCGGAGAACTGCCTCGCCGTAGCCCGGTTCTGGAAGTGGAACGAGTATGCAGTGTTAGCGTTCAGCTATTGTGAAGGCTCGCTTTGGCCCAGGGCAAACGAAGCGCCGGGGGAAATCTTAGCAGAGCCCGGCGCCTTTCCACGGTTCAAAGCGTGGAACTGCAGACTCTTTTGCAAAGAAGAGAGCGCCCAGGCAACAGCAGCCCGCACGTTTCTCAGTGAAAGGGAGAACTCCCTGACTTCATCCAGTCCTCTGAGCAAAGCAGGCAGAGGGAGAGAAACTTTCTTTCCTTCCTCTTTCCTGCCACGAATTCCTCATTTGCTCGTGCAAACGCAGGGCTTCTTCGGAAAAACTACGCCGCGGTGCAGGGATCCTTCCAGAGGAGCAACGACATAGTTTGAGCTGGAAGGGCTTGGCAGAGCCGCCGGGGAGAAAAGGCCTCTTGCTATTCTCTTTTCTTTCTTTCTGAATGCGGTCAATTCGCACTTGCCAAAGCAAGGTTTCCCAGCACAAACTACAAAGCAGCAGCTCTCTCCTGGCAGAGGAAATCCCATGCAGTTCTGCCCTTGCGAGATCGTGTTGCTACAGTGAGGCCCAGGGAAAACACACTGCCTACAGAAATCCTAGCAAAGCCCTGTGTTTCCCCACAGGAATGTATGTCACTTTCAGTTCTTTGCCAGCAACGGAGCTCAGAGGCAACGTCAGATTGTGTGTATCTCAGGGAGAGAAAGAACACTGTGACTTCCCCCGTTCCTCTGACGAAAGCGGTTAGAGGGAGAAAAGCGTCCTTTGCTTTCGCTTTCCCGCAATGAGCTCGGCAGATCTGCCCTTCGCGAAGGGCCGTTTTCCCCCGGAGAACTGCCTCGCCGTAGCCCGGTTCTGGAAGTGGAACGAGTATGCAGTGTTAGCGTTCAGCTATTGTGAAGGCTCGCTTTGGCCCAGGGCAAACGAAGCGCCGGGGGAAATCTTAGCAGAGCCCGGCGCCTTTCCACGGTTCAAAGCGTGGAACTGCAGACTCTTTTGCAAAGAAGAGAGCGCCCAGGCAACAGCAGCCCGCACGTTTCTCAGTGAAAGGGAGAACTCCCTGACTTCATCCAGTCCTCTGAGCAAAGCAGGCAGAGGGAGAGAAACTTTCTTTCCTTCCTCTTTCCTGCCACGAATTCCTCATTTGCTCGTGCAAACGCAGGGCTTCTTCGGAAAAACTACGCCGCGGTGCAGGGATCCTTCCAGAGGAGCAACGACATAGTTTGAGCTGGAAGGGCTTGGCAGAGCCGCCGGGGAGAAAAGGCCTCTTGCTATTCTCTTTTCTTTCTTTCTGAATGCGGTCGATTCGCACTTGCCAAAGCAAGGTTTCCCAGCACAAACTACAAAGCAGCAGCTCTCTCCTGGCAGAGGAAATCCCATGCAGTTCTGCCCTTGCGAGATCGTGTTGCTACAGTGAGGCCCAGGGAAAACACACTGCCTAGAGAAATCCTAGCAAAGCCCTGTGTTTCCCCACAGGAATGTATGTCACTTTCAGTTCTTTGCCAGCAACGGAGCTCAGAGGCAACGTCAGATTGTGTGTATCTCAGGGAGAGAAAGAACACTGTGACTTCCCCCGTTCCTCTGACGAAAGCGGTTAGAGGGAGAAAAGCGTCCTTTGCTTTCGCTTTCCCGCAATGAGCTCGGCAGATCTGCCCTTCGCGAAGGGCCGTTTTCCCCCGGAGAACTGCCTCGCCGTAGCCCGGTTCTGGAAGTGGAACGAGTATGCAGTGTTAGCGTTCAGCTATTGTGAAGGCTCGCTTTGGCCCAGGGCAAACGAAGCGCCGGGGAAATCTTAGCAGAGCCCGGCGCCTTTCCACGGTTCAAAGCGTGGAACTGCAGACTCTTTTGCAAAGAAGAGAGCGCCCAGGCAACAGCAGCCCGCACGTTTCTCAGTGAAAGGGAGAACTCCCTGACTTCATCCAGTCCTCTGAGCAAAGCAGGCAGAGGGAGAGAAACTTTCTTTCCTTCCTCTTTCCTGCCACGAATTCCTCATTTGCTCGTGCAAACGCAGGGCTTCTTCGGAAAAACTACGCCGCGGTGCAGGGATCCTTCCAGAGGAGCAACGACATAGTTTGAGCTGGAAGGGCTTGGCAGAGCAGCCCGGGAGAAAAGGCCTCTTGCTATTCTCTTTTCTTTCTTTCTGAATGCGGTCAATTCGCACTTGCCAAAGCAAGGTTTCCCAGCACAAACTACAAAGCAGCAGCTCTCTCCTGGCAGAGGAAATCCCATGCAGTTCTGCCCTTGCGAGATCGTGTTGCTACAGTGAGGCCCAGGGAAAACACACTGCCTAGAGAAATCCTAGCAAAGCCCTGTGTTTCCCCACAGGAATGTATGTCACTTTCAGTTCTTTGCCAGCAACGGAGCTCAGAGGCAACGTCAGATTGTGTGTATCTCAGGGAGAGAAAGAACACTGTGACTTCCCCCGTTCCTCTGACGAAAGCGGTTAGAGGGAGAAAAGCGTCCTTTGCTTTCGCTTTCCCGCAATGAGCTCGGCAGATCTGCCCTTCGCGAAGGGCCGTTTTCCCCCGGAGAACTGCCTCGCCGTAGCCCGGTTCTGGAAGTGGAACGAGTATGCAGTGTTAGCGTTCAGCTATTGTGAAGGCTCGCTTTGGCCCAGGGCAAACGAAGCGCCGGGGGAAATCTTAGCAGAGCCCGGCGCCTTTCCACGGTTCAAAGCGTGGAACTGCAGACTCTTTTGCAAAGAAGAGAGCGCCCAGGCAACAGCAGCCCGCACGTTTCTCAGTGAAAGGGAGAACTCCCTGACTTCATCCAGTCCTCTGAGCAAAGCAGGCAGAGGGAGAGAAACTTTCTTTCCTTCCTCTTTCCTGCCACGAATTCCTCATTTGCTCGTGCAAACGCAGGGCTTCTTCGGAAAAACTACGCCGCGGTGCAGGGATCCTTCCAGAGGAGCAACGACATAGTTTGAGCTGGAAGGGCTTGGCAGAGCCGCCGGGGAGAAAAGGCCTCTTGCTATTCTCTTTTCTTTCTTTCTGAATGCGGTCAATTCGCACTTGCCAAAGCAAGGTTTCCCAGCACAAACTACAAAGCAGCAGCTCTCTCCTGGCAGAGGAAATCCCATGCAGTTCTGCCCTTGCGAGATCGTGTTGCTACAGTGAGGCCCAGGGAAAACACACTGCCTACAGAAATCCTAGCAAAGCCCTGTGTTTCCCCACAGGAATGTATGTCACTTTCAGTTCTTTGCCAGCAACGGAGCTCAGAGGCAACGTCAGATTGTGTGTATCTCAGGGAGAGAAAGAACACTGTGACTTCCCCCGTTCCTCTGACGAAAGCGGTTAGAGGGAGAAAAGCGTCCTCTGCTTTCGCTTTCCCGCAATGAGCTCGGCAGATCTGCCCTTCGCGAAGGGCCGTTTTCCCCCGGAGAACTGCCTCGCCGTAGCCCGGTTCTGGAAGTGGAACGAGTATGCAGTGTTAGCGTTCAGCTATTGTGAAGGCTCGCTTTGGCCCAGGGCAAACGAAGCGCCGGGGGAAATCTTAGCAGAGCCCGGCGCCTTTCCACGGTTCAAAGCGTGGAACTGCAGACTCTTTTGCAAAGAAGAGAGCGCCCAGGCAACAGCAGCCCGCACGTTTCTCAGTGAAAGGGAGAACTCCCTGACTTCATCCAGTCCTCTGAGCAAAGCAGGCAGAGGGAGAGAAACTTTCTTTCCTTCCTCTTTCCTGCCACGAATTCCTCATTTGCTCGTGCAAACGCAGGGCTTCTTCGGAAAAACTACGCCGCGGTGCAGGGATCCTTCCAGAGGAGCAACGACATAGTTTGAGCTGGAAGGGCTTGGCAGAGCCGCCGGGGAGAAAAGGCCTCTTGCTATTCTCTTTTCTTTCTTTCTGAATGCGGTCGATTCGCACTTGCCAAAGCAAGGTTTCCCAGCACAAACTACAAAGCAGCAGCTCTCTCCTGGCAGAGGAAATCCCATGCAGTTCTGCCCTTGCGAGATCGTGTTGCTACAGTGAGGCCCAGGGAAAACACACTGCCTACAGAAATCCTAGCAAAGCCCTGTGTTTCCCCACAGGAATGTATGTCACTTTCAGTTCTTTGCCAGCAACGGAGCTCAGAGGCAACGTCAGATTGTGTGTATCTCAGGGAGAGAAAGAACACTGTGACTTCCCCCGTTCCTCTGACGAAAGCGGTTAGAGGGAGAAAAGCGTCCTCTGCTTTCGCTTTCCCGCAATGAGCTCGGCAGATCTGCCCTTCGCGAAGGGCCGTTTTCCCCCGGAGAACTGCCTCGCCGTAGCCCGGTTCTGGAAGTGGAACGAGTATGCAGTGTTAGCGTTCAGCTATTGTGAAGGCTCGCTTTGGCCCAGGGCAAACGAAGCGCCGGGGAAATCTTAGCAGAGCCCGGCGCCTTTCCACGGTTCAAAGCGTGGAACTGCAGACTCTTTTGCAAAGAAGAGAGCGCCCAGGCAACAGCAGCCCGCACGTTTCTCAGTGAAAGGGAGAACTCCCTGACTTCATCCAGTCCTCTGAGCAAAGCAGGCAGAGGGAGAGAAACTTTCTTTCCTTCCTCTTTCCTGCCACGAATTCCTCATTTGCTCGTGCAAACGCAGGGCTTCTTCGGAAAAACTACGCCGCGGTGCAGGGATCCTTCCAGAGGAGCAACGACATAGTTTGAGCTGGAAGGGCTTGGCAGAGCAGCCGGGGAGAAAAGGCCTCTTGCTATTCTCTTTTCTTTCTTTCTGAATGCGGTCAATTCGCACTTGCCAAAGCAAGGTTTCCCAGCACAAACTACAAAGCAGCAGCTCTCTCCTGGCAGAGGAAATCCCATGCAGTTCTGCCCTTGCGAGATCGTGTTGCTACAGTGAGGCCCAGGGAAAACACACTGCCTACAGAAATCCTAGCAAAGCCCTGTGTTTCCCCACAGGAATGTATGTCACTTTCAGTTCTTTGCCAGCAACGGAGCTCAGAGGCAACGTCAGATTGTGTGTATCTCAGGGAGAGAAAGAACACTGTGACTTCCCCCGTTCCTCTGACGAAAGCGGTTAGAGGGAGAAAAGCGTCCTCTGCTTTCGCTTTCCCGCAATGAGCTCGGCAGATCTGCCCTTCGCGAAGGGCCGTTTTCCCCCGGAGAACTGCCTCGCCGTAGCCCGGTTCTGGAAGTGGAACGAGTATGCAGTGTTAGCGTTCAGCTATTGTGAAGGCTCGCTTTGGCCCAGGGCAAACGAAGCGCCGGGGGAAATCTTAGCAGAGCCCGGCGCCTTTCCACGGTTCAAAGCGTGGAACTGCAGACTCTTTTGCAAAGAAGAGAGCGCCCAGGCAACAGCAGCCCGCACGTTTCTCAGTGAAAGGGAGAACTCCCTGACTTCATCCAGTCCTCTGAGCAAAGCAGGCAGAGGGAGAGAAACTTTCTTTCCTTCCTCTTTCCTGCCACGAATTCCTCATTTGCTCGTGCAAACGCAGGGCTTCTTCGGAAAAACTACGCCGCGGTGCAGGGATCCTTCCAGAGGAGCAACGACATAGTTTGAGCTGGAAGGGCTTGGCAGAGCCGCCGGGGAGAAAAGGCCTCTTGCTATTCTCTTTTCTTTCTTTCTGAATGCGGTCAATTCGCACTTGCCAAAGCAAGGTTTCCCAGCACAAACTACAAAGCAGCAGCTCTCTCCTGGCAGAGGAAATCCCATGCAGTTCTGCCCTTGCGAGATCGTGTTGCTACAGTGAGGCCCAGGGAAAACACACTGCCTACAGAAATCCTAGCAAAGCCCTGTGTTTCCCCACAGGAATGTATGTCACTTTCAGTTCTTTGCCAGCAACGGAGCTCAGAGGCAACGTCAGATTGTGTGTATCTCAGGGAGAGAAAGAACACTGTGACTTCCCCCGTTCCTCTGACGAAAGCGGTTAGAGGGAGAAAAGCGTCCTCTGCTTTCGCTTTCCCGCAATGAGCTCGGCAGATCTGCCCTTCGCGAAGGGCCGTTTTCCCCCGGAGAACTGCCTCGCCGTAGCCCGGTTCTGGAAGTGGAACGAGTATGCAGTGTTAGCGTTCAGCTATTGTGAAGGCTCGCTTTGGCCCAGGGCAAACGAAGCGCCGGGGGAAATCTTAGCAGAGCCCGGCGCCTTTCCACGGTTCAAAGCGTGGAACTGCAGACTCTTTTGCAAAGAAGAGAGCGCCCAGGCAACAGCAGCCCGCACGTTTCTCAGTGAAAGGGAGAACTCCCTGACTTCATCCAGTCCTCTGAGCAAAGCAGGCAGAGGGAGAGAAACTTTCTTTCCTTCCTCTTTCCTGCCACGAATTCCTCATTTGCTCGTGCAAACGCAGGGCTTCTTCGGAAAAACTACGCCGCGGTGCAGGGATCCTTCCAGAGGAGCAACGACATAGTTTGAGCTGGAAGGGCTTGGCAGAGCCGCCGGGGAGAAAAGGCCTCTTGCTATTCTCTTTTCTTTCTTTCTGAATGCGGTCAATTCGCACTTGCCAAAGCAAGGTTTCCCAGCACAAACTACAAAGCAGCAGCTCTCTCCTGGCAGAGGAAATCCCATGCAGTTCTGCCCTTGCGAGATCGTGTTGCTACAGTGAGGCCCAGGGAAAACACACTGCCTACAGAAATCCTAGCAAAGCCCTGTGTTTCCCCACAGGAATGTATGTCACTTTCAGTTCTTTGCCAGCAACGGAGCTCAGAGGCAACGTCAGATTGTGTGTATCTCAGGGAGAGAAAGAACACTGTGACTTCCCCCGTTCCTCTGACGAAAGCGGTTAGAGGGAGAAAAGCGTCCTTTGCTTTCGCTTTCCCGCAATGAGCTCGGCAGATCTGCCCTTCGCGAAGGGCCGTTTTCCCCCGGAGAACTGCCTCGCCGTAGCCCGGTTCTGGAAGTGGAACGAGTATGCAGTGTTAGCGTTCAGCTATTGTGAAGGCTCGCTTTGGCCCAGGGCAAACGAAGCGCCGGGGGAAATCTTAGCAGAGCCCGGCGCCTTTCCACGGTTCAAAGCGTGGAACTGCAGACTCTTTTGCAAAGAAGAGAGCGCCCAGGCAACAGCAGCCCGCACGTTTCTCAGTGAAAGGGAGAACTCCCTGACTTCATCCAGTCCTCTGAGCAAAGCAGGCAGAGGGAGAGAAACTTTCTTTCCTTCCTCTTTCCTGCCACGAATTCCTCATTTGCTCGTGCAAACGCAGGGCTTCTTCGGAAAAACTACGCCGCGGTGCAGGGATCCTTCCAGAGGAGCAACGACATAGTTTGAGCTGGAAGGGCTTGGCAGAGCCGCCGGGGAGAAAAGGCCTCTTGCTATTCTCTTTTCTTTCTTTCTGAATGCGGTCAATTCGCACTTGCCAAAGCAAGGTTTCCCAGCACAAACTACAAAGCAGCAGCTCTCTCCTGGCAGAGGAAATCCCATGCAGTTCTGCCCTTGCGAGATCGGGTTGCTACAGTGAGGCCCAGGGAAAACACACTGCCTACAGAAATCCTAGCAAAGCCCTGTGTTTCCCCACAGGAATGTATGTCACTTTCAGTTCTTTGCCAGCAACGGAGCTCAGAGGCAACGTCAGATTGTGTGTATCTCAGGGAGAGAAAGAACACTGTGACTTCCCCCGTTCCTCTGACGAAAGCGGTTAGAGGGAGAAAAGCGTCCTCTGCTTTCGCTTTCCCGCAATGAGCTCGGCAGATCTGCCCTTCGCGAAGGGCCGTTTTCCCCCGGAGAACTGCCTCGCCGTAGCCCGGTTCTGGAAGTGGAACGAGTATGCAGTGTTAGCGTTCAGCTATTGTGAAGGCTCGCTTTGGCCCAGGGCAAACGAAGCGCCGGGGGAAATCTTAGCAGAGCCCGGCGCCTTTCCACGGTTCAAAGCGTGGAACTGCAGACTCTTTTGCAAAGAAGAGAGCGCCCAGGCAACAGCAGCCCGCACGTTTCTCAGTGAAAGGGAGAACTCCCTGACTTCATCCAGTCCTCTGAGCAAAGCAGGCAGAGGGAGAGAAACTTTCTTTCCTTCCTCTTTCCTGCCACGAATTCCTCATTTGCTCGTGCAAACGCAGGGCTTCTTCGGAAAAACTACGCCGCGGTGCAGGGATCCTTCCAGAGGAGCAACGACATAGTTTGAGCTGGAAGGGCTTGGCAGAGCCGCCGGGGAGAAAAGGCCTCTTGCTATTCTCTTTTCTTTCTTTCTGAATGCGGTCAATTCGCACTTGCCAAAGCAAGGTTTCCCAGCACAAACTACAAAGCAGCAGCTCTCTCCTGGCAGAGGAAATCCCATGCAGTTCTGCCCTTGCGAGATCGTGTTGCTACAGTGAGGCCCAGGGAAAACACACTGCCTACAGAAATCCTAGCAAAGCCCTGTGTTTCCCCACAGGAATGTATGTCACTTTCAGTTCTTTGCCAGCAACGGAGCTCAGAGGCAACGTCAGATTGTGTGTATCTCAGGGAGAGAAAGAACACTGTGACTTCCCCCGTTCCTCTGACGAAAGCGGTTAGAGGGAGAAAAGCGTCCTCTGCTTTCGCTTTCCCGCAATGAGCTCGGCAGATCTGCCCTTCGCGAAGGGCCGTTTTCCCCCGGAGAACTGCCTCGCCGTAGCCCGGTTCTGGAAGTGGAACGAGTATGCAGTGTTAGCGTTCAGCTATTGTGAAGGCTCGCTTTGGCCCAGGGCAAACGAAGCGCCGGGGGAAATCTTAGCAGAGCCCGGCGCCTTTCCACGGTTCAAAGCGTGGAACTGCAGACTCTTTTGCAAAGAAGAGAGCGCCCAGGCAACAGCAGCCCGCACGTTTCTCAGTGAAAGGGAGAACTCCCTGACTTCATCCAGTCCTCTGAGCAAAGCAGGCAGAGGGAGAGAAACTTTCTTTCCTTCCTCTTTCCTGCCACGAATTCCTCATTTGCTCGTGCAAACGCAGGGCTTCTTCGGAAAAACTACGCCGCGGTGCAGGGATCCTTCCAGAGGAGCAACGACATAGTTTGAGCTGGAAGGGCTTGGCAGAGCAGCCGGGGAGAAAAGGCCTCTTGCTATTCTCTTTTCTTTCTGCCTGAATGCGGTCAATTCGCACTTGCCAAAGCAAGGTTTCCCAGCACAAACTACAAAGCAGCAGCTCTCTCCTGGCAGAGGAAATCCCATGCAGTTCTGCCCTTGCGAGATCGTGTTGCTACAGTGAGGCCCAGGGAAAACACACTGCCTAGAGAAATCCTAGCAAAGCCCTGTGTTTCCCCACAGGAATGTATGTCACTTTCAGTTCTTTGCCAGCAACGGAGCTCAGAGGCAACGTCAGATTGTGTGTATCTCAGGGAGAGAAAGAACACTGTGACTTCCCCCGTTCCTCTGACGAAAGCGGTTAGAGGGAGAAAAGCGTCCTTTGCTTTCGCTTTCCCGCAATGAGCTCGGCAGATCTGCCCTTCGCGAAGGGCCGTTTTCCCCCGGAGAACTGCCTCGCCGTAGCCCGGTTCTGGAAGTGGAACGAGTATGCAGTGTTAGCGTTCAGCTATTGTGAAGGCTCGCTTTGGCCCAGGGCAAACGAAGCGCCGGGGGAAATCTTAGCAGAGCCCGGCGCCTTTCCACGGTTCAAAGCGTGGAACTGCAGACTCTTTTGCAAAGAAGAGAGCGCCCAGGCAACAGCAGCCCGCACGTTTCTCAGTGAAAGGGAGAACTCCCTGACTTCATCCAGTCCTCTGAGCAAAGCAGGCAGAGGGAGAGAAACTTTCTTTCCTTCCTCTTTCCTGCCACGAATTCCTCATTTGCTCGTGCAAACGCAGGGCTTCTTCGGAAAAACTACGCCGCGGTGCAGGGATCCTTCCAGAGGAGCAACGACATAGTTTGAGCTGGAAGGGCTTGGCAGAGCCGCCGGGGAGAAAAGGCCTCTTGCTATTCTCTTTTCTTTCTTTCTGAATGCGGTCGATTCGCACTTGCCAAAGCAAGGTTTCCCAGCACAAACTACAAAGCAGCAGCTCTCTCCTGGCAGAGGAAATCCCATGCAGTTCTGCCCTTGCGAGATCGTCTTGCTACAGTGAGGCCCAGGGAAAACACACTGCCTACAGAAATCCTAGCAAAGCCCTGTGTTTCCCCACAGGAATGTATGTCACTTTCAGTTCTTTGCCAGCAACGGAGCTCAGAGGCAACGTCAGATTGTGTGTATCTCAGGGAGAGAAAGAACACTGTGACTTCCCCCGTTCCTCTGACGAAAGCGGTTAGAGGGAGAAAAGCGTCCTCTGCTTTCGCTTTCCCGCAATGAGCTCGGCAGATCTGCCCTTCGCGAAGGGCCGTTTTCCCCCGGAGAACTGCCTCGCCGTAGCCCGGTTCTGGAAGTGGAAGGAGTATGCAGTGTTAGCGTTCAGCTATTGTGAAGGCTCGCTTTGGCCCAGGGCAAACGAAGCGCCGGGGAAATCTTAGCAGAGCCCGGCGCCTTTCCACGGTTCAAAGCGTGGAACTGCAGACTCTTTTGCAAAGAAGAGAGCGCCCAGGCAACAGCAGCCCGCACGTTTCTCAGTGAAAGGGAGAACTCCCTGACTTCATCCAGTCCTCTGAGCAAAGCAGGCAGAGGGAGAGAAACTTTCTTTCCTTCCTCTTTCCTGCCACGAATTCCTCATTTGCTCGTGCAAACGCAGGGCTTCTTCGGAAAAACTACGCCGCGGTGCAGGGATCCTTCCAGAGGAGCAACGACATAGTTTGAGCTGGAAGGGCTTGGCAGAGCAGCCGGGGAGAAAAGGCCTCTTGCTATTCTCTTTTCTTTCTTTCTGAATGCGGTCAATTCGCACTTGCCAAAGCAAGGTTTCCCAGCACAAACTACAAAGCAGCAGCTCTCTCCTGGCAGAGGAAATCCCATGCAGTTCTGCCCTTGCGAGATCGTGTTGCTACAGTGAGGCCCAGGGAAAACACACTGCCTACAGAAATCCTAGCAAAGCCCTGTGTTTCCCCACAGGAATGTATGTCACTTTCAGTTCTTTGCCAGCAACGGAGCTCAGAGGCAACGTCAGATTGTGTGTATCTCAGGGAGAGAAAGAACACTGTGACTTCCCCCGTTCCTCTGACGAAAGCGGTTAGAGGGAGAAAAGCGTCCTCTGCTTTCGCTTTCCCGCAATGAGCTCGGCAGATCTGCCCTTCGCGAAGGGCCGTTTTCCCCCGGAGAACTGCCTCGCCGTAGCCCGGTTCTGGAAGTGGAACGAGTATGCAGTGTTAGCGTTCAGCTATTGTGAAGGCTCGCTTTGGCCCAGGGCAAACGAAGCGCCGGGGGAAATCTTAGCAGAGCCCGGCGCCTTTCCACGGTTCAAAGCGTGGAACTGCAGACTCTTTTGCAAAGAAGAGAGCGCCCAGGCAACAGCAGCCCGCACGTTTCTCAGTGAAAGGGAGAACTCCCTGACTTCATCCAGTCCTCTGAGCAAAGCAGGCAGAGGGAGAGAAACTTTCTTTCCTTCCTCTTTCCTGCCACGAATTCCTCATTTGCTCGTGCAAACGCAGGGCTTCTTCGGAAAAACTACGCCGCGGTGCAGGGATCCTTCCAGAGGAGCAACGACATAGTTTGAGCTGGAAGGGCTTGGCAGAGCCGCCGGGGAGAAAAGGCCTCTTGCTATTCTCTTTTCTTTCTTTCTGAATGCGGTCAATTCGCACTTGCCAAAGCAAGGTTTCCCAGCACAAACTACAAAGCAGCAGCTCTCTCCTGGCAGAGGAAATCCCATGCAGTTCTGCCCTTGCGAGATCGTGTTGCTACAGTGAGGCCCAGGGAAAACACACTGCCTAGAGAAATCCTAGCAAAGCCCTGTGTTTCCCCACAGGAATGTATGTCACTTTCAGTTCTTTGCCAGCAACGGAGCTCAGAGGCAACGTCAGATTGTGTGTATCTCAGGGAGAGAAAGAACACTGTGACTTCCCCCGTTCCTCTGACGAAAGCGGTTAGAGGGAGAAAAGCGTCCTCTGCTTTCGCTTTCCCGCAATGAGCTCGGCAGATCTGCCCTTCGCGAAGGGCCGTTTTCCCCCGGAGAACTGCCTCGCCGTAGCCCGGTTCTGGAAGTGGAACGAGTATGCAGTGTTAGCGTTCAGCTATTGTGAAGGCTCGCTTTGGCCCAGGGCAAACGAAGCGCCGGGGGAAATCTTAGCAGAGCCCGGCGCCTTTCCACGGTTCAAAGCGTGGAACTGCAGACTCTTTTGCAAAGAAGAGAGCGCCCAGGCAACAGCAGCCCGCACGTTTCTCAGTGAAAGGGAGAACTCCCTGACTTCATCCAGTCCTCTGAGCAAAGCAGGCAGAGGGAGAGAAACTTTCTTTCCTTCCTCTTTCCTGCCACGAATTCCTCATTTGCTCGTGCAAACGCAGGGCTTCTTCGGAAAAACTACGCCGCGGTGCAGGGATCCTTCCAGAGGAGCAACGACATAGTTTGAGCTGGAAGGGCTTGGCAGAGCAGCCGGGGAGAAAAGGCCTCTTGCTATTCTCTTTTCTTTCTTTCTGAATGCGGTCAATTCGCACTTGCCAAAGCAAGGTTTCCCAGCACAAACTACAAAGCAGCAGCTCTCTCCTGGCAGAGGAAATCCCATGCAGTTCTGCCCTTGCGAGATCGTCTTGCTACAGTGAGGCCCAGGGAAAACACACTGCCTAGAGAAATCCTAGCAAAGCCCTGTGTTTCCCCACAGGAATGTATGTCACTTTCAGTTCTTTGCCAGCAACGGAGCTCAGAGGCAACGTCAGATTGTGTGTATCTCAGGGAGAGAAAGAACACTGTGACTTCCCCCGTTCCTCTGACGAAAGCGGTTAGAGGGAGAAAAGCGTCCTTTGCTTTCGCTTTCCCGCAATGAGCTCGGCAGATCTGCCCTTCGCGAAGGGCCGTTTTCCCCCGGAGAACTGCCTCGCCGTAGCCCGGTTCTGGAAGTGGAACGAGTATGCAGTGTTAGCGTTCAGCTATTGTGAAGGCTCGCTTTGGCCCAGGGCAAACGAAGCGCCGGGGGAAATCTTAGCAGAGCCCGGCGCCTTTCCACGGTTCAAAGCGTGGAACTGCAGACTCTTTTGCAAAGAAGAGAGCGCCCAGGCAACAGCAGCCCGCACGTTTCTCAGTGAAAGGGAGAACTCCCTGACTTCATCCAGTCCTCTGAGCAAAGCAGGCAGAGGGAGAGAAACTTTCTTTCCTTCCTCTTTCCTGCCACGAATTCCTCATTTGCTCGTGCAAACGCAGGGCTTCTTCGGAAAAACTACGCCGCGGTGCAGGGATCCTTCCAGAGGAGCAACGACATAGTTTGAGCTGGAAGGGCTTGGCAGAGCAGCCGGGGAGAAAAGGCCTCTTGCTATTCTCTTTTCTTTCTTTCTGAATGCGGTCAATTCGCACTTGCCAAAGCAAGGTTTCCCAGCACAAACTACAAAGCAGCAGCTCTCTCCTGGCAGAGGAAATCCCATGCAGTTCTGCCCTTGCGAGATCGTGTTGCTACAGTGAGGCCCAGGGAAAACACACTGCCTACAGAAATCCTAGCAAAGCCCTGTGTTTCCCCACAGGAATGTATGTCACTTTCAGTTCTTTGCCAGCAACGGAGCTCAGAGGCAACGTCAGATTGTGTGTATCTCAGGGAGAGAAAGAACACTGTGACTTCCCCCGTTCCTCTGACGAAAGCGGTTAGAGGGAGAAAAGCGTCCTCTGCTTTCGCTTTCCCGCAATGAGCTCGGCAGATCTGCCCTTCGCGAAGGGCCGTTTTCCCCCGGAGAACTGCCTCGCCGTAGCCCGGTTCTGGAAGTGGAACGAGTATGCAGTGTTAGCGTTCAGCTATTGTGAAGGCTCGCTTTGGCCCAGGGCAAACGAAGCGCCGGGGGAAATCTTAGCAGAGCCCGGCGCCTTTCCACGGTTCAAAGCGTGGAACTGCAGACTCTTTTGCAAAGAAGAGAGCGCCCAGGCAACAGCAGCCCGCACGTTTCTCAGTGAAAGGGAGAACTCCCTGACTTCATCCAGTCCTCTGAGCAAAGCAGGCAGAGGGAGAGAAACTTTCTTTCCTTCCTCTTTCCTGCCACGAATTCCTCATTTGCTCGTGCAAACGCAGGGCTTCTTCGGAAAAACTACGCCGCGGTGCAGGGATCCTTCCAGAGGAGCAACGACATAGTTTGAGCTGGAAGGGCTTGGCAGAGCCGCCGGGGAGAAAAGGCCTCTTGCTATTCTCTTTTCTTTCTTTCTGAATGCGGTCAATTCGCACTTGCCAAAGCAAGGTTTCCCAGCACAAACTACAAAGCAGCAGCTCTCTCCTGGCAGAGGAAATCCCATGCAGTTCTGCCCTTGCGAGATCGTGTTGCTACAGTGAGGCCCAGGGAAAACACACTGCCTAGAGAAATCCTAGCAAAGCCCTGTGTTTCCCCACAGGAATGTATGTCACTTTCAGTTCTTTGCCAGCAACGGAGCTCAGAGGCAACGTCAGATTGTGTGTATCTCAGGGAGAGAAAGAACACTGTGACTTCCCCCGTTCCTCTGACGAAAGCGGTTAGAGGGAGAAAAGCGTCCTCTGCTTTCGCTTTCCCGCAATGAGCTCGGCAGATCTGCCCTTCGCGAAGGGCCGTTTTCCCCCTGAGAACTGCCTCGCCGTAGCCCGGTTCTGGAAGTGGAACGAGTATGCAGTGTTAGCGTTCAGCTATTGTGAAGGCTCGCTTTGGCCCAGGGCAAACGAAGCGCCGGGGGAAATCTTAGCAGAGCCCGGCGCCTTTCCACGGTTCAAAGCGTGGAACTGCAGACTCTTTTGCAAAGAAGAGAGCGCCCAGGCAACAGCAGCCCGCACGTTTCTCAGTGAAAGGGAGAACTCCCTGACTTCATCCAGTCCTCTGAGCAAAGCAGGCAGAGGGAGAGAAACTTTCTTTCCTTCCTCTTTCCTGCCACGAATTCCTCATTTGCTCGTGCAAACGCAGGGCTTCTTCGGAAAAACTACGCCGCGGTGCAGGGATCCTTCCAGAGGAGCAACGACATAGTTTGAGCTGGAAGGGCTTGGCAGAGCAGCCGGGGAGAAAAGGCCTCTTGCTATTCTCTTTTCTTTCTGCCTGAATGCGGTCAATTCGCACTTGCCAAAGCAAGGTTTCCCAGCACAAACTACAAAGCAGCAGCTCTCTCCTGGCAGAGGAAATCCCATGCAGTTCTGCCCTTGCGAGATCGTGTTGCTACAGTGAGGCCCAGGGAAAACACACTGCCTAGAGAAATCCTAGCAAAGCCCTGTGTTTCCCCACAGGAATGTATGTCACTTTCAGTTCTTTGCCAGCAACGGAGCTCAGAGGCAACGTCAGATTGTGTGTATCTCAGGGAGAGAAAGAACACTGTGACTTCCCCCGTTCCTCTGACGAAAGCGGTTAGAGGGAGAAAAGCGTCCTTTGCTTTCGCTTTCCCGCAATGAGCTCGGCAGATCTGCCCTTCGCGAAGGGCCGTTTTCCCCCGGAGAACTGCCTCGCCGTAGCCCGGTTCTGGAAGTGGAACGAGTATGCAGTGTTAGCGTTCAGCTATTGTGAAGGCTCGCTTTGGCCCAGGGCAAACGAAGCGCCGGGGGAAATCTTAGCAGAGCCCGGCGCCTTTCCACGGTTCAAAGCGTGGAACTGCAGACTCTTTTGCAAAGAAGAGAGCGCCCAGGCAACAGCAGCCCGCACGTTTCTCAGTGAAAGGGAGAACTCCCTGACTTCATCCAGTCCTCTGAGCAAAGCAGGCAGAGGGAGAGAAACTTTCTTTCCTTCCTCTTTCCTGCCACGAATTCCTCATTTGCTCGTGCAAACGCAGGGCTTCTTCGGAAAAACTACGCCGCGGTGCAGGGATCCTTCCAGAGGAGCAACGACATAGTTTGAGCTGGAAGGGCTTGGCAGAGCAGCCGGGGAGAAAAGGCCTCTTGCTATTCTCTTTTCTTTCTTTCTGAATGCGGTCAATTCGCACTTGCCAAAGCAAGGTTTCCCAGCACAAACTACAAAGCAGCAGCTCTCTCCTGGCAGAGGAAATCCCATGCAGTTCTGCCCTTGCGAGATCGTGTTGCTACAGTGAGGCCCAGGGAAAACACACTGCCTAGAGAAATCCTAGCAAAGCCCTGTGTTTCCCCACAGGAATGTATGTCACTTTCAGTTCTTTGCCAGCAACGGAGCTCAGAGGCAACGTCAGATTGTGTGTATCTCAGGGAGAGAAAGAACACTGTGACTTCCCCCGTTCCTCTGACGAAAGCGGTTAGAGGGAGAAAAGCGTCCTTTGCTTTCGCTTTCCCGCAATGAGCTCGGCAGATCTGCCCTTCGCGAAGGGCCGTTTTCCCCCGGAGAACTGCCTCGCCGTAGCCCGGTTCTGGAAGTGGAACGAGTATGCAGTGTTAGCGTTCAGCTATTGTGAAGGCTCGCTTTGGCCCAGGGCAAACGAAGCGCCGGGGGAAATCTTAGCAGAGCCCGGCGCCTTTCCACGGTTCAAAGCGTGGAACTGCAGACTCTTTTGCAAAGAAGAGAGCGCCCAGGCAACAGCAGCCCGCACGTTTCTCAGTGAAAGGGAGAACTCCCTGACTTCATCCAGTCCTCTGAGCAAAGCAGGCAGAGGGAGAGAAACTTTCTTTCCTTCCTCTTTCCTGCCACGAATTCCTCATTTGCTCGTGCAAACGCAGGGCTTCTTCGGAAAAACTACGCCGCGGTGCAGGGATCCTTCCAGAGGAGCAACGACATAGTTTGAGCTGGAAGGGCTTGGCAGAGCCGCCGGGGAGAAAAGGCCTCTTGCTATTCTCTTTTCTTTCTTTCTGAATGCGGTCAATTCGCACTTGCCAAAGCAAGGTTTCCCAGCACAAACTACAAAGCAGCAGCTCTCTCCTGGCAGAGGAAATCCCATGCAGTTCTGCCCTTGCGAGATCGTCTTGCTACAGTGAGGCCCAGGAAAAACACTATGCCTAGAGAAATCCTAGCAAAGCCCTGTGTTTCCCCACAGGAATGTATGTCACTTTCAGTTCTTTGCCAGCAACGGAGCTCAGAGGCAACGTCAGATTGTGTGTATCTCAGGGAGAGAAAGAACACTGTGACTTCCCCCGTTCCTCTGACGAAAGCGGTTAGAGGGAGAAAAGCGTCCTTTGCTTTCGCTTTCCCGCAATGAGCTCGGCAGATCTGCCCTTCGCGAAGGGCCGTTTTCCCCCGGAGAACTGCCTCGCCGTAGCCCGGTTCTGGAAGTGGAACGAGTATGCAGTGTTAGCGTTCAGCTATTGTGAAGGCTCGCTTTGGCCCAGGGCAAACGAAGCGCCGGGGGAAATCTTAGCAGAGCCCGGCGCCTTTCCACGGTTCAAAGCGTGGAACTGCAGACTCTTTTGCAAAGAAGAGAGCGCCCAGGCAACAGCAGCCCGCACGTTTCTCAGTGAAAGGGAGAACTCCCTGACTTCATCCAGTCCTCTGAGCAAAGCAGGCAGAGGGAGAGAAACTTTCTTTCCTTCCTCTTTCCTGCCACGAATTCCTCATTTGCTCGTGCAAACGCAGGGCTTCTTCGGAAAAACTACGCCGCGGTGCAGGGATCCTTCCAGAGGAGCAACGACATAGTTTGAGCTGGAAGGGCTTGGCAGAGCCGCCGGGGAGAAAAGGCCTCTTGCTATTCTCTTTTCTTTCTTTCTGAATGCGGTCAATTCGCACTTGCCAAAGCAAGGTTTCCCAGCACAAACTACAAAGCAGCAGCTCTCTCCTGGCAGAGGAAATCCCATGCAGTTCTGCCCTTGCGAGATCGTGTTGCTACAGTGAGGCCCAGGGAAAACACACTGCCTAGAGAAATCCTAGCAAAGCCCTGTGTTTCCCCACAGGAATGTATGTCACTTTCAGTTCTTTGCCAGCAACGGAGCTCAGAGGCAACGTCAGATTGTGTGTATCTCAGGGAGAGAAAGAACACTGTGACTTCCCCCGTTCCTCTGACGAAAGCGGTTAGAGGGAGAAAAGCGTCCTTTGCTTTCGCTTTCCCGCAATGAGCTCGGCAGATCTGCCCTTCGCGAAGGGCCGTTTTCCCCCGGAGAACTGCCTCGCCGTAGCCCGGTTCTGGAAGTGGAACGAGTATGCAGTGTTAGCGTTCAGCTATTGTGAAGGCTCGCTTTGGCCCAGGGCAAACGAAGCGCCGGGGGAAATCTTAGCAGAGCCCGGCGCCTTTCCACGGTTCAAAGCGTGGAACTGCAGACTCTTTTGCAAAGAAGAGAGCGCCCAGGCAACAGCAGCCCGCACGTTTCTCAGTGAAAGGGAGAACTCCCTGACTTCATCCAGTCCTCTGAGCAAAGCAGGCAGAGGGAGAGAAACTTTCTTTCCTTCCTCTTTCCTGCCACGAATTCCTCATTTGCTCGTGCAAACGCAGGGCTTCTTCGGAAAAACTACGCCGCGGTGCAGGGATCCTTCCAGAGGAGCAACGACATAGTTTGAGCTGGAAGGGCTTGGCAGAGCCGCCGGGGAGAAAAGGCCTCTTGCTATTCTCTTTTCTTTCTTTCTGAATGCGGTCAATTCGCACTTGCCAAAGCAAGGTTTCCCAGCACAAACTACAAAGCAGCAGCTCTCTCCTGGCAGAGGAAATCCCATGCAGTTCTGCCCTTGCGAGATCGTCTTGCTACAGTGAGGCCCAGGGAAAACACACTGCCTACAGAAATCCTAGCAAAGCCCTGTGTTTCCCCACAGGAATGTATGTCACTTTCAGTTCTTTGCCAGCAACGGAGCTCAGAGGCAACGTCAGATTGTGTGTATCTCAGGGAGAGAAAGAACACTGTGACTTCCCCCGTTCCTCTGACGAAAGCGGTTAGAGGGAGAAAAGCGTCCTTTGCTTTCGCTTTCCCGCAATGAGCTCGGCAGATCTGCCCTTCGCGAAGGGCCGTTTTCCCCCGGAGAACTGCCTCGCCGTAGCCCGGTTCTGGAAGTGGAACGAGTATGCAGTGTTAGCGTTCAGCTATTGTGAAGGCTCGCTTTGGCCCAGGGCAAACGAAGCGCCGGGGGAAATCTTAGCAGAGCCCGGCGCCTTTCCACGGTTCAAAGCGTGGAACTGCAGACTCTTTTGCAAAGAAGAGAGCGCCCAGGCAACAGCAGCCCGCACGTTTCTCAGTGAAAGGGAGAACTCCCTGACTTCATCCAGTCCTCTGAGCAAAGCAGGCAGAGGGAGAGAAACTTTCTTTCCTTCCTCTTTCCTGCCACGAATTCCTCATTTGCTCGTGCAAACGCAGGGCTTCTTCGGAAAAACTACGCCGCGGTGCAGGGATCCTTCCAGAGGAGCAACGACATAGTTTGAGCTGGAAGGGCTTGGCAGAGCCGCCGGGGAGAAAAGGCCTCTTGCTATTCTCTTTTCTTTCTTTCTGAATGCGGTCAATTCGCACTTGCCAAAGCAAGGTTTCCCAGCACAAACTACAAAGCAGCAGCTCTCTCCTGGCAGAGGAAATCCCATGCAGTTCTGCCCTTGCGAGATCGGGTTGCTACAGTGAGGCCCAGGGAAAACACACTGCCTACAGAAATCCTAGCAAAGCCCTGTGTTTCCCCACAGGAATGTATGTCACTTTCAGTTCTTTGCCAGCAACGGAGCTCAGAGGCAACGTCAGATTGTGTGTATCTCAGGGAGAGAAAGAACACTGTGACTTCCCCCGTTCCTCTGACGAAAGCGGTTAGAGGGAGAAAAGCGTCCTTTGCTTTCGCTTTCCCGCAATGAGCTCGGCAGATCTGCCCTTCGCGAAGGGCCGTTTTCCCCCGGAGAACTGCCTCGCCGTAGCCCGGTTCTGGAAGTGGAATGAGTATGCAGTGTTAGCGTTCAGCTATTGTGAAGGCTCGCTTTGGCCCAGGGCAAACGAAGCGCCGGGGGAAATCTTAGCAGAGCCCGGCGCCTTTCCACGGTTCAAAGCGTGGAACTGCAGACTCTTTTGCAAAGAAGAGAGCGCCCAGGCAACAGCAGCCCGCACGTTTCTCAGTGAAAGGGAGAACTCCCTGACTTCATCCAGTCCTCTGAGCAAAGCAGGCAGAGGGAGAGAAACTTTCTTTCCTTCCTCTTTCCTGCCACGAATTCCTCATTTGCTCGTGCAAACGCAGGGCTTCTTCGGAAAAACTACGCCGCGGTGCAGGGATCCTTCCAGAGGAGCAACGACATAGTTTGAGCTGGAAGGGCTTGGCAGAGCAGCCGGGGAGAAAAGGCCTCTTGCTATTCTCTTTTCTTTCTTTCTGAATGCGGTCGATTCGCACTTGCCAAAGCAAGGTTTCCCAGCACAAACTACAAAGCAGCAGCTCTCTCCTGGCAGAGGAAATCCCATGCAGTTCTGCCCTTGCGAGATCGTGTTGCTACAGTGAGGCCCAGGGAAAACACACTGCCTAGAGAAATCCTAGCAAAGCCCTGTGTTTCCCCACAGGAATGTATGTCACTTTCAGTTCTTTGCCAGCAACGGAGCTCAGAGGCAACGTCAGATTGTGTGTATCTCAGGGAGAGAAAGAACACTGTGACTTCCCCCGTTCCTCTGACGAAAGCGGTTAGAGGGAGAAAAGCGTCCTTTGCTTTCGCTTTCCCGCAATGAGCTCGGCAGATCTGCCCTTCGCGAAGGGCCGTTTTCCCCCGGAGAACTGCCTCGCCGTAGCCCGGTTCTGGAAGTGGAACGAGTATGCAGTGTTAGCGTTCAGCTATTGTGAAGGCTCGCTTTGGCCCAGGGCAAACGAAGCGCCGGGGGAAATCTTAGCAGAGCCCGGCGCCTTTCCACGGTTCAAAGCGTGGAACTGCAGACTTTTGCAAAGAAGAGAGCGCCCAGGCAACAGCAGCCCGCACGTTTCTCAGTGAAAGGGAGAACTCCCTGACTTCATCCAGTCCTCTGAGCAAAGCAGGCAGAGGGAGAGAAACTTTCTTTCCTTCCTCTTTCCTGCCACGAATTCCTCATTTGCTCGTGCAAACGCAGGGCTTCTTCGGAAAAACTACGCCGCGGTGCAGGGATCCTTCCAGAGGAACAACGACATAGTTTGAGCTGGAAGGGCTTGGCAGAGCCGCCGGGGAGAAAAGGCCTCTTGCTATTCTCTTTTCTTTCTTTCTGAATGCGGTCAATTCGCACTTGCCAAAGCAAGGTTTCCCAGCACAAACTACAAAGCAGCAGCTCTCTCCTGGCAGAGGAAATCCCATGCAGTTCTGCCCTTGCGAGATCGGGTTGCTACAGTGAGGCCCAGGGAAAACACACTGCCTAGAGAAATCCTAGCAAAGCCCTGTGTTTCCCCACAGGAATGTATGTCACTTTCAGTTCTTTGCCAGCAACGGAGCTCAGAGGCAACGTCAGATTGTGTGTATCTCAGGGAGAGAAAGAACACTGTGACTTCCCCCGTTCCTCTGACGAAAGCGGTTAGAGGGAGAAAAGCGTCCTTTGCTTTCGCTTTCCCGCAATGAGCTCGGCAGATCTGCCCTTCGCGAAGGGCCGTTTTCCCCCGGAGAACTGCCTCGCCGTAGCCCGGTTCTGGAAGTGGAACGAGTATGCAGTGTTAGCGTTCAGCTATTGTGAAGGCTCGCTTTGGCCCAGGGCAAACGAAGCGCCGGGGGAAATCTTAGCAGAGCCCGGCGCCTTTCCACGGTTCAAAGCGTGGAACTGCAGACTCTTTTGCAAAGAAGAGAGCGCCCAGGCAACAGCAGCCCGCACGTTTCTCAGTGAAAGGGAGAACTCCCTGACTTCATCCAGTCCTCTGAGCAAAGCAGGCAGAGGGAGAGAAACTTTCTTTCCTTCCTCTTTCCTGCCACGAATTCCTCATTTGCTCGTGCAAACGCAGGGCTTCTTCGGAAAAACTACGCCGCGGTGCAGGGATCCTTCCAGAGGAGCAACGACATAGTTTGAGCTGGAAGGGCTTGGCAGAGCCGCCGGGGAGAAAAGGCCTCTTGCTATTCTCTTTTCTTTCTTTCTGAATGCGGTCAATTCGCACTTGCCAAAGCAAGGTTTCCCAGCACAAACTACAAAGCAGCAGCTCTCTCCTGGCAGAGGAAATCCCATGCAGTTCTGCCCTTGCGAGATCGTCTTGCTACAGTGAGGCCCAGGGAAAACACACTGCCTAGAGAAATCCTAGCAAAGCCCTGTGTTTCCCCACAGGAATGTATGTCACTTTCAGTTCTTTGCCAGCAACGGAGCTCAGAGGCAACGTCAGATTGTGTGTATCTCAGGGAGAGAAAGAACACTGTGACTTCCCCCGTTCCTCTGACGAAAGCGGTTAGAGGGAGAAAAGCGTCCTCTGCTTTCGCTTTCCCGCAATGAGCTCGGCAGATCTGCCCTTCGCGAAGGGCCGTTTTCCCCCGGAGAACTGCCTCGCCGTAGCCCGGTTCTGGAAGTGGAACGAGTATGCAGTGTTAGCGTTCAGCTATTGTGAAGGCTCGCTTTGGCCCAGGGCAAACGAAGCGCCGGGGGAAATCTTAGCAGAGCCCGGCGCCTTTCCACGGTTCAAAGCGTGGAACTGCAGACTCTTTTGCAAAGAAGAGAGCGCCCAGGCAACAGCAGCCCGCACGTTTCTCAGTGAAAGGGAGAACTCCCTGACTTCATCCAGTCCTCTGAGCAAAGCAGGCAGAGGGAGAGAAACTTTCTTTCCTTCCTCTTTCCTGCCACGAATTCCTCATTTGCTCGTGCAAACGCAGGGCTTCTTCGGAAAAACTACGCCGCGGTGCAGGGATCCTTCCAGAGGAGCAACGACATAGTTTGAGCTGGAAGGGCTTGGCAGAGCCGCCGGGGAGAAAAGGCCTCTTGCTATTCTCTTTTCTTTCTTTCTGAATGCGGTCAATTCGCACTTGCCAAAGCAAGGTTTCCCAGCACAAACTACAAAGCAGCAGCTCTCTCCTGGCAGAGGAAATCCCATGCAGTTCTGCCCTTGCGAGATCGGGTTGCTACAGTGAGGCCCAGGGAAAACACACTGCCTAGAGAAATCCTAGCAAAGCCCTGTGTTTCCCCACAGGAATGTATGTCACTTTCAGTTCTTTGCCAGCAACGGAGCTCAGAGGCAACGTCAGATTGTGTGTATCTCAGGGAGAGAAAGAACACTGTGACTTCCCCCGTTCCTCTGACGAAAGCGGTTAGAGGGAGAAAAGCGTCCTTTGCTTTCGCTTTCCCGCAATGAGCTCGGCAGATCTGCCCTTCGCGAAGGGCCGTTTTCCCCCGGAGAACTGCCTCGCCGTAGCCCGGTTCTGGAAGTGGAACGAGTATGCAGTGTTAGCGTTCAGCTATTGTGAAGGCTCGCTTTGGCCCAGGGCAAACGAAGCGCCGGGGGAAATCTTAGCAGAGCCCGGCGCCTTTCCACGGTTCAAAGCGTGGAACTGCAGACTCTTTTGCAAAGAAGAGAGCGCCCAGGCAACAGCAGCCCGCACGTTTCTCAGTGAAAGGGAGAACTCCCTGACTTCATCCAGTCCTCTGAGCAAAGCAGGCAGAGGGAGAGAAACTTTCTTTCCTTCCTCTTTCCTGCCACGAATTCCTCATTTGCTCGTGCAAACGCAGGGCTTCTTCGGAAAAACTACGCCGCGGTGCAGGGATCCTTCCAGAGGAGCAACGACATAGTTTGAGCTGGAAGGGCTTGGCAGAGCCGCCGGGGAGAAAAGGCCTCTTGCTATTCTCTTTTCTTTCTTTCTGAATGCGGTCAATTCGCACTTGCCAAAGCAAGGTTTCCCAGCACAAACTACAAAGCAGCAGCTCTCTCCTGGCAGAGGAAATCCCATGCAGTTCTGCCCTTGCGAGATCGTCTTGCTACAGTGAGGCCCAGGGAAAACACACTGCCTAGAGAAATCCTAGCAAAGCCCTGTGTTTCCCCACAGGAATGTATGTCACTTTCAGTTCTTTGCCAGCAACGGAGCTCAGAGGCAACGTCAGATTGTGTGTATCTCAGGGAGAGAAAGAACACTGTGACTTCCCCCGTTCCTCTGACGAAAGCGGTTAGAGGGAGAAAAGCGTCCTCTGCTTTCGCTTTCCCGCAATGAGCTCGGCAGATCTGCCCTTCGCGAAGGGCCGTTTTCCCCCGGAGAACTGCCTCGCCGTAGCCCGGTTCTGGAAGTGGAACGAGTATGCAGTGTTAGCGTTCAGCTATTGTGAAGGCTCGCTTTGGCCCAGGGCAAACGAAGCGCCGGGGGAAATCTTAGCAGAGCCCGGCGCCTTTCCACGGTTCAAAGCGTGGAACTGCAGACTCTTTTGCAAAGAAGAGAGCGCCCAGGCAACAGCAGCCCGCACGTTTCTCAGTGAAAGGGAGAACTCCCTGACTTCATCCAGTCCTCTGAGCAAAGCAGGCAGAGGGAGAGAAACTTTCTTTCCTTCCTCTTTCCTGCCACGAATTCCTCATTTGCTCGTGCAAACGCAGGGCTTCTTCGGAAAAACTACGCCGCGGTGCAGGGATCCTTCCAGAGGAGCAACGACATAGTTTGAGCTGGAAGGGCTTGGCAGAGCCGCCGGGGAGAAAAGGCCTCTTGCTATTCTCTTTTCTTTCTTTCTGAATGCGGTCAATTCGCACTTGCCAAAGCAAGGTTTCCCAGCACAAACTACAAAGCAGCAGCTCTCTCCTGGCAGAGGAAATCCCATGCAGTTCTGCCCTTGCGAGATCGGGTTGCTACAGTGAGGCCCAGGGAAAACACACTGCCTAGAGAAATCCTAGCAAAGCCCTGTGTTTCCCCACAGGAATGTATGTCACTTTCAGTTCTTTGCCAGCAACGGAGCTCAGAGGCAACGTCAGATTGTGTGTATCTCAGGGAGAGAAAGAACACTGTGACTTCCCCCGTTCCTCTGACGAAAGCGGTTAGAGGGAGAAAAGCGTCCTTTGCTTTCGCTTTCCCGCAATGAGCTCGGCAGATCTGCCCTTCGCGAAGGGCCGTTTTCCCCCGGAGAACTGCCTCGCCGTAGCCCGGTTCTGGAAGTGGAACGAGTATGCAGTGTTAGCGTTCAGCTATTGTGAAGGCTCGCTTTGGCCCAGGGCAAACGAAGCGCCGGGGGAAATCTTAGCAGAGCCCGGCGCCTTTCCACGGTTCAAAGCGTGGAACTGCAGACTCTTTTGCAAAGAAGAGAGCGCCCAGGCAACAGCAGCCCGCACGTTTCTCAGTGAAAGGGAGAACTCCCTGACTTCATCCAGTCCTCTGAGCAAAGCAGGCAGAGGGAGAGAAACTTTCTTTCCTTCCTCTTTCCTGCCACGAATTCCTCATTTGCTCGTGCAAACGCAGGGCTTCTTCGGAAAAACTACGCCGCGGTGCAGGGATCCTTCCAGAGGAGCAACGACATAGTTTGAGCTGGAAGGGCTTGGCAGAGCAGCCGGGGAGAAAAGGCCTCTTGCTATTCTCTTTTCTTTCTGCCTGAATGCGGTCAATTCGCACTTGCCAAAGCAAGGTTTCCCAGCACAAACTACAAAGCAGCAGCTCTCTCCTGGCAGAGGAAATCCCATGCAGTTCTGCCCTTGCGAGATCGTGTTGCTACAGTGAGGCCCAGGGAAAACACACTGCCTAGAGAAATCCTAGCAAAGCCCTGTGTTTCCCCACAGGAATGTATGTCACTTTCAGTTCTTTGCCAGCAACGGAGCTCAGAGGCAACGTCAGATTGTGTGTATCTCAGGGAGAGAAAGAACACTGTGACTTCCCCCGTTCCTCTGACGAAAGCGGTTAGAGGGGGAAAAGCGTCCTTTGCTTTCGCTTTCCCGCAATGAGCTCGGCAGATCTGCCCTTCGCGAAGGGCCGTTTTCCCCCGGAGAACTGCCTCGCCGTAGCCCGGTTCTGGAAGTGGAACGAGTATGCAGTGTTAGCGTTCAGCTATTGTGAAGGCTCGCTTTGGCCCAGGGCAAACGAAGCGCCGGGGGAAATCTTAGCAGAGCCCGGCGCCTTTCCACGGTTCAAAGCGTGGAACTGCAGACTCTTTTGCAAAGAAGAGAGCGCCCAGGCAACAGCAGCCCGCACGTTTCTCAGTGAAAGGGAGAACTCCCTGACTTCATCCAGTCCTCTGAGCAAAGCAGGCAGAGGGAGAGAAACTTTCTTTCCTTCCTCTTTCCTGCCACGAATTCCTCATTTGCTCGTGCAAACGCAGGGCTTCTTCGGAAAAACTACGCCGCGGTGCAGGGATCCTTCCAGAGGAGCAACGACATAGTTTGAGCTGGAAGGGCTTGGCAGAGCCGCCGGGGAGAAAAGGCCTCTTGCTATTCTCTTTTCTTTCTTTCTGAATGCGGTCAATTCGCACTTGCCAAAGCAAGGTTTCCCAGCACAAACTACAAAGCAGCAGCTCTCTCCTGGCAGAGGAAATCCCATGCAGTTCTGCCCTTGCGAGATCGTGTTGCTACAGTGAGGCCCAGGGAAAACACACTGCCTACAGAAATCCTAGCAAAGCCCTGTGTTTCCCCACAGGAATGTATGTCACTTTCAGTTCTTTGCCAGCAACGGAGCTCAGAGGCAACGTCAGATTGTGTGTATCTCAGGGAGAGAAAGAACACTGTGACTTCCCCCGTTCCTCTGACGAAAGCGGTTAGAGGGAGAAAAGCGTCCTTTGCTTTCGCTTTCCCGCAATGAGCTCGGCAGATCTGCCCTTCGCGAAGGGCCGTTTTCCCCCGGAGAACTGCCTCGCCGTAGCCCGGTTCTGGAAGTGGAACGAGTATGCAGTGTTAGCGTTCAGCTATTGTGAAGGCTCGCTTTGGCCCAGGGCAAACGAAGCGCCGGGGGAAATCTTAGCAGAGCCCGGCGCCTTTCCACGGTTCAAAGCGTGGAACTGCAGACTCTTTTGCAAAGAAGAGAGCGCCCAGGCAACAGCAGCCCGCACGTTTCTCAGTGAAAGGGAGAACTCCCTGACTTCATCCAGTCCTCTGAGCAAAGCAGGCAGAGGGAGAGAAACTTTCTTTCCTTCCTCTTTCCTGCCACGAATTCCTCATTTGCTCGTGCAAACGCAGGGCTTCTTCGGAAAAACTACGCCGCGGTGCAGGGATCCTTCCAGAGGAGCAACGACATAGTTTGAGCTGGAAGGGCTTGGCAGAGCAGCCGGGGAGAAAAGGCCTCTTGCTATTCTCTTTTCTTTCTGCCTGAATGCGGTCAATTCGCACTTGCCAAAGCAAGGTTTCCCAGCACAAACTACAAAGCAGCAGCTCTCTCCTGGCAGAGGAAATCCCATGCAGTTCTGCCCTTGCGAGATCGTGTTGCTACAGTGAGGCCCAGGGAAAACACACTGCCTAGAGAAATCCTAGCAAAGCCCTGTGTTTCCCCACAGGAATGTATGTCACTTTCAGTTCTTTGCCAGCAACGGAGCTCAGAGGCAACGTCAGATTGTGTGTATCTCAGGGAGAGAAAGAACACTGTGACTTCCCCCGTTCCTCTGACGAAAGCGGTTAGAGGGGGAAAAGCGTCCTTTGCTTTCGCTTTCCCGCAATGAGCTCGGCAGATCTGCCCTTCGCGAAGGGCCGTTTTCCCCCGGAGAACTGCCTCGCCGTAGCCCGGTTCTGGAAGTGGAACGAGTATGCAGTGTTAGCGTTCAGCTATTGTGAAGGCTCGCTTTGGCCCAGGGCAAACGAAGCGCCGGGGGAAATCTTAGCAGAGCCCGGCGCCTTTCCACGGTTCAAAGCGTGGAACTGCAGACTCTTTTGCAAAGAAGAGAGCGCCCAGGCAACAGCAGCCCGCACGTTTCTCAGTGAAAGGGAGAACTCCCTGACTTCATCCAGTCCTCTGAGCAAAGCAGGCAGAGGGAGAGAAACTTTCTTTCCTTCCTCTTTCCTGCCACGAATTCCTCATTTGCTCGTGCAAACGCAGGGCTTCTTCGGAAAAACTACGCCGCGGTGCAGGGATCCTTCCAGAGGAGCAACGACATAGTTTGAGCTGGAAGGGCTTGGCAGAGCCGCCGGGGAGAAAAGGCCTCTTGCTATTCTCTTTTCTTTCTTTCTGAATGCGGTCAATTCGCACTTGCCAAAGCAAGGTTTCCCAGCACAAACTACAAAGCAGCAGCTCTCTCCTGGCAGAGGAAATCCCATGCAGTTCTGCCCTTGCGAGATCGTGTTGCTACAGTGAGGCCCAGGGAAAACACACTGCCTACAGAAATCCTAGCAAAGCCCTGTGTTTCCCCACAGGAATGTATGTCACTTTCAGTTCTTTGCCAGCAACGGAGCTCAGAGGCAACGTCAGATTGTGTGTATCTCAGGGAGAGAAAGAACACTGTGACTTCCCCCGTTCCTCTGACGAAAGCGGTTAGAGGGAGAAAAGCGTCCTTTGCTTTCGCTTTCCCGCAATGAGCTCGGCAGATCTGCCCTTCGCGAAGGGCCGTTTTCCCCCGGAGAACTGCCTCGCCGTAGCCCGGTTCTGGAAGTGGAACGAGTATGCAGTGTTAGCGTTCAGCTATTGTGAAGGCTCGCTTTGGCCCAGGGCAAACGAAGCGCCGGGGGAAATCTTAGCAGAGCCCGGCGCCTTTCCACGGTTCAAAGCGTGGAACTGCAGACTTTTGCAAAGAAGAGAGCGCCCAGGCAACAGCAGCCCGCACGTTTCTCAGTGAAAGGGAGAACTCCCTGACTTCATCCAGTCCTCTGAGCAAAGCAGGCAGAGGGAGAGAAACTTTCTTTCCTTCCTCTTTCCTGCCACGAATTCCTCATTTGCTCGTGCAAACGCAGGGCTTCTTCGGAAAAACTACGCCGCGGTGCAGGGATCCTTCCAGAGGAGCAACGACATAGTTTGAGCTGGAAGGGCTTGGCAGAGCCGCCGGGGAGAAAAGGCCTCTTGCTATTCTCTTTTCTTTCTTTCTGAATGCGGTCAATTCGCACTTGCCAAAGCAAGGTTTCCCAGCACAAACTACAAAGCAGCAGCTCTCTCCTGGCAGAGGAAATCCCATGCAGTTCTGCCCTTGCGAGATCGTCTTGCTACAGTGAGGCCCAGGGAAAACACACTGCCTACAGAAATCCTAGCAAAGCCCTGTGTTTCCCCACAGGAATGTATGTCACTTTCAGTTCTTTGCCAGCAACGGAGCTCAGAGGCAACGTCAGATTGTGTGTATCTCAGGGAGAGAAAGAACACTGTGACTTCCCCCGTTCCTCTGACGAAAGCGGTTAGAGGGAGAAAAGCGTCCTTTGCTTTCACTTTCCCGCAATGAGCTCGGCAGATCTGCCCTTCGCGAAGGGCCGTTTTCCCCCGGAGAACTGCCTCGCCGTAGCCCGGTTCTGGAAGTGGAACGAGTATGCAGTGTTAGCGTTCAGCTATTGTGAAGGCTCGCTTTGGCCCAGGGCAAACGAAGCGCCGGGGGAAATCTTAGCAGAGCCCGGCGCCTTTCCACGGTTCAAAGCGTGGAACTGCAGACTCTTTTGCAAAGAAGAGAGCGCCCAGGCAACAGCAGCCCGCACGTTTCTCAGTGAAAGGGAGAACTCCCTGACTTCATCCAGTCCTCTGAGCAAAGCAGGCAGAGGGAGAGAAACTTTCTTTCCTTCCTCTTTCCTGCCACGAATTCCTCATTTGCTCGTGCAAACGCAGGGCTTCTTCGGAAAAACTACGCCGCGGTGCAGGGATCCTTCCAGAGGAGCAACGACATAGTTTGAGCTGGAAGGGCTTGGCAGAGCAGCCGGGGAGAAAAGGCCTCTTGCTATTCTCTTTTCTTTCTTTCTGAATGCGGTCAATTCGCACTTGCCAAAGCAAGGTTTCCCAGCACAAACTACAAAGCAGCAGCTCTCTCCTGGCAGAGGAAATCCCATGCAGTTCTGCCCTTGCGAGATCGTCTTGCTACAGTGAGGCCCAGGGAAAACACACTGCCTAGAGAAATCCTAGCAAAGCCCTGTGTTTCCCCACAGGAATGTATGTCACTTTCAGTTCTTTGCCAGCAACGGAGCTCAGAGGCAACGTCAGATTGTGTGTATCTCAGGGAGAGAAAGAACACTGTGACTTCCCCCGTTCCTCTGACGAAAGCGGTTAGAGGGAGAAAAGCGTCCTTTGCTTTCGCTTTCCCGCAATGAGCTCGGCAGATCTGCCCTTCGCGAAGGGCCGTTTTCCCCCGGAGAACTGCCTCGCCGTAGCCCGGTTCTGGAAGTGGAACGTGTATGCAGTGTTAGCGTTCAGCTATTGTGAAGGCTCGCTTTGGCCCAGGGCAAACGAAGCGCCGGGGGAAATCTTAGCAGAGCCCGGCGCCTTTCCACGGTTCAAAGCGTGGAACTGCAGACTTTTGCAAAGAAGAGAGCGCCCAGGCAACAGCAGCCCGCACGTTTCTCAGTGAAAGGGAGAACTCCCTGACTTCATCCAGTCCTCTGAGCAAAGCAGGCAGAGGGAGAGAAACTTTCTTTCCTTCCTCTTTCCTGCCACGAATTCCTCATTTGCTCGTGCAAACGCAGGGCTTCTTCGGAAAAACTACGCCGCGGTGCAGGGATCCTTCCAGAGGAGCAACGACATAGTTTGAGCTGGAAGGGCTTGGCAGAGCCGCCGGGGAGAAAAGGCCTCTTGCTATTCTCTTTTCTTTCTTTCTGAATGCGGTCGATTCGCACTTGCCAAAGCAAGGTTTCCCAGCACAAACTACAAAGCAGCAGCTCTCTCCTGGCAGAGGAAATCCCATGCAGTTCTGCCCTTGCGAGATCGTCTTGCTACAGTGAGGCCCAGGGAAAACACACTGCCTAGAGAAATCCTAGCAAAGCCCTGTGTTTCCCCACAGGAATGTATGTCACTTTCAGTTCTTTGCCAGCAACGGAGCTCAGAGGCAACGTCAGATTGTGTGTATCTCAGGGAGAGAAAGAACACTGTGACTTCCCCCGTTCCTCTGACGAAAGCGGTTAGAGGGAGAAAAGCGTCCTCTGCTTTCGCTTTCCCGCAATGAGCTCGGCAGATCTGCCCTTCGCGAAGGGCCGTTTTCCCCCGGAGAACTGCCTCGCCGTAGCCCGGTTCTGGAAGTGGAACGAGTATGCAGTGTTAGCGTTCAGCTATTGTGAAGGCTCGCTTTGGCCCAGGGCAAACGAAGCGCCGGGGGAAATCTTAGCAGAGCCCGGCGCCTTTCCACGGTTCAAAGCGTGGAACTGCAGACTCTTTTGCAAAGAAGAGAGCGCCCAGGCAACAGCAGCCCGCACGTTTCTCAGTGAAAGGGAGAACTCCCTGACTTCATCCAGTCCTCTGAGCAAAGCAGGCAGAGGGAGAGAAACTTTCTTTCCTTCCTCTTTCCTGCCACGAATTCCTCATTTGCTCGTGCAAACGCAGGGCTTCTTCGGAAAAACTACGCCGCGGTGCAGGGATCCTTCCAGAGGAGCAACGACATAGTTTGAGCTGGAAGGGCTTGGCAGAGCCGCCGGGGAGAAAAGGCCTCTTGCTATTCTCTTTTCTTTCTTTCTGAATGCGGTCAATTCGCACTTGCCAAAGCAAGGTTTCCCAGCACAAACTACAAAGCAGCAGCTCTCTCCTGGCAGAGGAAATCCCATGCAGTTCTGCCCTTGCGAGATCGGGTTGCTACAGTGAGGCCCAGGGAAAACACACTGCCTAGAGAAATCCTAGCAAAGCCCTGTGTTTCCCCACAGGAATGTATGTCACTTTCAGTTCTTTGCCAGCAACGGAGCTCAGAGGCAACGTCAGATTGTGTGTATCTCAGGGAGAGAAAGAACACTGTGACTTCCCCCGTTCCTCTGACGAAAGCGGTTAGAGGGAGAAAAGCGTCCTTTGCTTTCGCTTTCCCGCAATGAGCTCGGCAGATCTGCCCTTCGCGAAGGGCCGTTTTCCCCCGGAGAACTGCCTCGCCGTAGCCCGGTTCTGGAAGTGGAACGAGTATGCAGTGTTAGCGTTCAGCTATTGTGAAGGCTCGCTTTGGCCCAGGGCAAACGAAGCGCCGGGGGAAATCTTAGCAGAGCCCGGCGCCTTTCCACGGTTCAAAGCGTGGAACTGCAGACTCTTTTGCAAAGAAGAGAGCGCCCAGGCAACAGCAGCCCGCACGTTTCTCAGTGAAAGGGAGAACTCCCTGACTTCATCCAGTCCTCTGAGCAAAGCAGGCAGAGGGAGAGAAACTTTCTTTCCTTCCTCTTTCCTGCCACGAATTCCTCATTTGCTCGTGCAAACGCAGGGCTTCTTCGGAAAAACTACGCCGCGGTGCAGGGATCCTTCCAGAGGAGCAACGACATAGTTTGAGCTGGAAGGGCTTGGCAGAGCAGCCGGGGAGAAAAGGCCTCTTGCTATTCTCTTTTCTTTCTGCCTGAATGCGGTCAATTCGCACTTGCCAAAGCAAGGTTTCCCAGCACAAACTACAAAGCAGCAGCTCTCTCCTGGCAGAGGAAATCCCATGCAGTTCTGCCCTTGCGAGATCGTGTTGCTACAGTGAGGCCCAGGGAAAACACACTGCCTAGAGAAATCCTAGCAAAGCCCTGTGTTTCCCCACAGGAATGTATGTCACTTTCAGTTCTTTGCCAGCAACGGAGCTCAGAGGCAACGTCAGATTGTGTGTATCTCAGGGAGAGAAAGAACACTGTGACTTCCCCCGTTCCTCTGACGAAAGCGGTTAGAGGGGGAAAAGCGTCCTTTGCTTTCGCTTTCCCGCAATGAGCTCGGCAGATCTGCCCTTCGCGAAGGGCCGTTTTCCCCCGGAGAACTGCCTCGCCGTAGCCCGGTTCTGGAAGTGGAACGAGTATGCAGTGTTAGCGTTCAGCTATTGTGAAGGCTCGCTTTGGCCCAGGGCAAACGAAGCGCCGGGGGAAATCTTAGCAGAGCCCGGCGCCTTTCCACGGTTCAAAGCGTGGAACTGCAGACTCTTTTGCAAAGAAGAGAGCGCCCAGGCAACAGCAGCCCGCACGTTTCTCAGTGAAAGGGAGAACTCCCTGACTTCATCCAGTCCTCTGAGCAAAGCAGGCAGAGGGAGAGAAACTTTCTTTCCTTCCTCTTTCCTGCCACGAATTCCTCATTTGCTCGTGCAAACGCAGGGCTTCTTCGGAAAAACTACGCCGCGGTGCAGGGATCCTTCCAGAGGAGCAACGACATAGTTTGAGCTGGAAGGGCTTGGCAGAGCCGCCGGGGAGAAAAGGCCTCTTGCTATTCTCTTTTCTTTCTTTCTGAATGCGGTCAATTCGCACTTGCCAAAGCAAGGTTTCCCAGCACAAACTACAAAGCAGCAGCTCTCTCCTGGCAGAGGAAATCCCATGCAGTTCTGCCCTTGCGAGATCGTGTTGCTACAGTGAGGCCCAGGGAAAACACACTGCCTACAGAAATCCTAGCAAAGCCCTGTGTTTCCCCACAGGAATGTATGTCACTTTCAGTTCTTTGCCAGCAACGGAGCTCAGAGGCAACGTCAGATTGTGTGTATCTCAGGGAGAGAAAGAACACTGTGACTTCCCCCGTTCCTCTGACGAAAGCGGTTAGAGGGAGAAAAGCGTCCTTTGCTTTCGCTTTCCCGCAATGAGCTCGGCAGATCTGCCCTTCGCGAAGGGCCGTTTTCCCCCGGAGAACTGCCTCGCCGTAGCCCGGTTCTGGAAGTGGAACGAGTATGCAGTGTTAGCGTTCAGCTATTGTGAAGGCTCGCTTTGGCCCAGGGCAAACGAAGCGCCGGGGGAAATCTTAGCAGAGCCCGGCGCCTTTCCACGGTTCAAAGCGTGGAACTGCAGACTCTTTTGCAAAGAAGAGAGCGCCCAGGCAACAGCAGCCCGCACGTTTCTCAGTGAAAGGGAGAACTCCCTGACTTCATCCAGTCCTCTGAGCAAAGCAGGCAGAGGGAGAGAAACTTTCTTTCCTTCCTCTTTCCTGCCACGAATTCCTCATTTGCTCGTGCAAACGCAGGGCTTCTTCGGAAAAACTACGCCGCGGTGCAGGGATCCTTCCAGAGGAGCAACGACATAGTTTGAGCTGGAAGGGCTTGGCAGAGCCGCCGGGGAGAAAAGGCCTCTTGCTATTCTCTTTTCTTTCTTTCTGAATGCGGTCAATTCGCACTTGCCAAAGCAAGGTTTCCCAGCACAAACTACAAAGCAGCAGCTCTCTCCTGGCAGAGGAAATCCCATGCAGTTCTGCCCTTGCGAGATCGTGTTGCTACAGTGAGGCCCAGGGAAAACACACTGCCTACAGAAATCCTAGCAAAGCCCTGTGTTTCCCCACAGGAATGTATGTCACTTTCAGTTCTTTGCCAGCAACGGAGCTCAGAGGCAACGTCAGATTGTGTGTATCTCAGGGAGAGAAAGAACACTGTGACTTCCCCCGTTCCTCTGACGAAAGCGGTTAGAGGGAGAAAAGCGTCCTTTGCTTTCGCTTTCCCGCAATGAGCTCGGCAGATCTGCCCTTCGCGAAGGGCCGTTTTCCCCCGGAGAACTGCCTCGCCGTAGCCCGGTTCTGGAAGTGGAACGAGTATGCAGTGTTAGCGTTCAGCTATTGTGAAGGCTCGCTTTGGCCCAGGGCAAACGAAGCGCCGGGGGAAATCTTAGCAGAGCCCGGCGCCTTTCCACGGTTCAAAGCGTGGAACTGCAGACTCTTTTGCAAAGAAGAGAGCGCCCAGGCAACAGCAGCCCGCACGTTTCTCAGTGAAAGGGAGAACTCCCTGACTTCATCCAGTCCTCTGAGCAAAGCAGGCAGAGGGAGAGAAACTTTCTTTCCTTCCTCTTTCCTGCCACGAATTCCTCATTTGCTCGTGCAAACGCAGGGCTTCTTCGGAAAAACTACGCCGCGGTGCAGGGATCCTTCCAGAGGAGCAACGACATAGTTTGAGCTGGAAGGGCTTGGCAGAGCAGCCGGGGAGAAAAGGCCTCTTGCTATTCTCTTTTCTTTCTGCCTGAATGCGGTCAATTCGCACTTGCCAAAGCAAGGTTTCCCAGCACAAACTACAAAGCAGCAGCTCTCTCCTGGCAGAGGAAATCCCATGCAGTTCTGCCCTTGCGAGATCGTGTTGCTACAGTGAGGCCCAGGGAAAACACACTGCCTAGAGAAATCCTAGCAAAGCCCTGTGTTTCCCCACAGGAATGTATGTCACTTTCAGTTCTTTGCCAGCAACGGAGCTCAGAGGCAACGTCAGATTGTGTGTATCTCAGGGAGAGAAAGAACACTGTGACTTCCCCCGTTCCTCTGACGAAAGCGGTTAGAGGGGGAAAAGCGTCCTTTGCTTTCGCTTTCCCGCAATGAGCTCGGCAGATCTGCCCTTCGCGAAGGGCCGTTTTCCCCCGGAGAACTGCCTCGCCGTAGCCCGGTTCTGGAAGTGGAACGAGTATGCAGTGTTAGCGTTCAGCTATTGTGAAGGCTCGCTTTGGCCCAGGGCAAACGAAGCGCCGGGGGAAATCTTAGCAGAGCCCGGCGCCTTTCCACGGTTCAAAGCGTGGAACTGCAGACTCTTTTGCAAAGAAGAGAGCGCCCAGGCAACAGCAGCCCGCACGTTTCTCAGTGAAAGGGAGAACTCCCTGACTTCATCCAGTCCTCTGAGCAAAGCAGGCAGAGGGAGAGAAACTTTCTTTCCTTCCTCTTTCCTGCCACGAATTCCTCATTTGCTCGTGCAAACGCAGGGCTTCTTCGGAAAAACTACGCCGCGGTGCAGGGATCCTTCCAGAGGAGCAACGACATAGTTTGAGCTGGAAGGGCTTGGCAGAGCCGCCGGGGAGAAAAGGCCTCTTGCTATTCTCTTTTCTTTCTTTCTGAATGCGGTCAATTCGCACTTGCCAAAGCAAGGTTTCCCAGCACAAACTACAAAGCAGCAGCTCTCTCCTGGCAGAGGAAATCCCATGCAGTTCTGCCCTTGCGAGATCGTGTTGCTACAGTGAGGCCCAGGGAAAACACACTGCCTACAGAAATCCTAGCAAAGCCCTGTGTTTCCCCACAGGAATGTATGTCACTTTCAGTTCTTTGCCAGCAACGGAGCTCAGAGGCAACGTCAGATTGTGTGTATCTCAGGGAGAGAAAGAACACTGTGACTTCCCCCGTTCCTCTGACGAAAGCGGTTAGAGGGAGAAAAGCGTCCTTTGCTTTCGCTTTCCCGCAATGAGCTCGGCAGATCTGCCCTTCGCGAAGGGCCGTTTTCCCCCGGAGAACTGCCTCGCCGTAGCCCGGTTCTGGAAGTGGAACGAGTATGCAGTGTTAGCGTTCAGCTATTGTGAAGGCTCGCTTTGGCCCAGGGCAAACGAAGCGCCGGGGGAAATCTTAGCAGAGCCCGGCGCCTTTCCACGGTTCAAAGCGTGGAACTGCAGACTCTTTTGCAAAGAAGAGAGCGCCCAGGCAACAGCAGCCCGCACGTTTCTCAGTGAAAGGGAGAACTCCCTGACTTCATCCAGTCCTCTGAGCAAAGCAGGCAGAGGGAGAGAAACTTTCTTTCCTTCCTCTTTCCTGCCACGAATTCCTCATTTGCTCGTGCAAACGCAGGGCTTCTTCGGAAAAACTACGCCGCGGTGCAGGGATCCTTCCAGAGGAGCAACGACATAGTTTGAGCTGGAAGGGCTTGGCAGAGCCGCCGGGGAGAAAAGGCCTCTTGCTATTCTCTTTTCTTTCTTTCTGAATGCGGTCAATTCGCACTTGCCAAAGCAAGGTTTCCCAGCACAAACTACAAAGCAGCAGCTCTCTCCTGGCAGAGGAAATCCCATGCAGTTCTGCCCTTGCGAGATCGTGTTGCTACAGTGAGGCCCAGGGAAAACACACTGCCTACAGAAATCCTAGCAAAGCCCTGTGTTTCCCCACAGGAATGTATGTCACTTTCAGTTCTTTGCCAGCAACGGAGCTCAGAGGCAACGTCAGATTGTGTGTATCTCAGGGAGAGAAAGAACACTGTGACTTCCCCCGTTCGTCTGACGAAAGCGGTTAGAGGGGGAAAAGCGTCCTTTGCTTTCGCTTTCCCGCAATGAGCTCGGCAGATCTGCCCTTCGCGAAGGGCCGTTTTCCCCCGGAGAACTGCCTCGCCGTAGCCCGGTTCTGGAAGTGGAACGAGTATGCAGTGTTAGCGTTCAGCTATTGTGAAGGCTCGCTTTGGCCCAGGGCAAACGAAGCGCCGGGGGAAATCTTAGCAGAGCCCGGCGCCTTTCCACGGTTCAAAGCGTGGAACTGCAGACTCTTTTGCAAAGAAGAGAGCGCCCAGGCAACAGCAGCCCGCACGTTTCTCAGTGAAAGGGAGAACTCCCTGACTTCATCCAGTCCTCTGAGCAAAGCAGGCAGAGGGAGAGAAACTTTCTTTCCTTCCTCTTTCCTGCCACGAATTCCTCATTTGCTCGTGCAAACGCAGGGCTTCTTCGGAAAAACTACGCCGCGGTGCAGGGATCCTTCCAGAGGAGCAACGACATAGTTTGAGCTGGAAGGGCTTGGCAGAGCAGCCGGGGAGAAAAGGCCTCTTGCTATTCTCTTTTCTTTCTTTCTGAATGCGGTCGATTCGCACTTGCCAAAGCAAGGTTTCCCAGCACAAACTACAAAGCAGCAGCTCTCTCCTGGCAGAGGAAATCCCATGCAGTTCTGCCCTTGCGAGATCGTCTTGCTACAGTGAGGCCCAGGGAAAACACACTGCCTAGAGAAATCCTAGCAAAGCCCTGTGTTTCCCCACAGGAATGTATGTCACTTTCAGTTCTTTGCCAGCAACGGAGCTCAGAGGCAACGTCAGATTGTGTGTATCTCAGGGAGAGAAAGAACACTGTGACTTCCCCCGTTCCTCTGACGAAAGCGGTTAGAGGGAGAAAAGCGTCCTTTGCTTTCGCTTTCCCGCAATGAGCTCGGCAGATCTGCCCTTCGCGAAGGGCCGTTTTCCCCCGGAGAACTGCCTCGCCGTAGCCCGGTTCTGGAAGTGGAACGAGTATGCAGTGTTAGCGTTCAGCTATTGTGAAGGCTCGCTTTGGCCCAGGGCAAACGAAGCGCCGGGGGAAATCTTAGCAGAGCCCGGCGCCTTTCCACGGTTCAAAGCGTGGAACTGCAGACTTTTGCAAAGAAGAGAGCGCCCAGGCAACAGCAGCCCGCACGTTTCTCAGTGAAAGGGAGAACTCCCTGACTTCATCCAGTCCTCTGAGCAAAGCAGGCAGAGGGAGAGAAACTTTCTTTCCTTCCTCTTTCCTGCCACGAATTCCTCATTTGCTCGTGCAAACGCAGGGCTTCTTCGGAAAAACTACGCCGCGGTGCAGGGATCCTTCCAGAGGAGCAACGACATAGTTTGAGCTGGAAGGGCTTGGCAGAGCCGCCGGGGAGAAAAGGCCTCTTGCTATTCTCTTTTCTTTCTTTCTGAATGCGGTCAATTCGCACTTGCCAAAGCAAGGTTTCCCAGCACAAACTACAAAGCAGCAGCTCTCTCCTGGCAGAGGAAATCCCATGCAGTTCTGCCCTTGCGAGATCGTCTTGCTACAGTGAGGCCCAGGGAAAACACACTGCCTACAGAAATCCTAGCAAAGCCCTGTGTTTCCCCACAGGAATGTATGTCACTTTCAGTTCTTTGCCAGCAACGGAGCTCAGAGGCAACGTCAGATTGTGTGTATCTCAGGGAGAGAAAGAACACTGTGACTTCCCCCGTTCCTCTGACGAAAGCGGTTAGAGGGAGAAAAGCGTCCTTTGCTTTCACTTTCCCGCAATGAGCTCGGCAGATCTGCCCTTCGCGAAGGGCCGTTTTCCCCCGGAGAACTGCCTCGCCGTAGCCCGGTTCTGGAAGTGGAACGAGTATGCAGTGTTAGCGTTCAGCTATTGTGAAGGCTCGCTTTGGCCCAGGGCAAACGAAGCGCCGGGGGAAATCTTAGCAGAGCCCGGCGCCTTTCCACGGTTCAAAGCGTGGAACTGCAGACTCTTTTGCAAAGAAGAGAGCGCCCAGGCAACAGCAGCCCGCACGTTTCTCAGTGAAAGGGAGAACTCCCTGACTTCATCCAGTCCTCTGAGCAAAGCAGGCAGAGGGAGAGAAACTTTCTTTCCTTCCTCTTTCCTGCCACGAATTCCTCATTTGCTCGTGCAAACGCAGGGCTTCTTCGGAAAAACTACGCCGCGGTGCAGGGATCCTTCCAGAGGAGCAACGACATAGTTTGAGCTGGAAGGGCTTGGCAGAGCAGCCGGGGAGAAAAGGCCTCTTGCTATTCTCTTTTCTTTCTTTCTGAATGCGGTCAATTCGCACTTGCCAAAGCAAGGTTTCCCAGCACAAACTACAAAGCAGCAGCTCTCTCCTGGCAGAGGAAATCCCATGCAGTTCTGCCCTTGCGAGATCGTCTTGCTACAGTGAGGCCCAGGGAAAACACACTGCCTAGAGAAATCCTAGCAAAGCCCTGTGTTTCCCCACAGGAATGTATGTCACTTTCAGTTCTTTGCCAGCAACGGAGCTCAGAGGCAACGTCAGATTGTGTGTATCTCAGGGAGAGAAAGAACACTGTGACTTCCCCCGTTCCTCTGACGAAAGCGGTTAGAGGGAGAAAAGCGTCCTTTGCTTTCGCTTTCCCGCAATGAGCTCGGCAGATCTGCCCTTCGCGAAGGGCCGTTTTCCCCCGGAGAACTGCCTCGCCGTAGCCCGGTTCTGGAAGTGGAACGAGTATGCAGTGTTAGCGTTCAGCTATTGTGAAGGCTCGCTTTGGCCCAGGGCAAACGAAGCGCCGGGGGAAATCTTAGCAGAGCCCGGCGCCTTTCCACGGTTCAAAGCGTGGAACTGCAGACTTTTGCAAAGAAGAGAGCGCCCAGGCAACAGCAGCCCGCACGTTTCTCAGTGAAAGGGAGAACTCCCTGACTTCATCCAGTCCTCTGAGCAAAGCAGGCAGAGGGAGAGAAACTTTCTTTCCTTCCTCTTTCCTGCCACGAATTCCTCATTTGCTCGTGCAAACGCAGGGCTTCTTCGGAAAAACTACGCCGCGGTGCAGGGATCCTTCCAGAGGAGCAACGACATAGTTTGAGCTGGAAGGGCTTGGCAGAGCCGCCGGGGAGAAAAGGCCTCTTGCTATTCTCTTTTCTTTCTTTCTGAATGCGGTCAATTCGCACTTGCCAAAGCAAGGTTTCCCAGCACAAACTACAAAGCAGCAGCTCTCTCCTGGCAGAGGAAATCCCATGCAGTTCTGCCCTTGCGAGATCGGGTTGCTACAGTGAGGCCCAGGGAAAACACACTGCCTACAGAAATCCTAGCAAAGCCCTGTGTTTCCCCACAGGAATGTATGTCACTTTCAGTTCTTTGCCAGCAACGGAGCTCAGAGGCAACGTCAGATTGTGTGTATCTCAGGGAGAGAAAGAACACTGTGACTTCCCCCGTTCCTCTGACGAAAGCGGTTAGAGGGAGAAAAGCGTCCTTTGCTTTCGCTTTCCCGCAATGAGCTCGGCAGATCTGCCCTTCGCGAAGGGCCGTTTTCCCCCGGAGAACTGCCTCGCCGTAGCCCGGTTCTGGAAGTGGAACGAGTATGCAGTGTTAGCGTTCAGCTATTGTGAAGGCTCGCTTTGGCCCAGGGCAAACGAAGCGCCGGGGGAAATCTTAGCAGAGCCCGGCGCCTTTCCACGGTTCAAAGCGTGGAACTGCAGACTCTTTTGCAAAGAAGAGAGCGCCCAGGCAACAGCAGCCCGCACGTTTCTCAGTGAAAGGGAGAACTCCCTGACTTCATCCAGTCCTCTGAGCAAAGCAGGCAGAGGGAGAGAAACTTTCTTTCCTTCCTCTTTCCTGCCACGAATTCCTCATTTGCTCGTGCAAACGCAGGGCTTCTTCGGAAAAACTACGCCGCGGTGCAGGGATCCTTCCAGAGGAGCAACGACATAGTTTGAGCTGGAAGGGCTTGGCAGAGCAGCCGGGGAGAAAAGGCCTCTTGCTATTCTCTTTTCTTTCTTTCTGAATGCGGTCAATTCGCACTTGCCAAAGCAAGGTTTCCCAGCACAAACTACAAAGCAGCAGCTCTCTCCTGGCAGAGGAAATCCCATGCAGTTCTGCCCTTGCGAGATCGTGTTGCTACAGTGAGGCCCAGGGAAAACACACTGCCTAGAGAAATCCTAGCAAAGCCCTGTGTTTCCCCACAGGAATGTATGTCACTTTCAGTTCTTTGCCAGCAACGGAGCTCAGAGGCAACGTCAGATTGTGTGTATCTCAGGGAGAGAAAGAACACTGTGACTTCCCCCGTTCCTCTGACGAAAGCGGTTAGAGGGAGAAAAGCGTCCTTTGCTTTCGCTTTCCCGCAATGAGCTCGGCAGATCTGCCCTTCGCGAAGGGCCGTTTTCCCCCGGAGAACTGCCTCGCCGTAGCCCGGTTCTGGAAGTGGAACGAGTATGCAGTGTTAGCGTTCAGCTATTGTGAAGGCTCGCTTTGGCCCAGGGCAAACGAAGCGCCGGGGGAAATCTTAGCAGAGCCCGGCGCCTTTCCACGGTTCAAAGCGTGGAACTGCAGACTTTTGCAAAGAAGAGAGCGCCCAGGCAACAGCAGCCCGCACGTTTCTCAGTGAAAGGGAGAACTCCCTGACTTCATCCAGTCCTCTGAGCAAAGCAGGCAGAGGGAGAGAAACTTTCTTTCCTTCCTCTTTCCTGCCACGAATTCCTCATTTGCTCGTGCAAACGCAGGGCTTCTTCGGAAAAACTACGCCGCGGTGCAGGGATCCTTCCAGAGGAGCAACGACATAGTTTGAGCTGGAAGGGCTTGGCAGAGCAGCCGGGGAGAAAAGGCCTCTTGCTATTCTCTTTTCTTTCTTTCTGAATGCGGTCAATTCGCACTTGCCAAAGCAAGGTTTCCCAGCACAAACTACAAAGCAGCAGCTCTCTCCTGGCAGAGGAAATCCCATGCAGTTCTGCCCTTGCGAGATCGGGTTGCTACAGTGAGGCCCAGGGAAAACACACTGCCTACAGAAATCCTAGCAAAGCCCTGTGTTTCCCCACAGGAATGTATGTCACTTTCAGTTCTTTGCCAGCAACGGAGCTCAGAGGCAACGTCAGATTGTGTGTATCTCAGGGAGAGAAAGAACACTGTGACTTCCCCCGTTCCTCTGACGAAAGCGGTTAGAGGGAGAAAAGCGTCCTTTGCTTTCGCTTTCCCGCAATGAGCTCGGCAGATCTGCCCTTCGCGAAGGGCCGTTTTCCCCCGGAGAACTGCCTCGCCGTAGCCCGGTTCTGGAAGTGGAACGAGTATGCAGTGTTAGCGTTCAGCTATTGTGAAGGCTCGCTTTGGCCCAGGGCAAACGAAGCGCCGGGGGAAATCTTAGCAGAGCCCGGCGCCTTTCCACGGTTCAAAGCGTGGAACTGCAGACTCTTTTGCAAAGAAGAGAGCGCCCAGGCAACAGCAGCCCGCACGTTTCTCAGTGAAAGGGAGAACTCCCTGACTTCATCCAGTCCTCTGAGCAAAGCAGGCAGAGGGAGAGAAACTTTCTTTCCTTCCTCTTTCCTGCCACGAATTCCTCATTTGCTCGTGCAAACGCAGGGCTTCTTCGGAAAAACTACGCCGCGGTGCAGGGATCCTTCCAGAGGAGCAACGACATAGTTTGAGCTGGAAGGGCTTGGCAGAGCAGCCGGGGAGAAAAGGCCTCTTGCTATTCTCTTTTCTTTCTGCCTGAATGCGGTCAATTCGCACTTGCCAAAGCAAGGTTTCCCAGCACAAACTACAAAGCAGCAGCTCTCTCCTGGCAGAGGAAATCCCATGCAGTTCTGCCCTTGCGAGATCGTGTTGCTACAGTGAGGCCCAGGGAAAACACACTGCCTAGAGAAATCCTAGCAAAGCCCTGTGTTTCCCCACAGGAATGTATGTCACTTTCAGTTCTTTGCCAGCAACGGAGCTCAGAGGCAACGTCAGATTGTGTGTATCTCAGGGAGAGAAAGAACACTGTGACTTCCCCCGTTCCTCTGACGAAAGCGGTTAGAGGGAGAAAAGCGTCCTTTGCTTTCGCTTTCCCGCAATGAGCTCGGCAGATCTGCCCTTCGCGAAGGGCCGTTTTCCCCCGGAGAACTGCCTCGCCGTAGCCCGGTTCTGGAAGTGGAACGAGTATGCAGTGTTAGCGTTCAGCTATTGTGAAGGCTCGCTTTGGCCCAGGGCAAACGAAGCGCCGGGGGAAATCTTAGCAGAGCCCGGCGCCTTTCCACGGTTCAAAGCGTGGAACTGCAGACTCTTTTGCAAAGAAGAGAGCGCCCAGGCAACAGCGGCCCGCACGTTTCTCAGTGAAAGGGAGAACTCCCTGACTTCATCCAGTCCTCTGAGCAAAGCAGGCAGAGGGAGAGAAACTTTCTTTCCTTCCTCTTTCCTGCCACGAATTCCTCATTTGCTCGTGCAAACGCAGGGCTTCTTCGGAAAAACTACGCCGCGGTGCAGGGATCCTTCCAGAGGAGCAACGACATAGTTTGAGCTGGAAGGGCTTGGCAGAGCCGCCGGGGAGAAAAGGCCTCTTGCTATTCTCTTTTCTTTCTTTCTGAATGCGGTCAATTCGCACTTGCCAAAGCAAGGTTTCCCAGCACAAACTACAAAGCAGCAGCTCTCTCCTGGCAGAGGAAATCCCATGCAGTTCTGCCCTTGCGAGATCGTGTTGCTACAGTGAGGCCCAGGGAAAACACACTGCCTACAGAAATCCTAGCAAAGCCCTGTGTTTCCCCACAGGAATGTATGTCACTTTCAGTTCTTTGCCAGCAACGGAGCTCAGAGGCAACGTCAGATTGTGTGTATCTCAGGGAGAGAAAGAACACTGTGACTTCCCCCGTTCCTCTGACGAAAGCGGTTAGAGGGAGAAAAGCGTCCTCTGCTTTCGCTTTCCCGCAATGAGCTCGGCAGATCTGCCCTTCGCGAAGGGCCGTTTTCCCCCGGAGAACTGCCTCGCCGTAGCCCGGTTCTGGAAGTGGAACGAGTATGCAGTGTTAGCGTTCAGCTATTGTGAAGGCTCGCTTTGGCCCAGGGCAAACGAAGCGCCGGGGGAAATCTTAGCAGAGCCCGGCGCCTTTCCACGGTTCAAAGCGTGGAACTGCAGACTCTTTTGCAAAGAAGAGAGCGCCCAGGCAACAGCAGCCCGCACGTTTCTCAGTGAAAGGGAGAACTCCCTGACTTCATCCAGTCCTCTGAGCAAAGCAGGCAGAGGGAGAGAAACTTTCTTTCCTTCCTCTTTCCTGCCACGAATTCCTCATTTGCTCGTGCAAACGCAGGGCTTCTTCGGAAAAACTACGCCGCGGTGCAGGGATCCTTCCAGAGGAGCAACGACATAGTTTGAGCTGGAAGGGCTTGGCAGAGCAGCCGGGGAGAAAAGGCCTCTTGCTATTCTCTTTTCTTTCTGCCTGAATGCGGTCAATTCGCACTTGCCAAAGCAAGGTTTCCCAGCACAAACTACAAAGCAGCAGCTCTCTCCTGGCAGAGGAAATCCCATGCAGTTCTGCCCTTGCGAGATCGGGTTGCTACAGTGAGGCCCAGGGAAAACACACTGCCTACAGAAATCCTAGCAAAGCCCTGTGTTTCCCCACAGGAATGTATGTCACTTTCAGTTCTTTGCCAGCAACGGAGCTCAGAGGCAACGTCAGATTGTGTGTATCTCAGGGAGAGAAAGAACACTGTGACTTCCCCCGTTCCTCTGACGAAAGCGGTTAGAGGGAGAAAAGCGTCCTTTGCTTTCGCTTTCCCGCAATGAGCTCGGCAGATCTGCCCTTCGCGAAGGGCCGTTTTCCCCCGGAGAACTGCCTCGCCGTAGCCCGGTTCTGGAAGTGGAACGAGTATGCAGTGTTAGCGTTCAGCTATTGTGAAGGCTCGCTTTGGCCCAGGGCAAACGAAGCGCCGGGGGAAATCTTAGCAGAGCCCGGCGCCTTTCCACGGTTCAAAGCGTGGAACTGCAGACTCTTTTGCAAAGAAGAGAGCGCCCAGGCAACAGCAGCCCGCACGTTTCTCAGTGAAAGGGAGAACTCCCTGACTTCATCCAGTCCTCTGAGCAAAGCAGGCAGAGGGAGAGAAACTTTCTTTCCTTCCTCTTTCCTGCCACGAATTCCTCATTTGCTCGTGCAAACGCAGGGCTTCTTCGGAAAAACTACGCCGCGGTGCAGGGATCCTTCCAGAGGAGCAACGACATAGTTTGAGCTGGAAGGGCTTGGCAGAGCCGCCGGGGAGAAAAGGCCTCTTGCTATTCTCTTTTCTTTCTTTCTGAATGCGGTCAATTCGCACTTGCCAAAGCAAGGTTTCCCAGCACAAACTACAAAGCAGCAGCTCTCTCCTGGCAGAGGAAATCCCATGCAGTTCTGCCCTTGCGAGATCGTGTTGCTACAGTGAGGCCCAGGGAAAACACACTGCCTAGAGAAATCCTAGCAAAGCCCTGTGTTTCCCCACAGGAATGTATGTCACTTTCAGTTCTTTGCCAGCAACGGAGCTCAGAGGCAACGTCAGATTGTGTGTATCTCAGGGAGAGAAAGAACACTGTGACTTCCCCCGTTCCTCTGACGAAAGCGGTTAGAGGGAGAAAAGCGTCCTCTGCTTTCGCTTTCCCGCAATGAGCTCGGCAGATCTGCCCTTCGCGAAGGGCCGTTTTCCCCCGGAGAACTGCCTCGCCGTAGCCCGGTTCTGGAAGTGGAACGAGTATGCAGTGTTAGCGTTCAGCTATTGTGAAGGCTCGCTTTGGCCCAGGGCAAACGAAGCGCCGGGGGAAATCTTAGCAGAGCCCGGCGCCTTTCCACGGTTCAAAGCGTGGAACTGCAGACTCTTTTGCAAAGAAGAGAGCGCCCAGGCAACAGCAGCCCGCACGTTTCTCAGTGAAAGGGAGAACTCCCTGACTTCATCCAGTCCTCTGAGCAAAGCAGGCAGAGGGAGAGAAACTTTCTTTCCTTCCTCTTTCCTGCCACGAATTCCTCATTTGCTCGTGCAAACGCAGGGCTTCTTCGGAAAAACTACGCCGCGGTGCAGGGATCCTTCCAGAGGAGCAACGACATAGTTTGAGCTGGAAGGGCTTGGCAGAGCCGCCGGGGAGAAAAGGCCTCTTGCTATTCTCTTTTCTTTCTTTCTGAATGCGGTCAATTCGCACTTGCCAAAGCAAGGTTTCCCAGCACAAACTACAAAGCAGCAGCTCTCTCCTGGCAGAGGAAATCCCATGCAGTTCTGCCCTTGCGAGATCGGGTTGCTACAGTGAGGCCCAGGGAAAACACACTGCCTAGAGAAATCCTAGCAAAGCCCTGTGTTTCCCCACAGGAATGTATGTCACTTTCAGTTCTTTGCCAGCAACGGAGCTCAGAGGCAACGTCAGATTGTGTGTATCTCAGGGAGAGAAAGAACACTGTGACTTCCCCCGTTCCTCTGACGAAAGCGGTTAGAGGGAGAAAAGCGTCCTTTGCTTTCGCTTTCCCGCAATGAGCTCGGCAGATCTGCCCTTCGCGAAGGGCCGTTTTCCCCCGGAGAACTGCCTCGCCGTAGCCCGGTTCTGGAAGTGGAACGAGTATGCAGTGTTAGCGTTCAGCTATTGTGAAGGCTCGCTTTGGCCCAGGGCAAACGAAGCGCCGGGGGAAATCTTAGCAGAGCCCGGCGCCTTTCCACGGTTCAAAGCGTGGAACTGCAGACTCTTTTGCAAAGAAGAGAGCGCCCAGGCAACAGCAGCCCGCACGTTTCTCAGTGAAAGGGAGAACTCCCTGACTTCATCCAGTCCTCTGAGCAAAGCAGGCAGAGGGAGAGAAACTTTCTTTCCTTCCTCTTTCCTGCCACGAATTCCTCATTTGCTCGTGCAAACGCAGGGCTTCTTCGGAAAAACTACGCCGCGGTGCAGGGATCCTTCCAGAGGAGCAACGACATAGTTTGAGCTGGAAGGGCTTGGCAGAGCAGCCGGGGAGAAAAGGCCTCTTGCTATTCTCTTTTCTTTCTGCCTGAATGCGGTCAATTCGCACTTGCCAAAGCAAGGTTTCCCAGCACAAACTACAAAGCAGCAGCTCTCTCCTGGCAGAGGAAATCCCATGCAGTTCTGCCCTTGCGAGATCGTGTTGCTACAGTGAGGCCCAGGGAAAACACACTGCCTAGAGAAATCCTAGCAAAGCCCTGTGTTTCCCCACAGGAATGTATGTCACTTTCAGTTCTTTGCCAGCAACGGAGCTCAGAGGCAACGTCAGATTGTGTGTATCTCAGGGAGAGAAAGAACACTGTGACTTCCCCCGTTCCTCTGACGAAAGCGGTTAGAGGGAGAAAAGCGTCCTTTGCTTTCGCTTTCCCGCAATGAGCTCGGCAGATCTGCCCTTCGCGAAGGGCCGTTTTCCCCCGGAGAACTGCCTCGCCGTAGCCCGGTTCTGGAAGTGGAACGAGTATGCAGTGTTAGCGTTCAGCTATTGTGAAGGCTCGCTTTGGCCCAGGGCAAACGAAGCGCCGGGGGAAATCTTAGCAGAGCCCGGCGCCTTTCCACGGTTCAAAGCGTGGAACTGCAGACTTTTGCAAAGAAGAGAGCGCCCAGGCAACAGCAGCCCGCACGTTTCTCAGTGAAAGGGAGAACTCCCTGACTTCATCCAGTCCTCTGAGCAAAGCAGGCAGAGGGAGAGAAACTTTCTTTCCTTCCTCTTTCCTGCCACGAATTCCTCATTTGCTCGTGCAAACGCAGGGCTTCTTCGGAAAAACTACGCCGCGGTGCAGGGATCCTTCCAGAGGAGCAACGACATAGTTTGAGCTGGAAGGGCTTGGCAGAGCCGCCGGGGAGAAAAGGCCTCTTGCTATTCTCTTTTCTTTCTTTCTGAATGCGGTCAATTCGCACTTGCCAAAGCAAGGTTTCCCAGCACAAACTACAAAGCAGCAGCTCTCTCCTGGCAGAGGAAATCCCATGCAGTTCTGCCCTTGCGAGATCGGGTTGCTACAGTGAGGCCCAGGGAAAACACACTGCCTACAGAAATCCTAGCAAAGCCCTGTGTTTCCCCACAGGAATGTATGTCACTTTCAGTTCTTTGCCAGCAACGGAGCTCAGAGGCAACGTCAGATTGTGTGTATCTCAGGGAGAGAAAGAACACTGTGACTTCCCCCGTTCCTCTGACGAAAGCGGTTAGAGGGAGAAAAGCGTCCTTTGCTTTCGCTTTCCCGCAATGAGCTCGGCAGATCTGCCCTTCGCGAAGGGCCGTTTTCCCCCGGAGAACTGCCTCGCCGTAGCCCGGTTCTGGAAGTGGAACGAGTATGCAGTGTTAGCGTTCAGCTATTGTGAAGGCTCGCTTTGGCCCAGGGCAAACGAAGCGCCGGGGGAAATCTTAGCAGAGCCCGGCGCCTTTCCACGGTTCAAAGCGTGGAACTGCAGACTCTTTTGCAAAGAAGAGAGCGCCCAGGCAACAGCAGCCCGCACGTTTCTCAGTGAAAGGGAGAACTCCCTGACTTCATCCAGTCCTCTGAGCAAAGCAGGCAGAGGGAGAGAAACTTTCTTTCCTTCCTCTTTCCTGCCACGAATTCCTCATTTGCTCGTGCAAACGCAGGGCTTCTTCGGAAAAACTACGCCGCGGTGCAGGGATCCTTCCAGAGGAGCAACGACATAGTTTGAGCTGGAAGGGCTTGGCAGAGCAGCCGGGGAGAAAAGGCCTCTTGCTATTCTCTTTTCTTTCTTTCTGAATGCGGTCAATTCGCACTTGCCAAAGCAAGGTTTCCCAGCACAAACTACAAAGCAGCAGCTCTCTCCTGGCAGAGGAAATCCCATGCAGTTCTGCCCTTGCGAGATCGTGTTGCTACAGTGAGGCCCAGGGAAAACACACTGCCTAGAGAAATCCTAGCAAAGCCCTGTGTTTCCCCACAGGAATGTATGTCACTTTCAGTTCTTTGCCAGCAACGGAGCTCAGAGGCAACGTCAGATTGTGTGTATCTCAGGGAGAGAAAGAACACTGTGACTTCCCCCGTTCCTCTGACGAAAGCGGTTAGAGGGAGAAAAGCGTCCTTTGCTTTCGCTTTCCCGCAATGAGCTCGGCAGATCTGCCCTTCGCGAAGGGCCGTTTTCCCCCGGAGAACTGCCTCGCCGTAGCCCGGTTCTGGAAGTGGAACGAGTATGCAGTGTTAGCGTTCAGCTATTGTGAAGGCTCGCTTTGGCCCAGGGCAAACGAAGCGCCGGGGGAAATCTTAGCAGAGCCCGGCGCCTTTCCACGGTTCAAAGCGTGGAACTGCAGACTTTTGCAAAGAAGAGAGCGCCCAGGCAACAGCAGCCCGCACGTTTCTCAGTGAAAGGGAGAACTCCCTGACTTCATCCAGTCCTCTGAGCAAAGCAGGCAGAGGGAGAGAAACTTTCTTTCCTTCCTCTTTCCTGCCACGAATTCCTCATTTGCTCGTGCAAACGCAGGGCTTCTTCGGAAAAACTACGCCGCGGTGCAGGGATCCTTCCAGAGGAGCAACGACATAGTTTGAGCTGGAAGGGCTTGGCAGAGCAGCCGGGGAGAAAAGGCCTCTTGCTATTCTCTTTTCTTTCTTTCTGAATGCGGTCAATTCGCACTTGCCAAAGCAAGGTTTCCCAGCACAAACTACAAAGCAGCAGCTCTCTCCTGGCAGAGGAAATCCCATGCAGTTCTGCCCTTGCGAGATCGGGTTGCTACAGTGAGGCCCAGGGAAAACACACTGCCTACAGAAATCCTAGCAAAGCCCTGTGTTTCCCCACAGGAATGTATGTCACTTTCAGTTCTTTGCCAGCAACGGAGCTCAGAGGCAACGTCAGATTGTGTGTATCTCAGGGAGAGAAAGAACACTGTGACTTCCCCCGTTCCTCTGACGAAAGCGGTTAGAGGGAGAAAAGCGTCCTTTGCTTTCGCTTTCCCGCAATGAGCTCGGCAGATCTGCCCTTCGCGAAGGGCCGTTTTCCCCCGGAGAACTGCCTCGCCGTAGCCCGGTTCTGGAAGTGGAACGAGTATGCAGTGTTAGCGTTCAGCTATTGTGAAGGCTCGCTTTGGCCCAGGGCAAACGAAGCGCCGGGGGAAATCTTAGCAGAGCCCGGCGCCTTTCCACGGTTCAAAGCGTGGAACTGCAGACTCTTTTGCAAAGAAGAGAGCGCCCAGGCAACAGCAGCCCGCACGTTTCTCAGTGAAAGGGAGAACTCCCTGACTTCATCCAGTCCTCTGAGCAAAGCAGGCAGAGGGAGAGAAACTTTCTTTCCTTCCTCTTTCCTGCCACGAATTCCTCATTTGCTCGTGCAAACGCAGGGCTTCTTCGGAAAAACTACGCCGCGGTGCAGGGATCCTTCCAGAGGAGCAACGACATAGTTTGAGCTGGAAGGGCTTGGCAGAGCAGCCGGGGAGAAAAGGCCTCTTGCTATTCTCTTTTCTTTCTGCCTGAATGCGGTCAATTCGCACTTGCCAAAGCAAGGTTTCCCAGCACAAACTACAAAGCAGCAGCTCTCTCCTGGCAGAGGAAATCCCATGCAGTTCTGCCCTTGCGAGATCGTGTTGCTACAGTGAGGCCCAGGGAAAACACACTGCCTAGAGAAATCCTAGCAAAGCCCTGTGTTTCCCCACAGGAATGTATGTCACTTTCAGTTCTTTGCCAGCAACGGAGCTCAGAGGCAACGTCAGATTGTGTGTATCTCAGGGAGAGAAAGAACACTGTGACTTCCCCCGTTCCTCTGACGAAAGCGGTTAGAGGGAGAAAAGCGTCCTTTGCTTTCGCTTTCCCGCAATGAGCTCGGCAGATCTGCCCTTCGCGAAGGGCCGTTTTCCCCCGGAGAACTGCCTCGCCGTAGCCCGGTTCTGGAAGTGGAACGAGTATGCAGTGTTAGCGTTCAGCTATTGTGAAGGCTCGCTTTGGCCCAGGGCAAACGAAGCGCCGGGGGAAATCTTAGCAGAGCCCGGCGCCTTTCCACGGTTCAAAGCGTGGAACTGCAGACTCTTTTGCAAAGAAGAGAGCGCCCAGGCAACAGCGGCCCGCACGTTTCTCAGTGAAAGGGAGAACTCCCTGACTTCATCCAGTCCTCTGAGCAAAGCAGGCAGAGGGAGAGAAACTTTCTTTCCTTCCTCTTTCCTGCCACGAATTCCTCATTTGCTCGTGCAAACGCAGGGCTTCTTCGGAAAAACTACGCCGCGGTGCAGGGATCCTTCCAGAGGAGCAACGACATAGTTTGAGCTGGAAGGGCTTGGCAGAGCCGCCGGGGAGAAAAGGCCTCTTGCTATTCTCTTTTCTTTCTTTCTGAATGCGGTCAATTCGCACTTGCCAAAGCAAGGTTTCCCAGCACAAACTACAAAGCAGCAGCTCTCTCCTGGCAGAGGAAATCCCATGCAGTTCTGCCCTTGCGAGATCGTGTTGCTACAGTGAGGCCCAGGGAAAACACACTGCCTACAGAAATCCTAGCAAAGCCCTGTGTTTCCCCACAGGAATGTATGTCACTTTCAGTTCTTTGCCAGCAACGGAGCTCAGAGGCAACGTCAGATTGTGTGTATCTCAGGGAGAGAAAGAACACTGTGACTTCCCCCGTTCCTCTGACGAAAGCGGTTAGAGGGAGAAAAGCGTCCTCTGCTTTCGCTTTCCCGCAATGAGCTCGGCAGATCTGCCCTTCGCGAAGGGCCGTTTTCCCCCGGAGAACTGCCTCGCCGTAGCCCGGTTCTGGAAGTGGAACGAGTATGCAGTGTTAGCGTTCAGCTATTGTGAAGGCTCGCTTTGGCCCAGGGCAAACGAAGCGCCGGGGGAAATCTTAGCAGAGCCCGGCGCCTTTCCACGGTTCAAAGCGTGGAACTGCAGACTCTTTTGCAAAGAAGAGAGCGCCCAGGCAACAGCAGCCCGCACGTTTCTCAGTGAAAGGGAGAACTCCCTGACTTCATCCAGTCCTCTGAGCAAAGCAGGCAGAGGGAGAGAAACTTTCTTTCCTTCCTCTTTCCTGCCACGAATTCCTCATTTGCTCGTGCAAACGCAGGGCTTCTTCGGAAAAACTACGCCGCGGTGCAGGGATCCTTCCAGAGGAGCAACGACATAGTTTGAGCTGGAAGGGCTTGGCAGAGCCGCCGGGGAGAAAAGGCCTCTTGCTATTCTCTTTTCTTTCTTTCTGAATGCGGTCAATTCGCACTTGCCAAAGCAAGGTTTCCCAGCACAAACTACAAAGCAGCAGCTCTCTCCTGGCAGAGGAAATCCCATGCAGTTCTGCCCTTGCGAGATCGTCTTGCTACAGTGAGGCCCAGGGAAAACACACTGCCTACAGAAATCCTAGCAAAGCCCTGTGTTTCCCCACAGGAATGTATGTCACTTTCAGTTCTTTGCCAGCAACGGAGCTCAGAGGCAACGTCAGATTGTGTGTATCTCAGGGAGAGAAAGAACACTGTGACTTCCCCCATTCCTCTGACGAAAGCGGTTAGAGGGAGAAAAGCGTCCTCTGCTTTCGCTTTCCCGCAATGAGCTCGGCAGATCTGCCCTTCGCGAAGGGCCGTTTTCCCCCGGAGAACTGCCTCGCCGTAGCCCGGTTCTGGAAGTGGAACGAGTATGCAGTGTTAGCGTTCAGCTATTGTGAAGGCTCGCTTTGGCCCAGGGCAAACGAAGCGCCGGGGGAAATCTTAGCAGAGCCCGGCGCCTTTCCACGGTTCAAAGCGTGGAACTGCAGACTCTTTTGCAAAGAAGAGAGCGCCCAGGCAACAGCAGCCCGCACGTTTCTCAGTGAAAGGGAGAACTCCCTGACTTCATCCAGTCCTCTGAGCAAAGCAGGCAGAGGGAGAGAAACTTTCTTTCCTTCCTCTTTCCTGCCACGAATTCCTCATTTGCTCGTGCAAACGCAGGGCTTCTTCGGAAAAACTACGCCGCGGTGCAGGGATCCTTCCAGAGGAGCAACGACATAGTTTGAGCTGGAAGGGCTTGGCAGAGCAGCCGGGGAGAAAAGGCCTCTTGCTATTCTCTTTTCTTTCTGCCTGAATGCGGTCAATTCGCACTTGCCAAAGCAAGGTTTCCCAGCACAAACTACAAAGCAGCAGCTCTCTCCTGGCAGAGGAAATCCCATGCAGTTCTGCCCTTGCGAGATCGGGTTGCTACAGTGAGGCCCAGGGAAAACACACTGCCTAGAGAAATCCTAGCAAAGCCCTGTGTTTCCCCACAGGAATGTATGTCACTTTCAGTTCTTTGCCAGCAACGGAGCTCAGAGGCAACGTCAGATTGTGTGTATCTCAGGGAGAGAAAGAACACTGTGACTTCCCCCGTTCCTCTGACGAAAGCGGTTAGAGGGAGAAAAGCGTCCTTTGCTTTCGCTTTCCCGCAATGAGCTCGGCAGATCTGCCCTTCGCGAAGGGCCGTTTTCCCCCGGAGAACTGCCTCGCCGTAGCCCGGTTCTGGAAGTGGAACGAGTATGCAGTGTTAGCGTTCAGCTATTGTGAAGGCTCGCTTTGGCCCAGGGCAAACGAAGCGCCGGGGGAAATCTTAGCAGAGCCCGGCGCCTTTCCACGGTTCAAAGCGTGGAACTGCAGACTTTTGCAAAGAAGAGAGCGCCCAGGCAACAGCAGCCCGCACGTTTCTCAGTGAAAGGGAGAACTCCCTGACTTCATCCAGTCCTCTGAGCAAAGCAGGCAGAGGGAGAGAAACTTTCTTTCCTTCCTCTTTCCTGCCACGAATTCCTCATTTGCTCGTGCAAACGCAGGGCTTCTTCGGAAAAACTACGCCGCGGTGCAGGGATCCTTCCAGAGGAGCAACGACATAGTTTGAGCTGGAAGGGCTTGGCAGAGCCGCCGGGGAGAAAAGGCCTCTTGCTATTCTCTTTTCTTTCTTTCTGAATGCGGTCAATTCGCACTTGCCAAAGCAAGGTTTCCCAGCACAAACTACAAAGCAGCAGCTCTCTCCTGGCAGAGGAAATCCCATGCAGTTCTGCCCTTGCGAGATCGTCTTGCTACAGTGAGGCCCAGGGAAAACACACTGCCTACAGAAATCCTAGCAAAGCCCTGTGTTTCCCCACAGGAATGTATGTCACTTTCAGTTCTTTGCCAGCAACGGAGCTCAGAGGCAACGTCAGATTGTGTGTATCTCAGGGAGAGAAAGAACACTGTGACTTCCCCCGTTCCTCTGACGAAAGCGGTTAGAGGGAGAAAAGCGTCCTTTGCTTTCGCTTTCCCGCAATGAGCTCGGCAGATCTGCCCTTCGCGAAGGGCCGTTTTCCCCCGGAGAACTGCCTCGCCGTAGCCCGGTTCTGGAAGTGGAACGAGTATGCAGTGTTAGCGTTCAGCTATTGTGAAGGCTCGCTTTGGCCCAGGGCAAACGAAGCGCCGGGGGAAATCTTAGCAGAGCCCGGCGCCTTTCCACGGTTCAAAGCGTGGAACTGCAGACTCTTTTGCAAAGAAGAGAGCGCCCAGGCAACAGCAGCCCGCACGTTTCTCAGTGAAAGGGAGAACTCCCTGACTTCATCCAGTCCTCTGAGCAAAGCAGGCAGAGGGAGAGAAACTTTCTTTCCTTCCTCTTTCCTGCCACGAATTCCTCATTTGCTCGTGCAAACGCAGGGCTTCTTCGGAAAAACTACGCCGCGGTGCAGGGATCCTTCCAGAGGAGCAACGACATAGTTTGAGCTGGAAGGGCTTGGCAGAGCAGCCGGGGAGAAAAGGCCTCTTGCTATTCTCTTTTCTTTCTGCCTGAATGCGGTCAATTCGCACTTGCCAAAGCAAGGTTTCCCAGCACAAACTACAAAGCAGCAGCTCTCTCCTGGCAGAGGAAATCCCATGCAGTTCTGCCCTTGCGAGATCGTGTTGCTACAGTGAGGCCCAGGGAAAACACACTGCCTAGAGAAATCCTAGCAAAGCCCTGTGTTTCCCCACAGGAATGTATGTCACTTTCAGTTCTTTGCCAGCAACGGAGCTCAGAGGCAACGTCAGATTGTGTGTATCTCAGGGAGAGAAAGAACACTGTGACTTCCCCCGTTCCTCTGACGAAAGCGGTTAGAGGGAGAAAAGCGTCCTTTGCTTTCGCTTTCCCGCAATGAGCTCGGCAGATCTGCCCTTCGCGAAGGGCCGTTTTCCCCCGGAGAACTGCCTCGCCGTAGCCCGGTTCTGGAAGTGGAACGAGTATGCAGTGTTAGCGTTCAGCTATTGTGAAGGCTCGCTTTGGCCCAGGGCAAACGAAGCGCCGGGGGAAATCTTAGCAGAGCCCGGCGCCTTTCCACGGTTCAAAGCGTGGAACTGCAGACTCTTTTGCAAAGAAGAGAGCGCCCAGGCAACAGCGGCCCGCACGTTTCTCAGTGAAAGGGAGAACTCCCTGACTTCATCCAGTCCTCTGAGCAAAGCAGGCAGAGGGAGAGAAACTTTCTTTCCTTCCTCTTTCCTGCCACGAATTCCTCATTTGCTCGTGCAAACGCAGGGCTTCTTCGGAAAAACTACGCCGCGGTGCAGGGATCCTTCCAGAGGAGCAACGACATAGTTTGAGCTGGAAGGGCTTGGCAGAGCCGCCGGGGAGAAAAGGCCTCTTGCTATTCTCTTTTCTTTCTTTCTGAATGCGGTCAATTCGCACTTGCCAAAGCAAGGTTTCCCAGCACAAACTACAAAGCAGCAGCTCTCTCCTGGCAGAGGAAATCCCATGCAGTTCTGCCCTTGCGAGATCGTCTTGCTACAGTGAGGCCCAGGGAAAACACACTGCCTAGAGAAATCCTAGCAAAGCCCTGTGTTTCCCCACAGGAATGTATGTCACTTTCAGTTCTTTGCCAGCAACGGAGCTCAGAGGCAACGTCAGATTGTGTGTATCTCAGGGAGAGAAAGAACACTGTGACTTCCCCCGTTCCTCTGACGAAAGCGGTTAGAGGGAGAAAAGCGTCCTCTGCTTTCGCTTTCCCGCAATGAGCTCGGCAGATCTGCCCTTCGCGAAGGGCCGTTTTCCCCCGGAGAACTGCCTCGCCGTAGCCCGGTTCTGGAAGTGGAACGAGTATGCAGTGTTAGCGTTCAGCTATTGTGAAGGCTCGCTTTGGCCCAGGGCAAACGAAGCGCCGGGGGAAATCTTAGCAGAGCCCGGCGCCTTTCCACGGTTCAAAGCGTGGAACTGCAGACTCTTTTGCAAAGAAGAGAGCGCCCAGGCAACAGCAGCCCGCACGTTTCTCAGTGAAAGGGAGAACTCCCTGACTTCATCCAGTCCTCTGAGCAAAGCAGGCAGAGGGAGAGAAACTTTCTTTCCTTCCTCTTTCCTGCCACGAATTCCTCATTTGCTCGTGCAAACGCAGGGCTTCTTCGGAAAAACTACGCCGCGGTGCAGGGATCCTTCCAGAGGAGCAACGACATAGTTTGAGCTGGAAGGGCTTGGCAGAGCAGCCGGGGAGAAAAGGCCTCTTGCTATTCTCTTTTCTTTCTGCCTGAATGCGGTCAATTCGCACTTGCCAAAGCAAGGTTTCCCAGCACAAACTACAAAGCAGCAGCTCTCTCCTGGCAGAGGAAATCCCATGCAGTTCTGCCCTTGCGAGATCGGGTTGCTACAGTGAGGCCCAGGGAAAACACACTGCCTACAGAAATCCTAGCAAAGCCCTGTGTTTCCCCACAGGAATGTATGTCACTTTCAGTTCTTTGCCAGCAACGGAGCTCAGAGGCAACGTCAGATTGTGTGTATCTCAGGGAGAGAAAGAACACTGTGACTTCCCCCGTTCCTCTGACGAAAGCGGTTAGAGGGAGAAAAGCGTCCTTTGCTTTCGCTTTCCCGCAATGAGCTCGGCAGATCTGCCCTTCGCGAAGGGCCGTTTTCCCCCGGAGAACTGCCTCGCCGTAGCCCGGTTCTGGAAGTGGAACGAGTATGCAGTGTTAGCGTTCAGCTATTGTGAAGGCTCGCTTTGGCCCAGGGCAAACGAAGCGCCGGGGGAAATCTTAGCAGAGCCCGGCGCCTTTCCACGGTTCAAAGCGTGGAACTGCAGACTTTTGCAAAGAAGAGAGCGCCCAGGCAACAGCAGCCCGCACGTTTCTCAGTGAAAGGGAGAACTCCCTGACTTCATCCAGTCCTCTGAGCAAAGCAGGCAGAGGGAGAGAAACTTTCTTTCCTTCCTCTTTCCTGCCACGAATTCCTCATTTGCTCGTGCAAACGCAGGGCTTCTTCGGAAAAACTACGCCGCGGTGCAGGGATCCTTCCAGAGGAGCAACGACATAGTTTGAGCTGGAAGGGCTTGGCAGAGCCGCCGGGGAGAAAAGGCCTCTTGCTATTCTCTTTTCTTTCTTTCTGAATGCGGTCAATTCGCACTTGCCAAAGCAAGGTTTCCCAGCACAAACTACAAAGCAGCAGCTCTCTCCTGGCAGAGGAAATCCCATGCAGTTCTGCCCTTGCGAGATCGGGTTGCTACAGTGAGGCCCAGGGAAAACACACTGCCTACAGAAATCCTAGCAAAGCCCTGTGTTTCCCCACAGGAATGTATGTCACTTTCAGTTCTTTGCCAGCAACGGAGCTCAGAGGCAACGTCAGATTGTGTGTATCTCAGGGAGAGAAAGAACACTGTGACTTCCCCCGTTCCTCTGACGAAAGCGGTTAGAGGGAGAAAAGCGTCCTTTGCTTTCGCTTTCCCGCAATGAGCTCGGCAGATCTGCCCTTCGCGAAGGGCCGTTTTCCCCCGGAGAACTGCCTCGCCGTAGCCCGGTTCTGGAAGTGGAACGAGTATGCAGTGTTAGCGTTCAGCTATTGTGAAGGCTCGCTTTGGCCCAGGGCAAACGAAGCGCCGGGGGAAATCTTAGCAGAGCCCGGCGCCTTTCCACGGTTCAAAGCGTGGAACTGCAGACTCTTTTGCAAAGAAGAGAGCGCCCAGGCAACAGCAGCCCGCACGTTTCTCAGTGAAAGGGAGAACTCCCTGACTTCATCCAGTCCTCTGAGCAAAGCAGGCAGAGGGAGAGAAACTTTCTTTCCTTCCTCTTTCCTGCCACGAATTCCTCATTTGCTCGTGCAAACGCAGGGCTTCTTCGGAAAAACTACGCCGCGGTGCAGGGATCCTTCCAGAGGAGCAACGACATAGTTTGAGCTGGAAGGGCTTGGCAGAGCCGCCGGGGAGAAAAGGCCTCTTGCTATTCTCTTTTCTTTCTTTCTGAATGCGGTCAATTCGCACTTGCCAAAGCAAGGTTTCCCAGCACAAACTACAAAGCAGCAGCTCTCTCCTGGCAGAGGAAATCCCATGCAGTTCTGCCCTTGCGAGATCGTCTTGCTACAGTGAGGCCCAGGGAAAACACACTGCCTACAGAAATCCTAGCAAAGCCCTGTGTTTCCCCACAGGAATGTATGTCACTTTCAGTTCTTTGCCAGCAACGGAGCTCAGAGGCAACGTCAGATTGTGTGTATCTCAGGGAGAGAAAGAACACTGTGACTTCCCCCGTTCCTCTGACGAAAGCGGTTAGAGGGAGAAAAGCGTCCTCTGCTTTCGCTTTCCCGCAATGAGCTCGGCAGATCTGCCCTTCGCGAAGGGCCGTTTTCCCCCGGAGAACTGCCTCGCCGTAGCCCGGTTCTGGAAGTGGAACGAGTATGCAGTGTTAGCGTTCAGCTATTGTGAAGGCTCGCTTTGGCCCAGGGCAAACGAAGCGCCGGGGGAAATCTTAGCAGAGCCCGGCGCCTTTCCACGGTTCAAAGCGTGGAACTGCAGACTCTTTTGCAAAGAAGAGAGCGCCCAGGCAACAGCAGCCCGCACGTTTCTCAGTGAAAGGGAGAACTCCCTGACTTCATCCAGTCCTCTGAGCAAAGCAGGCAGAGGGAGAGAAACTTTCTTTCCTTCCTCTTTCCTGCCACGAATTCCTCATTTGCTCGTGCAAACGCAGGGCTTCTTCGGAAAAACTACGCCGCGGTGCAGGGATCCTTCCAGAGGAGCAACGACATAGTTTGAGCTGGAAGGGCTTGGCAGAGCCGCCGGGGAGAAAAGGCCTCTTGCTATTCTCTTTTCTTTCTTTCTGAATGCGGTCAATTCGCACTTGCCAAAGCAAGGTTTCCCAGCACAAACTACAAAGCAGCAGCTCTCTCCTGGCAGAGGAAATCCCATGCAGTTCTGCCCTTGCGAGATCGTGTTGCTACAGTGAGGCCCAGGGAAAACACACTGCCTACAGAAATCCTAGCAAAGCCCTGTGTTTCCCCACAGGAATGTATGTCACTTTCAGTTCTTTGCCAGCAACGGAGCTCAGAGGCAACGTCAGATTGTGTGTATCTCAGGGAGAGAAAGAACACTGTGACTTCCCCCGTTCCTCTGACGAAAGCGGTTAGAGGGAGAAAAGCGTCCTTTGCTTTCGCTTTCCCGCAATGAGCTCGGCAGATCTGCCCTTCGCGAAGGGCCGTTTTCCCCCGGAGAACTGCCTCGCCGTAGCCCGGTTCTGGAAGTGGAACGAGTATGCAGTGTTAGCGTTCAGCTATTGTGAAGGCTCGCTTTGGCCCAGGGCAAACGAAGCGCCGGGGGAAATCTTAGCAGAGCCCGGCGCCTTTCCACGGTTCAAAGCGTGGAACTGCAGACTCTTTTGCAAAGAAGAGAGCGCCCAGGCAACAGCAGCCCGCACGTTTCTCAGTGAAAGGGAGAACTCCCTGACTTCATCCAGTCCTCTGAGCAAAGCAGGCAGAGGGAGAGAAACTTTCTTTCCTTCCTCTTTCCTGCCACGAATTCCTCATTTGCTCGTGCAAACGCAGGGCTTCTTCGGAAAAACTACGCCGCGGTGCAGGGATCCTTCCAGAGGAGCAACGACATAGTTTGAGCTGGAAGGGCTTGGCAGAGCCGCCGGGGAGAAAAGGCCTCTTGCTATTCTCTTTTCTTTCTTTCTGAATGCGGTCAATTCGCACTTGCCAAAGCAAGGTTTCCCAGCACAAACTACAAAGCAGCAGCTCTCTCCTGGCAGAGGAAATCCCATGCAGTTCTGCCCTTGCGAGATCGTCTTGCTACAGTGAGGCCCAGGGAAAACACACTGCCTACAGAAATCCTAGCAAAGCCCTGTGTTTCCCCACAGGAATGTATGTCACTTTCAGTTCTTTGCCAGCAACGGAGCTCAGAGGCAACGTCAGATTGTGTGTATCTCAGGGAGAGAAAGAACACTGTGACTTCCCCCGTTCCTCTGACGAAAGCGGTTAGAGGGAGAAAAGCGTCCTCTGCTTTCGCTTTCCCGCAATGAGCTCGGCAGATCTGCCCTTCGCGAAGGGCCGTTTTCCCCCGGAGAACTGCCTCGCCGTAGCCCGGTTCTGGAAGTGGAACGAGTATGCAGTGTTAGCGTTCAGCTATTGTGAAGGCTCGCTTTGGCCCAGGGCAAACGAAGCGCCGGGGGAAATCTTAGCAGAGCCCGGCGCCTTTCCACGGTTCAAAGCGTGGAACTGCAGACTCTTTTGCAAAGAAGAGAGCGCCCAGGCAACAGCAGCCCGCACGTTTCTCAGTGAAAGGGAGAACTCCCTGACTTCATCCAGTCCTCTGAGCAAAGCAGGCAGAGGGAGAGAAACTTTCTTTCCTTCCTCTTTCCTGCCACGAATTCCTCATTTGCTCGTGCAAACGCAGGGCTTCTTCGGAAAAACTACGCCGCGGTGCAGGGATCCTTCCAGAGGAGCAACGACATAGTTTGAGCTGGAAGGGCTTGGCAGAGCCGCCGGGGAGAAAAGGCCTCTTGCTATTCTCTTTTCTTTCTTTCTGAATGCGGTCAATTCGCACTTGCCAAAGCAAGGTTTCCCAGCACAAACTACAAAGCAGCAGCTCTCTCCTGGCAGAGGAAATCCCATGCAGTTCTGCCCTTGCGAGATCGTGTTGCTACAGTGAGGCCCAGGGAAAACACACTGCCTACAGAAATCCTAGCAAAGCCCTGTGTTTCCCCACAGGAATGTATGTCACTTTCAGTTCTTTGCCAGCAACGGAGCTCAGAGGCAACGTCAGATTGTGTGTATCTCAGGGAGAGAAAGAACACTGTGACTTCCCCCATTCCTCTGACGAAAGCGGTTAGAGGGAGAAAAGCGTCCTCTGCTTTCGCTTTCCCGCAATGAGCTCGGCAGATCTGCCCTTCGCGAAGGGCCGTTTTCCCCCGGAGAACTGCCTCGCCGTAGCCCGGTTCTGGAAGTGGAACGAGTATGCAGTGTTAGCGTTCAGCTATTGTGAAGGCTCGCTTTGGCCCAGGGCAAACGAAGCGCCGGGGGAAATCTTAGCAGAGCCCGGCGCCTTTCCACGGTTCAAAGCGTGGAACTGCAGACTCTTTTGCAAAGAAGAGAGCGCCCAGGCAACAGCAGCCCGCACGTTTCTCAGTGAAAGGGAGAACTCCCTGACTTCATCCAGTCCTCTGAGCAAAGCAGGCAGAGGGAGAGAAACTTTCTTTCCTTCCTCTTTCCTGCCACGAATTCCTCATTTGCTCGTGCAAACGCAGGGCTTCTTCGGAAAAACTACGCCGCGGTGCAGGGATCCTTCCAGAGGAGCAACGACATAGTTTGAGCTGGAAGGGCTTGGCAGAGCAGCCGGGGAGAAAAGGCCTCTTGCTATTCTCTTTTCTTTCTGCCTGAATGCGGTCAATTCGCACTTGCCAAAGCAAGGTTTCCCAGCACAAACTACAAAGCAGCAGCTCTCTCCTGGCAGAGGAAATCCCATGCAGTTCTGCCCTTGCGAGATCGGGTTGCTACAGTGAGGCCCAGGGAAAACACACTGCCTACAGAAATCCTAGCAAAGCCCTGTGTTTCCCCACAGGAATGTATGTCACTTTCAGTTCTTTGCCAGCAACGGAGCTCAGAGGCAACGTCAGATTGTGTGTATCTCAGGGAGAGAAAGAACACTGTGACTTCCCCCGTTCCTCTGACGAAAGCGGTTAGAGGGAGAAAAGCGTCCTTTGCTTTCGCTTTCCCGCAATGAGCTCGGCAGATCTGCCCTTCGCGAAGGGCCGTTTTCCCCCGGAGAACTGCCTCGCCGTAGCCCGGTTCTGGAAGTGGAACGAGTATGCAGTGTTAGCGTTCAGCTATTGTGAAGGCTCGCTTTGGCCCAGGGCAAACGAAGCGCCGGGGGAAATCTTAGCAGAGCCCGGCGCCTTTCCACGGTTCAAAGCGTGGAACTGCAGACTTTTGCAAAGAAGAGAGCGCCCAGGCAACAGCAGCCCGCACGTTTCTCAGTGAAAGGGAGAACTCCCTGACTTCATCCAGTCCTCTGAGCAAAGCAGGCAGAGGGAGAGAAACTTTCTTTCCTTCCTCTTTCCTGCCACGAATTCCTCATTTGCTCGTGCAAACGCAGGGCTTCTTCGGAAAAACTACGCCGCGGTGCAGGGATCCTTCCAGAGGAGCAACGACATAGTTTGAGCTGGAAGGGCTTGGCAGAGCCGCCGGGGAGAAAAGGCCTCTTGCTATTCTCTTTTCTTTCTTTCTGAATGCGGTCAATTCGCACTTGCCAAAGCAAGGTTTCCCAGCACAAACTACAAAGCAGCAGCTCTCTCCTGGCAGAGGAAATCCCATGCAGTTCTGCCCTTGCGAGATCGGGTTGCTACAGTGAGGCCCAGGGAAAACACACTGCCTACAGAAATCCTAGCAAAGCCCTGTGTTTCCCCACAGGAATGTATGTCACTTTCAGTTCTTTGCCAGCAACGGAGCTCAGAGGCAACGTCAGATTGTGTGTATCTCAGGGAGAGAAAGAACACTGTGACTTCCCCCATTCCTCTGACGAAAGCGGTTAGAGGGAGAAAAGCGTCCTCTGCTTTCGCTTTCCCGCAATGAGCTCGGCAGATCTGCCCTTCGCGAAGGGCCGTTTTCCCCCGGAGAACTGCCTCGCCGTAGCCCGGTTCTGGAAGTGGAACGAGTATGCAGTGTTAGCGTTCAGCTATTGTGAAGGCTCGCTTTGGCCCAGGGCAAACGAAGCGCCGGGGGAAATCTTAGCAGAGCCCGGCGCCTTTCCACGGTTCAAAGCGTGGAACTGCAGACTCTTTTGCAAAGAAGAGAGCGCCCAGGCAACAGCAGCCCGCACGTTTCTCAGTGAAAGGGAGAACTCCCTGACTTCATCCAGTCCTCTGAGCAAAGCAGGCAGAGGGAGAGAAACTTTCTTTCCTTCCTCTTTCCTGCCACGAATTCCTCATTTGCTCGTGCAAACGCAGGGCTTCTTCGGAAAAACTACGCCGCGGTGCAGGGATCCTTCCAGAGGAGCAACGACATAGTTTGAGCTGGAAGGGCTTGGCAGAGCAGCCGGGGAGAAAAGGCCTCTTGCTATTCTCTTTTCTTTCTGCCTGAATGCGGTCAATTCGCACTTGCCAAAGCAAGGTTTCCCAGCACAAACTACAAAGCAGCAGCTCTCTCCTGGCAGAGGAAATCCCATGCAGTTCTGCCCTTGCGAGATCGTGTTGCTACAGTGAGGCCCAGGGAAAACACACTGCCTACAGAAATCCTAGCAAAGCCCTGTGTTTCCCCACAGGAATGTATGTCACTTTCAGTTCTTTGCCAGCAACGGAGCTCAGAGGCAACGTCAGATTGTGTGTATCTCAGGGAGAGAAAGAACACTGTGACTTCCCCCGTTCCTCTGACGAAAGCGGTTAGAGGGAGAAAAGCGTCCTTTGCTTTCGCTTTCCCGCAATGAGCTCGGCAGATCTGCCCTTCGCGAAGGGCCGTTTTCCCCCGGAGAACTGCCTCGCCGTAGCCCGGTTCTGGAAGTGGAACGAGTATGCAGTGTTAGCGTTCAGCTATTGTGAAGGCTCGCTTTGGCCCAGGGCAAACGAAGCGCCGGGGGAAATCTTAGCAGAGCCCGGCGCCTTTCCACGGTTCAAAGCGTGGAACTGCAGACTCTTTTGCAAAGAAGAGAGCGCCCAGGCAACAGCAGCCCGCACGTTTCTCAGTGAAAGGGAGAACTCCCTGACTTCATCCAGTCCTCTGAGCAAAGCAGGCAGAGGGAGAGAAACTTTCTTTCCTTCCTCTTTCCTGCCACGAATTCCTCATTTGCTCGTGCAAACGCAGGGCTTCTTCGGAAAAACTACGCCGCGGTGCAGGGATCCTTCCAGAGGAGCAACGACATAGTTTGAGCTGGAAGGGCTTGGCAGAGCAGCCGGGGAGAAAAGGCCTCTTGCTATTCTCTTTTCTTTCTTTCTGAATGCGGTCAATTCGCACTTGCCAAAGCAAGGTTTCCCAGCACAAACTACAAAGCAGCAGCTCTCTCCTGGCAGAGGAAATCCCATGCAGTTCTGCCCTTGCGAGATCGTCTTGCTACAGTGAGGCCCAGGGAAAACACACTGCCTAGAGAAATCCTAGCAAAGCCCTGTGTTTCCCCACAGGAATGTATGTCACTTTCAGTTCTTTGCCAGCAACGGAGCTCAGAGGCAACGTCAGATTGTGTGTATCTCAGGGAGAGAAAGAACACTGTGACTTCCCCCGTTCCTCTGACGAAAGCGGTTAGAGGGAGAAAAGCGTCCTTTGCTTTCGCTTTCCCGCAATGAGCTCGGCAGATCTGCCCTTCGCGAAGGGCCGTTTTCCCCCGGAGAACTGCCTCGCCGTAGCCCGGTTCTGGAAGTGGAACGAGTATGCAGTGTTAGCGTTCAGCTATTGTGAAGGCTCGCTTTGGCCCAGGGCAAACGAAGCGCCGGGGGAAATCTTAGCAGAGCCCGGCGCCTTTCCACGGTTCAAAGCGTGGAACTGCAGACTCTTTTGCAAAGAAGAGAGCGCCCAGGCAACAGCAGCCCGCACGTTTCTCAGTGAAAGGGAGAACTCCCTGACTTCATCCAGTCCTCTGAGCAAAGCAGGCAGAGGGAGAGAAACTTTCTTTCCTTCCTCTTTCCTGCCACGAATTCCTCATTTGCTCGTGCAAACGCAGGGCTTCTTCGGAAAAACTACGCCGCGGTGCAGGGATCCTTCCAGAGGAGCAACGACATAGTTTGAGCTGGAAGGGCTTGGCAGAGCCGCCGGGGAGAAAAGGCCTCTTGCTATTCTCTTTTCTTTCTTTCTGAATGCGGTCAATTCGCACTTGCCAAAGCAAGGTTTCCCAGCACAAACTACAAAGCAGCAGCTCTCTCCTGGCAGAGGAAATCCCATGCAGTTCTGCCCTTGCGAGATCGTCTTGCTACAGTGAGGCCCAGGGAAAACACACTGCCTACAGAAATCCTAGCAAAGCCCTGTGTTTCCCCACAGGAATGTATGTCACTTTCAGTTCTTTGCCAGCAACGGAGCTCAGAGGCAACGTCAGATTGTGTGTATCTCAGGGAGAGAAAGAACACTGTGACTTCCCCCGTTCCTCTGACGAAAGCGGTTAGAGGGAGAAAAGCGTCCTTTGCTTTCGCTTTCCCGCAATGAGCTCGGCAGATCTGCCCTTCGCGAAGGGCCGTTTTCCCCCGGAGAACTGCCTCGCCGTAGCCCGGTTCTGGAAGTGGAACGAGTATGCAGTGTTAGCGTTCAGCTATTGTGAAGGCTCGCTTTGGCCCAGGGCAAACGAAGCGCCGGGGGAAATCTTAGCAGAGCCCGGCGCCTTTCCACGGTTCAAAGCGTGGAACTGCAGACTCTTTTGCAAAGAAGAGAGCGCCCAGGCAACAGCAGCCCGCACGTTTCTCAGTGAAAGGGAGAACTCCCTGACTTCATCCAGTCCTCTGAGCAAAGCAGGCAGAGGGAGAGAAACTTTCTTTCCTTCCTCTTTCCTGCCACGAATTCCTCATTTGCTCGTGCAAACGCAGGGCTTCTTCGGAAAAACTACGCCGCGGTGCAGGGATCCTTCCAGAGGAGCAACGACATAGTTTGAGCTGGAAGGGCTTGGCAGAGCAGCCGGGGAGAAAAGGCCTCTTGCTATTCTCTTTTCTTTCTGCCTGAATGCGGTCAATTCGCACTTGCCAAAGCAAGGTTTCCCAGCACAAACTACAAAGCAGCAGCTCTCTCCTGGCAGAGGAAATCCCATGCAGTTCTGCCCTTGCGAGATCGTGTTGCTACAGTGAGGCCCAGGGAAAACACACTGCCTAGAGAAATCCTAGCAAAGCCCTGTGTTTCCCCACAGGAATGTATGTCACTTTCAGTTCTTTGCCAGCAACGGAGCTCAGAGGCAACGTCAGATTGTGTGTATCTCAGGGAGAGAAAGAACACTGTGACTTCCCCCGTTCCTCTGACGAAAGCGGTTAGAGGGAGAAAAGCGTCCTCTGCTTTCGCTTTCCCGCAATGAGCTCGGCAGATCTGCCCTTCGCGAAGGGCCGTTTTCCCCCGGAGAACTGCCTCGCCGTAGCCCGGTTCTGGAAGTGGAACGAGTATGCAGTGTTAGCGTTCAGCTATTGTGAAGGCTCGCTTTGGCCCAGGGCAAACGAAGCGCCGGGGGAAATCTTAGCAGAGCCCGGCGCCTTTCCACGGTTCAAAGCGTGGAACTGCAGACTCTTTTGCAAAGAAGAGAGCGCCCAGGCAACAGCAGCCCGCACGTTTCTCAGTGAAAGGGAGAACTCCCTGACTTCATCCAGTCCTCTGAGCAAAGCAGGCAGAGGGAGAGAAACTTTCTTTCCTTCCTCTTTCCTGCCACGAATTCCTCATTTGCTCGTGCAAACGCAGGGCTTCTTCGGAAAAACTACGCCGCGGTGCAGGGATCCTTCCAGAGGAGCAACGACATAGTTTGAGCTGGAAGGGCTTGGCAGAGCAGCCGGGGAGAAAAGGCCTCTTGCTATTCTCTTTTCTTTCTGCCTGAATGCGGTCAATTCGCACTTGCCAAAGCAAGGTTTCCCAGCACAAACTACAAAGCAGCAGCTCTCTCCTGGCAGAGGAAATCCCATGCAGTTCTGCCCTTGCGAGATCGGGTTGCTACAGTGAGGCCCAGGGAAAACACACTGCCTACAGAAATCCTAGCAAAGCCCTGTGTTTCCCCACAGGAATGTATGTCACTTTCAGTTCTTTGCCAGCAACGGAGCTCAGAGGCAACGTCAGATTGTGTGTATCTCAGGGAGAGAAAGAACACTGTGACTTCCCCCGTTCCTCTGACGAAAGCGGTTAGAGGGAGAAAAGCGTCCTTTGCTTTCGCTTTCCCGCAATGAGCTCGGCAGATCTGCCCTTCGCGAAGGGCCGTTTTCCCCCGGAGAACTGCCTCGCCGTAGCCCGGTTCTGGAAGTGGAACGAGTATGCAGTGTTAGCGTTCAGCTATTGTGAAGGCTCGCTTTGGCCCAGGGCAAACGAAGCGCCGGGGGAAATCTTAGCAGAGCCCGGCGCCTTTCCACGGTTCAAAGCGTGGAACTGCAGACTTTTGCAAAGAAGAGAGCGCCCAGGCAACAGCAGCCCGCACGTTTCTCAGTGAAAGGGAGAACTCCCTGACTTCATCCAGTCCTCTGAGCAAAGCAGGCAGAGGGAGAGAAACTTTCTTTCCTTCCTCTTTCCTGCCACGAATTCCTCATTTGCTCGTGCAAACGCAGGGCTTCTTCGGAAAAACTACGCCGCGGTGCAGGGATCCTTCCAGAGGAGCAACGACATAGTTTGAGCTGGAAGGGCTTGGCAGAGCAGCCGGGGAGAAAAGGCCTCTTGCTATTCTCTTTTCTTTCTTTCTGAATGCGGTCAATTCGCACTTGCCAAAGCAAGGTTTCCCAGCACAAACTACAAAGCAGCAGCTCTCTCCTGGCAGAGGAAATCCCATGCAGTTCTGCCCTTGCGAGATCGGGTTGCTACAGTGAGGCCCAGGGAAAACACACTGCCTACAGAAATCCTAGCAAAGCCCTGTGTTTCCCCACAGGAATGTATGTCACTTTCAGTTCTTTGCCAGCAACGGAGCTCAGAGGCAACGTCAGATTGTGTGTATCTCAGGGAGAGAAAGAACACTGTGACTTCCCCCGTTCCTCTGACGAAAGCGGTTAGAGGGAGAAAAGCGTCCTCTGCTTTCGCTTTCCCGCAATGAGCTCGGCAGATCTGCCCTTCGCGAAGGGCCGTTTTCCCCCGGAGAACTGCCTCGCCGTAGCCCGGTTCTGGAAGTGGAACGAGTATGCAGTGTTAGCGTTCAGCTATTGTGAAGGCTCGCTTTGGCCCAGGGCAAACGAAGCGCCGGGGGAAATCTTAGCAGAGCCCGGCGCCTTTCCACGGTTCAAAGCGTGGAACTGCAGACTCTTTTGCAAAGAAGAGAGCGCCCAGGCAACAGCAGCCCGCACGTTTCTCAGTGAAAGGGAGAACTCCCTGACTTCATCCAGTCCTCTGAGCAAAGCAGGCAGAGGGAGAGAAACTTTCTTTCCTTCCTCTTTCCTGCCACGAATTCCTCATTTGCTCGTGCAAACGCAGGGCTTCTTCGGAAAAACTACGCCGCGGTGCAGGGATCCTTCCAGAGGAGCAACGACATAGTTTGAGCTGGAAGGGCTTGGCAGAGCCGCCGGGGAGAAAAGGCCTCTTGCTATTCTCTTTTCTTTCTTTCTGAATGCGGTCAATTCGCACTTGCCAAAGCAAGGTTTCCCAGCACAAACTACAAAGCAGCAGCTCTCTCCTGGCAGAGGAAATCCCATGCAGTTCTGCCCTTGCGAGATCGGGTTGCTACAGTGAGGCCCAGGGAAAACACACTGCCTACAGAAATCCTAGCAAAGCCCTGTGTTTCCCCACAGGAATGTATGTCACTTTCAGTTCTTTGCCAGCAACGGAGCTCAGAGGCAACGTCAGATTGTGTGTATCTCAGGGAGAGAAAGAACACTGTGACTTCCCCCGTTCCTCTGACGAAAGCGGTTAGAGGGAGAAAAGCGTCCTTTGCTTTCGCTTTCCCGCAATGAGCTCGGCAGATCTGCCCTTCGCGAAGGGCCGTTTTCCCCCGGAGAACTGCCTCGCCGTAGCCCGGTTCTGGAAGTGGAACGAGTATGCAGTGTTAGCGTTCAGCTATTGTGAAGGCTCGCTTTGGCCCAGGGCAAACGAAGCGCCGGGGGAAATCTTAGCAGAGCCCGGCGCCTTTCCACGGTTCAAAGCGTGGAACTGCAGACTCTTTTGCAAAGAAGAGAGCGCCCAGGCAACAGCAGCCCGCACGTTTCTCAGTGAAAGGGAGAACTCCCTGACTTCATCCAGTCCTCTGAGCAAAGCAGGCAGAGGGAGAGAAACTTTCTTTCCTTCCTCTTTCCTGCCACGAATTCCTCATTTGCTCGTGCAAACGCAGGGCTTCTTCGGAAAAACTACGCCGCGGTGCAGGGATCCTTCCAGAGGAGCAACGACATAGTTTGAGCTGGAAGGGCTTGGCAGAGCAGCCGGGGAGAAAAGGCCTCTTGCTATTCTCTTTTCTTTCTGCCTGAATGCGGTCAATTCGCACTTGCCAAAGCAAGGTTTCCCAGCACAAACTACAAAGCAGCAGCTCTCTCCTGGCAGAGGAAATCCCATGCAGTTCTGCCCTTGCGAGATCGGGTTGCTACAGTGAGGCCCAGGGAAAACACACTGCCTACAGAAATCCTAGCAAAGCCCTGTGTTTCCCCACAGGAATGTATGTCACTTTCAGTTCTTTGCCAGCAACGGAGCTCAGAGGCAACGTCAGATTGTGTGTATCTCAGGGAGAGAAAGAACACTGTGACTTCCCCCGTTCCTCTGACGAAAGCGGTTAGAGGGAGAAAAGCGTCCTTTGCTTTCGCTTTCCCGCAATGAGCTCGGCAGATCTGCCCTTCGCGAAGGGCCGTTTTCCCCCGGAGAACTGCCTCGCCGTAGCCCGGTTCTGGAAGTGGAACGAGTATGCAGTGTTAGCGTTCAGCTATTGTGAAGGCTCGCTTTGGCCCAGGGCAAACGAAGCGCCGGGGGAAATCTTAGCAGAGCCCGGCGCCTTTCCACGGTTCAAAGCGTGGAACTGCAGACTCTTTTGCAAAGAAGAGAGCGCCCAGGCAACAGCAGCCCGCACGTTTCTCAGTGAAAGGGAGAACTCCCTGACTTCATCCAGTCCTCTGAGCAAAGCAGGCAGAGGGAGAGAAACTTTCTTTCCTTCCTCTTTCCTGCCACGAATTCCTCATTTGCTCGTGCAAACGCAGGGCTTCTTCGGAAAAACTACGCCGCGGTGCAGGGATCCTTCCAGAGGAGCAACGACATAGTTTGAGCTGGAAGGGCTTGGCAGAGCCGCCGGGGAGAAAAGGCCTCTTGCTATTCTCTTTTCTTTCTTTCTGAATGCGGTCAATTCGCACTTGCCAAAGCAAGGTTTCCCAGCACAAACTACAAAGCAGCAGCTCTCTCCTGGCAGAGGAAATCCCATGCAGTTCTGCCCTTGCGAGATCGTGTTGCTACAGTGAGGCCCAGGGAAAACACACTGCCTAGAGAAATCCTAGCAAAGCCCTGTGTTTCCCCACAGGAATGTATGTCACTTTCAGTTCTTTGCCAGCAACGGAGCTCAGAGGCAACGTCAGATTGTGTGTATCTCAGGGAGAGAAAGAACACTGTGACTTCCCCCGTTCCTCTGACGAAAGCGGTTAGAGGGAGAAAAGCGTCCTCTGCTTTCGCTTTCCCGCAATGAGCTCGGCAGATCTGCCCTTCGCGAAGGGCCGTTTTCCCCCGGAGAACTGCCTCGCCGTAGCCCGGTTCTGGAAGTGGAACGAGTATGCAGTGTTAGCGTTCAGCTATTGTGAAGGCTCGCTTTGGCCCAGGGCAAACGAAGCGCCGGGGGAAATCTTAGCAGAGCCCGGCGCCTTTCCACGGTTCAAAGCGTGGAACTGCAGACTCTTTTGCAAAGAAGAGAGCGCCCAGGCAACAGCAGCCCGCACGTTTCTCAGTGAAAGGGAGAACTCCCTGACTTCATCCAGTCCTCTGAGCAAAGCAGGCAGAGGGAGAGAAACTTTCTTTCCTTCCTCTTTCCTGCCACGAATTCCTCATTTGCTCGTGCAAACGCAGGGCTTCTTCGGAAAAACTACGCCGCGGTGCAGGGATCCTTCCAGAGGAGCAACGACATAGTTTGAGCTGGAAGGGCTTGGCAGAGCCGCCGGGGAGAAAAGGCCTCTTGCTATTCTCTTTTCTTTCTTTCTGAATGCGGTCAATTCGCACTTGCCAAAGCAAGGTTTCCCAGCACAAACTACAAAGCAGCAGCTCTCTCCTGGCAGAGGAAATCCCATGCAGTTCTGCCCTTGCGAGATCGGGTTGCTACAGTGAGGCCCAGGGAAAACACACTGCCTAGAGAAATCCTAGCAAAGCCCTGTGTTTCCCCACAGGAATGTATGTCACTTTCAGTTCTTTGCCAGCAACGGAGCTCAGAGGCAACGTCAGATTGTGTGTATCTCAGGGAGAGAAAGAACACTGTGACTTCCCCCGTTCCTCTGACGAAAGCGGTTAGAGGGAGAAAAGCGTCCTTTGCTTTCGCTTTCCCGCAATGAGCTCGGCAGATCTGCCCTTCGCGAAGGGCCGTTTTCCCCCGGAGAACTGCCTCGCCGTAGCCCGGTTCTGGAAGTGGAACGAGTATGCAGTGTTAGCGTTCAGCTATTGTGAAGGCTCGCTTTGGCCCAGGGCAAACGAAGCGCCGGGGGAAATCTTAGCAGAGCCCGGCGCCTTTCCACGGTTCAAAGCGTGGAACTGCAGACTCTTTTGCAAAGAAGAGAGCGCCCAGGCAACAGCAGCCCGCACGTTTCTCAGTGAAAGGGAGAACTCCCTGACTTCATCCAGTCCTCTGAGCAAAGCAGGCAGAGGGAGAGAAACTTTCTTTCCTTCCTCTTTCCTGCCACGAATTCCTCATTTGCTCGTGCAAACGCAGGGCTTCTTCGGAAAAACTACGCCGCGGTGCAGGGATCCTTCCAGAGGAGCAACGACATAGTTTGAGCTGGAAGGGCTTGGCAGAGCAGCCGGGGAGAAAAGGCCTCTTGCTATTCTCTTTTCTTTCTGCCTGAATGCGGTCAATTCGCACTTGCCAAAGCAAGGTTTCCCAGCACAAACTACAAAGCAGCAGCTCTCTCCTGGCAGAGGAAATCCCATGCAGTTCTGCCCTTGCGAGATCGTGTTGCTACAGTGAGGCCCAGGGAAAACACACTGCCTACAGAAATCCTAGCAAAGCCCTGTGTTTCCCCACAGGAATGTATGTCACTTTCAGTTCTTTGCCAGCAACGGAGCTCAGAGGCAACGTCAGATTGTGTGTATCTCAGGGAGAGAAAGAACACTGTGACTTCCCCCGTTCCTCTGACGAAAGCGGTTAGAGGGAGAAAAGCGTCCTTTGCTTTCGCTTTCCCGCAATGAGCTCGGCAGATCTGCCCTTCGCGAAGGGCCGTTTTCCCCCGGAGAACTGCCTCGCCGTAGCCCGGTTCTGGAAGTGGAACGAGTATGCAGTGTTAGCGTTCAGCTATTGTGAAGGCTCGCTTTGGCCCAGGGCAAACGAAGCGCCGGGGGAAATCTTAGCAGAGCCCGGCGCCTTTCCACGGTTCAAAGCGTGGAACTGCAGACTCTTTTGCAAAGAAGAGAGCGCCCAGGCAACAGCAGCCCGCACGTTTCTCAGTGAAAGGGAGAACTCCCTGACTTCATCCAGTCCTCTGAGCAAAGCAGGCAGAGGGAGAGAAACTTTCTTTCCTTCCTCTTTCCTGCCACGAATTCCTCATTTGCTCGTGCAAACGCAGGGCTTCTTCGGAAAAACTACGCCGCGGTGCAGGGATCCTTCCAGAGGAGCAACGACATAGTTTGAGCTGGAAGGGCTTGGCAGAGCAGCCGGGGAGAAAAGGCCTCTTGCTATTCTCTTTTCTTTCTTTCTGAATGCGGTCAATTCGCACTTGCCAAAGCAAGGTTTCCCAGCACAAACTACAAAGCAGCAGCTCTCTCCTGGCAGAGGAAATCCCATGCAGTTCTGCCCTTGCGAGATCGTCTTGCTACAGTGAGGCCCAGGGAAAACACACTGCCTAGAGAAATCCTAGCAAAGCCCTGTGTTTCCCCACAGGAATGTATGTCACTTTCAGTTCTTTGCCAGCAACGGAGCTCAGAGGCAACGTCAGATTGTGTGTATCTCAGGGAGAGAAAGAACACTGTGACTTCCCCCGTTCCTCTGACGAAAGCGGTTAGAGGGAGAAAAGCGTCCTTTGCTTTCGCTTTCCCGCAATGAGCTCGGCAGATCTGCCCTTCGCGAAGGGCCGTTTTCCCCCGGAGAACTGCCTCGCCGTAGCCCGGTTCTGGAAGTGGAACGAGTATGCAGTGTTAGCGTTCAGCTATTGTGAAGGCTCGCTTTGGCCCAGGGCAAACGAAGCGCCGGGGGAAATCTTAGCAGAGCCCGGCGCCTTTCCACGGTTCAAAGCGTGGAACTGCAGACTCTTTTGCAAAGAAGAGAGCGCCCAGGCAACAGCAGCCCGCACGTTTCTCAGTGAAAGGGAGAACTCCCTGACTTCATCCAGTCCTCTGAGCAAAGCAGGCAGAGGGAGAGAAACTTTCTTTCCTTCCTCTTTCCTGCCACGAATTCCTCATTTGCTCGTGCAAACGCAGGGCTTCTTCGGAAAAACTACGCCGCGGTGCAGGGATCCTTCCAGAGGAGCAACGACATAGTTTGAGCTGGAAGGGCTTGGCAGAGCCGCCGGGGAGAAAAGGCCTCTTGCTATTCTCTTTTCTTTCTTTCTGAATGCGGTCAATTCGCACTTGCCAAAGCAAGGTTTCCCAGCACAAACTACAAAGCAGCAGCTCTCTCCTGGCAGAGGAAATCCCATGCAGTTCTGCCCTTGCGAGATCGTCTTGCTACAGTGAGGCCCAGGGAAAACACACTGCCTACAGAAATCCTAGCAAAGCCCTGTGTTTCCCCACAGGAATGTATGTCACTTTCAGTTCTTTGCCAGCAACGGAGCTCAGAGGCAACGTCAGATTGTGTGTATCTCAGGGAGAGAAAGAACACTGTGACTTCCCCCGTTCCTCTGACGAAAGCGGTTAGAGGGAGAAAAGCGTCCTTTGCTTTCGCTTTCCCGCAATGAGCTCGGCAGATCTGCCCTTCGCGAAGGGCCGTTTTCCCCCGGAGAACTGCCTCGCCGTAGCCCGGTTCTGGAAGTGGAACGAGTATGCAGTGTTAGCGTTCAGCTATTGTGAAGGCTCGCTTTGGCCCAGGGCAAACGAAGCGCCGGGGGAAATCTTAGCAGAGCCCGGCGCCTTTCCACGGTTCAAAGCGTGGAACTGCAGACTCTTTTGCAAAGAAGAGAGCGCCCAGGCAACAGCAGCCCGCACGTTTCTCAGTGAAAGGGAGAACTCCCTGACTTCATCCAGTCCTCTGAGCAAAGCAGGCAGAGGGAGAGAAACTTTCTTTCCTTCCTCTTTCCTGCCACGAATTCCTCATTTGCTCGTGCAAACGCAGGGCTTCTTCGGAAAAACTACGCCGCGGTGCAGGGATCCTTCCAGAGGAGCAACGACATAGTTTGAGCTGGAAGGGCTTGGCAGAGCAGCCGGGGAGAAAAGGCCTCTTGCTATTCTCTTTTCTTTCTGCCTGAATGCGGTCAATTCGCACTTGCCAAAGCAAGGTTTCCCAGCACAAACTACAAAGCAGCAGCTCTCTCCTGGCAGAGGAAATCCCATGCAGTTCTGCCCTTGCGAGATCGTGTTGCTACAGTGAGGCCCAGGGAAAACACACTGCCTAGAGAAATCCTAGCAAAGCCCTGTGTTTCCCCACAGGAATGTATGTCACTTTCAGTTCTTTGCCAGCAACGGAGCTCAGAGGCAACGTCAGATTGTGTGTATCTCAGGGAGAGAAAGAACACTGTGACTTCCCCCGTTCCTCTGACGAAAGCGGTTAGAGGGAGAAAAGCGTCCTCTGCTTTCGCTTTCCCGCAATGAGCTCGGCAGATCTGCCCTTCGCGAAGGGCCGTTTTCCCCCGGAGAACTGCCTCGCCGTAGCCCGGTTCTGGAAGTGGAACGAGTATGCAGTGTTAGCGTTCAGCTATTGTGAAGGCTCGCTTTGGCCCAGGGCAAACGAAGCGCCGGGGGAAATCTTAGCAGAGCCCGGCGCCTTTCCACGGTTCAAAGCGTGGAACTGCAGACTCTTTTGCAAAGAAGAGAGCGCCCAGGCAACAGCAGCCCGCACGTTTCTCAGTGAAAGGGAGAACTCCCTGACTTCATCCAGTCCTCTGAGCAAAGCAGGCAGAGGGAGAGAAACTTTCTTTCCTTCCTCTTTCCTGCCACGAATTCCTCATTTGCTCGTGCAAACGCAGGGCTTCTTCGGAAAAACTACGCCGCGGTGCAGGGATCCTTCCAGAGGAGCAACGACATAGTTTGAGCTGGAAGGGCTTGGCAGAGCAGCCGGGGAGAAAAGGCCTCTTGCTATTCTCTTTTCTTTCTGCCTGAATGCGGTCAATTCGCACTTGCCAAAGCAAGGTTTCCCAGCACAAACTACAAAGCAGCAGCTCTCTCCTGGCAGAGGAAATCCCATGCAGTTCTGCCCTTGCGAGATCGGGTTGCTACAGTGAGGCCCAGGGAAAACACACTGCCTACAGAAATCCTAGCAAAGCCCTGTGTTTCCCCACAGGAATGTATGTCACTTTCAGTTCTTTGCCAGCAACGGAGCTCAGAGGCAACGTCAGATTGTGTGTATCTCAGGGAGAGAAAGAACACTGTGACTTCCCCCGTTCCTCTGACGAAAGCGGTTAGAGGGAGAAAAGCGTCCTTTGCTTTCGCTTTCCCGCAATGAGCTCGGCAGATCTGCCCTTCGCGAAGGGCCGTTTTCCCCCGGAGAACTGCCTCGCCGTAGCCCGGTTCTGGAAGTGGAACGAGTATGCAGTGTTAGCGTTCAGCTATTGTGAAGGCTCGCTTTGGCCCAGGGCAAACGAAGCGCCGGGGGAAATCTTAGCAGAGCCCGGCGCCTTTCCACGGTTCAAAGCGTGGAACTGCAGACTTTTGCAAAGAAGAGAGCGCCCAGGCAACAGCAGCCCGCACGTTTCTCAGTGAAAGGGAGAACTCCCTGACTTCATCCAGTCCTCTGAGCAAAGCAGGCAGAGGGAGAGAAACTTTCTTTCCTTCCTCTTTCCTGCCACGAATTCCTCATTTGCTCGTGCAAACGCAGGGCTTCTTCGGAAAAACTACGCCGCGGTGCAGGGATCCTTCCAGAGGAGCAACGACATAGTTTGAGCTGGAAGGGCTTGGCAGAGCAGCCGGGGAGAAAAGGCCTCTTGCTATTCTCTTTTCTTTCTTTCTGAATGCGGTCAATTCGCACTTGCCAAAGCAAGGTTTCCCAGCACAAACTACAAAGCAGCAGCTCTCTCCTGGCAGAGGAAATCCCATGCAGTTCTGCCCTTGCGAGATCGGGTTGCTACAGTGAGGCCCAGGGAAAACACACTGCCTACAGAAATCCTAGCAAAGCCCTGTGTTTCCCCACAGGAATGTATGTCACTTTCAGTTCTTTGCCAGCAACGGAGCTCAGAGGCAACGTCAGATTGTGTGTATCTCAGGGAGAGAAAGAACACTGTGACTTCCCCCGTTCCTCTGACGAAAGCGGTTAGAGGGAGAAAAGCGTCCTCTGCTTTCGCTTTCCCGCAATGAGCTCGGCAGATCTGCCCTTCGCGAAGGGCCGTTTTCCCCCGGAGAACTGCCTCGCCGTAGCCCGGTTCTGGAAGTGGAACGAGTATGCAGTGTTAGCGTTCAGCTATTGTGAAGGCTCGCTTTGGCCCAGGGCAAACGAAGCGCCGGGGGAAATCTTAGCAGAGCCCGGCGCCTTTCCACGGTTCAAAGCGTGGAACTGCAGACTCTTTTGCAAAGAAGAGAGCGCCCAGGCAACAGCAGCCCGCACGTTTCTCAGTGAAAGGGAGAACTCCCTGACTTCATCCAGTCCTCTGAGCAAAGCAGGCAGAGGGAGAGAAACTTTCTTTCCTTCCTCTTTCCTGCCACGAATTCCTCATTTGCTCGTGCAAACGCAGGGCTTCTTCGGAAAAACTACGCCGCGGTGCAGGGATCCTTCCAGAGGAGCAACGACATAGTTTGAGCTGGAAGGGCTTGGCAGAGCCGCCGGGGAGAAAAGGCCTCTTGCTATTCTCTTTTCTTTCTTTCTGAATGCGGTCAATTCGCACTTGCCAAAGCAAGGTTTCCCAGCACAAACTACAAAGCAGCAGCTCTCTCCTGGCAGAGGAAATCCCATGCAGTTCTGCCCTTGCGAGATCGGGTTGCTACAGTGAGGCCCAGGGAAAACACACTGCCTACAGAAATCCTAGCAAAGCCCTGTGTTTCCCCACAGGAATGTATGTCACTTTCAGTTCTTTGCCAGCAACGGAGCTCAGAGGCAACGTCAGATTGTGTGTATCTCAGGGAGAGAAAGAACACTGTGACTTCCCCCGTTCCTCTGACGAAAGCGGTTAGAGGGAGAAAAGCGTCCTTTGCTTTCGCTTTCCCGCAATGAGCTCGGCAGATCTGCCCTTCGCGAAGGGCCGTTTTCCCCCGGAGAACTGCCTCGCCGTAGCCCGGTTCTGGAAGTGGAACGAGTATGCAGTGTTAGCGTTCAGCTATTGTGAAGGCTCGCTTTGGCCCAGGGCAAACGAAGCGCCGGGGGAAATCTTAGCAGAGCCCGGCGCCTTTCCACGGTTCAAAGCGTGGAACTGCAGACTCTTTTGCAAAGAAGAGAGCGCCCAGGCAACAGCAGCCCGCACGTTTCTCAGTGAAAGGGAGAACTCCCTGACTTCATCCAGTCCTCTGAGCAAAGCAGGCAGAGGGAGAGAAACTTTCTTTCCTTCCTCTTTCCTGCCACGAATTCCTCATTTGCTCGTGCAAACGCAGGGCTTCTTCGGAAAAACTACGCCGCGGTGCAGGGATCCTTCCAGAGGAGCAACGACATAGTTTGAGCTGGAAGGGCTTGGCAGAGCAGCCGGGGAGAAAAGGCCTCTTGCTATTCTCTTTTCTTTCTGCCTGAATGCGGTCAATTCGCACTTGCCAAAGCAAGGTTTCCCAGCACAAACTACAAAGCAGCAGCTCTCTCCTGGCAGAGGAAATCCCATGCAGTTCTGCCCTTGCGAGATCGGGTTGCTACAGTGAGGCCCAGGGAAAACACACTGCCTACAGAAATCCTAGCAAAGCCCTGTGTTTCCCCACAGGAATGTATGTCACTTTCAGTTCTTTGCCAGCAACGGAGCTCAGAGGCAACGTCAGATTGTGTGTATCTCAGGGAGAGAAAGAACACTGTGACTTCCCCCGTTCCTCTGACGAAAGCGGTTAGAGGGAGAAAAGCGTCCTTTGCTTTCGCTTTCCCGCAATGAGCTCGGCAGATCTGCCCTTCGCGAAGGGCCGTTTTCCCCCGGAGAACTGCCTCGCCGTAGCCCGGTTCTGGAAGTGGAACGAGTATGCAGTGTTAGCGTTCAGCTATTGTGAAGGCTCGCTTTGGCCCAGGGCAAACGAAGCGCCGGGGGAAATCTTAGCAGAGCCCGGCGCCTTTCCACGGTTCAAAGCGTGGAACTGCAGACTCTTTTGCAAAGAAGAGAGCGCCCAGGCAACAGCAGCCCGCACGTTTCTCAGTGAAAGGGAGAACTCCCTGACTTCATCCAGTCCTCTGAGCAAAGCAGGCAGAGGGAGAGAAACTTTCTTTCCTTCCTCTTTCCTGCCACGAATTCCTCATTTGCTCGTGCAAACGCAGGGCTTCTTCGGAAAAACTACGCCGCGGTGCAGGGATCCTTCCAGAGGAGCAACGACATAGTTTGAGCTGGAAGGGCTTGGCAGAGCCGCCGGGGAGAAAAGGCCTCTTGCTATTCTCTTTTCTTTCTTTCTGAATGCGGTCAATTCGCACTTGCCAAAGCAAGGTTTCCCAGCACAAACTACAAAGCAGCAGCTCTCTCCTGGCAGAGGAAATCCCATGCAGTTCTGCCCTTGCGAGATCGTGTTGCTACAGTGAGGCCCAGGGAAAACACACTGCCTAGAGAAATCCTAGCAAAGCCCTGTGTTTCCCCACAGGAATGTATGTCACTTTCAGTTCTTTGCCAGCAACGGAGCTCAGAGGCAACGTCAGATTGTGTGTATCTCAGGGAGAGAAAGAACACTGTGACTTCCCCCGTTCCTCTGACGAAAGCGGTTAGAGGGAGAAAAGCGTCCTCTGCTTTCGCTTTCCCGCAATGAGCTCGGCAGATCTGCCCTTCGCGAAGGGCCGTTTTCCCCCGGAGAACTGCCTCGCCGTAGCCCGGTTCTGGAAGTGGAACGAGTATGCAGTGTTAGCGTTCAGCTATTGTGAAGGCTCGCTTTGGCCCAGGGCAAACGAAGCGCCGGGGGAAATCTTAGCAGAGCCCGGCGCCTTTCCACGGTTCAAAGCGTGGAACTGCAGACTCTTTTGCAAAGAAGAGAGCGCCCAGGCAACAGCAGCCCGCACGTTTCTCAGTGAAAGGGAGAACTCCCTGACTTCATCCAGTCCTCTGAGCAAAGCAGGCAGAGGGAGAGAAACTTTCTTTCCTTCCTCTTTCCTGCCACGAATTCCTCATTTGCTCGTGCAAACGCAGGGCTTCTTCGGAAAAACTACGCCGCGGTGCAGGGATCCTTCCAGAGGAGCAACGACATAGTTTGAGCTGGAAGGGCTTGGCAGAGCCGCCGGGGAGAAAAGGCCTCTTGCTATTCTCTTTTCTTTCTTTCTGAATGCGGTCAATTCGCACTTGCCAAAGCAAGGTTTCCCAGCACAAACTACAAAGCAGCAGCTCTCTCCTGGCAGAGGAAATCCCATGCAGTTCTGCCCTTGCGAGATCGGGTTGCTACAGTGAGGCCCAGGGAAAACACACTGCCTAGAGAAATCCTAGCAAAGCCCTGTGTTTCCCCACAGGAATGTATGTCACTTTCAGTTCTTTGCCAGCAACGGAGCTCAGAGGCAACGTCAGATTGTGTGTATCTCAGGGAGAGAAAGAACACTGTGACTTCCCCCGTTCCTCTGACGAAAGCGGTTAGAGGGAGAAAAGCGTCCTTTGCTTTCGCTTTCCCGCAATGAGCTCGGCAGATCTGCCCTTCGCGAAGGGCCGTTTTCCCCCGGAGAACTGCCTCGCCGTAGCCCGGTTCTGGAAGTGGAACGAGTATGCAGTGTTAGCGTTCAGCTATTGTGAAGGCTCGCTTTGGCCCAGGGCAAACGAAGCGCCGGGGGAAATCTTAGCAGAGCCCGGCGCCTTTCCACGGTTCAAAGCGTGGAACTGCAGACTCTTTTGCAAAGAAGAGAGCGCCCAGGCAACAGCAGCCCGCACGTTTCTCAGTGAAAGGGAGAACTCCCTGACTTCATCCAGTCCTCTGAGCAAAGCAGGCAGAGGGAGAGAAACTTTCTTTCCTTCCTCTTTCCTGCCACGAATTCCTCATTTGCTCGTGCAAACGCAGGGCTTCTTCGGAAAAACTACGCCGCGGTGCAGGGATCCTTCCAGAGGAGCAACGACATAGTTTGAGCTGGAAGGGCTTGGCAGAGCAGCCGGGGAGAAAAGGCCTCTTGCTATTCTCTTTTCTTTCTGCCTGAATGCGGTCAATTCGCACTTGCCAAAGCAAGGTTTCCCAGCACAAACTACAAAGCAGCAGCTCTCTCCTGGCAGAGGAAATCCCATGCAGTTCTGCCCTTGCGAGATCGGGTTGCTACAGTGAGGCCCAGGGAAAACACACTGCCTACAGAAATCCTAGCAAAGCCCTGTGTTTCCCCACAGGAATGTATGTCACTTTCAGTTCTTTGCCAGCAACGGAGCTCAGAGGCAACGTCAGATTGTGTGTATCTCAGGGAGAGAAAGAACACTGTGACTTCCCCCGTTCCTCTGACGAAAGCGGTTAGAGGGAGAAAAGCGTCCTTTGCTTTCGCTTTCCCGCAATGAGCTCGGCAGATCTGCCCTTCGCGAAGGGCCGTTTTCCCCCGGAGAACTGCCTCGCCGTAGCCCGGTTCTGGAAGTGGAACGAGTATGCAGTGTTAGCGTTCAGCTATTGTGAAGGCTCGCTTTGGCCCAGGGCAAACGAAGCGCCGGGGGAAATCTTAGCAGAGCCCGGCGCCTTTCCACGGTTCAAAGCGTGGAACTGCAGACTCTTTTGCAAAGAAGAGAGCGCCCAGGCAACAGCAGCCCGCACGTTTCTCAGTGAAAGGGAGAACTCCCTGACTTCATCCAGTCCTCTGAGCAAAGCAGGCAGAGGGAGAGAAACTTTCTTTCCTTCCTCTTTCCTGCCACGAATTCCTCATTTGCTCGTGCAAACGCAGGGCTTCTTCGGAAAAACTACGCCGCGGTGCAGGGATCCTTCCAGAGGAGCAACGACATAGTTTGAGCTGGAAGGGCTTGGCAGAGCCGCCGGGGAGAAAAGGCCTCTTGCTATTCTCTTTTCTTTCTTTCTGAATGCGGTCAATTCGCACTTGCCAAAGCAAGGTTTCCCAGCACAAACTACAAAGCAGCAGCTCTCTCCTGGCAGAGGAAATCCCATGCAGTTCTGCCCTTGCGAGATCGTGTTGCTACAGTGAGGCCCAGGGAAAACACACTGCCTACAGAAATCCTAGCAAAGCCCTGTGTTTCCCCACAGGAATGTATGTCACTTTCAGTTCTTTGCCAGCAACGGAGCTCAGAGGCAACGTCAGATTGTGTGTATCTCAGGGAGAGAAAGAACACTGTGACTTCCCCCATTCCTCTGACGAAAGCGGTTAGAGGGAGAAAAGCGTCCTCTGCTTTCGCTTTCCCGCAATGAGCTCGGCAGATCTGCCCTTCGCGAAGGGCCGTTTTCCCCCGGAGAACTGCCTCGCCGTAGCCCGGTTCTGGAAGTGGAACGAGTATGCAGTGTTAGCGTTCAGCTATTGTGAAGGCTCGCTTTGGCCCAGGGCAAACGAAGCGCCGGGGGAAATCTTAGCAGAGCCCGGCGCCTTTCCACGGTTCAAAGCGTGGAACTGCAGACTCTTTTGCAAAGAAGAGAGCGCCCAGGCAACAGCAGCCCGCACGTTTCTCAGTGAAAGGGAGAACTCCCTGACTTCATCCAGTCCTCTGAGCAAAGCAGGCAGAGGGAGAGAAACTTTCTTTCCTTCCTCTTTCCTGCCACGAATTCCTCATTTGCTCGTGCAAACGCAGGGCTTCTTCGGAAAAACTACGCCGCGGTGCAGGGATCCTTCCAGAGGAGCAACGACATAGTTTGAGCTGGAAGGGCTTGGCAGAGCCGCCGGGGAGAAAAGGCCTCTTGCTATTCTCTTTTCTTTCTTTCTGAATGCGGTCAATTCGCACTTGCCAAAGCAAGGTTTCCCAGCACAAACTACAAAGCAGCAGCTCTCTCCTGGCAGAGGAAATCCCATGAAGTTCTGCCCTTGCGAGATCGGGTTGCTACAGTGAGGCCCAGGGAAAACACACTGCCTACAGAAATCCTAGCAAAGCCCTGTGTTTCCCCACAGGAATGTATGTCACTTTCAGTTCTTTGCCAGCAACGGAGCTCAGAGGCAACGTCAGATTGTGTGTATCTCAGGGAGAGAAAGAACACTGTGACTTCCCCCGTTCCTCTGACGAAAGCGGTTAGAGGGAGAAAAGCGTCCTCTGCTTTCGCTTTCCCGCAATGAGCTCGGCAGATCTGCCCTTCGCGAAGGGCCGTTTTCCCCCGGAGAACTGCCTCGCCGTAGCCCGGTTCTGGAAGTGGAACGAGTATGCAGTGTTAGCGTTCAGCTATTGTGAAGGCTCGCTTTGGCCCAGGGCAAACGAAGCGCCGGGGGAAATCTTAGCAGAGCCCGGCGCCTTTCCACGGTTCAAAGCGTGGAACTGCAGACTCTTTTGCAAAGAAGAGAGCGCCCAGGCAACAGCAGCCCGCACGTTTCTCAGTGAAAGGGAGAACTCCCTGACTTCATCCAGTCCTCTGAGCAAAGCAGGCAGAGGGAGAGAAACTTTCTTTCCTTCCTCTTTCCTGCCACGAATTCCTCATTTGCTCGTGCAAACGCAGGGCTTCTTCGGAAAAACTACGCCGCGGTGCAGGGATCCTTCCAGAGGAGCAACGACATAGTTTGAGCTGGAAGGGCTTGGCAGAGCAGCCGGGGAGAAAAGGCCTCTTGCTATTCTCTTTTCTTTCTGCCTGAATGCGGTCAATTCGCACTTGCCAAAGCAAGGTTTCCCAGCACAAACTACAAAGCAGCAGCTCTCTCCTGGCAGAGGAAATCCCATGCAGTTCTGCCCTTGCGAGATCGGGTTGCTACAGTGAGGCCCAGGGAAAACACACTGCCTACAGAAATCCTAGCAAAGCCCTGTGTTTCCCCACAGGAATGTATGTCACTTTCAGTTCTTTGCCAGCAACGGAGCTCAGAGGCAACGTCAGATTGTGTGTATCTCAGGGAGAGAAAGAACACTGTGACTTCCCCCGTTCCTCTGACGAAAGCGGTTAGAGGGAGAAAAGCGTCCTTTGCTTTCGCTTTCCCGCAATGAGCTCGGCAGATCTGCCCTTCGCGAAGGGCCGTTTTCCCCCGGAGAACTGCCTCGCCGTAGCCCGGTTCTGGAAGTGGAACGAGTATGCAGTGTTAGCGTTCAGCTATTGTGAAGGCTCGCTTTGGCCCAGGGCAAACGAAGCGCCGGGGGAAATCTTAGCAGAGCCCGGCGCCTTTCCACGGTTCAAAGCGTGGAACTGCAGACTCTTTTGCAAAGAAGAGAGCGCCCAGGCAACAGCAGCCCGCACGTTTCTCAGTGAAAGGGAGAACTCCCTGACTTCATCCAGTCCTCTGAGCAAAGCAGGCAGAGGGAGAGAAACTTTCTTTCCTTCCTCTTTCCTGCCACGAATTCCTCATTTGCTCGTGCAAACGCAGGGCTTCTTCGGAAAAACTACGCCGCGGTGCAGGGATCCTTCCAGAGGAGCAACGACATAGTTTGAGCTGGAAGGGCTTGGCAGAGCCGCCGGGGAGAAAAGGCCTCTTGCTATTCTCTTTTCTTTCTTTCTGAATGCGGTCAATTCGCACTTGCCAAAGCAAGGTTTCCCAGCACAAACTACAAAGCAGCAGCTCTCTCCTGGCAGAGGAAATCCCATGCAGTTCTGCCCTTGCGAGATCGTGTTGCTACAGTGAGGCCCAGGGAAAACACACTGCCTACAGAAATCCTAGCAAAGCCCTGTGTTTCCCCACAGGAATGTATGTCACTTTCAGTTCTTTGCCAGCAACGGAGCTCAGAGGCAACGTCAGATTGTGTGTATCTCAGGGAGAGAAAGAACACTGTGACTTCCCCCATTCCTCTGACGAAAGCGGTTAGAGGGAGAAAAGCGTCCTCTGCTTTCGCTTTCCCGCAATGAGCTCGGCAGATCTGCCCTTCGCGAAGGGCCGTTTTCCCCCGGAGAACTGCCTCGCCGTAGCCCGGTTCTGGAAGTGGAACGAGTATGCAGTGTTAGCGTTCAGCTATTGTGAAGGCTCGCTTTGGCCCAGGGCAAACGAAGCGCCGGGGGAAATCTTAGCAGAGCCCGGCGCCTTTCCACGGTTCAAAGCGTGGAACTGCAGACTCTTTTGCAAAGAAGAGAGCGCCCAGGCAACAGCAGCCCGCACGTTTCTCAGTGAAAGGGAGAACTCCCTGACTTCATCCAGTCCTCTGAGCAAAGCAGGCAGAGGGAGAGAAACTTTCTTTCCTTCCTCTTTCCTGCCACGAATTCCTCATTTGCTCGTGCAAACGCAGGGCTTCTTCGGAAAAACTACGCCGCGGTGCAGGGATCCTTCCAGAGGAGCAACGACATAGTTTGAGCTGGAAGGGCTTGGCAGAGCCGCCGGGGAGAAAAGGCCTCTTGCTATTCTCTTTTCTTTCTTTCTGAATGCGGTCAATTCGCACTTGCCAAAGCAAGGTTTCCCAGCACAAACTACAAAGCAGCAGCTCTCTCCTGGCAGAGGAAATCCCATGAAGTTCTGCCCTTGCGAGATCGGGTTGCTACAGTGAGGCCCAGGGAAAACACACTGCCTACAGAAATCCTAGCAAAGCCCTGTGTTTCCCCACAGGAATGTATGTCACTTTCAGTTCTTTGCCAGCAACGGAGCTCAGAGGCAACGTCAGATTGTGTGTATCTCAGGGAGAGAAAGAACACTGTGACTTCCCCCGTTCCTCTGACGAAAGCGGTTAGAGGGAGAAAAGCGTCCTCTGCTTTCGCTTTCCCGCAATGAGCTCGGCAGATCTGCCCTTCGCGAAGGGCCGTTTTCCCCCGGAGAACTGCCTCGCCGTAGCCCGGTTCTGGAAGTGGAACGAGTATGCAGTGTTAGCGTTCAGCTATTGTGAAGGCTCGCTTTGGCCCAGGGCAAACGAAGCGCCGGGGGAAATCTTAGCAGAGCCCGGCGCCTTTCCACGGTTCAAAGCGTGGAACTGCAGACTCTTTTGCAAAGAAGAGAGCGCCCAGGCAACAGCAGCCCGCACGTTTCTCAGTGAAAGGGAGAACTCCCTGACTTCATCCAGTCCTCTGAGCAAAGCAGGCAGAGGGAGAGAAACTTTCTTTCCTTCCTCTTTCCTGCCACGAATTCCTCATTTGCTCGTGCAAACGCAGGGCTTCTTCGGAAAAACTACGCCGCGGTGCAGGGATCCTTCCAGAGGAGCAACGACATAGTTTGAGCTGGAAGGGCTTGGCAGAGCAGCCGGGGAGAAAAGGCCTCTTGCTATTCTCTTTTCTTTCTGCCTGAATGCGGTCAATTCGCACTTGCCAAAGCAAGGTTTCCCAGCACAAACTACAAAGCAGCAGCTCTCTCCTGGCAGAGGAAATCCCATGCAGTTCTGCCCTTGCGAGATCGGGTTGCTACAGTGAGGCCCAGGGAAAACACACTGCCTACAGAAATCCTAGCAAAGCCCTGTGTTTCCCCACAGGAATGTATGTCACTTTCAGTTCTTTGCCAGCAACGGAGCTCAGAGGCAACGTCAGATTGTGTGTATCTCAGGGAGAGAAAGAACACTGTGACTTCCCCCGTTCCTCTGACGAAAGCGGTTAGAGGGAGAAAAGCGTCCTCTGCTTTCGCTTTCCCGCAATGAGCTCGGCAGATCTGCCCTTCGCGAAGGGCCGTTTTCCCCCGGAGAACTGCCTCGCCGTAGCCCGGTTCTGGAAGTGGAACGAGTATGCAGTGTTAGCGTTCAGCTATTGTGAAGGCTCGCTTTGGCCCAGGGCAAACGAAGCGCCGGGGGAAATCTTAGCAGAGCCCGGCGCCTTTCCACGGTTCAAAGCGTGGAACTGCAGACTCTTTTGCAAAGAAGAGAGCGCCCAGGCAACAGCAGCCCGCACGTTTCTCAGTGAAAGGGAGAACTCCCTGACTTCATCCAGTCCTCTGAGCAAAGCAGGCAGAGGGAGAGAAACTTTCTTTCCTTCCTCTTTCCTGCCACGAATTCCTCATTTGCTCGTGCAAACGCAGGGCTTCTTCGGAAAAACTACGCCGCGGTGCAGGGATCCTTCCAGAGGAGCAACGACATAGTTTGAGCTGGAAGGGCTTGGCAGAGCAGCCGGGGAGAAAAGGCCTCTTGCTATTCTCTTTTCTTTCTTTCTGAATGCGGTCAATTCGCACTTGCCAAAGCAAGGTTTCCCAGCACAAACTACAAAGCAGCAGCTCTCTCCTGGCAGAGGAAATCCCATGCAGTTCTGCCCTTGCGAGATCGGGTTGCTACAGTGAGGCCCAGGGAAAACACACTGCCTACAGAAATCCTAGCAAAGCCCTGTGTTTCCCCACAGGAATGTATGTCACTTTCAGTTCTTTGCCAGCAACGGAGCTCAGAGGCAACGTCAGATTGTGTGTATCTCAGGGAGAGAAAGAACACTGTGACTTCCCCCGTTCCTCTGACGAAAGCGGTTAGAGGGAGAAAAGCGTCCTCTGCTTTCGCTTTCCCGCAATGAGCTCGGCAGATCTGCCCTTCGCGAAGGGCCGTTTTCCCCCGGAGAACTGCCTCGCCGTAGCCCGGTTCTGGAAGTGGAACGAGTATGCAGTGTTAGCGTTCAGCTATTGTGAAGGCTCGCTTTGGCCCAGGGCAAACGAAGCGCCGGGGGAAATCTTAGCAGAGCCCGGCGCCTTTCCACGGTTCAAAGCGTGGAACTGCAGACTCTTTTGCAAAGAAGAGAGCGCCCAGGCAACAGCAGCCCGCACGTTTCTCAGTGAAAGGGAGAACTCCCTGACTTCATCCAGTCCTCTGAGCAAAGCAGGCAGAGGGAGAGAAACTTTCTTTCCTTCCTCTTTCCTGCCACGAATTCCTCATTTGCTCGTGCAAACGCAGGGCTTCTTCGGAAAAACTACGCCGCGGTGCAGGGATCCTTCCAGAGGAGCAACGACATAGTTTGAGCTGGAAGGGCTTGGCAGAGCCGCCGGGGAGAAAAGGCCTCTTGCTATTCTCTTTTCTTTCTTTCTGAATGCGGTCAATTCGCACTTGCCAAAGCAAGGTTTCCCAGCACAAACTACAAAGCAGCAGCTCTCTCCTGGCAGAGGAAATCCCATGCAGTTCTGCCCTTGCGAGATCGGGTTGCTACAGTGAGGCCCAGGGAAAACACACTGCCTACAGAAATCCTAGCAAAGCCCTGTGTTTCCCCACAGGAATGTATGTCACTTTCAGTTCTTTGCCAGCAACGGAGCTCAGAGGCAACGTCAGATTGTGTGTATCTCAGGGAGAGAAAGAACACTGTGACTTCCCCCGTTCCTCTGACGAAAGCGGTTAGAGGGAGAAAAGCGTCCTTTGCTTTCGCTTTCCCGCAATGAGCTCGGCAGATCTGCCCTTCGCGAAGGGCCGTTTTCCCCCGGAGAACTGCCTCGCCGTAGCCCGGTTCTGGAAGTGGAACGAGTATGCAGTGTTAGCGTTCAGCTATTGTGAAGGCTCGCTTTGGCCCAGGGCAAACGAAGCGCCGGGGGAAATCTTAGCAGAGCCCGGCGCCTTTCCACGGTTCAAAGCGTGGAACTGCAGACTCTTTTGCAAAGAAGAGAGCGCCCAGGCAACAGCAGCCCGCACGTTTCTCAGTGAAAGGGAGAACTCCCTGACTTCATCCAGTCCTCTGAGCAAAGCAGGCAGAGGGAGAGAAACTTTCTTTCCTTCCTCTTTCCTGCCACGAATTCCTCATTTGCTCGTGCAAACGCAGGGCTTCTTCGGAAAAACTACGCCGCGGTGCAGGGATCCTTCCAGAGGAGCAACGACATAGTTTGAGCTGGAAGGGCTTGGCAGAGCAGCCGGGGAGAAAAGGCCTCTTGCTATTCTCTTTTCTTTCTGCCTGAATGCGGTCAATTCGCACTTGCCAAAGCAAGGTTTCCCAGCACAAACTACAAAGCAGCAGCTCTCTCCTGGCAGAGGAAATCCCATGCAGTTCTGCCCTTGCGAGATCGGGTTGCTACAGTGAGGCCCAGGGAAAACACACTGCCTACAGAAATCCTAGCAAAGCCCTGTGTTTCCCCACAGGAATGTATGTCACTTTCAGTTCTTTGCCAGCAACGGAGCTCAGAGGCAACGTCAGATTGTGTGTATCTCAGGGAGAGAAAGAACACTGTGACTTCCCCCGTTCCTCTGACGAAAGCGGTTAGAGGGAGAAAAGCGTCCTTTGCTTTCGCTTTCCCGCAATGAGCTCGGCAGATCTGCCCTTCGCGAAGGGCCGTTTTCCCCCGGAGAACTGCCTCGCCGTAGCCCGGTTCTGGAAGTGGAACGAGTATGCAGTGTTAGCGTTCAGCTATTGTGAAGGCTCGCTTTGGCCCAGGGCAAACGAAGCGCCGGGGGAAATCTTAGCAGAGCCCGGCGCCTTTCCACGGTTCAAAGCGTGGAACTGCAGACTCTTTTGCAAAGAAGAGAGCGCCCAGGCAACAGCAGCCCGCACGTTTCTCAGTGAAAGGGAGAACTCCCTGACTTCATCCAGTCCTCTGAGCAAAGCAGGCAGAGGGAGAGAAACTTTCTTTCCTTCCTCTTTCCTGCCACGAATTCCTCATTTGCTCGTGCAAACGCAGGGCTTCTTCGGAAAAACTACGCCGCGGTGCAGGGATCCTTCCAGAGGAGCAACGACATAGTTTGAGCTGGAAGGGCTTGGCAGAGCCGCCGGGGAGAAAAGGCCTCTTGCTATTCTCTTTTCTTTCTTTCTGAATGCGGTCAATTCGCACTTGCCAAAGCAAGGTTTCCCAGCACAAACTACAAAGCAGCAGCTCTCTCCTGGCAGAGGAAATCCCATGAAGTTCTGCCCTTGCGAGATCGGGTTGCTACAGTGAGGCCCAGGGAAAACACACTGCCTACAGAAATCCTAGCAAAGCCCTGTGTTTCCCCACAGGAATGTATGTCACTTTCAGTTCTTTGCCAGCAACGGAGCTCAGAGGCAACGTCAGATTGTGTGTATCTCAGGGAGAGAAAGAACACTGTGACTTCCCCCGTTCCTCTGACGAAAGCGGTTAGAGGGAGAAAAGCGTCCTCTGCTTTCGCTTTCCCGCAATGAGCTCGGCAGATCTGCCCTTCGCGAAGGGCCGTTTTCCCCCGGAGAACTGCCTCGCCGTAGCCCGGTTCTGGAAGTGGAACGAGTATGCAGTGTTAGCGTTCAGCTATTGTGAAGGCTCGCTTTGGCCCAGGGCAAACGAAGCGCCGGGGGAAATCTTAGCAGAGCCCGGCGCCTTTCCACGGTTCAAAGCGTGGAACTGCAGACTCTTTTGCAAAGAAGAGAGCGCCCAGGCAACAGCAGCCCGCACGTTTCTCAGTGAAAGGGAGAACTCCCTGACTTCATCCAGTCCTCTGAGCAAAGCAGGCAGAGGGAGAGAAACTTTCTTTCCTTCCTCTTTCCTGCCACGAATTCCTCATTTGCTCGTGCAAACGCAGGGCTTCTTCGGAAAAACTACGCCGCGGTGCAGGGATCCTTCCAGAGGAGCAACGACATAGTTTGAGCTGGAAGGGCTTGGCAGAGCAGCCGGGGAGAAAAGGCCTCTTGCTATTCTCTTTTCTTTCTGCCTGAATGCGGTCAATTCGCACTTGCCAAAGCAAGGTTTCCCAGCACAAACTACAAAGCAGCAGCTCTCTCCTGGCAGAGGAAATCCCATGCAGTTCTGCCCTTGCGAGATCGGGTTGCTACAGTGAGGCCCAGGGAAAACACACTGCCTACAGAAATCCTAGCAAAGCCCTGTGTTTCCCCACAGGAATGTATGTCACTTTCAGTTCTTTGCCAGCAACGGAGCTCAGAGGCAACGTCAGATTGTGTGTATCTCAGGGAGAGAAAGAACACTGTGACTTCCCCCGTTCCTCTGACGAAAGCGGTTAGAGGGAGAAAAGCGTCCTCTGCTTTCGCTTTCCCGCAATGAGCTCGGCAGATCTGCCCTTCGCGAAGGGCCGTTTTCCCCCGGAGAACTGCCTCGCCGTAGCCCGGTTCTGGAAGTGGAACGAGTATGCAGTGTTAGCGTTCAGCTATTGTGAAGGCTCGCTTTGGCCCAGGGCAAACGAAGCGCCGGGGGAAATCTTAGCAGAGCCCGGCGCCTTTCCACGGTTCAAAGCGTGGAACTGCAGACTCTTTTGCAAAGAAGAGAGCGCCCAGGCAACAGCAGCCCGCACGTTTCTCAGTGAAAGGGAGAACTCCCTGACTTCATCCAGTCCTCTGAGCAAAGCAGGCAGAGGGAGAGAAACTTTCTTTCCTTCCTCTTTCCTGCCACGAATTCCTCATTTGCTCGTGCAAACGCAGGGCTTCTTCGGAAAAACTACGCCGCGGTGCAGGGATCCTTCCAGAGGAGCAACGACATAGTTTGAGCTGGAAGGGCTTGGCAGAGCAGCCGGGGAGAAAAGGCCTCTTGCTATTCTCTTTTCTTTCTTTCTGAATGCGGTCAATTCGCACTTGCCAAAGCAAGGTTTCCCAGCACAAACTACAAAGCAGCAGCTCTCTCCTGGCAGAGGAAATCCCATGCAGTTCTGCCCTTGCGAGATCGGGTTGCTACAGTGAGGCCCAGGGAAAACACACTGCCTACAGAAATCCTAGCAAAGCCCTGTGTTTCCCCACAGGAATGTATGTCACTTTCAGTTCTTTGCCAGCAACGGAGCTCAGAGGCAACGTCAGATTGTGTGTATCTCAGGGAGAGAAAGAACACTGTGACTTCCCCCGTTCCTCTGACGAAAGCGGTTAGAGGGAGAAAAGCGTCCTCTGCTTTCGCTTTCCCGCAATGAGCTCGGCAGATCTGCCCTTCGCGAAGGGCCGTTTTCCCCCGGAGAACTGCCTCGCCGTAGCCCGGTTCTGGAAGTGGAACGAGTATGCAGTGTTAGCGTTCAGCTATTGTGAAGGCTCGCTTTGGCCCAGGGCAAACGAAGCGCCGGGGGAAATCTTAGCAGAGCCCGGCGCCTTTCCACGGTTCAAAGCGTGGAACTGCAGACTCTTTTGCAAAGAAGAGAGCGCCCAGGCAACAGCAGCCCGCACGTTTCTCAGTGAAAGGGAGAACTCCCTGACTTCATCCAGTCCTCTGAGCAAAGCAGGCAGAGGGAGAGAAACTTTCTTTCCTTCCTCTTTCCTGCCACGAATTCCTCATTTGCTCGTGCAAACGCAGGGCTTCTTCGGAAAAACTACGCCGCGGTGCAGGGATCCTTCCAGAGGAGCAACGACATAGTTTGAGCTGGAAGGGCTTGGCAGAGCCGCCGGGGAGAAAAGGCCTCTTGCTATTCTCTTTTCTTTCTTTCTGAATGCGGTCAATTCGCACTTGCCAAAGCAAGGTTTCCCAGCACAAACTACAAAGCAGCAGCTCTCTCCTGGCAGAGGAAATCCCATGCAGTTCTGCCCTTGCGAGATCGGGTTGCTACAGTGAGGCCCAGGGAAAACACACTGCCTACAGAAATCCTAGCAAAGCCCTGTGTTTCCCCACAGGAATGTATGTCACTTTCAGTTCTTTGCCAGCAACGGAGCTCAGAGGCAACGTCAGATTGTGTGTATCTCAGGGAGAGAAAGAACACTGTGACTTCCCCCGTTCCTCTGACGAAAGCGGTTAGAGGGAGAAAAGCGTCCTTTGCTTTCGCTTTCCCGCAATGAGCTCGGCAGATCTGCCCTTCGCGAAGGGCCGTTTTCCCCCGGAGAACTGCCTCGCCGTAGCCCGGTTCTGGAAGTGGAACGAGTATGCAGTGTTAGCGTTCAGCTATTGTGAAGGCTCGCTTTGGCCCAGGGCAAACGAAGCGCCGGGGGAAATCTTAGCAGAGCCCGGCGCCTTTCCACGGTTCAAAGCGTGGAACTGCAGACTCTTTTGCAAAGAAGAGAGCGCCCAGGCAACAGCAGCCCGCACGTTTCTCAGTGAAAGGGAGAACTCCCTGACTTCATCCAGTCCTCTGAGCAAAGCAGGCAGAGGGAGAGAAACTTTCTTTCCTTCCTCTTTCCTGCCACGAATTCCTCATTTGCTCGTGCAAACGCAGGGCTTCTTCGGAAAAACTACGCCGCGGTGCAGGGATCCTTCCAGAGGAGCAACGACATAGTTTGAGCTGGAAGGGCTTGGCAGAGCAGCCGGGGAGAAAAGGCCTCTTGCTATTCTCTTTTCTTTCTGCCTGAATGCGGTCAATTCGCACTTGCCAAAGCAAGGTTTCCCAGCACAAACTACAAAGCAGCAGCTCTCTCCTGGCAGAGGAAATCCCATGCAGTTCTGCCCTTGCGAGATCGGGTTGCTACAGTGAGGCCCAGGGAAAACACACTGCCTACAGAAATCCTAGCAAAGCCCTGTGTTTCCCCACAGGAATGTATGTCACTTTCAGTTCTTTGCCAGCAACGGAGCTCAGAGGCAACGTCAGATTGTGTGTATCTCAGGGAGAGAAAGAACACTGTGACTTCCCCCGTTCCTCTGACGAAAGCGGTTAGAGGGAGAAAAGCGTCCTTTGCTTTCGCTTTCCCGCAATGAGCTCGGCAGATCTGCCCTTCGCGAAGGGCCGTTTTCCCCCGGAGAACTGCCTCGCCGTAGCCCGGTTCTGGAAGTGGAACGAGTATGCAGTGTTAGCGTTCAGCTATTGTGAAGGCTCGCTTTGGCCCAGGGCAAACGAAGCGCCGGGGGAAATCTTAGCAGAGCCCGGCGCCTTTCCACGGTTCAAAGCGTGGAACTGCAGACTCTTTTGCAAAGAAGAGAGCGCCCAGGCAACAGCAGCCCGCACGTTTCTCAGTGAAAGGGAGAACTCCCTGACTTCATCCAGTCCTCTGAGCAAAGCAGGCAGAGGGAGAGAAACTTTCTTTCCTTCCTCTTTCCTGCCACGAATTCCTCATTTGCTCGTGCAAACGCAGGGCTTCTTCGGAAAAACTACGCCGCGGTGCAGGGATCCTTCCAGAGGAGCAACGACATAGTTTGAGCTGGAAGGGCTTGGCAGAGCCGCCGGGGAGAAAAGGCCTCTTGCTATTCTCTTTTCTTTCTTTCTGAATGCGGTCAATTCGCACTTGCCAAAGCAAGGTTTCCCAGCACAAACTACAAAGCAGCAGCTCTCTCCTGGCAGAGGAAATCCCATGCAGTTCTGCCCTTGCGAGATCGTGTTGCTACAGTGAGGCCCAGGGAAAACACACTGCCTAGAGAAATCCTAGCAAAGCCCTGTGTTTCCCCACAGGAATGTATGTCACTTTCAGTTCTTTGCCAGCAACGGAGCTCAGAGGCAACGTCAGATTGTGTGTATCTCAGGGAGAGAAAGAACACTGTGACTTCCCCCGTTCCTCTGACGAAAGCGGTTAGAGGGAGAAAAGCGTCCTCTGCTTTCGCTTTCCCGCAATGAGCTCGGCAGATCTGCCCTTCGCGAAGGGCCGTTTTCCCCCGGAGAACTGCCTCGCCGTAGCCCGGTTCTGGAAGTGGAACGAGTATGCAGTGTTAGCGTTCAGCTATTGTGAAGGCTCGCTTTGGCCCAGGGCAAACGAAGCGCCGGGGGAAATCTTAGCAGAGCCCGGCGCCTTTCCACGGTTCAAAGCGTGGAACTGCAGACTCTTTTGCAAAGAAGAGAGCGCCCAGGCAACAGCAGCCCGCACGTTTCTCAGTGAAAGGGAGAACTCCCTGACTTCATCCAGTCCTCTGAGCAAAGCAGGCAGAGGGAGAGAAACTTTCTTTCCTTCCTCTTTCCTGCCACGAATTCCTCATTTGCTCGTGCAAACGCAGGGCTTCTTCGGAAAAACTACGCCGCGGTGCAGGGATCCTTCCAGAGGAGCAACGACATAGTTTGAGCTGGAAGGGCTTGGCAGAGCCGCCGGGGAGAAAAGGCCTCTTGCTATTCTCTTTTCTTTCTTTCTGAATGCGGTCAATTCGCACTTGCCAAAGCAAGGTTTCCCAGCACAAACTACAAAGCAGCAGCTCTCTCCTGGCAGAGGAAATCCCATGCAGTTCTGCCCTTGCGAGATCGGGTTGCTACAGTGAGGCCCAGGGAAAACACACTGCCTACAGAAATCCTAGCAAAGCCCTGTGTTTCCCCACAGGAATGTATGTCACTTTCAGTTCTTTGCCAGCAACGGAGCTCAGAGGCAACGTCAGATTGTGTGTATCTCAGGGAGAGAAAGAACACTGTGACTTCCCCCGTTCCTCTGACGAAAGCGGTTAGAGGGAGAAAAGCGTCCTTTGCTTTCGCTTTCCCGCAATGAGCTCGGCAGATCTGCCCTTCGCGAAGGGCCGTTTTCCCCCGGAGAACTGCCTCGCCGTAGCCCGGTTCTGGAAGTGGAACGAGTATGCAGTGTTAGCGTTCAGCTATTGTGAAGGCTCGCTTTGGCCCAGGGCAAACGAAGCGCCGGGGGAAATCTTAGCAGAGCCCGGCGCCTTTCCACGGTTCAAAGCGTGGAACTGCAGACTCTTTTGCAAAGAAGAGAGCGCCCAGGCAACAGCAGCCCGCACGTTTCTCAGTGAAAGGGAGAACTCCCTGACTTCATCCAGTCCTCTGAGCAAAGCAGGCAGAGGGAGAGAAACTTTCTTTCCTTCCTCTTTCCTGCCACGAATTCCTCATTTGCTCGTGCAAACGCAGGGCTTCTTCGGAAAAACTACGCCGCGGTGCAGGGATCCTTCCAGAGGAGCAACGACATAGTTTGAGCTGGAAGGGCTTGGCAGAGCAGCCGGGGAGAAAAGGCCTCTTGCTATTCTCTTTTCTTTCTGCCTGAATGCGGTCAATTCGCACTTGCCAAAGCAAGGTTTCCCAGCACAAACTACAAAGCAGCAGCTCTCTCCTGGCAGAGGAAATCCCATGCAGTTCTGCCCTTGCGAGATCGGGTTGCTACAGTGAGGCCCAGGGAAAACACACTGCCTACAGAAATCCTAGCAAAGCCCTGTGTTTCCCCACAGGAATGTATGTCACTTTCAGTTCTTTGCCAGCAACGGAGCTCAGAGGCAACGTCAGATTGTGTGTATCTCAGGGAGAGAAAGAACACTGTGACTTCCCCCGTTCCTCTGACGAAAGCGGTTAGAGGGAGAAAAGCGTCCTTTGCTTTCGCTTTCCCGCAATGAGCTCGGCAGATCTGCCCTTCGCGAAGGGCCGTTTTCCCCCGGAGAACTGCCTCGCCGTAGCCCGGTTCTGGAAGTGGAACGAGTATGCAGTGTTAGCGTTCAGCTATTGTGAAGGCTCGCTTTGGCCCAGGGCAAACGAAGCGCCGGGGGAAATCTTAGCAGAGCCCGGCGCCTTTCCACGGTTCAAAGCGTGGAACTGCAGACTCTTTTGCAAAGAAGAGAGCGCCCAGGCAACAGCAGCCCGCACGTTTCTCAGTGAAAGGGAGAACTCCCTGACTTCATCCAGTCCTCTGAGCAAAGCAGGCAGAGGGAGAGAAACTTTCTTTCCTTCCTCTTTCCTGCCACGAATTCCTCATTTGCTCGTGCAAACGCAGGGCTTCTTCGGAAAAACTACGCCGCGGTGCAGGGATCCTTCCAGAGGAGCAACGACATAGTTTGAGCTGGAAGGGCTTGGCAGAGCCGCCGGGGAGAAAAGGCCTCTTGCTATTCTCTTTTCTTTCTTTCTGAATGCGGTCAATTCGCACTTGCCAAAGCAAGGTTTCCCAGCACAAACTACAAAGCAGCAGCTCTCTCCTGGCAGAGGAAATCCCATGCAGTTCTGCCCTTGCGAGATCGTGTTGCTACAGTGAGGCCCAGGGAAAACACACTGCCTACAGAAATCCTAGCAAAGCCCTGTGTTTCCCCACAGGAATGTATGTCACTTTCAGTTCTTTGCCAGCAACGGAGCTCAGAGGCAACGTCAGATTGTGTGTATCTCAGGGAGAGAAAGAACACTGTGACTTCCCCCATTCCTCTGACGAAAGCGGTTAGAGGGAGAAAAGCGTCCTCTGCTTTCGCTTTCCCGCAATGAGCTCGGCAGATCTGCCCTTCGCGAAGGGCCGTTTTCCCCCGGAGAACTGCCTCGCCGTAGCCCGGTTCTGGAAGTGGAACGAGTATGCAGTGTTAGCGTTCAGCTATTGTGAAGGCTCGCTTTGGCCCAGGGCAAACGAAGCGCCGGGGGAAATCTTAGCAGAGCCCGGCGCCTTTCCACGGTTCAAAGCGTGGAACTGCAGACTCTTTTGCAAAGAAGAGAGCGCCCAGGCAACAGCAGCCCGCACGTTTCTCAGTGAAAGGGAGAACTCCCTGACTTCATCCAGTCCTCTGAGCAAAGCAGGCAGAGGGAGAGAAACTTTCTTTCCTTCCTCTTTCCTGCCACGAATTCCTCATTTGCTCGTGCAAACGCAGGGCTTCTTCGGAAAAACTACGCCGCGGTGCAGGGATCCTTCCAGAGGAGCAACGACATAGTTTGAGCTGGAAGGGCTTGGCAGAGCCGCCGGGGAGAAAAGGCCTCTTGCTATTCTCTTTTCTTTCTTTCTGAATGCGGTCAATTCGCACTTGCCAAAGCAAGGTTTCCCAGCACAAACTACAAAGCAGCAGCTCTCTCCTGGCAGAGGAAATCCCATGAAGTTCTGCCCTTGCGAGATCGGGTTGCTACAGTGAGGCCCAGGGAAAACACACTGCCTACAGAAATCCTAGCAAAGCCCTGTGTTTCCCCACAGGAATGTATGTCACTTTCAGTTCTTTGCCAGCAACGGAGCTCAGAGGCAACGTCAGATTGTGTGTATCTCAGGGAGAGAAAGAACACTGTGACTTCCCCCGTTCCTCTGACGAAAGCGGTTAGAGGGAGAAAAGCGTCCTCTGCTTTCGCTTTCCCGCAATGAGCTCGGCAGATCTGCCCTTCGCGAAGGGCCGTTTTCCCCCGGAGAACTGCCTCGCCGTAGCCCGGTTCTGGAAGTGGAACGAGTATGCAGTGTTAGCGTTCAGCTATTGTGAAGGCTCGCTTTGGCCCAGGGCAAACGAAGCGCCGGGGGAAATCTTAGCAGAGCCCGGCGCCTTTCCACGGTTCAAAGCGTGGAACTGCAGACTCTTTTGCAAAGAAGAGAGCGCCCAGGCAACAGCAGCCCGCACGTTTCTCAGTGAAAGGGAGAACTCCCTGACTTCATCCAGTCCTCTGAGCAAAGCAGGCAGAGGGAGAGAAACTTTCTTTCCTTCCTCTTTCCTGCCACGAATTCCTCATTTGCTCGTGCAAACGCAGGGCTTCTTCGGAAAAACTACGCCGCGGTGCAGGGATCCTTCCAGAGGAGCAACGACATAGTTTGAGCTGGAAGGGCTTGGCAGAGCAGCCGGGGAGAAAAGGCCTCTTGCTATTCTCTTTTCTTTCTTTCTGAATGCGGTCAATTCGCACTTGCCAAAGCAAGGTTTCCCAGCACAAACTACAAAGCAGCAGCTCTCTCCTGGCAGAGGAAATCCCATGCAGTTCTGCCCTTGCGAGATCGGGTTGCTACAGTGAGGCCCAGGGAAAACACACTGCCTACAGAAATCCTAGCAAAGCCCTGTGTTTCCCCACAGGAATGTATGTCACTTTCAGTTCTTTGCCAGCAACGGAGCTCAGAGGCAACGTCAGATTGTGTGTATCTCAGGGAGAGAAAGAACACTGTGACTTCCCCCGTTCCTCTGACGAAAGCGGTTAGAGGGAGAAAAGCGTCCTCTGCTTTCGCTTTCCCGCAATGAGCTCGGCAGATCTGCCCTTCGCGAAGGGCCGTTTTCCCCCGGAGAACTGCCTCGCCGTAGCCCGGTTCTGGAAGTGGAACGAGTATGCAGTGTTAGCGTTCAGCTATTGTGAAGGCTCGCTTTGGCCCAGGGCAAACGAAGCGCCGGGGGAAATCTTAGCAGAGCCCGGCGCCTTTCCACGGTTCAAAGCGTGGAACTGCAGACTCTTTTGCAAAGAAGAGAGCGCCCAGGCAACAGCAGCCCGCACGTTTCTCAGTGAAAGGGAGAACTCCCTGACTTCATCCAGTCCTCTGAGCAAAGCAGGCAGAGGGAGAGAAACTTTCTTTCCTTCCTCTTTCCTGCCACGAATTCCTCATTTGCTCGTGCAAACGCAGGGCTTCTTCGGAAAAACTACGCCGCGGTGCAGGGATCCTTCCAGAGGAGCAACGACATAGTTTGAGCTGGAAGGGCTTGGCAGAGCCGCCGGGGAGAAAAGGCCTCTTGCTATTCTCTTTTCTTTCTTTCTGAATGCGGTCAATTCGCACTTGCCAAAGCAAGGTTTCCCAGCACAAACTACAAAGCAGCAGCTCTCTCCTGGCAGAGGAAATCCCATGCAGTTCTGCCCTTGCGAGATCGGGTTGCTACAGTGAGGCCCAGGGAAAACACACTGCCTACAGAAATCCTAGCAAAGCCCTGTGTTTCCCCACAGGAATGTATGTCACTTTCAGTTCTTTGCCAGCAACGGAGCTCAGAGGCAACGTCAGATTGTGTGTATCTCAGGGAGAGAAAGAACACTGTGACTTCCCCCGTTCCTCTGACGAAAGCGGTTAGAGGGAGAAAAGCGTCCTTTGCTTTCGCTTTCCCGCAATGAGCTCGGCAGATCTGCCCTTCGCGAAGGGCCGTTTTCCCCCGGAGAACTGCCTCGCCGTAGCCCGGTTCTGGAAGTGGAACGAGTATGCAGTGTTAGCGTTCAGCTATTGTGAAGGCTCGCTTTGGCCCAGGGCAAACGAAGCGCCGGGGGAAATCTTAGCAGAGCCCGGCGCCTTTCCACGGTTCAAAGCGTGGAACTGCAGACTCTTTTGCAAAGAAGAGAGCGCCCAGGCAACAGCAGCCCGCACGTTTCTCAGTGAAAGGGAGAACTCCCTGACTTCATCCAGTCCTCTGAGCAAAGCAGGCAGAGGGAGAGAAACTTTCTTTCCTTCCTCTTTCCTGCCACGAATTCCTCATTTGCTCGTGCAAACGCAGGGCTTCTTCGGAAAAACTACGCCGCGGTGCAGGGATCCTTCCAGAGGAGCAACGACATAGTTTGAGCTGGAAGGGCTTGGCAGAGCCGCCGGGGAGAAAAGGCCTCTTGCTATTCTCTTTTCTTTCTTTCTGAATGCGGTCAATTCGCACTTGCCAAAGCAAGGTTTCCCAGCACAAACTACAAAGCAGCAGCTCTCTCCTGGCAGAGGAAATCCCATGCAGTTCTGCCCTTGCGAGATCGTCTTGCTACAGTGAGGCCCAGGGAAAACACACTGCCTACAGAAATCCTAGCAAAGCCCTGTGTTTCCCCACAGGAATGTATGTCACTTTCAGTTCTTTGCCAGCAACGGAGCTCAGAGGCAACGTCAGATTGTGTGTATCTCAGGGAGAGAAAGAACACTGTGACTTCCCCCGTTCCTCTGACGAAAGCGGTTAGAGGGAGAAAAGCGTCCTTTGCTTTCGCTTTCCCGCAATGAGCTCGGCAGATCTGCCCTTCGCGAAGGGCCGTTTTCCCCCGGAGAACTGCCTCGCCGTAGCCCGGTTCTGGAAGTGGAACGAGTATGCAGTGTTAGCGTTCAGCTATTGTGAAGGCTCGCTTTGGCCCAGGGCAAACGAAGCGCCGGGGGAAATCTTAGCAGAGCCCGGCGCCTTTCCACGGTTCAAAGCGTGGAACTGCAGACTCTTTTGCAAAGAAGAGAGCGCCCAGGCAACAGCAGCCCGCACGTTTCTCAGTGAAAGGGAGAACTCCCTGACTTCATCCAGTCCTCTGAGCAAAGCAGGCAGAGGGAGAGAAACTTTCTTTCCTTCCTCTTTCCTGCCACGAATTCCTCATTTGCTCGTGCAAACGCAGGGCTTCTTCGGAAAAACTACGCCGCGGTGCAGGGATCCTTCCAGAGGAGCAACGACATAGTTTGAGCTGGAAGGGCTTGGCAGAGCCGCCGGGGAGAAAAGGCCTCTTGCTATTCTCTTTTCTTTCTTTCTGAATGCGGTCAATTCGCACTTGCCAAAGCAAGGTTTCCCAGCACAAACTACAAAGCAGCAGCTCTCTCCTGGCAGAGGAAATCCCATGCAGTTCTGCCCTTGCGAGATCGTCTTGCTACAGTGAGGCCCAGGGAAAACACACTGCCTACAGAAATCCTAGCAAAGCCCTGTGTTTCCCCACAGGAATGTATGTCACTTTCAGTTCTTTGCCAGCAACGGAGCTCAGAGGCAACGTCAGATTGTGTGTATCTCAGGGAGAGAAAGAACACTGTGACTTCCCCCGTTCCTCTGACGAAAGCGGTTAGAGGGAGAAAAGCGTCCTCTGCTTTCGCTTTCCCGCAATGAGCTCGGCAGATCTGCCCTTCGCGAAGGGCCGTTTTCCCCCGGAGAACTGCCTCGCCGTAGCCCGGTTCTGGAAGTGGAACGAGTATGCAGTGTTAGCGTTCAGCTATTGTGAAGGCTCGCTTTGGCCCAGGGCAAACGAAGCGCCGGGGGAAATCTTAGCAGAGCCCGGCGCCTTTCCACGGTTCAAAGCGTGGAACTGCAGACTCTTTTGCAAAGAAGAGAGCGCCCAGGCAACAGCAGCCCGCACGTTTCTCAGTGAAAGGGAGAACTCCCTGACTTCATCCAGTCCTCTGAGCAAAGCAGGCAGAGGGAGAGAAACTTTCTTTCCTTCCTCTTTCCTGCCACGAATTCCTCATTTGCTCGTGCAAACGCAGGGCTTCTTCGGAAAAACTACGCCGCGGTGCAGGGATCCTTCCAGAGGAGCAACGACATAGTTTGAGCTGGAAGGGCTTGGCAGAGCCGCCGGGGAGAAAAGGCCTCTTGCTATTCTCTTTTCTTTCTTTCTGAATGCGGTCAATTCGCACTTGCCAAAGCAAGGTTTCCCAGCACAAACTACAAAGCAGCAGCTCTCTCCTGGCAGAGGAAATCCCATGCAGTTCTGCCCTTGCGAGATCGGGTTGCTACAGTGAGGCCCAGGGAAAACACACTGCCTACAGAAATCCTAGCAAAGCCCTGTGTTTCCCCACAGGAATGTATGTCACTTTCAGTTCTTTGCCAGCAACGGAGCTCAGAGGCAACGTCAGATTGTGTGTATCTCAGGGAGAGAAAGAACACTGTGACTTCCCCCATTCCTCTGACGAAAGCGGTTAGAGGGAGAAAAGCGTCCTCTGCTTTCGCTTTCCCGCAATGAGCTCGGCAGATCTGCCCTTCGCGAAGGGCCGTTTTCCCCCGGAGAACTGCCTCGCCGTAGCCCGGTTCTGGAAGTGGAACGAGTATGCAGTGTTAGCGTTCAGCTATTGTGAAGGCTCGCTTTGGCCCAGGGCAAACGAAGCGCCGGGGGAAATCTTAGCAGAGCCCGGCGCCTTTCCACGGTTCAAAGCGTGGAACTGCAGACTCTTTTGCAAAGAAGAGAGCGCCCAGGCAACAGCAGCCCGCACGTTTCTCAGTGAAAGGGAGAACTCCCTGACTTCATCCAGTCCTCTGAGCAAAGCAGGCAGAGGGAGAGAAACTTTCTTTCCTTCCTCTTTCCTGCCACGAATTCCTCATTTGCTCGTGCAAACGCAGGGCTTCTTCGGAAAAACTACGCCGCGGTGCAGGGATCCTTCCAGAGGAGCAACGACATAGTTTGAGCTGGAAGGGCTTGGCAGAGCAGCCGGGGAGAAAAGGCCTCTTGCTATTCTCTTTTCTTTCTTTCTGAATGCGGTCAATTCGCACTTGCCAAAGCAAGGTTTCCCAGCACAAACTACAAAGCAGCAGCTCTCTCCTGGCAGAGGAAATCCCATGCAGTTCTGCCCTTGCGAGATCGTCTTGCTACAGTGAGGCCCAGGGAAAACACACTGCCTACAGAAATCCTAGCAAAGCCCTGTGTTTCCCCACAGGAATGTATGTCACTTTCAGTTCTTTGCCAGCAACGGAGCTCAGAGGCAACGTCAGATTGTGTGTATCTCAGGGAGAGAAAGAACACTGTGACTTCCCCCGTTCCTCTGACGAAAGCGGTTAGAGGGAGAAAAGCGTCCTTTGCTTTCGCTTTCCCGCAATGAGCTCGGCAGATCTGCCCTTCGCGAAGGGCCGTTTTCCCCCGGAGAACTGCCTCGCCGTAGCCCGGTTCTGGAAGTGGAACGAGTATGCAGTGTTAGCGTTCAGCTATTGTGAAGGCTCGCTTTGGCCCAGGGCAAACGAAGCGCCGGGGGAAATCTTAGCAGAGCCCGGCGCCTTTCCACGGTTCAAAGCGTGGAACTGCAGACTTTTGCAAAGAAGAGAGCGCCCAGGCAACAGCAGCCCGCACGTTTCTCAGTGAAAGGGAGAACTCCCTGACTTCATCCAGTCCTCTGAGCAAAGCAGGCAGAGGGAGAGAAACTTTCTTTCCTTCCTCTTTCCTGCCACGAATTCCTCATTTGCTCGTGCAAACGCAGGGCTTCTTCGGAAAAACTACGCCGCGGTGCAGGGATCCTTCCAGAGGAGCAACGACATAGTTTGAGCTGGAAGGGCTTGGCAGAGCAGCCGGGGAGAAAAGGCCTCTTGCTATTCTCTTTTCTTTCTTTCTGAATGCGGTCAATTCGCACTTGCCAAAGCAAGGTTTCCCAGCACAAACTACAAAGCAGCAGCTCTCTCCTGGCAGAGGAAATCCCATGCAGTTCTGCCCTTGCGAGATCGGGTTGCTACAGTGAGGCCCAGGGAAAACACACTGCCTACAGAAATCCTAGCAAAGCCCTGTGTTTCCCCACAGGAATGTATGTCACTTTCAGTTCTTTGCCAGCAACGGAGCTCAGAGGCAACGTCAGATTGTGTGTATCTCAGGGAGAGAAAGAACACTGTGACTTCCCCCGTTCCTCTGACGAAAGCGGTTAGAGGGAGAAAAGCGTCCTTTGCTTTCGCTTTCCCGCAATGAGCTCGGCAGATCTGCCCTTCGCGAAGGGCCGTTTTCCCCCGGAGAACTGCCTCGCCGTAGCCCGGTTCTGGAAGTGGAACGAGTATGCAGTGTTAGCGTTCAGCTATTGTGAAGGCTCGCTTTGGCCCAGGGCAAACGAAGCGCCGGGGGAAATCTTAGCAGAGCCCGGCGCCTTTCCACGGTTCAAAGCGTGGAACTGCAGACTCTTTTGCAAAGAAGAGAGCGCCCAGGCAACAGCAGCCCGCACGTTTCTCAGTGAAAGGGAGAACTCCCTGACTTCATCCAGTCCTCTGAGCAAAGCAGGCAGAGGGAGAGAAACTTTCTTTCCTTCCTCTTTCCTGCCACGAATTCCTCATTTGCTCGTGCAAACGCAGGGCTTCTTCGGAAAAACTACGCCGCGGTGCAGGGATCCTTCCAGAGGAGCAACGACATAGTTTGAGCTGGAAGGGCTTGGCAGAGCAGCCGGGGAGAAAAGGCCTCTTGCTATTCTCTTTTCTTTCTGCCTGAATGCGGTCAATTCGCACTTGCCAAAGCAAGGTTTCCCAGCACAAACTACAAAGCAGCAGCTCTCTCCTGGCAGAGGAAATCCCATGCAGTTCTGCCCTTGCGAGATCGTGTTGCTACAGTGAGGCCCAGGGAAAACACACTGCCTAGAGAAATCCTAGCAAAGCCCTGTGTTTCCCCACAGGAATGTATGTCACTTTCAGTTCTTTGCCAGCAACGGAGCTCAGAGGCAACGTCAGATTGTGTGTATCTCAGGGAGAGAAAGAACACTGTGACTTCCCCCGTTCCTCTGACGAAAGCGGTTAGAGGGAGAAAAGCGTCCTCTGCTTTCGCTTTCCCGCAATGAGCTCGGCAGATCTGCCCTTCGCGAAGGGCCGTTTTCCCCCGGAGAACTGCCTCGCCGTAGCCCGGTTCTGGAAGTGGAACGAGTATGCAGTGTTAGCGTTCAGCTATTGTGAAGGCTCGCTTTGGCCCAGGGCAAACGAAGCGCCGGGGGAAATCTTAGCAGAGCCCGGCGCCTTTCCACGGTTCAAAGCGTGGAACTGCAGACTCTTTTGCAAAGAAGAGAGCGCCCAGGCAACAGCAGCCCGCACGTTTCTCAGTGAAAGGGAGAACTCCCTGACTTCATCCAGTCCTCTGAGCAAAGCAGGCAGAGGGAGAGAAACTTTCTTTCCTTCCTCTTTCCTGCCACGAATTCCTCATTTGCTCGTGCAAACGCAGGGCTTCTTCGGAAAAACTACGCCGCGGTGCAGGGATCCTTCCAGAGGAGCAACGACATAGTTTGAGCTGGAAGGGCTTGGCAGAGCAGCCGGGGAGAAAAGGCCTCTTGCTATTCTCTTTTCTTTCTGCCTGAATGCGGTCAATTCGCACTTGCCAAAGCAAGGTTTCCCAGCACAAACTACAAAGCAGCAGCTCTCTCCTGGCAGAGGAAATCCCATGCAGTTCTGCCCTTGCGAGATCGGGTTGCTACAGTGAGGCCCAGGGAAAACACACTGCCTACAGAAATCCTAGCAAAGCCCTGTGTTTCCCCACAGGAATGTATGTCACTTTCAGTTCTTTGCCAGCAACGGAGCTCAGAGGCAACGTCAGATTGTGTGTATCTCAGGGAGAGAAAGAACACTGTGACTTCCCCCGTTCCTCTGACGAAAGCGGTTAGAGGGAGAAAAGCGTCCTTTGCTTTCGCTTTCCCGCAATGAGCTCGGCAGATCTGCCCTTCGCGAAGGGCCGTTTTCCCCCGGAGAACTGCCTCGCCGTAGCCCGGTTCTGGAAGTGAAACGAGTATGCAGTGTTAGCGTTCAGCTATTGTGAAGGCTCGCTTTGGCCCAGGGCAAACGAAGCGCCGGGGGAAATCTTAGCAGAGCCCGGCGCCTTTCCACGGTTCAAAGCGTGGAACTGCAGACTCTTTTGCAAAGAAGAGAGCGCCCAGGCAACAGCAGCCCGCACGTTTCTCAGTGAAAGGGAGAACTCCCTGACTTCATCCAGTCCTCTGAGCAAAGCAGGCAGAGGGAGAGAAACTTTCTTTCCTTCCTCTTTCCTGCCACGAATTCCTCATTTGCTCGTGCAAACGCAGGGCTTCTTCGGAAAAACTACGCCGCGGTGCAGGGATCCTTCCAGAGGAGCAACGACATAGTTTGAGCTGGAAGGGCTTGGCAGAGCAGCCGGGGAGAAAAGGCCTCTTGCTATTCTCTTTTCTTTCTGCCTGAATGCGGTCAATTCGCACTTGCCAAAGCAAGGTTTCCCAGCACAAACTACAAAGCAGCAGCTCTCTCCTGGCAGAGGAAATCCCATGCAGTTCTGCCCTTGCGAGATCGGGTTGCTACAGTGAGGCCCAGGGAAAACACACTGCCTACAGAAATCCTAGCAAAGCCCTGTGTTTCCCCACAGGAATGTATGTCACTTTCAGTTCTTTGCCAGCAACGGAGCTCAGAGGCAACGTCAGATTGTGTGTATCTCAGGGAGAGAAAGAACACTGTGACTTCCCCCGTTCCTCTGACGAAAGCGGTTAGAGGGAGAAAAGCGTCCTTTGCTTTCGCTTTCCCGCAATGAGCTCGGCAGATCTGCCCTTCGCGAAGGGCCGTTTTCCCCCGGAGAACTGCCTCGCCGTAGCCCGGTTCTGGAAGTGGAACGAGTATGCAGTGTTAGCGTTCAGCTATTGTGAAGGCTCGCTTTGGCCCAGGGCAAACGAAGCGCCGGGGGAAATCTTAGCAGAGCCCGGCGCCTTTCCACGGTTCAAAGCGTGGAACTGCAGACTCTTTTGCAAAGAAGAGAGCGCCCAGGCAACAGCAGCCCGCACGTTTCTCAGTGAAAGGGAGAACTCCCTGACTTCATCCAGTCCTCTGAGCAAAGCAGGCAGAGGGAGAGAAACTTTCTTTCCTTCCTCTTTCCTGCCACGAATTCCTCATTTGCTCGTGCAAACGCAGGGCTTCTTCGGAAAAACTACGCCGCGGTGCAGGGATCCTTCCAGAGGAGCAACGACATAGTTTGAGCTGGAAGGGCTTGGCAGAGCCGCCGGGGAGAAAAGGCCTCTTGCTATTCTCTTTTCTTTCTTTCTGAATGCGGTCAATTCGCACTTGCCAAAGCAAGGTTTCCCAGCACAAACTACAAAGCAGCAGCTCTCTCCTGGCAGAGGAAATCCCATGCAGTTCTGCCCTTGCGAGATCGTGTTGCTACAGTGAGGCCCAGGGAAAACACACTGCCTACAGAAATCCTAGCAAAGCCCTGTGTTTCCCCACAGGAATGTATGTCACTTTCAGTTCTTTGCCAGCAACGGAGCTCAGAGGCAACGTCAGATTGTGTGTATCTCAGGGAGAGAAAGAACACTGTGACTTCCCCCATTCCTCTGACGAAAGCGGTTAGAGGGAGAAAAGCGTCCTCTGCTTTCGCTTTCCCGCAATGAGCTCGGCAGATCTGCCCTTCGCGAAGGGCCGTTTTCCCCCGGAGAACTGCCTCGCCGTAGCCCGGTTCTGGAAGTGGAACGAGTATGCAGTGTTAGCGTTCAGCTATTGTGAAGGCTCGCTTTGGCCCAGGGCAAACGAAGCGCCGGGGGAAATCTTAGCAGAGCCCGGCGCCTTTCCACGGTTCAAAGCGTGGAACTGCAGACTCTTTTGCAAAGAAGAGAGCGCCCAGGCAACAGCAGCCCGCACGTTTCTCAGTGAAAGGGAGAACTCCCTGACTTCATCCAGTCCTCTGAGCAAAGCAGGCAGAGGGAGAGAAACTTTCTTTCCTTCCTCTTTCCTGCCACGAATTCCTCATTTGCTCGTGCAAACGCAGGGCTTCTTCGGAAAAACTACGCCGCGGTGCAGGGATCCTTCCAGAGGAGCAACGACATAGTTTGAGCTGGAAGGGCTTGGCAGAGCAGCCGGGGAGAAAAGGCCTCTTGCTATTCTCTTTTCTTTCTGCCTGAATGCGGTCAATTCGCACTTGCCAAAGCAAGGTTTCCCAGCACAAACTACAAAGCAGCAGCTCTCTCCTGGCAGAGGAAATCCCATGAAGTTCTGCCCTTGCGAGATCGGGTTGCTACAGTGAGGCCCAGGGAAAACACACTGCCTACAGAAATCCTAGCAAAGCCCTGTGTTTCCCCACAGGAATGTATGTCACTTTCAGTTCTTTGCCAGCAACGGAGCTCAGAGGCAACGTCAGATTGTGTGTATCTCAGGGAGAGAAAGAACACTGTGACTTCCCCCGTTCCTCTGACGAAAGCGGTTAGAGGGAGAAAAGCGTCCTTTGCTTTCGCTTTCCCGCAATGAGCTCGGCAGATCTGCCCTTCGCGAAGGGCCGTTTTCCCCCGGAGAACTGCCTCGCCGTAGCCCGGTTCTGGAAGTGGAACGAGTATGCAGTGTTAGCGTTCAGCTATTGTGAAGGCTCGCTTTGGCCCAGGGCAAACGAAGCGCCGGGGGAAATCTTAGCAGAGCCCGGCGCCTTTCCACGGTTCAAAGCGTGGAACTGCAGACTCTTTTGCAAAGAAGAGAGCGCCCAGGCAACAGCAGCCCGCACGTTTCTCAGTGAAAGGGAGAACTCCCTGACTTCATCCAGTCCTCTGAGCAAAGCAGGCAGAGGGAGAGAAACTTTCTTTCCTTCCTCTTTCCTGCCACGAATTCCTCATTTGCTCGTGCAAACGCAGGGCTTCTTCGGAAAAACTACGCCGCGGTGCAGGGATCCTTCCAGAGGAGCAACGACATAGTTTGAGCTGGAAGGGCTTGGCAGAGCAGCCGGGGAGAAAAGGCCTCTTGCTATTCTCTTTTCTTTCTTTCTGAATGCGGTCAATTCGCACTTGCCAAAGCAAGGTTTCCCAGCACAAACTACAAAGCAGCAGCTCTCTCCTGGCAGAGGAAATCCCATGCAGTTCTGCCCTTGCGAGATCGGGTTGCTACAGTGAGGCCCAGGGAAAACACACTGCCTACAGAAATCCTAGCAAAGCCCTGTGTTTCCCCACAGGAATGTATGTCACTTTCAGTTCTTTGCCAGCAACGGAGCTCAGAGGCAACGTCAGATTGTGTGTATCTCAGGGAGAGAAAGAACACTGTGACTTCCCCCGTTCCTCTGACGAAAGCGGTTAGAGGGAGAAAAGCGTCCTCTGCTTTCGCTTTCCCGCAATGAGCTCGGCAGATCTGCCCTTCGCGAAGGGCCGTTTTCCCCCGGAGAACTGCCTCGCCGTAGCCCGGTTCTGGAAGTGGAACGAGTATGCAGTGTTAGCGTTCAGCTATTGTGAAGGCTCGCTTTGGCCCAGGGCAAACGAAGCGCCGGGGGAAATCTTAGCAGAGCCCGGCGCCTTTCCACGGTTCAAAGCGTGGAACTGCAGACTCTTTTGCAAAGAAGAGAGCGCCCAGGCAACAGCAGCCCGCACGTTTCTCAGTGAAAGGGAGAACTCCCTGACTTCATCCAGTCCTCTGAGCAAAGCAGGCAGAGGGAGAGAAACTTTCTTTCCTTCCTCTTTCCTGCCACGAATTCCTCATTTGCTCGTGCAAACGCAGGGCTTCTTCGGAAAAACTACGCCGCGGTGCAGGGATCCTTCCAGAGGAGCAACGACATAGTTTGAGCTGGAAGGGCTTGGCAGAGCCGCCGGGGAGAAAAGGCCTCTTGCTATTCTCTTTTCTTTCTTTCTGAATGCGGTCAATTCGCACTTGCCAAAGCAAGGTTTCCCAGCACAAACTACAAAGCAGCAGCTCTCTCCTGGCAGAGGAAATCCCATGCAGTTCTGCCCTTGCGAGATCGTCTTGCTACAGTGAGGCCCAGGGAAAACACACTGCCTAGAGAAATCCTAGCAAAGCCCTGTGTTTCCCCACAGGAATGTATGTCACTTTCAGTTCTTTGCCAGCAACGGAGCTCAGAGGCAACGTCAGATTGTGTGTATCTCAGGGAGAGAAAGAACACTGTGACTTCCCCCGTTCCTCTGACGAAAGCGGTTAGAGGGAGAAAAGCGTCCTCTGCTTTCGCTTTCCCGCAATGAGCTCGGCAGATCTGCCCTTCGCGAAGGGCCGTTTTCCCCCGGAGAACTGCCTCGCCGTAGCCCGGTTCTGGAAGTGGAACGAGTATGCAGTGTTAGCGTTCAGCTATTGTGAAGGCTCGCTTTGGCCCAGGGCAAACGAAGCGCCGGGGGAAATCTTAGCAGAGCCCGGCGCCTTTCCACGGTTCAAAGCGTGGAACTGCAGACTCTTTTGCAAAGAAGAGAGCGCCCAGGCAACAGCAGCCCGCACGTTTCTCAGTGAAAGGGAGAACTCCCTGACTTCATCCAGTCCTCTGAGCAAAGCAGGCAGAGGGAGAGAAACTTTCTTTCCTTCCTCTTTCCTGCCACGAATTCCTCATTTGCTCGTGCAAACGCAGGGCTTCTTCGGAAAAACTACGCCGCGGTGCAGGGATCCTTCCAGAGGAGCAACGACATAGTTTGAGCTGGAAGGGCTTGGCAGAGCCGCCGGGGAGAAAAGGCCTCTTGCTATTCTCTTTTCTTTCTTTCTGAATGCGGTCAATTCGCACTTGCCAAAGCAAGGTTTCCCAGCACAAACTACAAAGCAGCAGCTCTCTCCTGGCAGAGGAAATCCCATGCAGTTCTGCCCTTGCGAGATCGGGTTGCTACAGTGAGGCCCAGGGAAAACACACTGCCTACAGAAATCCTAGCAAAGCCCTGTGTTTCCCCACAGGAATGTATGTCACTTTCAGTTCTTTGCCAGCAACGGAGCTCAGAGGCAACGTCAGATTGTGTGTATCTCAGGGAGAGAAAGAACACTGTGACTTCCCCCATTCCTCTGACGAAAGCGGTTAGAGGGAGAAAAGCGTCCTCTGCTTTCGCTTTCCCGCAATGAGCTCGGCAGATCTGCCCTTCGCGAAGGGCCGTTTTCCCCCGGAGAACTGCCTCGCCGTAGCCCGGTTCTGGAAGTGGAACGAGTATGCAGTGTTAGCGTTCAGCTATTGTGAAGGCTCGCTTTGGCCCAGGGCAAACGAAGCGCCGGGGGAAATCTTAGCAGAGCCCGGCGCCTTTCCACGGTTCAAAGCGTGGAACTGCAGACTCTTTTGCAAAGAAGAGAGCGCCCAGGCAACAGCAGCCCGCACGTTTCTCAGTGAAAGGGAGAACTCCCTGACTTCATCCAGTCCTCTGAGCAAAGCAGGCAGAGGGAGAGAAACTTTCTTTCCTTCCTCTTTCCTGCCACGAATTCCTCATTTGCTCGTGCAAACGCAGGGCTTCTTCGGAAAAACTACGCCGCGGTGCAGGGATCCTTCCAGAGGAGCAACGACATAGTTTGAGCTGGAAGGGCTTGGCAGAGCCGCCGGGGAGAAAAGGCCTCTTGCTATTCTCTTTTCTTTCTTTCTGAATGCGGTCAATTCGCACTTGCCAAAGCAAGGTTTCCCAGCACAAACTACAAAGCAGCAGCTCTCTCCTGGCAGAGGAAATCCCATGCAGTTCTGCCCTTGCGAGATCGTCTTGCTACAGTGAGGCCCAGGGAAAACACACTGCCTACAGAAATCCTAGCAAAGCCCTGTGTTTCCCCACAGGAATGTATGTCACTTTCAGTTCTTTGCCAGCAACGGAGCTCAGAGGCAACGTCAGATTGTGTGTATCTCAGGGAGAGAAAGAACACTGTGACTTCCCCCGTTCCTCTGACGAAAGCGGTTAGAGGGAGAAAAGCGTCCTTTGCTTTCGCTTTCCCGCAATGAGCTCGGCAGATCTGCCCTTCGCGAAGGGCCGTTTTCCCCCGGAGAACTGCCTCGCCGTAGCCCGGTTCTGGAAGTGGAACGAGTATGCAGTGTTAGCGTTCAGCTATTGTGAAGGCTCGCTTTGGCCCAGGGCAAACGAAGCGCCGGGGGAAATCTTAGCAGAGCCCGGCGCCTTTCCACGGTTCAAAGCGTGGAACTGCAGACTCTTTTGCAAAGAAGAGAGCGCCCAGGCAACAGCAGCCCGCACGTTTCTCAGTGAAAGGGAGAACTCCCTGACTTCATCCAGTCCTCTGAGCAAAGCAGGCAGAGGGAGAGAAACTTTCTTTCCTTCCTCTTTCCTGCCACGAATTCCTCATTTGCTCGTGCAAACGCAGGGCTTCTTCGGAAAAACTACGCCGCGGTGCAGGGATCCTTCCAGAGGAGCAACGACATAGTTTGAGCTGGAAGGGCTTGGCAGAGCAGCCGGGGAGAAAAGGCCTCTTGCTATTCTCTTTTCTTTCTTTCTGAATGCGGTCAATTCGCACTTGCCAAAGCAAGGTTTCCCAGCACAAACTACAAAGCAGCAGCTCTCTCCTGGCAGAGGAAATCCCATGCAGTTCTGCCCTTGCGAGATCGGGTTGCTACAGTGAGGCCCAGGGAAAACACACTGCCTACAGAAATCCTAGCAAAGCCCTGTGTTTCCCCACAGGAATGTATGTCACTTTCAGTTCTTTGCCAGCAACGGAGCTCAGAGGCAACGTCAGATTGTGTGTATCTCAGGGAGAGAAAGAACACTGTGACTTCCCCCGTTCCTCTGACGAAAGCGGTTAGAGGGAGAAAAGCGTCCTCTGCTTTCGCTTTCCCGCAATGAGCTCGGCAGATCTGCCCTTCGCGAAGGGCCGTTTTCCCCCGGAGAACTGCCTCGCCGTAGCCCGGTTCTGGAAGTGGAACGAGTATGCAGTGTTAGCGTTCAGCTATTGTGAAGGCTCGCTTTGGCCCAGGGCAAACGAAGCGCCGGGGGAAATCTTAGCAGAGCCCGGCGCCTTTCCACGGTTCAAAGCGTGGAACTGCAGACTCTTTTGCAAAGAAGAGAGCGCCCAGGCAACAGCAGCCCGCACGTTTCTCAGTGAAAGGGAGAACTCCCTGACTTCATCCAGTCCTCTGAGCAAAGCAGGCAGAGGGAGAGAAACTTTCTTTCCTTCCTCTTTCCTGCCACGAATTCCTCATTTGCTCGTGCAAACGCAGGGCTTCTTCGGAAAAACTACGCCGCGGTGCAGGGATCCTTCCAGAGGAGCAACGACATAGTTTGAGCTGGAAGGGCTTGGCAGAGCCGCCGGGGAGAAAAGGCCTCTTGCTATTCTCTTTTCTTTCTTTCTGAATGCGGTCAATTCGCACTTGCCAAAGCAAGGTTTCCCAGCACAAACTACAAAGCAGCAGCTCTCTCCTGGCAGAGGAAATCCCATGCAGTTCTGCCCTTGCGAGATCGTCTTGCTACAGTGAGGCCCAGGGAAAACACACTGCCTACAGAAATCCTAGCAAAGCCCTGTGTTTCCCCACAGGAATGTATGTCACTTTCAGTTCTTTGCCAGCAACGGAGCTCAGAGGCAACGTCAGATTGTGTGTATCTCAGGGAGAGAAAGAACACTGTGACTTCCCCCGTTCCTCTGACGAAAGCGGTTAGAGGGAGAAAAGCGTCCTCTGCTTTCGCTTTCCCGCAATGAGCTCGGCAGATCTGCCCTTCGCGAAGGGCCGTTTTCCCCCGGAGAACTGCCTCGCCGTAGCCCGGTTCTGGAAGTGGAACGAGTATGCAGTGTTAGCGTTCAGCTATTGTGAAGGCTCGCTTTGGCCCAGGGCAAACGAAGCGCCGGGGGAAATCTTAGCAGAGCCCGGCGCCTTTCCACGGTTCAAAGCGTGGAACTGCAGACTCTTTTGCAAAGAAGAGAGCGCCCAGGCAACAGCAGCCCGCACGTTTCTCAGTGAAAGGGAGAACTCCCTGACTTCATCCAGTCCTCTGAGCAAAGCAGGCAGAGGGAGAGAAACTTTCTTTCCTTCCTCTTTCCTGCCACGAATTCCTCATTTGCTCGTGCAAACGCAGGGCTTCTTCGGAAAAACTACGCCGCGGTGCAGGGATCCTTCCAGAGGAGCAACGACATAGTTTGAGCTGGAAGGGCTTGGCAGAGCCGCCGGGGAGAAAAGGCCTCTTGCTATTCTCTTTTCTTTCTTTCTGAATGCGGTCAATTCGCACTTGCCAAAGCAAGGTTTCCCAGCACAAACTACAAAGCAGCAGCTCTCTCCTGGCAGAGGAAATCCCATGCAGTTCTGCCCTTGCGAGATCGGGTTGCTACAGTGAGGCCCAGGGAAAACACACTGCCTACAGAAATCCTAGCAAAGCCCTGTGTTTCCCCACAGGAATGTATGTCACTTTCAGTTCTTTGCCAGCAACGGAGCTCAGAGGCAACGTCAGATTGTGTGTATCTCAGGGAGAGAAAGAACACTGTGACTTCCCCCATTCCTCTGACGAAAGCGGTTAGAGGGAGAAAAGCGTCCTCTGCTTTCGCTTTCCCGCAATGAGCTCGGCAGATCTGCCCTTCGCGAAGGGCCGTTTTCCCCCGGAGAACTGCCTCGCCGTAGCCCGGTTCTGGAAGTGGAACGAGTATGCAGTGTTAGCGTTCAGCTATTGTGAAGGCTCGCTTTGGCCCAGGGCAAACGAAGCGCCGGGGGAAATCTTAGCAGAGCCCGGCGCCTTTCCACGGTTCAAAGCGTGGAACTGCAGACTCTTTTGCAAAGAAGAGAGCGCCCAGGCAACAGCAGCCCGCACGTTTCTCAGTGAAAGGGAGAACTCCCTGACTTCATCCAGTCCTCTGAGCAAAGCAGGCAGAGGGAGAGAAACTTTCTTTCCTTCCTCTTTCCTGCCACGAATTCCTCATTTGCTCGTGCAAACGCAGGGCTTCTTCGGAAAAACTACGCCGCGGTGCAGGGATCCTTCCAGAGGAGCAACGACATAGTTTGAGCTGGAAGGGCTTGGCAGAGCCGCCGGGGAGAAAAGGCCTCTTGCTATTCTCTTTTCTTTCTTTCTGAATGCGGTCAATTCGCACTTGCCAAAGCAAGGTTTCCCAGCACAAACTACAAAGCAGCAGCTCTCTCCTGGCAGAGGAAATCCCATGCAGTTCTGCCCTTGCGAGATCGTCTTGCTACAGTGAGGCCCAGGGAAAACACACTGCCTACAGAAATCCTAGCAAAGCCCTGTGTTTCCCCACAGGAATGTATGTCACTTTCAGTTCTTTGCCAGCAACGGAGCTCAGAGGCAACGTCAGATTGTGTGTATCTCAGGGAGAGAAAGAACACTGTGACTTCCCCCGTTCCTCTGACGAAAGCGGTTAGAGGGAGAAAAGCGTCCTCTGCTTTCGCTTTCCCGCAATGAGCTCGGCAGATCTGCCCTTCGCGAAGGGCCGTTTTCCCCCGGAGAACTGCCTCGCCGTAGCCCGGTTCTGGAAGTGGAACGAGTATGCAGTGTTAGCGTTCAGCTATTGTGAAGGCTCGCTTTGGCCCAGGGCAAACGAAGCGCCGGGGGAAATCTTAGCAGAGCCCGGCGCCTTTCCACGGTTCAAAGCGTGGAACTGCAGACTCTTTTGCAAAGAAGAGAGCGCCCAGGCAACAGCAGCCCGCACGTTTCTCAGTGAAAGGGAGAACTCCCTGACTTCATCCAGTCCTCTGAGCAAAGCAGGCAGAGGGAGAGAAACTTTCTTTCCTTCCTCTTTCCTGCCACGAATTCCTCATTTGCTCGTGCAAACGCAGGGCTTCTTCGGAAAAACTACGCCGCGGTGCAGGGATCCTTCCAGAGGAGCAACGACATAGTTTGAGCTGGAAGGGCTTGGCAGAGCCGCCGGGGAGAAAAGGCCTCTTGCTATTCTCTTTTCTTTCTTTCTGAATGCGGTCAATTCGCACTTGCCAAAGCAAGGTTTCCCAGCACAAACTACAAAGCAGCAGCTCTCTCCTGGCAGAGGAAATCCCATGCAGTTCTGCCCTTGCGAGATCGGGTTGCTACAGTGAGGCCCAGGGAAAACACACTGCCTACAGAAATCCTAGCAAAGCCCTGTGTTTCCCCACAGGAATGTATGTCACTTTCAGTTCTTTGCCAGCAACGGAGCTCAGAGGCAACGTCAGATTGTGTGTATCTCAGGGAGAGAAAGAACACTGTGACTTCCCCCATTCCTCTGACGAAAGCGGTTAGAGGGAGAAAAGCGTCCTCTGCTTTCGCTTTCCCGCAATGAGCTCGGCAGATCTGCCCTTCGCGAAGGGCCGTTTTCCCCCGGAGAACTGCCTCGCCGTAGCCCGGTTCTGGAAGTGGAACGAGTATGCAGTGTTAGCGTTCAGCTATTGTGAAGGCTCGCTTTGGCCCAGGGCAAACGAAGCGCCGGGGGAAATCTTAGCAGAGCCCGGCGCCTTTCCACGGTTCAAAGCGTGGAACTGCAGACTCTTTTGCAAAGAAGAGAGCGCCCAGGCAACAGCAGCCCGCACGTTTCTCAGTGAAAGGGAGAACTCCCTGACTTCATCCAGTCCTCTGAGCAAAGCAGGCAGAGGGAGAGAAACTTTCTTTCCTTCCTCTTTCCTGCCACGAATTCCTCATTTGCTCGTGCAAACGCAGGGCTTCTTCGGAAAAACTACGCCGCGGTGCAGGGATCCTTCCAGAGGAGCAACGACATAGTTTGAGCTGGAAGGGCTTGGCAGAGCCGCCGGGGAGAAAAGGCCTCTTGCTATTCTCTTTTCTTTCTTTCTGAATGCGGTCAATTCGCACTTGCCAAAGCAAGGTTTCCCAGCACAAACTACAAAGCAGCAGCTCTCTCCTGGCAGAGGAAATCCCATGCAGTTCTGCCCTTGCGAGATCGTCTTGCTACAGTGAGGCCCAGGGAAAACACACTGCCTACAGAAATCCTAGCAAAGCCCTGTGTTTCCCCACAGGAATGTATGTCACTTTCAGTTCTTTGCCAGCAACGGAGCTCAGAGGCAACGTCAGATTGTGTGTATCTCAGGGAGAGAAAGAACACTGTGACTTCCCCCGTTCCTCTGACGAAAGCGGTTAGAGGGAGAAAAGCGTCCTCTGCTTTCGCTTTCCCGCAATGAGCTCGGCAGATCTGCCCTTCGCGAAGGGCCGTTTTCCCCCGGAGAACTGCCTCGCCGTAGCCCGGTTCTGGAAGTGGAACGAGTATGCAGTGTTAGCGTTCAGCTATTGTGAAGGCTCGCTTTGGCCCAGGGCAAACGAAGCGCCGGGGGAAATCTTAGCAGAGCCCGGCGCCTTTCCACGGTTCAAAGCGTGGAACTGCAGACTCTTTTGCAAAGAAGAGAGCGCCCAGGCAACAGCAGCCCGCACGTTTCTCAGTGAAAGGGAGAACTCCCTGACTTCATCCAGTCCTCTGAGCAAAGCAGGCAGAGGGAGAGAAACTTTCTTTCCTTCCTCTTTCCTGCCACGAATTCCTCATTTGCTCGTGCAAACGCAGGGCTTCTTCGGAAAAACTACGCCGCGGTGCAGGGATCCTTCCAGAGGAGCAACGACATAGTTTGAGCTGGAAGGGCTTGGCAGAGCAGCCGGGGAGAAAAGGCCTCTTGCTATTCTCTTTTCTTTCTTTCTGAATGCGGTCAATTCGCACTTGCCAAAGCAAGGTTTCCCAGCACAAACTACAAAGCAGCAGCTCTCTCCTGGCAGAGGAAATCCCATGCAGTTCTGCCCTTGCGAGATCGGGTTGCTACAGTGAGGCCCAGGGAAAACACACTGCCTACAGAAATCCTAGCAAAGCCCTGTGTTTCCCCACAGGAATGTATGTCACTTTCAGTTCTTTGCCAGCAACGGAGCTCAGAGGCAACGTCAGATTGTGTGTATCTCAGGGAGAGAAAGAACACTGTGACTTCCCCCGTTCCTCTGACGAAAGCGGTTAGAGGGAGAAAAGCGTCCTCTGCTTTCGCTTTCCCGCAATGAGCTCGGCAGATCTGCCCTTCGCGAAGGGCCGTTTTCCCCCGGAGAACTGCCTCGCCGTAGCCCGGTTCTGGAAGTGGAACGAGTATGCAGTGTTAGCGTTCAGCTATTGTGAAGGCTCGCTTTGGCCCAGGGCAAACGAAGCGCCGGGGGAAATCTTAGCAGAGCCCGGCGCCTTTCCACGGTTCAAAGCGTGGAACTGCAGACTCTTTTGCAAAGAAGAGAGCGCCCAGGCAACAGCAGCCCGCACGTTTCTCAGTGAAAGGGAGAACTCCCTGACTTCATCCAGTCCTCTGAGCAAAGCAGGCAGAGGGAGAGAAACTTTCTTTCCTTCCTCTTTCCTGCCACGAATTCCTCATTTGCTCGTGCAAACGCAGGGCTTCTTCGGAAAAACTACGCCGCGGTGCAGGGATCCTTCCAGAGGAGCAACGACATAGTTTGAGCTGGAAGGGCTTGGCAGAGCCGCCGGGGAGAAAAGGCCTCTTGCTATTCTCTTTTCTTTCTTTCTGAATGCGGTCAATTCGCACTTGCCAAAGCAAGGTTTCCCAGCACAAACTACAAAGCAGCAGCTCTCTCCTGGCAGAGGAAATCCCATGCAGTTCTGCCCTTGCGAGATCGTCTTGCTACAGTGAGGCCCAGGGAAAACACACTGCCTACAGAAATCCTAGCAAAGCCCTGTGTTTCCCCACAGGAATGTATGTCACTTTCAGTTCTTTGCCAGCAACGGAGCTCAGAGGCAACGTCAGATTGTGTGTATCTCAGGGAGAGAAAGAACACTGTGACTTCCCCCGTTCCTCTGACGAAAGCGGTTAGAGGGAGAAAAGCGTCCTCTGCTTTCGCTTTCCCGCAATGAGCTCGGCAGATCTGCCCTTCGCGAAGGGCCGTTTTCCCCCGGAGAACTGCCTCGCCGTAGCCCGGTTCTGGAAGTGGAACGAGTATGCAGTGTTAGCGTTCAGCTATTGTGAAGGCTCGCTTTGGCCCAGGGCAAACGAAGCGCCGGGGGAAATCTTAGCAGAGCCCGGCGCCTTTCCACGGTTCAAAGCGTGGAACTGCAGACTCTTTTGCAAAGAAGAGAGCGCCCAGGCAACAGCAGCCCGCACGTTTCTCAGTGAAAGGGAGAACTCCCTGACTTCATCCAGTCCTCTGAGCAAAGCAGGCAGAGGGAGAGAAACTTTCTTTCCTTCCTCTTTCCTGCCACGAATTCCTCATTTGCTCGTGCAAACGCAGGGCTTCTTCGGAAAAACTACGCCGCGGTGCAGGGATCCTTCCAGAGGAGCAACGACATAGTTTGAGCTGGAAGGGCTTGGCAGAGCCGCCGGGGAGAAAAGGCCTCTTGCTATTCTCTTTTCTTTCTTTCTGAATGCGGTCAATTCGCACTTGCCAAAGCAAGGTTTCCCAGCACAAACTACAAAGCAGCAGCTCTCTCCTGGCAGAGGAAATCCCATGCAGTTCTGCCCTTGCGAGATCGGGTTGCTACAGTGAGGCCCAGGGAAAACACACTGCCTACAGAAATCCTAGCAAAGCCCTGTGTTTCCCCACAGGAATGTATGTCACTTTCAGTTCTTTGCCAGCAACGGAGCTCAGAGGCAACGTCAGATTGTGTGTATCTCAGGGAGAGAAAGAACACTGTGACTTCCCCCATTCCTCTGACGAAAGCGGTTAGAGGGAGAAAAGCGTCCTCTGCTTTCGCTTTCCCGCAATGAGCTCGGCAGATCTGCCCTTCGCGAAGGGCCGTTTTCCCCCGGAGAACTGCCTCGCCGTAGCCCGGTTCTGGAAGTGGAACGAGTATGCAGTGTTAGCGTTCAGCTATTGTGAAGGCTCGCTTTGGCCCAGGGCAAACGAAGCGCCGGGGGAAATCTTAGCAGAGCCCGGCGCCTTTCCACGGTTCAAAGCGTGGAACTGCAGACTCTTTTGCAAAGAAGAGAGCGCCCAGGCAACAGCAGCCCGCACGTTTCTCAGTGAAAGGGAGAACTCCCTGACTTCATCCAGTCCTCTGAGCAAAGCAGGCAGAGGGAGAGAAACTTTCTTTCCTTCCTCTTTCCTGCCACGAATTCCTCATTTGCTCGTGCAAACGCAGGGCTTCTTCGGAAAAACTACGCCGCGGTGCAGGGATCCTTCCAGAGGAGCAACGACATAGTTTGAGCTGGAAGGGCTTGGCAGAGCCGCCGGGGAGAAAAGGCCTCTTGCTATTCTCTTTTCTTTCTTTCTGAATGCGGTCAATTCGCACTTGCCAAAGCAAGGTTTCCCAGCACAAACTACAAAGCAGCAGCTCTCTCCTGGCAGAGGAAATCCCATGCAGTTCTGCCCTTGCGAGATCGTCTTGCTACAGTGAGGCCCAGGGAAAACACACTGCCTACAGAAATCCTAGCAAAGCCCTGTGTTTCCCCACAGGAATGTATGTCACTTTCAGTTCTTTGCCAGCAACGGAGCTCAGAGGCAACGTCAGATTGTGTGTATCTCAGGGAGAGAAAGAACACTGTGACTTCCCCCGTTCCTCTGACGAAAGCGGTTAGAGGGAGAAAAGCGTCCTTTGCTTTCGCTTTCCCGCAATGAGCTCGGCAGATCTGCCCTTCGCGAAGGGCCGTTTTCCCCCGGAGAACTGCCTCGCCGTAGCCCGGTTCTGGAAGTGGAACGAGTATGCAGTGTTAGCGTTCAGCTATTGTGAAGGCTCGCTTTGGCCCAGGGCAAACGAAGCGCCGGGGGAAATCTTAGCAGAGCCCGGCGCCTTTCCACGGTTCAAAGCGTGGAACTGCAGACTTTTGCAAAGAAGAGAGCGCCCAGGCAACAGCAGCCCGCACGTTTCTCAGTGAAAGGGAGAACTCCCTGACTTCATCCAGTCCTCTGAGCAAAGCAGGCAGAGGGAGAGAAACTTTCTTTCCTTCCTCTTTCCTGCCACGAATTCCTCATTTGCTCGTGCAAACGCAGGGCTTCTTCGGAAAAACTACGCCGCGGTGCAGGGATCCTTCCAGAGGAGCAACGACATAGTTTGAGCTGGAAGGGCTTGGCAGAGCAGCCGGGGAGAAAAGGCCTCTTGCTATTCTCTTTTCTTTCTTTCTGAATGCGGTCAATTCGCACTTGCCAAAGCAAGGTTTCCCAGCACAAACTACAAAGCAGCAGCTCTCTCCTGGCAGAGGAAATCCCATGCAGTTCTGCCCTTGCGAGATCGGGTTGCTACAGTGAGGCCCAGGGAAAACACACTGCCTACAGAAATCCTAGCAAAGCCCTGTGTTTCCCCACAGGAATGTATGTCACTTTCAGTTCTTTGCCAGCAACGGAGCTCAGAGGCAACGTCAGATTGTGTGTATCTCAGGGAGAGAAAGAACACTGTGACTTCCCCCGTTCCTCTGACGAAAGCGGTTAGAGGGAGAAAAGCGTCCTTTGCTTTCGCTTTCCCGCAATGAGCTCGGCAGATCTGCCCTTCGCGAAGGGCCGTTTTCCCCCGGAGAACTGCCTCGCCGTAGCCCGGTTCTGGAAGTGGAACGAGTATGCAGTGTTAGCGTTCAGCTATTGTGAAGGCTCGCTTTGGCCCAGGGCAAACGAAGCGCCGGGGGAAATCTTAGCAGAGCCCGGCGCCTTTCCACGGTTCAAAGCGTGGAACTGCAGACTCTTTTGCAAAGAAGAGAGCGCCCAGGCAACAGCAGCCCGCACGTTTCTCAGTGAAAGGGAGAACTCCCTGACTTCATCCAGTCCTCTGAGCAAAGCAGGCAGAGGGAGAGAAACTTTCTTTCCTTCCTCTTTCCTGCCACGAATTCCTCATTTGCTCGTGCAAACGCAGGGCTTCTTCGGAAAAACTACGCCGCGGTGCAGGGATCCTTCCAGAGGAGCAACGACATAGTTTGAGCTGGAAGGGCTTGGCAGAGCAGCCGGGGAGAAAAGGCCTCTTGCTATTCTCTTTTCTTTCTGCCTGAATGCGGTCAATTCGCACTTGCCAAAGCAAGGTTTCCCAGCACAAACTACAAAGCAGCAGCTCTCTCCTGGCAGAGGAAATCCCATGCAGTTCTGCCCTTGCGAGATCGTGTTGCTACAGTGAGGCCCAGGGAAAACACACTGCCTAGAGAAATCCTAGCAAAGCCCTGTGTTTCCCCACAGGAATGTATGTCACTTTCAGTTCTTTGCCAGCAACGGAGCTCAGAGGCAACGTCAGATTGTGTGTATCTCAGGGAGAGAAAGAACACTGTGACTTCCCCCGTTCCTCTGACGAAAGCGGTTAGAGGGAGAAAAGCGTCCTCTGCTTTCGCTTTCCCGCAATGAGCTCGGCAGATCTGCCCTTCGCGAAGGGCCGTTTTCCCCCGGAGAACTGCCTCGCCGTAGCCCGGTTCTGGAAGTGGAACGAGTATGCAGTGTTAGCGTTCAGCTATTGTGAAGGCTCGCTTTGGCCCAGGGCAAACGAAGCGCCGGGGGAAATCTTAGCAGAGCCCGGCGCCTTTCCACGGTTCAAAGCGTGGAACTGCAGACTCTTTTGCAAAGAAGAGAGCGCCCAGGCAACAGCAGCCCGCACGTTTCTCAGTGAAAGGGAGAACTCCCTGACTTCATCCAGTCCTCTGAGCAAAGCAGGCAGAGGGAGAGAAACTTTCTTTCCTTCCTCTTTCCTGCCACGAATTCCTCATTTGCTCGTGCAAACGCAGGGCTTCTTCGGAAAAACTACGCCGCGGTGCAGGGATCCTTCCAGAGGAGCAACGACATAGTTTGAGCTGGAAGGGCTTGGCAGAGCAGCCGGGGAGAAAAGGCCTCTTGCTATTCTCTTTTCTTTCTGCCTGAATGCGGTCAATTCGCACTTGCCAAAGCAAGGTTTCCCAGCACAAACTACAAAGCAGCAGCTCTCTCCTGGCAGAGGAAATCCCATGCAGTTCTGCCCTTGCGAGATCGGGTTGCTACAGTGAGGCCCAGGGAAAACACACTGCCTACAGAAATCCTAGCAAAGCCCTGTGTTTCCCCACAGGAATGTATGTCACTTTCAGTTCTTTGCCAGCAACGGAGCTCAGAGGCAACGTCAGATTGTGTGTATCTCAGGGAGAGAAAGAACACTGTGACTTCCCCCGTTCCTCTGACGAAAGCGGTTAGAGGGAGAAAAGCGTCCTTTGCTTTCGCTTTCCCGCAATGAGCTCGGCAGATCTGCCCTTCGCGAAGGGCCGTTTTCCCCCGGAGAACTGCCTCGCCGTAGCCCGGTTCTGGAAGTGGAACGAGTATGCAGTGTTAGCGTTCAGCTATTGTGAAGGCTCGCTTTGGCCCAGGGCAAACGAAGCGCCGGGGGAAATCTTAGCAGAGCCCGGCGCCTTTCCACGGTTCAAAGCGTGGAACTGCAGACTCTTTTGCAAAGAAGAGAGCGCCCAGGCAACAGCAGCCCGCACGTTTCTCAGTGAAAGGGAGAACTCCCTGACTTCATCCAGTCCTCTGAGCAAAGCAGGCAGAGGGAGAGAAACTTTCTTTCCTTCCTCTTTCCTGCCACGAATTCCTCATTTGCTCGTGCAAACGCAGGGCTTCTTCGGAAAAACTACGCCGCGGTGCAGGGATCCTTCCAGAGGAGCAACGACATAGTTTGAGCTGGAAGGGCTTGGCAGAGCAGCCGGGGAGAAAAGGCCTCTTGCTATTCTCTTTTCTTTCTGCCTGAATGCGGTCAATTCGCACTTGCCAAAGCAAGGTTTCCCAGCACAAACTACAAAGCAGCAGCTCTCTCCTGGCAGAGGAAATCCCATGCAGTTCTGCCCTTGCGAGATCGGGTTGCTACAGTGAGGCCCAGGGAAAACACACTGCCTACAGAAATCCTAGCAAAGCCCTGTGTTTCCCCACAGGAATGTATGTCACTTTCAGTTCTTTGCCAGCAACGGAGCTCAGAGGCAACGTCAGATTGTGTGTATCTCAGGGAGAGAAAGAACACTGTGACTTCCCCCGTTCCTCTGACGAAAGCGGTTAGAGGGAGAAAAGCGTCCTTTGCTTTCGCTTTCCCGCAATGAGCTCGGCAGATCTGCCCTTCGCGAAGGGCCGTTTTCCCCCGGAGAACTGCCTCGCCGTAGCCCGGTTCTGGAAGTGGAACGAGTATGCAGTGTTAGCGTTCAGCTATTGTGAAGGCTCGCTTTGGCCCAGGGCAAACGAAGCGCCGGGGGAAATCTTAGCAGAGCCCGGCGCCTTTCCACGGTTCAAAGCGTGGAACTGCAGACTCTTTTGCAAAGAAGAGAGCGCCCAGGCAACAGCAGCCCGCACGTTTCTCAGTGAAAGGGAGAACTCCCTGACTTCATCCAGTCCTCTGAGCAAAGCAGGCAGAGGGAGAGAAACTTTCTTTCCTTCCTCTTTCCTGCCACGAATTCCTCATTTGCTCGTGCAAACGCAGGGCTTCTTCGGAAAAACTACGCCGCGGTGCAGGGATCCTTCCAGAGGAGCAACGACATAGTTTGAGCTGGAAGGGCTTGGCAGAGCCGCCGGGGAGAAAAGGCCTCTTGCTATTCTCTTTTCTTTCTTTCTGAATGCGGTCAATTCACACTTGCCAAAGCAAGGTTTCCCAGCACAAACTACAAAGCAGCAGCTCTCTCCTGGCAGAGGAAATCCCATGCAGTTCTGCCCTTGCGAGATCGTGTTGCTACAGTGAGGCCCAGGGAAAACACACTGCCTACAGAAATCCTAGCAAAGCCCTGTGTTTCCCCACAGGAATGTATGTCACTTTCAGTTCTTTGCCAGCAACGGAGCTCAGAGGCAACGTCAGATTGTGTGTATCTCAGGGAGAGAAAGAACACTGTGACTTCCCCCATTCCTCTGACGAAAGCGGTTAGAGGGAGAAAAGCGTCCTCTGCTTTCGCTTTCCCGCAATGAGCTCGGCAGATCTGCCCTTCGCGAAGGGCCGTTTTCCCCCGGAGAACTGCCTCGCCGTAGCCCGGTTCTGGAAGTGGAACGAGTATGCAGTGTTAGCGTTCAGCTATTGTGAAGGCTCGCTTTGGCCCAGGGCAAACGAAGCGCCGGGGGAAATCTTAGCAGAGCCCGGCGCCTTTCCACGGTTCAAAGCGTGGAACTGCAGACTCTTTTGCAAAGAAGAGAGCGCCCAGGCAACAGCAGCCCGCACGTTTCTCAGTGAAAGGGAGAACTCCCTGACTTCATCCAGTCCTCTGAGCAAAGCAGGCAGAGGGAGAGAAACTTTCTTTCCTTCCTCTTTCCTGCCACGAATTCCTCATTTGCTCGTGCAAACGCAGGGCTTCTTCGGAAAAACTACGCCGCGGTGCAGGGATCCTTCCAGAGGAGCAACGACATAGTTTGAGCTGGAAGGGCTTGGCAGAGCAGCCGGGGAGAAAAGGCCTCTTGCTATTCTCTTTTCTTTCTGCCTGAATGCGGTCAATTCGCACTTGCCAAAGCAAGGTTTCCCAGCACAAACTACAAAGCAGCAGCTCTCTCCTGGCAGAGGAAATCCCATGAAGTTCTGCCCTTGCGAGATCGGGTTGCTACAGTGAGGCCCAGGGAAAACACACTGCCTACAGAAATCCTAGCAAAGCCCTGTGTTTCCCCACAGGAATGTATGTCACTTTCAGTTCTTTGCCAGCAACGGAGCTCAGAGGCAACGTCAGATTGTGTGTATCTCAGGGAGAGAAAGAACACTGTGACTTCCCCCGTTCCTCTGACGAAAGCGGTTAGAGGGAGAAAAGCGTCCTTTGCTTTCGCTTTCCCGCAATGAGCTCGGCAGATCTGCCCTTCGCGAAGGGCCGTTTTCCCCCGGAGAACTGCCTCGCCGTAGCCCGGTTCTGGAAGTGGAACGAGTATGCAGTGTTAGCGTTCAGCTATTGTGAAGGCTCGCTTTGGCCCAGGGCAAACGAAGCGCCGGGGGAAATCTTAGCAGAGCCCGGCGCCTTTCCACGGTTCAAAGCGTGGAACTGCAGACTCTTTTGCAAAGAAGAGAGCGCCCAGGCAACAGCAGCCCGCACGTTTCTCAGTGAAAGGGAGAACTCCCTGACTTCATCCAGTCCTCTGAGCAAAGCAGGCAGAGGGAGAGAAACTTTCTTTCCTTCCTCTTTCCTGCCACGAATTCCTCATTTGCTCGTGCAAACGCAGGGCTTCTTCGGAAAAACTACGCCGCGGTGCAGGGATCCTTCCAGAGGAGCAACGACATAGTTTGAGCTGGAAGGGCTTGGCAGAGCCGCCGGGGAGAAAAGGCCTCTTGCTATTCTCTTTTCTTTCTTTCTGAATGCGGTCAATTCGCACTTGCCAAAGCAAGGTTTCCCAGCACAAACTACAAAGCAGCAGCTCTCTCCTGGCAGAGGAAATCCCATGCAGTTCTGCCCTTGCGAGATCGTCTTGCTACAGTGAGGCCCAGGGAAAACACACTGCCTACAGAAATCCTAGCAAAGCCCTGTGTTTCCCCACAGGAATGTATGTCACTTTCAGTTCTTTGCCAGCAACGGAGCTCAGAGGCAACGTCAGATTGTGTGTATCTCAGGGAGAGAAAGAACACTGTGACTTCCCCCGTTCCTCTGACGAAAGCGGTTAGAGGGAGAAAAGCGTCCTCTGCTTTCGCTTTCCCGCAATGAGCTCGGCAGATCTGCCCTTCGCGAAGGGCCGTTTTCCCCCGGAGAACTGCCTCGCCGTAGCCCGGTTCTGGAAGTGGAACGAGTATGCAGTGTTAGCGTTCAGCTATTGTGAAGGCTCGCTTTGGCCCAGGGCAAACGAAGCGCCGGGGGAAATCTTAGCAGAGCCCGGCGCCTTTCCACGGTTCAAAGCGTGGAACTGCAGACTCTTTTGCAAAGAAGAGAGCGCCCAGGCAACAGCAGCCCGCACGTTTCTCAGTGAAAGGGAGAACTCCCTGACTTCATCCAGTCCTCTGAGCAAAGCAGGCAGAGGGAGAGAAACTTTCTTTCCTTCCTCTTTCCTGCCACGAATTCCTCATTTGCTCGTGCAAACGCAGGGCTTCTTCGGAAAAACTACGCCGCGGTGCAGGGATCCTTCCAGAGGAGCAACGACATAGTTTGAGCTGGAAGGGCTTGGCAGAGCCGCCGGGGAGAAAAGGCCTCTTGCTATTCTCTTTTCTTTCTTTCTGAATGCGGTCAATTCGCACTTGCCAAAGCAAGGTTTCCCAGCACAAACTACAAAGCAGCAGCTCTCTCCTGGCAGAGGAAATCCCATGCAGTTCTGCCCTTGCGAGATCGGGTTGCTACAGTGAGGCCCAGGGAAAACACACTGCCTACAGAAATCCTAGCAAAGCCCTGTGTTTCCCCACAGGAATGTATGTCACTTTCAGTTCTTTGCCAGCAACGGAGCTCAGAGGCAACGTCAGATTGTGTGTATCTCAGGGAGAGAAAGAACACTGTGACTTCCCCCGTTCCTCTGACGAAAGCGGTTAGAGGGAGAAAAGCGTCCTCTGCTTTCGCTTTCCCGCAATGAGCTCGGCAGATCTGCCCTTCGCGAAGGGCCGTTTTCCCCCGGAGAACTGCCTCGCCGTAGCCCGGTTCTGGAAGTGGAACGAGTATGCAGTGTTAGCGTTCAGCTATTGTGAAGGCTCGCTTTGGCCCAGGGCAAACGAAGCGCCGGGGGAAATCTTAGCAGAGCCCGGCGCCTTTCCACGGTTCAAAGCGTGGAACTGCAGACTCTTTTGCAAAGAAGAGAGCGCCCAGGCAACAGCAGCCCGCACGTTTCTCAGTGAAAGGGAGAACTCCCTGACTTCATCCAGTCCTCTGAGCAAAGCAGGCAGAGGGAGAGAAACTTTCTTTCCTTCCTCTTTCCTGCCACGAATTCCTCATTTGCTCGTGCAAACGCAGGGCTTCTTCGGAAAAACTACGCCGCGGTGCAGGGATCCTTCCAGAGGAGCAACGACATAGTTTGAGCTGGAAGGGCTTGGCAGAGCCGCCGGGGAGAAAAGGCCTCTTGCTATTCTCTTTTCTTTCTTTCTGAATGCGGTCAATTCGCACTTGCCAAAGCAAGGTTTCCCAGCACAAACTACAAAGCAGCAGCTCTCTCCTGGCAGAGGAAATCCCATGCAGTTCTGCCCTTGCGAGATCGTCTTGCTACAGTGAGGCCCAGGGAAAACACACTGCCTACAGAAATCCTAGCAAAGCCCTGTGTTTCCCCACAGGAATGTATGTCACTTTCAGTTCTTTGCCAGCAACGGAGCTCAGAGGCAACGTCAGATTGTGTGTATCTCAGGGAGAGAAAGAACACTGTGACTTCCCCCGTTCCTCTGACGAAAGCGGTTAGAGGGAGAAAAGCGTCCTCTGCTTTCGCTTTCCCGCAATGAGCTCGGCAGATCTGCCCTTCGCGAAGGGCCGTTTTCCCCCGGAGAACTGCCTCGCCGTAGCCCGGTTCTGGAAGTGGAACGAGTATGCAGTGTTAGCGTTCAGCTATTGTGAAGGCTCGCTTTGGCCCAGGGCAAACGAAGCGCCGGGGGAAATCTTAGCAGAGCCCGGCGCCTTTCCACGGTTCAAAGCGTGGAACTGCAGACTCTTTTGCAAAGAAGAGAGCGCCCAGGCAACAGCAGCCCGCACGTTTCTCAGTGAAAGGGAGAACTCCCTGACTTCATCCAGTCCTCTGAGCAAAGCAGGCAGAGGGAGAGAAACTTTCTTTCCTTCCTCTTTCCTGCCACGAATTCCTCATTTGCTCGTGCAAACGCAGGGCTTCTTCGGAAAAACTACGCCGCGGTGCAGGGATCCTTCCAGAGGAGCAACGACATAGTTTGAGCTGGAAGGGCTTGGCAGAGCCGCCGGGGAGAAAAGGCCTCTTGCTATTCTCTTTTCTTTCTTTCTGAATGCGGTCAATTCGCACTTGCCAAAGCAAGGTTTCCCAGCACAAACTACAAAGCAGCAGCTCTCTCCTGGCAGAGGAAATCCCATGCAGTTCTGCCCTTGCGAGATCGGGTTGCTACAGTGAGGCCCAGGGAAAACACACTGCCTACAGAAATCCTAGCAAAGCCCTGTGTTTCCCCACAGGAATGTATGTCACTTTCAGTTCTTTGCCAGCAACGGAGCTCAGAGGCAACGTCAGATTGTGTGTATCTCAGGGAGAGAAAGAACACTGTGACTTCCCCCGTTCCTCTGACGAAAGCGGTTAGAGGGAGAAAAGCGTCCTCTGCTTTCGCTTTCCCGCAATGAGCTCGGCAGATCTGCCCTTCGCGAAGGGCCGTTTTCCCCCGGAGAACTGCCTCGCCGTAGCCCGGTTCTGGAAGTGGAACGAGTATGCAGTGTTAGCGTTCAGCTATTGTGAAGGCTCGCTTTGGCCCAGGGCAAACGAAGCGCCGGGGGAAATCTTAGCAGAGCCCGGCGCCTTTCCACGGTTCAAAGCGTGGAACTGCAGACTCTTTTGCAAAGAAGAGAGCGCCCAGGCAACAGCAGCCCGCACGTTTCTCAGTGAAAGGGAGAACTCCCTGACTTCATCCAGTCCTCTGAGCAAAGCAGGCAGAGGGAGAGAAACTTTCTTTCCTTCCTCTTTCCTGCCACGAATTCCTCATTTGCTCGTGCAAACGCAGGGCTTCTTCGGAAAAACTACGCCGCGGTGCAGGGATCCTTCCAGAGGAGCAACGACATAGTTTGAGCTGGAAGGGCTTGGCAGAGCAGCCGGGGAGAAAAGGCCTCTTGCTATTCTCTTTTCTTTCTTTCTGAATGCGGTCAATTCGCACTTGCCAAAGCAAGGTTTCCCAGCACAAACTACAAAGCAGCAGCTCTCTCCTGGCAGAGGAAATCCCATGCAGTTCTGCCCTTGCGAGATCGTGTTGCTACAGTGAGGCCCAGGGAAAACACACTGCCTACAGAAATCCTAGCAAAGCCCTGTGTTTCCCCACAGGAATGTATGTCACTTTCAGTTCTTTGCCAGCAACGGAGCTCAGAGGCAACGTCAGATTGTGTGTATCTCAGGGAGAGAAAGAACACTGTGACTTCCCCCGTTCCTCTGACGAAAGCGGTTAGAGGGAGAAAAGCGTCCTTTGCTTTCGCTTTCCCGCAATGAGCTCGGCAGATCTGCCCTTCGCGAAGGGCCGTTTTCCCCCGGAGAACTGCCTCGCCGTAGCCCGGTTCTGGAAGTGGAACGAGTATGCAGTGTTAGCGTTCAGCTATTGTGAAGGCTCGCTTTGGCCCAGGGCAAACGAAGCGCCGGGGGAAATCTTAGCAGAGCCCGGCGCCTTTCCACGGTTCAAAGCGTGGAACTGCAGACTTTTGCAAAGAAGAGAGCGCCCAGGCAACAGCAGCCCGCACGTTTCTCAGTGAAAGGGAGAACTCCCTGACTTCATCCAGTCCTCTGAGCAAAGCAGGCAGAGGGAGAGAAACTTTCTTTCCTTCCTCTTTCCTGCCACGAATTCCTCATTTGCTCGTGCAAACGCAGGGCTTCTTCGGAAAAACTACGCCGCGGTGCAGGGATCCTTCCAGAGGAGCAACGACATAGTTTGAGCTGGAAGGGCTTGGCAGAGCAGCCGGGGAGAAAAGGCCTCTTGCTATTCTCTTTTCTTTCTTTCTGAATGCGGTCAATTCGCACTTGCCAAAGCAAGGTTTCCCAGCACAAACTACAAAGCAGCAGCTCTCTCCTGGCAGAGGAAATCCCATGCAGTTCTGCCCTTGCGAGATCGGGTTGCTACAGTGAGGCCCAGGGAAAACACACTGCCTACAGAAATCCTAGCAAAGCCCTGTGTTTCCCCACAGGAATGTATGTCACTTTCAGTTCTTTGCCAGCAACGGAGCTCAGAGGCAACGTCAGATTGTGTGTATCTCAGGGAGAGAAAGAACACTGTGACTTCCCCCGTTCCTCTGACGAAAGCGGTTAGAGGGAGAAAAGCGTCCTTTGCTTTCGCTTTCCCGCAATGAGCTCGGCAGATCTGCCCTTCGCGAAGGGCCGTTTTCCCCCGGAGAACTGCCTCGCCGTAGCCCGGTTCTGGAAGTGGAACGAGTATGCAGTGTTAGCGTTCAGCTATTGTGAAGGCTCGCTTTGGCCCAGGGCAAACGAAGCGCCGGGGGAAATCTTAGCAGAGCCCGGCGCCTTTCCACGGTTCAAAGCGTGGAACTGCAGACTCTTTTGCAAAGAAGAGAGCGCCCAGGCAACAGCAGCCCGCACGTTTCTCAGTGAAAGGGAGAACTCCCTGACTTCATCCAGTCCTCTGAGCAAAGCAGGCAGAGGGAGAGAAACTTTCTTTCCTTCCTCTTTCCTGCCACGAATTCCTCATTTGCTCGTGCAAACGCAGGGCTTCTTCGGAAAAACTACGCCGCGGTGCAGGGATCCTTCCAGAGGAGCAACGACATAGTTTGAGCTGGAAGGGCTTGGCAGAGCAGCCGGGGAGAAAAGGCCTCTTGCTATTCTCTTTTCTTTCTGCCTGAATGCGGTCAATTCGCACTTGCCAAAGCAAGGTTTCCCAGCACAAACTACAAAGCAGCAGCTCTCTCCTGGCAGAGGAAATCCCATGCAGTTCTGCCCTTGCGAGATCGTGTTGCTACAGTGAGGCCCAGGGAAAACACACTGCCTAGAGAAATCCTAGCAAAGCCCTGTGTTTCCCCACAGGAATGTATGTCACTTTCAGTTCTTTGCCAGCAACGGAGCTCAGAGGCAACGTCAGATTGTGTGTATCTCAGGGAGAGAAAGAACACTGTGACTTCCCCCGTTCCTCTGACGAAAGCGGTTAGAGGGAGAAAAGCGTCCTCTGCTTTCGCTTTCCCGCAATGAGCTCGGCAGATCTGCCCTTCGCGAAGGGCCGTTTTCCCCCGGAGAACTGCCTCGCCGTAGCCCGGTTCTGGAAGTGGAACGAGTATGCAGTGTTAGCGTTCAGCTATTGTGAAGGCTCGCTTTGGCCCAGGGCAAACGAAGCGCCGGGGGAAATCTTAGCAGAGCCCGGCGCCTTTCCACGGTTCAAAGCGTGGAACTGCAGACTCTTTTGCAAAGAAGAGAGCGCCCAGGCAACAGCAGCCCGCACGTTTCTCAGTGAAAGGGAGAACTCCCTGACTTCATCCAGTCCTCTGAGCAAAGCAGGCAGAGGGAGAGAAACTTTCTTTCCTTCCTCTTTCCTGCCACGAATTCCTCATTTGCTCGTGCAAACGCAGGGCTTCTTCGGAAAAACTACGCCGCGGTGCAGGGATCCTTCCAGAGGAGCAACGACATAGTTTGAGCTGGAAGGGCTTGGCAGAGCCGCCGGGGAGAAAAGGCCTCTTGCTATTCTCTTTTCTTTCTTTCTGAATGCGGTCAATTCGCACTTGCCAAAGCAAGGTTTCCCAGCACAAACTACAAAGCAGCAGCTCTCTCCTGGCAGAGGAAATCCCATGCAGTTCTGCCCTTGCGAGATCGGGTTGCTACAGTGAGGCCCAGGGAAAACACACTGCCTACAGAAATCCTAGCAAAGCCCTGTGTTTCCCCACAGGAATGTATGTCACTTTCAGTTCTTTGCCAGCAACGGAGCTCAGAGGCAACGTCAGATTGTGTGTATCTCAGGGAGAGAAAGAACACTGTGACTTCCCCCGTTCCTCTGACGAAAGCGGTTAGAGGGAGAAAAGCGTCCTCTGCTTTCGCTTTCCCGCAATGAGCTCGGCAGATCTGCCCTTCGCGAAGGGCCGTTTTCCCCCGGAGAACTGCCTCGCCGTAGCCCGGTTCTGGAAGTGGAACGAGTATGCAGTGTTAGCGTTCAGCTATTGTGAAGGCTCGCTTTGGCCCAGGGCAAACGAAGCGCCGGGGGAAATCTTAGCAGAGCCCGGCGCCTTTCCACGGTTCAAAGCGTGGAACTGCAGACTCTTTTGCAAAGAAGAGAGCGCCCAGGCAACAGCAGCCCGCACGTTTCTCAGTGAAAGGGAGAACTCCCTGACTTCATCCAGTCCTCTGAGCAAAGCAGGCAGAGGGAGAGAAACTTTCTTTCCTTCCTCTTTCCTGCCACGAATTCCTCATTTGCTCGTGCAAACGCAGGGCTTCTTCGGAAAAACTACGCCGCGGTGCAGGGATCCTTCCAGAGGAGCAACGACATAGTTTGAGCTGGAAGGGCTTGGCAGAGCCGCCGGGGAGAAAAGGCCTCTTGCTATTCTCTTTTCTTTCTGCCTGAATGCGGTCAATTCGCACTTGCCAAAGCAAGGTTTCCCAGCACAAACTACAAAGCAGCAGCTCTCTCCTGGCAGAGGAAATCCCATGCAGTTCTGCCCTTGCGAGATCGTGTTGCTACAGTGAGGCCCAGGGAAAACACACTGCCTAGAGAAATCCTAGCAAAGCCCTGTGTTTCCCCACAGGAATGTATGTCACTTTCAGTTCTTTGCCAGCAACGGAGCTCAGAGGCAACGTCAGATTGTGTGTATCTCAGGGAGAGAAAGAACACTGTGACTTCCCCCGTTCCTCTGACGAAAGCGGTTAGAGGGAGAAAAGCGTCCTCTGCTTTCGCTTTCCCGCAATGAGCTCGGCAGATCTGCCCTTCGCGAAGGGCCGTTTTCCCCCGGAGAACTGCCTCGCCGTAGCCCGGTTCTGGAAGTGGAACGAGTATGCAGTGTTAGCGTTCAGCTATTGTGAAGGCTCGCTTTGGCCCAGGGCAAACGAAGCGCCGGGGGAAATCTTAGCAGAGCCCGGCGCCTTTCCACGGTTCAAAGCGTGGAACTGCAGACTCTTTTGCAAAGAAGAGAGCGCCCAGGCAACAGCAGCCCGCACGTTTCTCAGTGAAAGGGAGAACTCCCTGACTTCATCCAGTCCTCTGAGCAAAGCAGGCAGAGGGAGAGAAACTTTCTTTCCTTCCTCTTTCCTGCCACGAATTCCTCATTTGCTCGTGCAAACGCAGGGCTTCTTCGGAAAAACTACGCCGCGGTGCAGGGATCCTTCCAGAGGAGCAACGACATAGTTTGAGCTGGAAGGGCTTGGCAGAGCCGCCGGGGAGAAAAGGCCTCTTGCTATTCTCTTTTCTTTCTTTCTGAATGCGGTCAATTCGCACTTGCCAAAGCAAGGTTTCCCAGCACAAACTACAAAGCAGCAGCTCTCTCCTGGCAGAGGAAATCCCATGCAGTTCTGCCCTTGCGAGATCGGGTTGCTACAGTGAGGCCCAGGGAAAACACACTGCCTACAGAAATCCTAGCAAAGCCCTGTGTTTCCCCACAGGAATGTATGTCACTTTCAGTTCTTTGCCAGCAACGGAGCTCAGAGGCAACGTCAGATTGTGTGTATCTCAGGGAGAGAAAGAACACTGTGACTTCCCCCGTTCCTCTGACGAAAGCGGTTAGAGGGAGAAAAGCGTCCTCTGCTTTCGCTTTCCCGCAATGAGCTCGGCAGATCTGCCCTTCGCGAAGGGCCGTTTTCCCCCGGAGAACTGCCTCGCCGTAGCCCGGTTCTGGAAGTGGAACGAGTATGCAGTGTTAGCGTTCAGCTATTGTGAAGGCTCGCTTTGGCCCAGGGCAAACGAAGCGCCGGGGGAAATCTTAGCAGAGCCCGGCGCCTTTCCACGGTTCAAAGCGTGGAACTGCAGACTCTTTTGCAAAGAAGAGAGCGCCCAGGCAACAGCAGCCCGCACGTTTCTCAGTGAAAGGGAGAACTCCCTGACTTCATCCAGTCCTCTGAGCAAAGCAGGCAGAGGGAGAGAAACTTTCTTTCCTTCCTCTTTCCTGCCACGAATTCCTCATTTGCTCGTGCAAACGCAGGGCTTCTTCGGAAAAACTACGCCGCGGTGCAGGGATCCTTCCAGAGGAGCAACGACATAGTTTGAGCTGGAAGGGCTTGGCAGAGCCGCCGGGGAGAAAAGGCCTCTTGCTATTCTCTTTTCTTTCTTTCTGAATGCGGTCAATTCGCACTTGCCAAAGCAAGGTTTCCCAGCACAAACTACAAAGCAGCAGCTCTCTCCTGGCAGAGGAAATCCCATGCAGTTCTGCCCTTGCGAGATCGTCTTGCTACAGTGAGGCCCAGGGAAAACACACTGCCTACAGAAATCCTAGCAAAGCCCTGTGTTTCCCCACAGGAATGTATGTCACTTTCAGTTCTTTGCCAGCAACGGAGCTCAGAGGCAACGTCAGATTGTGTGTATCTCAGGGAGAGAAAGAACACTGTGACTTCCCCCGTTCCTCTGACGAAAGCGGTTAGAGGGAGAAAAGCGTCCTTTGCTTTCGCTTTCCCGCAATGAGCTCGGCAGATCTGCCCTTCGCGAAGGGCCGTTTTCCCCCGGAGAACTGCCTCGCCGTAGCCCGGTTCTGGAAGTGGAACGAGTATGCAGTGTTAGCGTTCAGCTATTGTGAAGGCTCGCTTTGGCCCAGGGCAAACGAAGCGCCGGGGGAAATCTTAGCAGAGCCCGGCGCCTTTCCACGGTTCAAAGCGTGGAACTGCAGACTTTTGCAAAGAAGAGAGCGCCCAGGCAACAGCAGCCCGCACGTTTCTCAGTGAAAGGGAGAACTCCCTGACTTCATCCAGTCCTCTGAGCAAAGCAGGCAGAGGGAGAGAAACTTTCTTTCCTTCCTCTTTCCTGCCACGAATTCCTCATTTGCTCGTGCAAACGCAGGGCTTCTTCGGAAAAACTACGCCGCGGTGCAGGGATCCTTCCAGAGGAGCAACGACATAGTTTGAGCTGGAAGGGCTTGGCAGAGCAGCCGGGGAGAAAAGGCCTCTTGCTATTCTCTTTTCTTTCTTTCTGAATGCGGTCAATTCGCACTTGCCAAAGCAAGGTTTCCCAGCACAAACTACAAAGCAGCAGCTCTCTCCTGGCAGAGGAAATCCCATGCAGTTCTGCCCTTGCGAGATCGGGTTGCTACAGTGAGGCCCAGGGAAAACACACTGCCTACAGAAATCCTAGCAAAGCCCTGTGTTTCCCCACAGGAATGTATGTCACTTTCAGTTCTTTGCCAGCAACGGAGCTCAGAGGCAACGTCAGATTGTGTGTATCTCAGGGAGAGAAAGAACACTGTGACTTCCCCCGTTCCTCTGACGAAAGCGGTTAGAGGGAGAAAAGCGTCCTTTGCTTTCGCTTTCCCGCAATGAGCTCGGCAGATCTGCCCTTCGCGAAGGGCCGTTTTCCCCCGGAGAACTGCCTCGCCGTAGCCCGGTTCTGGAAGTGGAACGAGTATGCAGTGTTAGCGTTCAGCTATTGTGAAGGCTCGCTTTGGCCCAGGGCAAACGAAGCGCCGGGGGAAATCTTAGCAGAGCCCGGCGCCTTTCCACGGTTCAAAGCGTGGAACTGCAGACTCTTTTGCAAAGAAGAGAGCGCCCAGGCAACAGCAGCCCGCACGTTTCTCAGTGAAAGGGAGAACTCCCTGACTTCATCCAGTCCTCTGAGCAAAGCAGGCAGAGGGAGAGAAACTTTCTTTCCTTCCTCTTTCCTGCCACGAATTCCTCATTTGCTCGTGCAAACGCAGGGCTTCTTCGGAAAAACTACGCCGCGGTGCAGGGATCCTTCCAGAGGAGCAACGACATAGTTTGAGCTGGAAGGGCTTGGCAGAGCAGCCGGGGAGAAAAGGCCTCTTGCTATTCTCTTTTCTTTCTGCCTGAATGCGGTCAATTCGCACTTGCCAAAGCAAGGTTTCCCAGCACAAACTACAAAGCAGCAGCTCTCTCCTGGCAGAGGAAATCCCATGCAGTTCTGCCCTTGCGAGATCGTGTTGCTACAGTGAGGCCCAGGGAAAACACACTGCCTAGAGAAATCCTAGCAAAGCCCTGTGTTTCCCCACAGGAATGTATGTCACTTTCAGTTCTTTGCCAGCAACGGAGCTCAGAGGCAACGTCAGATTGTGTGTATCTCAGGGAGAGAAAGAACACTGTGACTTCCCCCGTTCCTCTGACGAAAGCGGTTAGAGGGAGAAAAGCGTCCTTTGCTTTCGCTTTCCCGCAATGAGCTCGGCAGATCTGCCCTTCGCGAAGGGCCGTTTTCCCCCGGAGAACTGCCTCGCCGTAGCCCGGTTCTGGAAGTGGAACGAGTATGCAGTGTTAGCGTTCAGCTATTGTGAAGGCTCGCTTTGGCCCAGGGCAAACGAAGCGCCGGGGGAAATCTTAGCAGAGCCCGGCGCCTTTCCACGGTTCAAAGCGTGGAACTGCAGACTCTTTTGCAAAGAAGAGAGCGCCCAGGCAACAGCAGCCCGCACGTTTCTCAGTGAAAGGGAGAACTCCCTGACTTCATCCAGTCCTCTGAGCAAAGCAGGCAGAGGGAGAGAAACTTTCTTTCCTTCCTCTTTCCTGCCACGAATTCCTCATTTGCTCGTGCAAACGCAGGGCTTCTTCGGAAAAACTACGCCGCGGTGCAGGGATCCTTCCAGAGGAGCAACGACATAGTTTGAGCTGGAAGGGCTTGGCAGAGCAGCCGGGGAGAAAAGGCCTCTTGCTATTCTCTTTTCTTTCTGCCTGAATGCGGTCAATTCGCACTTGCCAAAGCAAGGTTTCCCAGCACAAACTACAAAGCAGCAGCTCTCTCCTGGCAGAGGAAATCCCATGCAGTTCTGCCCTTGCGAGATCGGGTTGCTACAGTGAGGCCCAGGGAAAACACACTGCCTAGAGAAATCCTAGCAAAGCCCTGTGTTTCCCCACAGGAATGTATGTCACTTTCAGTTCTTTGCCAGCAACGGAGCTCAGAGGCAACGTCAGATTGTGTGTATCTCAGGGAGAGAAAGAACACTGTGACTTCCCCCGTTCCTCTGACGAAAGCGGTTAGAGGGAGAAAAGCGTCCTCTGCTTTCGCTTTCCCGCAATGAGCTCGGCAGATCTGCCCTTCGCGAAGGGCCGTTTTCCCCCGGAGAACTGCCTCGCCGTAGCCCGGTTCTGGAAGTGGAACGAGTATGCAGTGTTAGCGTTCAGCTATTGTGAAGGCTCGCTTTGGCCCAGGGCAAACGAAGCGCCGGGGGAAATCTTAGCAGAGCCCGGCGCCTTTCCACGGTTCAAAGCGTGGAACTGCAGACTCTTTTGCAAAGAAGAGAGCGCCCAGGCAACAGCAGCCCGCACGTTTCTCAGTGAAAGGGAGAACTCCCTGACTTCATCCAGTCCTCTGAGCAAAGCAGGCAGAGGGAGAGAAACTTTCTTTCCTTCCTCTTTCCTGCCACGAATTCCTCATTTGCTCGTGCAAACGCAGGGCTTCTTCGGAAAAACTACGCCGCGGTGCAGGGATCCTTCCAGAGGAGCAACGACATAGTTTGAGCTGGAAGGGCTTGGCAGAGCCGCCGGGGAGAAAAGGCCTCTTGCTATTCTCTTTTCTTTCTTTCTGAATGCGGTCAATTCGCACTTGCCAAAGCAAGGTTTCCCAGCACAAACTACAAAGCAGCAGCTCTCTCCTGGCAGAGGAAATCCCATGCAGTTCTGCCCTTGCGAGATCGTCTTGCTACAGTGAGGCCCAGGGAAAACACACTGCCTACAGAAATCCTAGCAAAGCCCTGTGTTTCCCCACAGGAATGTATGTCACTTTCAGTTCTTTGCCAGCAACGGAGCTCAGAGGCAACGTCAGATTGTGTGTATCTCAGGGAGAGAAAGAACACTGTGACTTCCCCCGTTCCTCTGACGAAAGCGGTTAGAGGGAGAAAAGCGTCCTTTGCTTTCGCTTTCCCGCAATGAGCTCGGCAGATCTGCCCTTCGCGAAGGGCCGTTTTCCCCCGGAGAACTGCCTCGCCGTAGCCCGGTTCTGGAAGTGGAACGAGTATGCAGTGTTAGCGTTCAGCTATTGTGAAGGCTCGCTTTGGCCCAGGGCAAACGAAGCGCCGGGGGAAATCTTAGCAGAGCCCGGCGCCTTTCCACGGTTCAAAGCGTGGAACTGCAGACTTTTGCAAAGAAGAGAGCGCCCAGGCAACAGCAGCCCGCACGTTTCTCAGTGAAAGGGAGAACTCCCTGACTTCATCCAGTCCTCTGAGCAAAGCAGGCAGAGGGAGAGAAACTTTCTTTCCTTCCTCTTTCCTGCCACGAATTCCTCATTTGCTCGTGCAAACGCAGGGCTTCTTCGGAAAAACTACGCCGCGGTGCAGGGATCCTTCCAGAGGAGCAACGACATAGTTTGAGCTGGAAGGGCTTGGCAGAGCAGCCGGGGAGAAAAGGCCTCTTGCTATTCTCTTTTCTTTCTTTCTGAATGCGGTCAATTCGCACTTGCCAAAGCAAGGTTTCCCAGCACAAACTACAAAGCAGCAGCTCTCTCCTGGCAGAGGAAATCCCATGCAGTTCTGCCCTTGCGAGATCGGGTTGCTACAGTGAGGCCCAGGGAAAACACACTGCCTACAGAAATCCTAGCAAAGCCCTGTGTTTCCCCACAGGAATGTATGTCACTTTCAGTTCTTTGCCAGCAACGGAGCTCAGAGGCAACGTCAGATTGTGTGTATCTCAGGGAGAGAAAGAACACTGTGACTTCCCCCGTTCCTCTGACGAAAGCGGTTAGAGGGAGAAAAGCGTCCTTTGCTTTCGCTTTCCCGCAATGAGCTCGGCAGATCTGCCCTTCGCGAAGGGCCGTTTTCCCCCGGAGAACTGCCTCGCCGTAGCCCGGTTCTGGAAGTGGAACGAGTATGCAGTGTTAGCGTTCAGCTATTGTGAAGGCTCGCTTTGGCCCAGGGCAAACGAAGCGCCGGGGGAAATCTTAGCAGAGCCCGGCGCCTTTCCACGGTTCAAAGCGTGGAACTGCAGACTCTTTTGCAAAGAAGAGAGCGCCCAGGCAACAGCAGCCCGCACGTTTCTCAGTGAAAGGGAGAACTCCCTGACTTCATCCAGTCCTCTGAGCAAAGCAGGCAGAGGGAGAGAAACTTTCTTTCCTTCCTCTTTCCTGCCACGAATTCCTCATTTGCTCGTGCAAACGCAGGGCTTCTTCGGAAAAACTACGCCGCGGTGCAGGGATCCTTCCAGAGGAGCAACGACATAGTTTGAGCTGGAAGGGCTTGGCAGAGCAGCCGGGGAGAAAAGGCCTCTTGCTATTCTCTTTTCTTTCTGCCTGAATGCGGTCAATTCGCACTTGCCAAAGCAAGGTTTCCCAGCACAAACTACAAAGCAGCAGCTCTCTCCTGGCAGAGGAAATCCCATGCAGTTCTGCCCTTGCGAGATCGTGTTGCTACAGTGAGGCCCAGGGAAAACACACTGCCTAGAGAAATCCTAGCAAAGCCCTGTGTTTCCCCACAGGAATGTATGTCACTTTCAGTTCTTTGCCAGCAACGGAGCTCAGAGGCAACGTCAGATTGTGTGTATCTCAGGGAGAGAAAGAACACTGTGACTTCCCCCGTTCCTCTGACGAAAGCGGTTAGAGGGAGAAAAGCGTCCTTTGCTTTCGCTTTCCCGCAATGAGCTCGGCAGATCTGCCCTTCGCGAAGGGCCGTTTTCCCCCGGAGAACTGCCTCGCCGTAGCCCGGTTCTGGAAGTGGAACGAGTATGCAGTGTTAGCGTTCAGCTATTGTGAAGGCTCGCTTTGGCCCAGGGCAAACGAAGCGCCGGGGGAAATCTTAGCAGAGCCCGGCGCCTTTCCACGGTTCAAAGCGTGGAACTGCAGACTCTTTTGCAAAGAAGAGAGCGCCCAGGCAACAGCAGCCCGCACGTTTCTCAGTGAAAGGGAGAACTCCCTGACTTCATCCAGTCCTCTGAGCAAAGCAGGCAGAGGGAGAGAAACTTTCTTTCCTTCCTCTTTCCTGCCACGAATTCCTCATTTGCTCGTGCAAACGCAGGGCTTCTTCGGAAAAACTACGCCGCGGTGCAGGGATCCTTCCAGAGGAGCAACGACATAGTTTGAGCTGGAAGGGCTTGGCAGAGCAGCCGGGGAGAAAAGGCCTCTTGCTATTCTCTTTTCTTTCTGCCTGAATGCGGTCAATTCGCACTTGCCAAAGCAAGGTTTCCCAGCACAAACTACAAAGCAGCAGCTCTCTCCTGGCAGAGGAAATCCCATGCAGTTCTGCCCTTGCGAGATCGGGTTGCTACAGTGAGGCCCAGGGAAAACACACTGCCTAGAGAAATCCTAGCAAAGCCCTGTGTTTCCCCACAGGAATGTATGTCACTTTCAGTTCTTTGCCAGCAACGGAGCTCAGAGGCAACGTCAGATTGTGTGTATCTCAGGGAGAGAAAGAACACTGTGACTTCCCCCGTTCCTCTGACGAAAGCGGTTAGAGGGAGAAAAGCGTCCTCTGCTTTCGCTTTCCCGCAATGAGCTCGGCAGATCTGCCCTTCGCGAAGGGCCGTTTTCCCCCGGAGAACTGCCTCGCCGTAGCCCGGTTCTGGAAGTGGAACGAGTATGCAGTGTTAGCGTTCAGCTATTGTGAAGGCTCGCTTTGGCCCAGGGCAAACGAAGCGCCGGGGGAAATCTTAGCAGAGCCCGGCGCCTTTCCACGGTTCAAAGCGTGGAACTGCAGACTCTTTTGCAAAGAAGAGAGCGCCCAGGCAACAGCAGCCCGCACGTTTCTCAGTGAAAGGGAGAACTCCCTGACTTCATCCAGTCCTCTGAGCAAAGCAGGCAGAGGGAGAGAAACTTTCTTTCCTTCCTCTTTCCTGCCACGAATTCCTCATTTGCTCGTGCAAACGCAGGGCTTCTTCGGAAAAACTACGCCGCGGTGCAGGGATCCTTCCAGAGGAGCAACGACATAGTTTGAGCTGGAAGGGCTTGGCAGAGCCGCCGGGGAGAAAAGGCCTCTTGCTATTCTCTTTTCTTTCTTTCTGAATGCGGTCAATTCGCACTTGCCAAAGCAAGGTTTCCCAGCACAAACTACAAAGCAGCAGCTCTCTCCTGGCAGAGGAAATCCCATGCAGTTCTGCCCTTGCGAGATCGTCTTGCTACAGTGAGGCCCAGGGAAAACACACTGCCTACAGAAATCCTAGCAAAGCCCTGTGTTTCCCCACAGGAATGTATGTCACTTTCAGTTCTTTGCCAGCAACGGAGCTCAGAGGCAACGTCAGATTGTGTGTATCTCAGGGAGAGAAAGAACACTGTGACTTCCCCCGTTCCTCTGACGAAAGCGGTTAGAGGGAGAAAAGCGTCCTCTGCTTTCGCTTTCCCGCAATGAGCTCGGCAGATCTGCCCTTCGCGAAGGGCCGTTTTCCCCCGGAGAACTGCCTCGCCGTAGCCCGGTTCTGGAAGTGGAACGAGTATGCAGTGTTAGCGTTCAGCTATTGTGAAGGCTCGCTTTGGCCCAGGGCAAACGAAGCGCCGGGGGAAATCTTAGCAGAGCCCGGCGCCTTTCCACGGTTCAAAGCGTGGAACTGCAGACTCTTTTGCAAAGAAGAGAGCGCCCAGGCAACAGCAGCCCGCACGTTTCTCAGTGAAAGGGAGAACTCCCTGACTTCATCCAGTCCTCTGAGCAAAGCAGGCAGAGGGAGAGAAACTTTCTTTCCTTCCTCTTTCCTGCCACGAATTCCTCATTTGCTCGTGCAAACGCAGGGCTTCTTCGGAAAAACTACGCCGCGGTGCAGGGATCCTTCCAGAGGAGCAACGACATAGTTTGAGCTGGAAGGGCTTGGCAGAGCAGCCGGGGAGAAAAGGCCTCTTGCTATTCTCTTTTCTTTCTGCCTGAATGCGGTCAATTCGCACTTGCCAAAGCAAGGTTTCCCAGCACAAACTACAAAGCAGCAGCTCTCTCCTGGCAGAGGAAATCCCATGCAGTTCTGCCCTTGCGAGATCGGGTTGCTACAGTGAGGCCCAGGGAAAACACACTGCCTACAGAAATCCTAGCAAAGCCCTGTGTTTCCCCACAGGAATGTATGTCACTTTCAGTTCTTTGCCAGCAACGGAGCTCAGAGGCAACGTCAGATTGTGTGTATCTCAGGGAGAGAAAGAACACTGTGACTTCCCCCGTTCCTCTGACGAAAGCGGTTAGAGGGAGAAAAGCGTCCTTTGCTTTCGCTTTCCCGCAATGAGCTCGGCAGATCTGCCCTTCGCGAAGGGCCGTTTTCCCCCGGAGAACTGCCTCGCCGTAGCCCGGTTCTGGAAGTGGAACGAGTATGCAGTGTTAGCGTTCAGCTATTGTGAAGGCTCGCTTTGGCCCAGGGCAAACGAAGCGCCGGGGGAAATCTTAGCAGAGCCCGGCGCCTTTCCACGGTTCAAAGCGTGGAACTGCAGACTCTTTTGCAAAGAAGAGAGCGCCCAGGCAACAGCAGCCCGCACGTTTCTCAGTGAAAGGGAGAACTCCCTGACTTCATCCAGTCCTCTGAGCAAAGCAGGCAGAGGGAGAGAAACTTTCTTTCCTTCCTCTTTCCTGCCACGAATTCCTCATTTGCTCGTGCAAACGCAGGGCTTCTTCGGAAAAACTACGCCGCGGTGCAGGGATCCTTCCAGAGGAGCAACGACATAGTTTGAGCTGGAAGGGCTTGGCAGAGCCGCCGGGGAGAAAAGGCCTCTTGCTATTCTCTTTTCTTTCTTTCTGAATGCGGTCAATTCGCACTTGCCAAAGCAAGGTTTCCCAGCACAAACTACAAAGCAGCAGCTCTCTCCTGGCAGAGGAAATCCCATGCAGTTCTGCCCTTGCGAGATCGTGTTGCTACAGTGAGGCCCAGGGAAAACACACTGCCTACAGAAATCCTAGCAAAGCCCTGTGTTTCCCCACAGGAATGTATGTCACTTTCAGTTCTTTGCCAGCAACGGAGCTCAGAGGCAACGTCAGATTGTGTGTATCTCAGGGAGAGAAAGAACACTGTGACTTCCCCCGTTCCTCTGACGAAAGCGGTTAGAGGGAGAAAAGCGTCCTTTGCTTTCGCTTTCCCGCAATGAGCTCGGCAGATCTGCCCTTCGCGAAGGGCCGTTTTCCCCCGGAGAACTGCCTCGCCGTAGCCCGGTTCTGGAAGTGGAACGAGTATGCAGTGTTAGCGTTCAGCTATTGTGAAGGCTCGCTTTGGCCCAGGGCAAACGAAGCGCCGGGGGAAATCTTAGCAGAGCCCGGCGCCTTTCCACGGTTCAAAGCGTGGAACTGCAGACTCTTTTGCAAAGAAGAGAGCGCCCAGGCAACAGCAGCCCGCACGTTTCTCAGTGAAAGGGAGAACTCCCTGACTTCATCCAGTCCTCTGAGCAAAGCAGGCAGAGGGAGAGAAACTTTCTTTCCTTCCTCTTTCCTGCCACGAATTCCTCGTTTGCTCGTGCAAACGCAGGGCTTCTTCGGAAAAACTACGCCGCGGTGCAGGGATCCTTCCAGAGGAGCAACGACATAGTTTGAGCTGGAAGGGCTTGGCAGAGCCGCCGGGGAGAAAAGGCCTCTTGCTATTCTCTTTTCTTTCTGCCTGAATGCGGTCAATTCGCACTTGCCAAAGCAAGGTTTCCCAGCACAAACTACAAAGCAGCAGCTCTCTCCTGGCAGAGGAAATCCCATGCAGTTCTGCCCTTGCGATATCGTGTTGCTACAGTGAGGCCCAGGGAAAACACACTGCCTACAGTAATCCTAGCAAAGCCCTGTGTTTCCCCACAGGAATGTATGTCACTTTCAGTTCTTTGCCAGCAACGGAGCTCAGAGGCAACGTCAGATTGTGTGTATCTCAGGGAGAGAAAGAACACTGTGACTTCCCCCGTTCCTCTGACGAAAGCGGTTAGAGGGAGAAAAGCGTCCTTTGCTTTCGCTTTCCCGCAATGAGCTCGGCAGATCTGCCCTTCGCGAAGGGCCGTTTTCCCCCGGAGAACTGCCTCGCCGTAGCCCGGTTCTGGAAGTGGAACGAGTATGCAGTGTTAGCGTTCAGCTATTGTGAAGGCTCGCTTTGGCCCAGGGCAAACGAAGCGCCGGGGGAAATCTTAGCAGAGCCCGGCGCCTTTCCACGGTTCAAAGCGTGGAACTGCAGACTCTTTTGCAAAGAAGAGAGCGCCCAGGCAACAGCAGCCCGCACGTTTCTCAGTGAAAGGGAGAACTCCCTGACTTCATCCAGTCCTCTGAGCAAAGCAGGCAGAGGGAGAGAAACTTTCTTTCCTTCCTCTTTCCTGCCACGAATTCCTCGTTTGCTCGTGCAAACGCAGGGCTTCTTCGGAAAAACTACGCCGCGGTGCAGGGATCCTTCCAGAGGAGCAACGACATAGTTTGAGCTGGAAGGGCTTGGCAGAGCCGCCGGGGAGAAAAGGCCTCTTGCTATTCTCTTTTCTTTCTGCCTGAATGCGGTCAATTCGCACTTGCCAAAGCAAGGTTTCCCAGCACAAACTACAAAGCAGCAGCTCTCTCCTGGCAGAGGAAATCCCATGCAGTTCTGCCCTTGCGAGATCGGGTTGCTACAGTGAGGCCCAGGGAAAACGCACTGCCTACAGAAATCCTAGCAAAGCCCTGTGTTTCCCCACAGGAATGTATGTCACTTTCAGTTCTTTGCCAGCAACGGAGCTCAGAGGCAACGTCAGATTGTGTGTATCTCAGGGAGAGAAAGAACACTGTGACTTCCCCCGTTCCTCTGACGAAAGCGGTTAGAGGGAGAAAAGCGTCCTCTGCTTTCGCTTTCCCGCAATGAGCTCGGCAGATCTGCCCTTCGCGAAGGGCCGTTTTCCCCCGGAGAACTGCCTCGCCGTAGCCCGGTTCTGGAAGTGGAACGAGTATGCAGTGTTAGCGTTCAGCTATTGTGAAGGCTCGCTTTGGCCCAGGGCAAACGAAGCGCCGGGGGAAATCTTAGCAGAGCCCGGCGCCTTTCCACGGTTCAAAGCGTGGAACTGCAGACTCTTTTGCAAAGAAGAGAGCGCCCAGGCAACAGCAGCCCGCACGTTTCTCAGTGAAAGGGAGAACTCCCTGACTTCATCCAGTCCTCTGAGCAAAGCAGGCAGAGGGAGAGAAACTTTCTTTCCTTCCTCTTTCCTGCCACGAATTCCTCATTTGCTCGTGCAAACGCAGGGCTTCTTCGGAAAAACTACGCCGCGGTGCAGGGATCCTTCCAGAGGAGCAACGACATAGTTTGAGCTGGAAGGGCTTGGCAGAGCAGCCGGGGAGAAAAGGCCTCTTGCTATTCTCTTTTCTTTCTGCCTGAATGCGGTCAATTCGCACTTGCCAAAGCAAGGTTTCCCAGCACAAACTACAAAGCAGCAGCTCTCTCCTGGCAGAGGAAATCCCATGCAGTTCTGCCCTTGCGAGATCGTGTTGCTACAGTGAGGCCCAGGGAAAACACACTGCCTAGAGAAATCCTAGCAAAGCCCTGTGTTTCCCCACAGGAATGTATGTCACTTTCAGTTCTTTGCCAGCAACGGAGCTCAGAGGCAACGTCAGATTGTGTGTATCTCAGGGAGAGAAAGAACACTGTGACTTCCCCCGTTCCTCTGACGAAAGCGGTTAGAGGGAGAAAAGCGTCCTTTGCTTTCGCTTTCCCGCAATGAGCTCGGCAGATCTGCCCTTCGCGAAGGGCCGTTTTCCCCCGGAGAACTGCCTCGCCGTAGCCCGGTTCTGGAAGTGGAACGAGTATGCAGTGTTAGCGTTCAGCTATTGTGAAGGCTCGCTTTGGCCCAGGGCAAACGAAGCGCCGGGGGAAATCTTAGCAGAGCCCGGCGCCTTTCCACGGTTCAAAGCGTGGAACTGCAGACTCTTTTGCAAAGAAGAGAGCGCCCAGGCAACAGCAGCCCGCACGTTTCTCAGTGAAAGGGAGAACTCCCTGACTTCATCCAGTCCTCTGAGCAAAGCAGGCAGAGGGAGAGAAACTTTCTTTCCTTCCTCTTTCCTGCCACGAATTCCTCATTTGCTCGTGCAAACGCAGGGCTTCTTCGGAAAAACTACGCCGCGGTGCAGGGATCCTTCCAGAGGAGCAACGACATAGTTTGAGCTGGAAGGGCTTGGCAGAGCCGCCGGGGAGAAAAGGCCTCTTGCTATTCTCTTTTCTTTCTGCCTGAATGCGGTCAATTCGCACTTGCCAAAGCAAGGTTTCCCAGCACAAACTACAAAGCAGCAGCTCTCTCCTGGCAGAGGAAATCCCATGCAGTTCTGCCCTTGCGAGATCGTCTTGCTACAGTGAGGCCCAGGGAAAACACACTGCCTACAGTAATCCTAGCAAAGCCCTGTGTTTCCCCACAGGAATGTATGTCACTTTCAGTTCTTTGCCAGCAACGGAGCTCAGAGGCAACGTCAGATTGTGTGTATCTCAGGGAGAGAAAGAACACTGTGACTTCCCCCGTTCCTCTGACGAAAGCGGTTAGAGGGAGAAAAGCGTCCTTTGCTTTCGCTTTCCCGCAATGAGCTCGGCAGATCTGCCCTTCGCGAAGGGCCGTTTTCCCCCGGAGAACTGCCTCGCCGTAGCCCGGTTCTGGAAGTGGAACGAGTATGCAGTGTTAGCGTTCAGCTATTGTGAAGGCTCGCTTTGGCCCAGGGCAAACGAAGCGCCGGGGGAAATCTTAGCAGAGCCCGGCGCCTTTCCACGGTTCAAAGCGTGGAACTGCAGACTCTTTTGCAAAGAAGAGAGCGCCCAGGCAACAGCAGCCCGCACGTTTCTCAGTGAAAGGGAGAACTCCCTGACTTCATCCAGTCCTCTGAGCAAAGCAGGCAGAGGGAGAGAAACTTTCTTTCCTTCCTCTTTCCTGCCACGAATTCCTCGTTTGCTCGTGCAAACGCAGGGCTTCTTCGGAAAAACTACGCCGCGGTGCAGGGATCCTTCCAGAGGAGCAACGACATAGTTTGAGCTGGAAGGGCTTGGCAGAGCAGCCGGGGAGAAAAGGCCTCTTGCTATTCTCTTTTCTTTCTGCCTGAATGCGGTCAATTCGCACTTGCCAAAGCAAGGTTTCCCAGCACAAACTACAAAGCAGCAGCTCTCTCCTGGCAGAGGAAATCCCATGCAGTTCTGCCCTTGCGAGATCGGGTTGCTACAGTGAGGCCCAGGGAAAACGCACTGCCTACAGAAATCCTAGCAAAGCCCTGTGTTTCCCCACAGGAATGTATGTCACTTTCAGTTCTTTGCCAGCAACGGAGCTCAGAGGCAACGTCAGATTGTGTGTATCTCAGGGAGAGAAAGAACACTGTGACTTCCCCCGTTCCTCTGACGAAAGCGGTTAGAGGGAGAAAAGCGTCCTTTGCTTTCGCTTTCCCGCAATGAGCTCGGCAGATCTGCCCTTCGCGAAGGGCCGTTTTCCCCCGGAGAACTGCCTCGCCGTAGCCCGGTTCTGGAAGTGGAACGAGTATGCAGTGTTAGCGTTCAGCTATTGTGAAGGCTCGCTTTGGCCCAGGGCAAACGAAGCGCCGGGGGAAATCTTAGCAGAGCCCGGCGCCTTTCCACGGTTCAAAGCGTGGAACTGCAGACTCTTTTGCAAAGAAGAGAGCGCCCAGGCAACAGCAGCCCGCACGTTTCTCAGTGAAAGGGAGAACTCCCTGACTTCATCCAGTCCTCTGAGCAAAGCAGGCAGAGGGAGAGAAACTTTCTTTCCTTCCTCTTTCCTGCCACGAATTCCTCATTTGCTCGTGCAAACGCAGGGCTTCTTCGGAAAAACTACGCCGCGGTGCAGGGATCCTTCCAGAGGAGCAACGACATAGTTTGAGCTGGAAGGGCTTGGCAGAGCAGCCGGGGAGAAAAGGCCTCTTGCTATTCTCTTTTCTTTCTGCCTGAATGCGGTCAATTCGCACTTGCCAAAGCAAGGTTTCCCAGCACAAACTACAAAGCAGCAGCTCTCTCCTGGCAGAGGAAATCCCATGCAGTTCTGCCCTTGCGAGATCGTCTTGCTACAGTGAGGCCCAGGGAAAACACACTGCCTAGAGAAATCCTAGCAAAGCCCTGTGTTTCCCCACAGGAATGTATGTCACTTTCAGTTCTTTGCCAGCAACGGAGCTCAGAGGCAACGTCAGATTGTGTGTATCTCAGGGAGAGAAAGAACACTGTGACTTCCCCCGTTCCTCTGACGAAAGCGGTTAGAGGGAGAAAAGCGTCCTCTGCTTTCGCTTTCCCGCAATGAGCTCGGCAGATCTGCCCTTCGCGAAGGGCCGTTTTCCCCCGGAGAACTGCCTCGCCGTAGCCCGGTTCTGGAAGTGGAACGAGTATGCAGTGTTAGCGTTCAGCTATTGTGAAGGCTCGCTTTGGCCCAGGGCAAACGAAGCGCCGGGGGAAATCTTAGCAGAGCCCGGCGCCTTTCCACGGTTCAAAGCGTGGAACTGCAGACTCTTTTGCAAAGAAGAGAGCGCCCAGGCAACAGCAGCCCGCACGTTTCTCAGTGAAAGGGAGAACTCCCTGACTTCATCCAGTCCTCTGAGCAAAGCAGGCAGAGGGAGAGAAACTTTCTTTCCTTCCTCTTTCCTGCCACGAATTCCTCATTTGCTCGTGCAAACGCAGGGCTTCTTCGGAAAAACTACGCCGCGGTGCAGGGATCCTTCCAGAGGAGCAACGACATAGTTTGAGCTGGAAGGGCTTGGCAGAGCAGCCGGGGAGAAAAGGCCTCTTGCTATTCTCTTTTCTTTCTGCCTGAATGCGGTCAATTCGCACTTGCCAAAGCAAGGTTTCCCAGCACAAACTACAAAGCAGCAGCTCTCTCCTGGCAGAGGAAATCCCATGCAGTTCTGCCCTTGCGAGATCGTCTTGCTACAGTGAGGCCCAGGGAAAACACACTGCCTACAGAAATCCTAGCAAAGCCCTGTGTTTCCCCACAGGAATGTATGTCACTTTCAGTTCTTTGCCAGCAACGGAGCTCAGAGGCAACGTCAGATTGTGTGTATCTCAGGGAGAGAAAGAACACTGTGACTTCCCCCGTTCCTCTGACGAAAGCGGTTAGAGGGAGAAAAGCGTCCTTTGCTTTCGCTTTCCCGCAATGAGCTCGGCAGATCTGCCCTTCGCGAAGGGCCGTTTTCCCCCGGAGAACTGCCTCGCCGTAGCCCGGTTCTGGAAGTGGAACGAGTATGCAGTGTTAGCGTTCAGCTATTGTGAAGGCTCGCTTTGGCCCAGGGCAAACGAAGCGCCGGGGGAAATCTTAGCAGAGCCCGGCGCCTTTCCACGGTTCAAAGCGTGGAACTGCAGACTCTTTTGCAAAGAAGAGAGCGCCCAGGCAACAGCAGCCCGCACGTTTCTCAGTGAAAGGGAGAACTCCCTGACTTCATCCAGTCCTCTGAGCAAAGCAGGCAGAGGGAGAGAAACTTTCTTTCCTTCCTCTTTCCTGCCACGAATTCCTCATTTGCTCTTGCAAACGCAGGGCTTCTTCGGAAAAACTACGCCGCGGTGCAGGGATCCTTCCAGAGGAGCAACGACATAGTTTGAGCTGGAAGGGCTTGGCAGAGCCGCCGGGGAGAAAAGGCCTCTTGCTATTCTCTTTTCTTTCTTTCTGAATGCGGTCAATTCGCACTTGCCAAAGCAAGGTTTCCCAGCACAAACTACAAAGCAGCAGCTCTCTCCTGGCAGAGGAAATCCCATGCAGTTCTGCCCTTGCGAGATCGTGTTGCTACAGTGAGGCCCAGGGAAAACACACTGCCTACAGAAATCCTAGCAAAGCCCTGTGTTTCCCCACAGGAATGTATGTCACTTTCAGTTCTTTGCCAGCAACGGAGCTCAGAGGCAACGTCAGATTGTGTGTATCTCAGGGAGAGAAAGAACACTGTGACTTCCCCCATTCCTCTGACGAAAGCGGTTAGAGGGAGAAAAGCGTCCTCTGCTTTCGCTTTCCCGCAATGAGCTCGGCAGATCTGCCCTTCGCGAAGGGCCGTTTTCCCCCGGAGAACTGCCTCGCCGTAGCCCGGTTCTGGAAGTGGAACGAGTATGCAGTGTTAGCGTTCAGCTATTGTGAAGGCTCGCTTTGGCCCAGGGCAAACGAAGCGCCGGGGGAAATCTTAGCAGAGCCCGGCGCCTTTCCACGGTTCAAAGCGTGGAACTGCAGACTCTTTTGCAAAGAAGAGAGCGCCCAGGCAACAGCAGCCCGCACGTTTCTCAGTGAAAGGGAGAACTCCCTGACTTCATCCAGTCCTCTGAGCAAAGCAGGCAGAGGGAGAGAAACTTTCTTTCCTTCCTCTTTCCTGCCACGAATTCCTCATTTGCTCGTGCAAACGCAGGGCTTCTTCGGAAAAACTACGCCGCGGTGCAGGGATCCTTCCAGAGGAGCAACGACATAGTTTGAGCTGGAAGGGCTTGGCAGAGCAGCCGGGGAGAAAAGGCCTCTTGCTATTCTCTTTTCTTTCTGCCTGAATGCGGTCAATTCGCACTTGCCAAAGCAAGGTTTCCCAGCACAAACTACAAAGCAGCAGCTCTCTCCTGGCAGAGGAAATCCCATGAAGTTCTGCCCTTGCGAGATCGGGTTGCTACAGTGAGGCCCAGGGAAAACACACTGCCTACAGAAATCCTAGCAAAGCCCTGTGTTTCCCCACAGGAATGTATGTCACTTTCAGTTCTTTGCCAGCAACGGAGCTCAGAGGCAACGTCAGATTGTGTGTATCTCAGGGAGAGAAAGAACACTGTGACTTCCCCCGTTCCTCTGACGAAAGCGGTTAGAGGGAGAAAAGCGTCCTTTGCTTTCGCTTTCCCGCAATGAGCTCGGCAGATCTGCCCTTCGCGAAGGGCCGTTTTCCCCCGGAGAACTGCCTCGCCGTAGCCCGGTTCTGGAAGTGGAACGAGTATGCAGTGTTAGCGTTCAGCTATTGTGAAGGCTCGCTTTGGCCCAGGGCAAACGAAGCGCCGGGGGAAATCTTAGCAGAGCCCGGCGCCTTTCCACGGTTCAAAGCGTGGAACTGCAGACTCTTTTGCAAAGAAGAGAGCGCCCAGGCAACAGCAGCCCGCACGTTTCTCAGTGAAAGGGAGAACTCCCTGACTTCATCCAGTCCTCTGAGCAAAGCAGGCAGAGGGAGAGAAACTTTCTTTCCTTCCTCTTTCCTGCCACGAATTCCTCATTTGCTCGTGCAAACGCAGGGCTTCTTCGGAAAAACTACGCCGCGGTGCAGGGATCCTTCCAGAGGAGCAACGACATAGTTTGAGCTGGAAGGGCTTGGCAGAGCCGCCGGGGAGAAAAGGCCTCTTGCTATTCTCTTTTCTTTCTGCCTGAATGCGGTCAATTCGCACTTGCCAAAGCAAGGTTTCCCAGCACAAACTACAAAGCAGCAGCTCTCTCCTGGCAGAGGAAATCCCATGCAGTTCTGCCCTTGCGAGATCGTCTTGCTACAGTGAGGCCCAGGGAAAACACACTGCCTAGAGAAATCCTAGCAAAGCCCTGTGTTTCCCCACAGGAATGTATGTCACTTTCAGTTCTTTGCCAGCAACGGAGCTCAGAGGCAACGTCAGATTGTGTGTATCTCAGGGAGAGAAAGAACACTGTGACTTCCCCCGTTCCTCTGACGAAAGCGGTTAGAGGGAGAAAAGCGTCCTCTGCTTTCGCTTTCCCGCAATGAGCTCGGCAGATCTGCCCTTCGCGAAGGGCCGTTTTCCCCCGGAGAACTGCCTCGCCGTAGCCCGGTTCTGGAAGTGGAACGAGTATGCAGTGTTAGCGTTCAGCTATTGTGAAGGCTCGCTTTGGCCCAGGGCAAACGAAGCGCCGGGGGAAATCTTAGCAGAGCCCGGCGCCTTTCCACGGTTCAAAGCGTGGAACTGCAGACTCTTTTGCAAAGAAGAGAGCGCCCAGGCAACAGCAGCCCGCACGTTTCTCAGTGAAAGGGAGAACTCCCTGACTTCATCCAGTCCTCTGAGCAAAGCAGGCAGAGGGAGAGAAACTTTCTTTCCTTCCTCTTTCCTGCCACGAATTCCTCATTTGCTCGTGCAAACGCAGGGCTTCTTCGGAAAAACTACGCCGCGGTGCAGGGATCCTTCCAGAGGAGCAACGACATAGTTTGAGCTGGAAGGGCTTGGCAGAGCAGCCGGGGAGAAAAGGCCTCTTGCTATTCTCTTTTCTTTCTTTCTGAATGCGGTCAATTCGCACTTGCCAAAGCAAGGTTTCCCAGCACAAACTACAAAGCAGCAGCTCTCTCCTGGCAGAGGAAATCCCATGCAGTTCTGCCCTTGCGAGATCGTGTTGCTACAGTGAGGCCCAGGGAAAACACACTGCCTACAGAAATCCTAGCAAAGCCCTGTGTTTCCCCACAGGAATGTATGTCACTTTCAGTTCTTTGCCAGCAACGGAGCTCAGAGGCAACGTCAGATTGTGTGTATCTCAGGGAGAGAAAGAACACTGTGACTTCCCCCGTTCCTCTGACGAAAGCGGTTAGAGGGAGAAAAGCGTCCTTTGCTTTCGCTTTCCCGCAATGAGCTCGGCAGATCTGCCCTTCGCGAAGGGCCGTTTTCCCCCGGAGAACTGCCTCGCCGTAGCCCGGTTCTGGAAGTGGAACGAGTATGCAGTGTTAGCGTTCAGCTATTGTGAAGGCTCGCTTTGGCCCAGGGCAAACGAAGCGCCGGGGGAAATCTTAGCAGAGCCCGGCGCCTTTCCACGGTTCAAAGCGTGGAACTGCAGACTCTTTTGCAAAGAAGAGAGCGCCCAGGCAACAGCAGCCCGCACGTTTCTCAGTGAAAGGGAGAACTCCCTGACTTCATCCAGTCCTCTGAGCAAAGCAGGCAGAGGGAGAGAAACTTTCTTTCCTTCCTCTTTCCTGCCACGAATTCCTCATTTGCTCGTGCAAACGCAGGGCTTCTTCGGAAAAACTACGCCGCGGTGCAGGGATCCTTCCAGAGGAGCAACGACATAGTTTGAGCTGGAAGGGCTTGGCAGAGCCGCCGGGGAGAAAAGGCCTCTTGCTATTCTCTTTTCTTTCTTTCTGAATGCGGTCAATTCGCACTTGCCAAAGCAAGGTTTCCCAGCACAAACTACAAAGCAGCAGCTCTCTCCTGGCAGAGGAAATCCCATGCAGTTCTGCCCTTGCGAGATCGGGTTGCTACAGTGAGGCCCAGGGAAAACACACTGCCTACAGAAATCCTAGCAAAGCCCTGTGTTTCCCCACAGGAATGTATGTCACTTTCAGTTCTTTGCCAGCAACGGAGCTCAGAGGCAACGTCAGATTGTGTGTATCTCAGGGAGAGAAAGAACACTGTGACTTCCCCCATTCCTCTGACGAAAGCGGTTAGAGGGAGAAAAGCGTCCTCTGCTTTCGCTTTCCCGCAATGAGCTCGGCAGATCTGCCCTTCGCGAAGGGCCGTTTTCCCCCGGAGAACTGCCTCGCCGTAGCCCGGTTCTGGAAGTGGAACGAGTATGCAGTGTTAGCGTTCAGCTATTGTGAAGGCTCGCTTTGGCCCAGGGCAAACGAAGCGCCGGGGGAAATCTTAGCAGAGCCCGGCGCCTTTCCACGGTTCAAAGCGTGGAACTGCAGACTTTTGCAAAGAAGAGAGCGCCCAGGCAACAGCAGCCCGCACGTTTCTCAGTGAAAGGGAGAACTCCCTGACTTCATCCAGTCCTCTGAGCAAAGCAGGCAGAGGGAGAGAAACTTTCTTTCCTTCCTCTTTCCTGCCACGAATTCCTCATTTGCTCGTGCAAACGCAGGGCTTCTTCGGAAAAACTACGCCGCGGTGCAGGGATCCTTCCAGAGGAGCAACGACATAGTTTGAGCTGGAAGGGCTTGGCAGAGCAGCCGGGGAGAAAAGGCCTCTTGCTATTCTCTTTTCTTTCTTTCTGAATGCGGTCAATTCGCACTTGCCAAAGCAAGGTTTCCCAGCACAAACTACAAAGCAGCAGCTCTCTCCTGGCAGAGGAAATCCCATGCAGTTCTGCCCTTGCGAGATCGGGTTGCTACAGTGAGGCCCAGGGAAAACACACTGCCTACAGAAATCCTAGCAAAGCCCTGTGTTTCCCCACAGGAATGTATGTCACTTTCAGTTCTTTGCCAGCAACGGAGCTCAGAGGCAACGTCAGATTGTGTGTATCTCAGGGAGAGAAAGAACACTGTGACTTCCCCCGTTCCTCTGACGAAAGCGGTTAGAGGGAGAAAAGCGTCCTTTGCTTTCGCTTTCCCGCAATGAGCTCGGCAGATCTGCCCTTCGCGAAGGGCCGTTTTCCCCCGGAGAACTGCCTCGCCGTAGCCCGGTTCTGGAAGTGGAACGAGTATGCAGTGTTAGCGTTCAGCTATTGTGAAGGCTCGCTTTGGCCCAGGGCAAACGAAGCGCCGGGGGAAATCTTAGCAGAGCCCGGCGCCTTTCCACGGTTCAAAGCGTGGAACTGCAGACTCTTTTGCAAAGAAGAGAGCGCCCAGGCAACAGCAGCCCGCACGTTTCTCAGTGAAAGGGAGAACTCCCTGACTTCATCCAGTCCTCTGAGCAAAGCAGGCAGAGGGAGAGAAACTTTCTTTCCTTCCTCTTTCCTGCCACGAATTCCTCATTTGCTCGTGCAAACGCAGGGCTTCTTCGGAAAAACTACGCCGCGGTGCAGGGATCCTTCCAGAGGAGCAACGACATAGTTTGAGCTGGAAGGGCTTGGCAGAGCAGCCGGGGAGAAAAGGCCTCTTGCTATTCTCTTTTCTTTCTGCCTGAATGCGGTCAATTCGCACTTGCCAAAGCAAGGTTTCCCAGCACAAACTACAAAGCAGCAGCTCTCTCCTGGCAGAGGAAATCCCATGCAGTTCTGCCCTTGCGAGATCGTGTTGCTACAGTGAGGCCCAGGGAAAACACACTGCCTAGAGAAATCCTAGCAAAGCCCTGTGTTTCCCCACAGGAATGTATGTCACTTTCAGTTCTTTGCCAGCAACGGAGCTCAGAGGCAACGTCAGATTGTGTGTATCTCAGGGAGAGAAAGAACACTGTGACTTCCCCCGTTCCTCTGACGAAAGCGGTTAGAGGGAGAAAAGCGTCCTCTGCTTTCGCTTTCCCGCAATGAGCTCGGCAGATCTGCCCTTCGCGAAGGGCCGTTTTCCCCCGGAGAACTGCCTCGCCGTAGCCCGGTTCTGGAAGTGGAACGAGTATGCAGTGTTAGCGTTCAGCTATTGTGAAGGCTCGCTTTGGCCCAGGGCAAACGAAGCGCCGGGGGAAATCTTAGCAGAGCCCGGCGCCTTTCCACGGTTCAAAGCGTGGAACTGCAGACTCTTTTGCAAAGAAGAGAGCGCCCAGGCAACAGCAGCCCGCACGTTTCTCAGTGAAAGGGAGAACTCCCTGACTTCATCCAGTCCTCTGAGCAAAGCAGGCAGAGGGAGAGAAACTTTCTTTCCTTCCTCTTTCCTGCCACGAATTCCTCATTTGCTCGTGCAAACGCAGGGCTTCTTCGGAAAAACTACGCCGCGGTGCAGGGATCCTTCCAGAGGAGCAACGACATAGTTTGAGCTGGAAGGGCTTGGCAGAGCAGCCGGGGAGAAAAGGCCTCTTGCTATTCTCTTTTCTTTCTGCCTGAATGCGGTCAATTCGCACTTGCCAAAGCAAGGTTTCCCAGCACAAACTACAAAGCAGCAGCTCTCTCCTGGCAGAGGAAATCCCATGCAGTTCTGCCCTTGCGAGATCGGGTTGCTACAGTGAGGCCCAGGGAAAACACACTGCCTACAGAAATCCTAGCAAAGCCCTGTGTTTCCCCACAGGAATGTATGTCACTTTCAGTTCTTTGCCAGCAACGGAGCTCAGAGGCAACGTCAGATTGTGTGTATCTCAGGGAGAGAAAGAACACTGTGACTTCCCCCGTTCCTCTGACGAAAGCGGTTAGAGGGAGAAAAGCGTCCTTTGCTTTCGCTTTCCCGCAATGAGCTCGGCAGATCTGCCCTTCGCGAAGGGCCGTTTTCCCCCGGAGAACTGCCTCGCCGTAGCCCGGTTCTGGAAGTGGAACGAGTATGCAGTGTTAGCGTTCAGCTATTGTGAAGGCTCGCTTTGGCCCAGGGCAAACGAAGCGCCGGGGGAAATCTTAGCAGAGCCCGGCGCCTTTCCACGGTTCAAAGCGTGGAACTGCAGACTCTTTTGCAAAGAAGAGAGCGCCCAGGCAACAGCAGCCCGCACGTTTCTCAGTGAAAGGGAGAACTCCCTGACTTCATCCAGTCCTCTGAGCAAAGCAGGCAGAGGGAGAGAAACTTTCTTTCCTTCCTCTTTCCTGCCACGAATTCCTCATTTGCTCGTGCAAACGCAGGGCTTCTTCGGAAAAACTACGCCGCGGTGCAGGGATCCTTCCAGAGGAGCAACGACATAGTTTGAGCTGGAAGGGCTTGGCAGAGCCGCCGGGGAGAAAAGGCCTCTTGCTATTCTCTTTTCTTTCTTTCTGAATGCGGTCAATTCGCACTTGCCAAAGCAAGGTTTCCCAGCACAAACTACAAAGCAGCAGCTCTCTCCTGGCAGAGGAAATCCCATGCAGTTCTGCCCTTGCGAGATCGTCTTGCTACAGTGAGGCCCAGGGAAAACACACTGCCTACAGAAATCCTAGCAAAGCCCTGTGTTTCCCCACAGGAATGTATGTCACTTTCAGTTCTTTGCCAGCAACGGAGCTCAGAGGCAACGTCAGATTGTGTGTATCTCAGGGAGAGAAAGAACACTGTGACTTCCCCCGTTCCTCTGACGAAAGCGGTTAGAGGGAGAAAAGCGTCCTCTGCTTTCGCTTTCCCGCAATGAGCTCGGCAGATCTGCCCTTCGCGAAGGGCCGTTTTCCCCCGGAGAACTGCCTCGCCGTAGCCCGGTTCTGGAAGTGGAACGAGTATGCAGTGTTAGCGTTCAGCTATTGTGAAGGCTCGCTTTGGCCCAGGGCAAACGAAGCGCCGGGGGAAATCTTAGCAGAGCCCGGCGCCTTTCCACGGTTCAAAGCGTGGAACTGCAGACTCTTTTGCAAAGAAGAGAGCGCCCAGGCAACAGCAGCCCGCACGTTTCTCAGTGAAAGGGAGAACTCCCTGACTTCATCCAGTCCTCTGAGCAAAGCAGGCAGAGGGAGAGAAACTTTCTTTCCTTCCTCTTTCCTGCCACGAATTCCTCATTTGCTCGTGCAAACGCAGGGCTTCTTTGGAAAAACTACGCCGCGGTGCAGGGATCCTTCCAGAGGAGCAACGACATAGTTTGAGCTGGAAGGGCTTGGCAGAGCAGCCGGGGAGAAAAGGCCTCTTGCTATTCTCTTTTCTTTCTTTCTGAATGCGGTCAATTCGCACTTGCCAAAGCAAGGTTTCCCAGCACAAACTACAAAGCAGCAGCTCTCTCCTGGCAGAGGAAATCCCATGCAGTTCTGCCCTTGCGAGATCGGGTTGCTACAGTGAGGCCCAGGGAAAACACACTGCCTACAGAAATCCTAGCAAAGCCCTGTGTTTCCCCACAGGAATGTATGTCACTTTCAGTTCTTTGCCAGCAACGGAGCTCAGAGGCAACGTCAGATTGTGTGTATCTCAGGGAGAGAAAGAACACTGTGACTTCCCCCGTTCCTCTGACGAAAGCGGTTAGAGGGAGAAAAGCGTCCTTTGCTTTCGCTTTCCCGCAATGAGCTCGGCAGATCTGCCCTTCGCGAAGGGCCGTTTTCCCCCGGAGAACTGCCTCGCCGTAGCCCGGTTCTGGAAGTGGAACGAGTATGCAGTGTTAGCGTTCAGCTATTGTGAAGGCTCGCTTTGGCCCAGGGCAAACGAAGCGCCGGGGGAAATCTTAGCAGAGCCCGGCGCCTTTCCACGGTTCAAAGCGTGGAACTGCAGACTCTTTTGCAAAGAAGAGAGCGCCCAGGCAACAGCAGCCCGCACGTTTCTCAGTGAAAGGGAGAACTCCCTGACTTCATCCAGTCCTCTGAGCAAAGCAGGCAGAGGGAGAGAAACTTTCTTTCCTTCCTCTTTCCTGCCACGAATTCCTCATTTGCTCGTGCAAACGCAGGGCTTCTTCGGAAAAACTACGCCGCGGTGCAGGGATCCTTCCAGAGGAGCAACGACATAGTTTGAGCTGGAAGGGCTTGGCAGAGCCGCCGGGGAGAAAAGGCCTCTTGCTATTCTCTTTTCTTTCTGCCTGAATGCGGTCAATTCGCACTTGCCAAAGCAAGGTTTCCCAGCACAAACTACAAAGCAGCAGCTCTCTCCTGGCAGAGGAAATCCCATGCAGTTCTGCCCTTGCGAGATCGTCTTGCTACAGTGAGGCCCAGGGAAAACACACTGCCTAGAGAAATCCTAGCAAAGCCCTGTGTTTCCCCACAGGAATGTATGTCACTTTCAGTTCTTTGCCAGCAACGGAGCTCAGAGGCAACGTCAGATTGTGTGTATCTCAGGGAGAGAAAGAACACTGTGACTTCCCCCGTTCCTCTGACGAAAGCGGTTAGAGGGAGAAAAGCGTCCTTTGCTTTCGCTTTCCCGCAATGAGCTCGGCAGATCTGCCCTTCGCGAAGGGCCGTTTTCCCCCGGAGAACTGCCTCGCCGTAGCCCGGTTCTGGAAGTGGAACGAGTATGCAGTGTTAGCGTTCAGCTATTGTGAAGGCTCGCTTTGGCCCAGGGCAAACGAAGCGCCGGGGGAAATCTTAGCAGAGCCCGGCGCCTTTCCACGGTTCAAAGCGTGGAACTGCAGACTCTTTTGCAAAGAAGAGAGCGCCCAGGCAACAGCAGCCCGCACGTTTCTCAGTGAAAGGGAGAACTCCCTGACTTCATCCAGTCCTCTGAGCAAAGCAGGCAGAGGGAGAGAAACTTTCTTTCCTTCCTCTTTCCTGCCACGAATTCCTCATTTGCTCGTGCAAACGCAGGGCTTCTTCGGAAAAACTACGCCGCGGTGCAGGGATCCTTCCAGAGGAGCAACGACATAGTTTGAGCTGGAAGGGCTTGGCAGAGCAGCCGGGGAGAAAAGGCCTCTTGCTATTCTCTTTTCTTTCTGCCTGAATGCGGTCAATTCGCACTTGCCAAAGCAAGGTTTCCCAGCACAAACTACAAAGCAGCAGCTCTCTCCTGGCAGAGGAAATCCCATGCAGTTCTGCCCTTGCGAGATCGTGTTGCTACAGTGAGGCCCAGGGAAAACACACTGCCTAGAGAAATCCTAGCAAAGCCCTGTGTTTCCCCACAGGAATGTATGTCACTTTCAGTTCTTTGCCAGCAACGGAGCTCAGAGGCAACGTCAGATTGTGTGTATCTCAGGGAGAGAAAGAACACTGTGACTTCCCCCGTTCCTCTGACGAAAGCGGTTAGAGGGAGAAAAGCGTCCTCTGCTTTCGCTTTCCCGCAATGAGCTCGGCAGATCTGCCCTTCGCGAAGGGCCGTTTTCCCCCGGAGAACTGCCTCGCCGTAGCCCGGTTCTGGAAGTGGAACGAGTATGCAGTGTTAGCGTTCAGCTATTGTGAAGGCTCGCTTTGGCCCAGGGCAAACGAAGCGCCGGGGGAAATCTTAGCAGAGCCCGGCGCCTTTCCACGGTTCAAAGCGTGGAACTGCAGACTCTTTTGCAAAGAAGAGAGCGCCCAGGCAACAGCAGCCCGCACGTTTCTCAGTGAAAGGGAGAACTCCCTGACTTCATCCAGTCCTCTGAGCAAAGCAGGCAGAGGGAGAGAAACTTTCTTTCCTTCCTCTTTCCTGCCACGAATTCCTCATTTGCTCGTGCAAACGCAGGGCTTCTTCGGAAAAACTACGCCGCGGTGCAGGGATCCTTCCAGAGGAGCAACGACATAGTTTGAGCTGGAAGGGCTTGGCAGAGCAGCCGGGGAGAAAAGGCCTCTTGCTATTCTCTTTTCTTTCTGCCTGAATGCGGTCAATTCGCACTTGCCAAAGCAAGGTTTCCCAGCACAAACTACAAAGCAGCAGCTCTCTCCTGGCAGAGGAAATCCCATGCAGTTCTGCCCTTGCGAGATCGTCTTGCTACAGTGAGGCCCAGGGAAAACACACTGCCTAGAGAAATCCTAGCAAAGCCCTGTGTTTCCCCACAGGAATGTATGTCACTTTCAGTTCTTTGCCAGCAACGGAGCTCAGAGGCAACGTCAGATTGTGTGTATCTCAGGGAGAGAAAGAACACTGTGACTTCCCCCGTTCCTCTGACGAAAGCGGTTAGAGGGAGAAAAGCGTCCTCTGCTTTCGCTTTCCCGCAATGAGCTCGGCAGATCTGCCCTTCGCGAAGGGCCGTTTTCCCCCGGAGAACTGCCTCGCCGTAGCCCGGTTCTGGAAGTGGAACGAGTATGCAGTGTTAGCGTTCAGCTATTGTGAAGGCTCGCTTTGGCCCAGGGCAAACGAAGCGCCGGGGGAAATCTTAGCAGAGCCCGGCGCCTTTCCACGGTTCAAAGCGTGGAACTGCAGACTCTTTTGCAAAGAAGAGAGCGCCCAGGCAACAGCAGCCCGCACGTTTCTCAGTGAAAGGGAGAACTCCCTGACTTCATCCAGTCCTCTGAGCAAAGCAGGCAGAGGGAGAGAAACTTTCTTTCCTTCCTCTTTCCTGCCACGAATTCCTCATTTGCTCGTGCAAACGCAGGGCTTCTTCGGAAAAACTACGCCGCGGTGCAGGGATCCTTCCAGAGGAGCAACGACATAGTTTGAGCTGGAAGGGCTTGGCAGAGCAGCCGGGGAGAAAAGGCCTCTTGCTATTCTCTTTTCTTTCTGCCTGAATGCGGTCAATTCGCACTTGCCAAAGCAAGGTTTCCCAGCACAAACTACAAAGCAGCAGCTCTCTCCTGGCAGAGGAAATCCCATGCAGTTCTGCCCTTGCGAGATCGTCTTGCTACAGTGAGGCCCAGGGAAAACACACTGCCTAGAGAAATCCTAGCAAAGCCCTGTGTTTCCCCACAGGAATGTATGTCACTTTCAGTTCTTTGCCAGCAACGGAGCTCAGAGGCAACGTCAGATTGTGTGTATCTCAGGGAGAGAAAGAACACTGTGACTTCCCCCGTTCCTCTGACGAAAGCGGTTAGAGGGAGAAAAGCGTCCTTTGCTTTCGCTTTCCCGCAATGAGCTCGGCAGATCTGCCCTTCGCGAAGGGCCGTTTTCCCCCGGAGAACTGCCTCGCCGTAGCCCGGTTCTGGAAGTGGAACGAGTATGCAGTGTTAGCGTTCAGCTATTGTGAAGGCTCGCTTTGGCCCAGGGCAAACGAAGCGCCGGGGGAAATCTTAGCAGAGCCCGGCGCCTTTCCACGGTTCAAAGCGTGGAACTGCAGACTCTTTTGCAAAGAAGAGAGCGCCCAGGCAACAGCAGCCCGCACGTTTCTCAGTGAAAGGGAGAACTCCCTGACTTCATCCAGTCCTCTGAGCAAAGCAGGCAGAGGGAGAGAAACTTTCTTTCCTTCCTCTTTCCTGCCACGAATTCCTCATTTGCTCGTGCAAACGCAGGGCTTCTTCGGAAAAACTACGCCGCGGTGCAGGGATCCTTCCAGAGGAGCAACGACATAGTTTGAGCTGGAAGGGCTTGGCAGAGCAGCCGGGGAGAAAAGGCCTCTTGCTATTCTCTTTTCTTTCTTTCTGAATGCGGTCAATTCGCACTTGCCAAAGCAAGGTTTCCCAGCACAAACTACAAAGCAGCAGCTCTCTCCTGGCAGAGGAAATCCCATGCAGTTCTGCCCTTGCGAGATCGTCTTGCTACAGTGAGGCCCAGGGAAAACACACTGCCTAGAGAAATCCTAGCAAAGCCCTGTGTTTCCCCACAGGAATGTATGTCACTTTCAGTTCTTTGCCAGCAACGGAGCTCAGAGGCAACGTCAGATTGTGTGTATCTCAGGGAGAGAAAGAACACTGTGACTTCCCCCGTTCCTCTGACGAAAGCGGTTAGAGGGAGAAAAGCGTCCTCTGCTTTCGCTTTCCCGCAATGAGCTCGGCAGATCTGCCCTTCGCGAAGGGCCGTTTTCCCCCGGAGAACTGCCTCGCCGTAGCCCGGTTCTGGAAGTGGAACGAGTATGCAGTGTTAGCGTTCAGCTATTGTGAAGGCTCGCTTTGGCCCAGGGCAAACGAAGCGCCGGGGGAAATCTTAGCAGAGCCCGGCGCCTTTCCACGGTTCAAAGCGTGGAACTGCAGACTCTTTTGCAAAGAAGAGAGCGCCCAGGCAACAGCAGCCCGCACGTTTCTCAGTGAAAGGGAGAACTCCCTGACTTCATCCAGTCCTCTGAGCAAAGCAGGCAGAGGGAGAGAAACTTTCTTTCCTTCCTCTTTCCTGCCACGAATTCCTCATTTGCTCGTGCAAACGCAGGGCTTCTTCGGAAAAACTACGCCGCGGTGCAGGGATCCTTCCAGAGGAGCAACGACATAGTTTGAGCTGGAAGGGCTTGGCAGAGCAGCCGGGGAGAAAAGGCCTCTTGCTATTCTCTTTTCTTTCTGCCTGAATGCGGTCAATTCGCACTTGCCAAAGCAAGGTTTCCCAGCACAAACTACAAAGCAGCAGCTCTCTCCTGGCAGAGGAAATCCCATGCAGTTCTGCCCTTGCGAGATCGTGTTGCTACAGTGAGGCCCAGGGAAAACACACTGCCTAGAGAAATCCTAGCAAAGCCCTGTGTTTCCCCACAGGAATGTATGTCACTTTCAGTTCTTTGCCAGCAACGGAGCTCAGAGGCAACGTCAGATTGTGTGTATCTCAGGGAGAGAAAGAACACTGTGACTTCCCCCGTTCCTCTGACGAAAGCGGTTAGAGGGAGAAAAGCGTCCTTTGCTTTCGCTTTCCCGCAATGAGCTCGGCAGATCTGCCCTTCGCGAAGGGCCGTTTTCCCCCGGAGAACTGCCTCGCCGTAGCCCGGTTCTGGAAGTGGAACGAGTATGCAGTGTTAGCGTTCAGCTATTGTGAAGGCTCGCTTTGGCCCAGGGCAAACGAAGCGCCGGGGGAAATCTTAGCAGAGCCCGGCGCCTTTCCACGGTTCAAAGCGTGGAACTGCAGACTCTTTTGCAAAGAAGAGAGCGCCCAGGCAACAGCAGCCCGCACGTTTCTCAGTGAAAGGGAGAACTCCCTGACTTCATCCAGTCCTCTGAGCAATGCAGGCAGAGGGAGAGAAACTTTCTTTCCTTCCTCTTTCCTGCCACGAATTCCTCATTTGCTCGTGCAAATGCAGGGCTTCTTCGGAAAAACTACGCCGCGGTGCAGGGATCCTTCCAGAGGAGCAACGACATAGTTTGAGCTGGAAGGGCTTGGCAGAGCAGCCGGGGAGAAAAGGCCTCTTGCTATTCTCTTTTCTTTCTTTCTGAATGCGGTCAATTCGCACTTGCCAAAGCAAGGTTTCCCAGCACAAACTACAAAGCAGCAGCTCTCTCCTGGCAGAGGAAATCCCATGCAGTTCTGCCCTTGCGAGATCGTGTTGCTACAGTGAGGCCCAGGGAAAACACACTGCCTAGAGAAATCCTAGCAAATCCCTGTGTTTCCCCACAGGAATGTATGTCACTTTCAGTTCTTTGCCAGCAACGGAGCTCAGAGGCAACGTCAGATTGTGTGTATCTCAGGGAGAGAAAGAACACTGTGACTTCCCCCGTTCCTCTGACGAAAGCGGTTAGAGGGAGAAAAGCGTCCTCTGCTTTCGCTTTCCCGCAATGAGCTCGGCAGATCTGCCCTTCGCGAAGGGCCGTTTTCCCCCGGAGAACTGCCTCGCCGTAGCCCGGTTCTGGAAGTGGAACGAGTATGCAGTGTTAGCGTTCAGCTATTGTGAAGGCTTGCTTTGGCCCAGGGCAAACGAAGCGCCGGGGGAAATCTTAGCAGAGCCCGGCGCCTTTCCACGGTTCAAAGCGTGGAACTGCAGACTCTTTTGCAAAGAAGAGAGCGCCCAGGCAACAGCAGCCCGCACGTTTCTCAGTGAAAGGGAGAACTCCCTGACTTCATCCAGTCCTCTGAGCAAAGCAGGCAGAGGGAGAGAAACTTTCTTTCCTTCCTCTTTCCTGCCACGAATTCCTCATTTGCTCGTGCAAACGCAGGGCTTCTTCGGAAAAACTACGCCGCGGTGCAGGGATCCTTCCAGAGGAGCAACGACATAGTTTGAGCTGGAAGGGCTTGGCAGAGCAGCCGGGGAGAAAAGGCCTCTTGCTATTCTCTTTTCTTTCTTTCTGAATGCGGTCAATTCGCACTTGCCAAAGCAAGGTTTCCCAGCACAAACTACAAAGCAGCAGCTCTCTCCTGGCAGAGGAAATCCCATGCAGTTCTGCCCTTGCGAGATCGTCTTGCTACAGTGAGGCCCAGGGAAAACACACTGCCTAGAGAAATCCTAGCAAAGCCCTGTGTTTCCCCACAGGAATGTATGTCACTTTCAGTTCTTTGCCAGCAACGGAGCTCAGAGGCAACGTCAGATTGTGTGTATCTCAGGGAGAGAAAGAACACTGTGACTTCCCCCGTTCCTCTGACGAAAGCGGTTAGAGGGAGAAAAGCGTCCTCTGCTTTCGCTTTCCCGCAATGAGCTCGGCAGATCTGCCCTTCGCGAAGGGCCGTTTTCCCCCGGAGAACTGCCTCGCCGTAGCCCGGTTCTGGAAGTGGAACGAGTATGCAGTGTTAGCGTTCAGCTATTGTGAAGGCTCGCTTTGGCCCAGGGCAAACGAAGCGCCGGGGGAAATCTTAGCAGAGCCCGGCGCCTTTCCACGGTTCAAAGCGTGGAACTGCAGACTCTTTTGCAAAGAAGAGAGCGCCCAGGCAACAGCAGCCCGCACGTTTCTCAGTGAAAGGGAGAACTCCCTGACTTCATCCAGTCCTCTGAGCAAAGCAGGCAGAGGGAGAGAAACTTTCTTTCCTTCCTCTTTCCTGCCACGAATTCCTCATTTGCTCGTGCAAACGCAGGGCTTCTTCGGAAAAACTACGCCGCGGTGCAGGGATCCTTCCAGAGGAGCAACGACATAGTTTGAGCTGGAAGGGCTTGGCAGAGCAGCCGGGGAGAAAAGGCCTCTTGCTATTCTCTTTTCTTTCTGCCTGAATGCGGTCAATTCGCACTTGCCAAAGCAAGGTTTCCCAGCACAAACTACAAAGCAGCAGCTCTCTCCTGGCAGAGGAAATCCCATGCAGTTCTGCCCTTGCGAGATCGTGTTGCTACAGTGAGGCCCAGGGAAAACACACTGCCTAGAGAAATCCTAGCAAAGCCCTGTGTTTCCCCACAGGAATGTATGTCACTTTCAGTTCTTTGCCAGCAACGGAGCTCAGAGGCAACGTCAGATTGTGTGTATCTCAGGGAGAGAAAGAACACTGTGACTTCCCCCGTTCCTCTGACGAAAGCGGTTAGAGGGAGAAAAGCGTCCTTTGCTTTCGCTTTCCCGCAATGAGCTCGGCAGATCTGCCCTTCGCGAAGGGCCGTTTTCCCCCGGAGAACTGCCTCGCCGTAGCCCGGTTCTGGAAGTGGAACGAGTATGCAGTGTTAGCGTTCAGCTATTGTGAAGGCTCGCTTTGGCCCAGGGCAAACGAAGCGCCGGGGGAAATCTTAGCAGAGCCCGGCGCCTTTCCACGGTTCAAAGCGTGGAACTGCAGACTCTTTTGCAAAGAAGAGAGCGCCCAGGCAACAGCAGCCCGCACGTTTCTCAGTGAAAGGGAGAACTCCCTGACTTCATCCAGTCCTCTGAGCAAAGCAGGCAGAGGGAGAGAAACTTTCTTTCCTTCCTCTTTCCTGCCACGAATTCCTCGTTTGCTCGTGCAAACGCAGGGCTTCTTCGGAAAAACTACGCCGCGGTGCAGGGATCCTTCCAGAGGAGCAACGACATAGTTTGAGCTGGAAGGGCTTGGCAGAGCCGCCGGGGAGAAAAGGCCTCTTGCTATTCTCTTTTCTTTCTGCCTGAATGCGGTCAATTCGCACTTGCCAAAGCAAGGTTTCCCAGCACAAACTACAAAGCAGCAGCTCTCTCCTGGCAGAGGAAATCCCATGCAGTTCTGCCCTTGCGAGATCGGGTTGCTACAGTGAGGCCCAGGGAAAACGCACTGCCTACAGAAATCCTAGCAAAGCCCTGTGTTTCCCCACAGGAATGTATGTCACTTTCAGTTCTTTGCCAGCAACGGAGCTCAGAGGCAACGTCAGATTGTGTGTATCTCAGGGAGAGAAAGAACACTGTGACTTCCCCCGTTCCTCTGACGAAAGCGGTTAGAGGGAGAAAAGCGTCCTTTGCTTTCGCTTTCCCGCAATGAGCTCGGCAGATCTGCCCTTCGCGAAGGGCCGTTTTCCCCCGGAGAACTGCCTCGCCGTAGCCCGGTTCTGGAAGTGGAACGAGTATGCAGTGTTAGCGTTCAGCTATTGTGAAGGCTCGCTTTGGCCCAGGGCAAACGAAGCGCCGGGGGAAATCTTAGCAGAGCCCGGCGCCTTTCCACGGTTCAAAGCGTGGAACTGCAGACTCTTTTGCAAAGAAGAGAGCGCCCAGGCAACAGCAGCCCGCACGTTTCTCAGTGAAAGGGAGAACTCCCTGACTTCATCCAGTCCTCTGAGCAAAGCAGGCAGAGGGAGAGAAACTTTCTTTCCTTCCTCTTTCCTGCCACGAATTCCTCATTTGCTCGTGCAAACGCAGGGCTTCTTCGGAAAAACTACGCCGCGGTGCAGGGATCCTTCCAGAGGAGCAACGACATAGTTTGAGCTGGAAGGGCTTGGCAGAGCAGCCGGGGAGAAAAGGCCTCTTGCTATTCTCTTTTCTTTCTGCCTGAATGCGGTCAATTCGCACTTGCCAAAGCAAGGTTTCCCAGCACAAACTACAAAGCAGCAGCTCTCTCCTGGCAGAGGAAATCCCATGCAGTTCTGCCCTTGCGAGATCGTCTTGCTACAGTGAGGCCCAGGGAAAACACACTGCCTAGAGAAATCCTAGCAAAGCCCTGTGTTTCCCCACAGGAATGTATGTCACTTTCAGTTCTTTGCCAGCAACGGAGCTCAGAGGCAACGTCAGATTGTGTGTATCTCAGGGAGAGAAAGAACACTGTGACTTCCCCCGTTCCTCTGACGAAAGCGGTTAGAGGGAGAAAAGCGTCCTCTGCTTTCGCTTTCCCGCAATGAGCTCGGCAGATCTGCCCTTCGCGAAGGGCCGTTTTCCCCCGGAGAACTGCCTCGCCGTAGCCCGGTTCTGGAAGTGGAACGAGTATGCAGTGTTAGCGTTCAGCTATTGTGAAGGCTCGCTTTGGCCCAGGGCAAACGAAGCGCCGGGGGAAATCTTAGCAGAGCCCGGCGCCTTTCCACGGTTCAAAGCGTGGAACTGCAGACTCTTTTGCAAAGAAGAGAGCGCCCAGGCAACAGCAGCCCGCACGTTTCTCAGTGAAAGGGAGAACTCCCTGACTTCATCCAGTCCTCTGAGCAAAGCAGGCAGAGGGAGAGAAACTTTCTTTCCTTCCTCTTTCCTGCCACGAATTCCTCATTTGCTCGTGCAAACGCAGGGCTTCTTCGGAAAAACTACGCCGCGGTGCAGGGATCCTTCCAGAGGAGCAACGACATAGTTTGAGCTGGAAGGGCTTGGCAGAGCAGCCGGGGAGAAAAGGCCTCTTGCTATTCTCTTTTCTTTCTGCCTGAATGCGGTCAATTCGCACTTGCCAAAGCAAGGTTTCCCAGCACAAACTACAAAGCAGCAGCTCTCTCCTGGCAGAGGAAATCCCATGCAGTTCTGCCCTTGCGAGATCGTGTTGCTACAGTGAGGCCCAGGGAAAACACACTGCCTAGAGAAATCCTAGCAAAGCCCTGTGTTTCCCCACAGGAATGTATGTCACTTTCAGTTCTTTGCCAGCAACGGAGCTCAGAGGCAACGTCAGATTGTGTGTATCTCAGGGAGAGAAAGAACACTGTGACTTCCCCCGTTCCTCTGACGAAAGCGGTTAGAGGGAGAAAAGCGTCCTCTGCTTTCGCTTTCCCGCAATGAGCTCGGCAGATCTGCCCTTCGCGAAGGGCCGTTTTCCCCCGGAGAACTGCCTCGCCGTAGCCCGGTTCTGGAAGTGGAACGAGTATGCAGTGTTAGCGTTCAGCTATTGTGAAGGCTCGCTTTGGCCCAGGGCAAACGAAGCGCCGGGGGAAATCTTAGCAGAGCCCGGCGCCTTTCCACGGTTCAAAGCGTGGAACTGCAGACTCTTTTGCAAAGAAGAGAGCGCCCAGGCAACAGCAGCCCGCACGTTTCTCAGTGAAAGGGAGAACTCCCTGACTTCATCCAGTCCTCTGAGCAAAGCAGGCAGAGGGAGAGAAACTTTCTTTCCTTCCTCTTTCCTGCCACGAATTCCTCATTTGCTCGTGCAAACGCAGGGCTTCTTCGGAAAAACTACGCCGCGGTGCAGGGATCCTTCCAGAGGAGCAACGACATAGTTTGAGCTGGAAGGGCTTGGCAGAGCAGCCGGGGAGAAAAGGCCTCTTGCTATTCTCTTTTCTTTCTGCCTGAATGCGGTCAATTCGCACTTGCCAAAGCAAGGTTTCCCAGCACAAACTACAAAGCAGCAGCTCTCTCCTGGCAGAGGAAATCCCATGCAGTTCTGCCCTTGCGAGATCGTGTTGCTACAGTGAGGCCCAGGGAAAACACACTGCCTAGAGAAATCCTAGCAAAGCCCTGTGTTTCCCCACAGGAATGTATGTCACTTTCAGTTCTTTGCCAGCAACGGAGCTCAGAGGCAACGTCAGATTGTGTGTATCTCAGGGAGAGAAAGAACACTGTGACTTCCCCCGTTCCTCTGACGAAAGCGGTTAGAGGGAGAAAAGCGTCCTTTGCTTTCGCTTTCCCGCAATGAGCTCGGCAGATCTGCCCTTCGCGAAGGGCCGTTTTCCCCCGGAGAACTGCCTCGCCGTAGCCCGGTTCTGGAAGTGGAACGAGTATGCAGTGTTAGCGTTCAGCTATTGTGAAGGCTCGCTTTGGCCCAGGGCAAACGAAGCGCCGGGGGAAATCTTAGCAGAGCCCGGCGCCTTTCCACGGTTCAAAGCGTGGAACTGCAGACTCTTTTGCAAAGAAGAGAGCGCCCAGGCAACAGCAGCCCGCACGTTTCTCAGTGAAAGGGAGAACTCCCTGACTTCATCCAGTCCTCTGAGCAAAGCAGGCAGAGGGAGAGAAACTTTCTTTCCTTCCTCTTTCCTGCCACGAATTCCTCATTTGCTCGTGCAAACGCAGGGCTTCTTCGGAAAAACTACGCCGCGGTGCAGGGATCCTTCCAGAGGAGCAACGACATAGTTTGAGCTGGAAGGGCTTGGCAGAGCCGCCGGGGAGAAAAGGCCTCTTGCTATTCTCTTTTCTTTCTGCCTGAATGCGGTCAATTCGCACTTGCCAAAGCAAGGTTTCCCAGCACAAACTACAAAGCAGCAGCTCTCTCCTGGCAGAGGAAATCCCATGCAGTTCTGCCCTTGCGAGATCGTGTTGCTACAGTGAGGCCCAGGGAAAACACACTGCCTACAGTAATCCTAGCAAAGCCCTGTGTTTCCCCACAGGAATGTATGTCACTTTCAGTTCTTTGCCAGCAACGGAGCTCAGAGGCAACGTCAGATTGTGTGTATCTCAGGGAGAGAAAGAACACTGTGACTTCCCCCGTTCCTCTGACGAAAGCGGTTAGAGGGAGAAAAGCGTCCTTTGCTTTCGCTTTCCCGCAATGAGCTCGGCAGATCTGCCCTTCGCGAAGGGCCGTTTTCCCCCGGAGAACTGCCTCGCCGTAGCCCGGTTCTGGAAGTGGAACGAGTATGCAGTGTTAGCGTTCAGCTATTGTGAAGGCTCGCTTTGGCCCAGGGCAAACGAAGCGCCGGGGGAAATCTTAGCAGAGCCCGGCGCCTTTCCACGGTTCAAAGCGTGGAACTGCAGACTCTTTTGCAAAGAAGAGAGCGCCCAGGCAACAGCAGCCCGCACGTTTCTCAGTGAAAGGGAGAACTCCCTGACTTCATCCAGTCCTCTGAGCAAAGCAGGCAGAGGGAGAGAAACTTTCTTTCCTTCCTCTTTCCTGCCACGAATTCCTCATTTGCTCGTGCAAACGCAGGGCTTCTTCGGAAAAACTACGCCGCGGTGCAGGGATCCTTCCAGAGGAGCAACGACATAGTTTGAGCTGGAAGGGCTTGGCAGAGCAGCCGGGGAGAAAAGGCCTCTTGCTATTCTCTTTTCTTTCTGCCTGAATGCGGTCAATTCGCACTTGCCAAAGCAAGGTTTCCCAGCACAAACTACAAAGCAGCAGCTCTCTCCTGGCAGAGGAAATCCCATGCAGTTCTGCCCTTGCGAGATCGTCTTGCTACAGTGAGGCCCAGGGAAAACACACTGCCTAGAGAAATCCTAGCAAAGCCCTGTGTTTCCCCACAGGAATGTATGTCACTTTCAGTTCTTTGCCAGCAACGGAGCTCAGAGGCAACGTCAGATTGTGTGTATCTCAGGGAGAGAAAGAACACTGTGACTTCCCCCGTTCCTCTGACGAAAGCGGTTAGAGGGAGAAAAGCGTCCTCTGCTTTCGCTTTCCCGCAATGAGCTCGGCAGATCTGCCCTTCGCGAAGGGCCGTTTTCCCCCGGAGAACTGCCTCGCCGTAGCCCGGTTCTGGAAGTGGAACGAGTATGCAGTGTTAGCGTTCAGCTATTGTGAAGGCTCGCTTTGGCCCAGGGCAAACGAAGCGCCGGGGGAAATCTTAGCAGAGCCCGGCGCCTTTCCACGGTTCAAAGCGTGGAACTGCAGACTCTTTTGCAAAGAAGAGAGCGCCCAGGCAACAGCAGCCCGCACGTTTCTCAGTGAAAGGGAGAACTCCCTGACTTCATCCAGTCCTCTGAGCAAAGCAGGCAGAGGGAGAGAAACTTTCTTTCCTTCCTCTTTCCTGCCACGAATTCCTCATTTGCTCGTGCAAACGCAGGGCTTCTTCGGAAAAACTACGCCGCGGTGCAGGGATCCTTCCAGAGGAGCAACGACATAGTTTGAGCTGGAAGGGCTTGGCAGAGCCGCCGGGGAGAAAAGGCCTCTTGCTATTCTCTTTTCTTTCTTTCTGAATGCGGTCAATTCGCACTTGCCAAAGCAAGGTTTCCCAGCACAAACTACAAAGCAGCAGCTCTCTCCTGGCAGAGGAAATCCCATGCAGTTCTGCCCTTGCGAGATCGTGTTGCTACAGTGAGGCCCAGGGAAAACACACTGCCTACAGAAATCCTAGCAAAGCCCTGTGTTTCCCCACAGGAATGTATGTCACTTTCAGTTCTTTGCCAGCAACGGAGCTCAGAGGCAACGTCAGATTGTGTGTATCTCAGGGAGAGAAAGAACACTGTGACTTCCCCCGTTCCTCTGACGAAAGCGGTTAGAGGGAGAAAAGCGTCCTTTGCTTTCGCTTTCCCGCAATGAGCTCGGCAGATCTGCCCTTCGCGAAGGGCCGTTTTCCCCCGGAGAACTGCCTCGCCGTAGCCCGGTTCTGGAAGTGGAACGAGTATGCAGTGTTAGCGTTCAGCTATTGTGAAGGCTCGCTTTGGCCCAGGGCAAACGAAGCGCCGGGGGAAATCTTAGCAGAGCCCGGCGCCTTTCCACGGTTCAAAGCGTGGAACTGCAGACTCTTTTGCAAAGAAGAGAGCGCCCAGGCAACAGCAGCCCGCACGTTTCTCAGTGAAAGGGAGAACTCCCTGACTTCATCCAGTCCTCTGAGCAAAGCAGGCAGAGGGAGAGAAACTTTCTTTCCTTCCTCTTTCCTGCCACGAATTCCTCATTTGCTCGTGCAAACGCAGGGCTTCTTCGGAAAAACTACGCCGCGGTGCAGGGATCCTTCCAGAGGAGCAACGACATAGTTTGAGCTGGAAGGGCTTGGCAGAGCAGCCGGGGAGAAAAGGCCTCTTGCTATTCTCTTTTCTTTCTGCCTGAATGCGGTCAATTCGCACTTGCCAAAGCAAGGTTTCCCAGCACAAACTACAAAGCAGCAGCTCTCTCCTGGCAGAGGAAATCCCATGCAGTTCTGCCCTTGCGAGATCGTGTTGCTACAGTGAGGCCCAGGGAAAACACACTGCCTAGAGAAATCCTAGCAAAGCCCTGTGTTTCCCCACAGGAATGTATGTCACTTTCAGTTCTTTGCCAGCAACGGAGCTCAGAGGCAACGTCAGATTGTGTGTATCTCAGGGAGAGAAAGAACACTGTGACTTCCCCCGTTCCTCTGACGAAAGCGGTTAGAGGGAGAAAAGCGTCCTTTGCTTTCGCTTTCCCGCAATGAGCTCGGCAGATCTGCCCTTCGCGAAGGGCCGTTTTCCCCCGGAGAACTGCCTCGCCGTAGCCCGGTTCTGGAAGTGGAACGAGTATGCAGTGTTAGCGTTCAGCTATTGTGAAGGCTCGCTTTGGCCCAGGGCAAACGAAGCGCCGGGGGAAATCTTAGCAGAGCCCGGCGCCTTTCCACGGTTCAAAGCGTGGAACTGCAGACTCTTTTGCAAAGAAGAGAGCGCCCAGGCAACAGCAGCCCGCACGTTTCTCAGTGAAAGGGAGAACTCCCTGACTTCATCCAGTCCTCTGAGCAAAGCAGGCAGAGGGAGAGAAACTTTCTTTCCTTCCTCTTTCCTGCCACGAATTCCTCATTTGCTCGTGCAAACGCAGGGCTTCTTCGGAAAAACTACGCCGCGGTGCAGGGATCCTTCCAGAGGAGCAACGACATAGTTTGAGCTGGAAGGGCTTGGCAGAGCAGCCGGGGAGAAAAGGCCTCTTGCTATTCTCTTTTCTTTCTTTCTGAATGCGGTCAATTCGCACTTGCCAAAGCAAGGTTTCCCAACACAAACTACAAAGCAGCAGCTCTCTCCTGGCAGAGGAAATCCCATGCAGTTCTGCCCTTGCGAGATCGTCTTGCTACAGTGAGGCCCAGGGAAAACACACTGCCTAGAGAAATCCTAGCAAAGCCCTGTGTTTCCCCACAGGAATGTATGTCACTTTCAGTTCTTTGCCAGCAACGGAGCTCAGAGGCAACGTCAGATTGTGTGTATCTCAGGGAGAGAAAGAACACTGTGACTTCCCCCGTTCCTCTGACGAAAGCGGTTAGAGGGAGAAAAGCGTCCTTTGCTTTCGCTTTCCCGCAATGAGCTCGGCAGATCTGCCCTTCGCGAAGGGCCGTTTTCCCCCGGAGAACTGCCTCGCCGTAGCCCGGTTCTGGAAGTGGAACGAGTATGCAGTGTTAGCGTTCAGCTATTGTGAAGGCTCGCTTTGGCCCAGGGCAAACGAAGCGCCGGGGGAAATCTTAGCAGAGCCCGGCGCCTTTCCACGGTTCAAAGCGTGGAACTGCAGACTCTTTTGCAAAGAAGAGAGCGCCCAGGCAACAGCAGCCCGCACGTTTCTCAGTGAAAGGGAGAACTCCCTGACTTCATCCAGTCCTCTGAGCAAAGCAGGCAGAGGGAGAGAAACTTTCTTTCCTTCCTCTTTCCTGCCACGAATTCCTCATTTGCTCGTGCAAACGCAGGGCTTCTTCGGAAAAACTACGCCGCGGTGCAGGGATCCTTCCAGAGGAGCAACGACATAGTTTGAGCTGGAAGGGCTTGGCAGAGCCGCCGGGGAGAAAAGGCCTCTTGCTATTCTCTTTTCTTTCTTTCTGAATGCGGTCAATTCGCACTTGCCAAAGCAAGGTTTCCCAGCACAAACTACAAAGCAGCAGCTCTCTCCTGGCAGAGGAAATCCCATGCAGTTCTGCCCTTGCGAGATCGTCTTGCTACAGTGAGGCCCAGGGAAAACACACTGCCTACAGAAATCCTAGCAAAGCCCTGTGTTTCCCCACAGGAATGTATGTCACTTTCAGTTCTTTGCCAGCAACGGAGCTCAGAGGCAACGTCAGATTGTGTGTATCTCAGGGAGAGAAAGAACACTGTGACTTCCCCCGTTCCTCTGACGAAAGCGGTTAGAGGGAGAAAAGCGTCCTCTGCTTTCGCTTTCCCGCAATGAGCTCGGCAGATCTGCCCTTCGCGAAGGGCCGTTTTCCCCCGGAGAACTGCCTCGCCGTAGCCCGGTTCTGGAAGTGGAACGAGTATGCAGTGTTAGCGTTCAGCTATTGTGAAGGCTCGCTTTGGCCCAGGGCAAACGAAGCGCCGGGGGAAATCTTAGCAGAGCCCGGCGCCTTTCCACGGTTCAAAGCGTGGAACTGCAGACTCTTTTGCAAAGAAGAGAGCGCCCAGGCAACAGCAGCCCGCACGTTTCTCAGTGAAAGGGAGAACTCCCTGACTTCATCCAGTCCTCTGAGCAAAGCAGGCAGAGGGAGAGAAACTTTCTTTCCTTCCTCTTTCCTGCCACGAATTCCTCATTTGCTCGTGCAAACGCAGGGCTTCTTCGGAAAAACTACGCCGCGGTGCAGGGATCCTTCCAGAGGAGCAACGACATAGTTTGAGCTGGAAGGGCTTGGCAGAGCCGCCGGGGAGAAAAGGCCTCTTGCTATTCTCTTTTCTTTCTTTCTGAATGCGGTCAATTCGCACTTGCCAAAGCAAGGTTTCCCAGCACAAACTACAAAGCAGCAGCTCTCTCCTGGCAGAGGAAATCCCATGCAGTTCTGCCCTTGCGAGATCGTGTTGCTACAGTGAGGCCCAGGGAAAACACACTGCCTACAGAAATCCTAGCAAAGCCCTGTGTTTCCCCACAGGAATGTATGTCACTTTCAGTTCTTTGCCAGCAACGGAGCTCAGAGGCAACGTCAGATTGTGTGTATCTCAGGGAGAGAAAGAACACTGTGACTTCCCCCGTTCCTCTGACGAAAGCGGTTAGAGGGAGAAAAGCGTCCTCTGCTTTCGCTTTCCCGCAATGAGCTCGGCAGATCTGCCCTTCGCGAAGGGCCGTTTTCCCCCGGAGAACTGCCTCGCCGTAGCCCGGTTCTGGAAGTGGAACGAGTATGCAGTGTTAGCGTTCAGCTATTGTGAAGGCTCGCTTTGGCCCAGGGCAAACGAAGCGCCGGGGGAAATCTTAGCAGAGCCCGGCGCCTTTCCACGGTTCAAAGCGTGGAACTGCAGACTCTTTTGCAAAGAAGAGAGCGCCCAGGCAACAGCAGCCCGCACGTTTCTCAGTGAAAGGGAGAACTCCCTGACTTCATCCAGTCCTCTGAGCAAAGCAGGCAGAGGGAGAGAAACTTTCTTTCCTTCCTCTTTCCTGCCACGAATTCCTCATTTGCTCGTGCAAACGCAGGGCTTCTTCGGAAAAACTACGCCGCGGTGCAGGGATCCTTCCAGAGGAGCAACGACATAGTTTGAGCTGGAAGGGCTTGGCAGAGCAGCCGGGGAGAAAAGGCCTCTTGCTATTCTCTTTTCTTTCTGCCTGAATGCGGTCAATTCGCACTTGCCAAAGCAAGGTTTCCCAGCACAAACTACAAAGCAGCAGCTCTCTCCTGGCAGAGGAAATCCCATGCAGTTCTGCCCTTGCGAGATCGTGTTGCTACAGTGAGGCCCAGGGAAAACACACTGCCTAGAGAAATCCTAGCAAAGCCCTGTGTTTCCCCACAGGAATGTATGTCACTTTCAGTTCTTTGCCAGCAACGGAGCTCAGAGGCAACGTCAGATTGTGTGTATCTCAGGGAGAGAAAGAACACTGTGACTTCCCCCGTTCCTCTGACGAAAGCGGTTAGAGGGAGAAAAGCGTCCTTTGCTTTCGCTTTCCCGCAATGAGCTCGGCAGATCTGCCCTTCGCGAAGGGCCGTTTTCCCCCGGAGAACTGCCTCGCCGTAGCCCGGTTCTGGAAGTGGAACGAGTATGCAGTGTTAGCGTTCAGCTATTGTGAAGGCTCGCTTTGGCCCAGGGCAAACGAAGCGCCGGGGGAAATCTTAGCAGAGCCCGGCGCCTTTCCACGGTTCAAAGCGTGGAACTGCAGACTCTTTTGCAAAGAAGAGAGCGCCCAGGCAACAGCAGCCCGCACGTTTCTCAGTGAAAGGGAGAACTCCCTGACTTCATCCAGTCCTCTGAGCAAAGCAGGCAGAGGGAGAGAAACTTTCTTTCCTTCCTCTTTCCTGCCACGAATTCCTCATTTGCTCGTGCAAACGCAGGGCTTCTTCGGAAAAACTACGCCGCGGTGCAGGGATCCTTCCAGAGGAGCAACGACATAGTTTGAGCTGGAAGGGCTTGGCAGAGCCGCCGGGGAGAAAAGGCCTCTTGCTATTCTCTTTTCTTTCTTTCTGAATGCGGTCAATTCGCACTTGCCAAAGCAAGGTTTCCCAGCACAAACTACAAAGCAGCAGCTCTCTCCTGGCAGAGGAAATCCCATGCAGTTCTGCCCTTGCGAGATCGTGTTGCTACAGTGAGGCCCAGGGAAAACACACTGCCTACAGTAATCCTAGCAAAGCCCTGTGTTTCCCCACAGGAATGTATGTCACTTTCAGTTCTTTGCCAGCAACGGAGCTCAGAGGCAACGTCAGATTGTGTGTATCTCAGGGAGAGAAAGAACACTGTGACTTCCCCCGTTCCTCTGACGAAAGCGGTTAGAGGGAGAAAAGCGTCCTTTGCTTTCGCTTTCCCGCAATGAGCTCGGCAGATCTGCCCTTCGCGAAGGGCCGTTTTCCCCCGGAGAACTGCCTCGCCGTAGCCCGGTTCTGGAAGTGGAACGAGTATGCAGTGTTAGCGTTCAGCTATTGTGAAGGCTCGCTTTGGCCCAGGGCAAACGAAGCGCCGGGGGAAATCTTAGCAGAGCCCGGCGCCTTTCCACGGTTCAAAGCGTGGAACTGCAGACTCTTTTGCAAAGAAGAGAGCGCCCAGGCAACAGCAGCCCGCACGTTTCTCAGTGAAAGGGAGAACTCCCTGACTTCATCCAGTCCTCTGAGCAAAGCAGGCAGAGGGAGAGAAACTTTCTTTCCTTCCTCTTTCCTGCCACGAATTCCTCGTTTGCTCGTGCAAACGCAGGGCTTCTTCGGAAAAACTACGCCGCGGTGCAGGGATCCTTCCAGAGGAGCAACGACATAGTTTGAGCTGGAAGGGCTTGGCAGAGCCGCCGGGGAGAAAAGGCCTCTTGCTATTCTCTTTTCTTTCTGCCTGAATGCGGTCAATTCGCACTTGCCAAAGCAAGGTTTCCCAGCACAAACTACAAAGCAGCAGCTCTCTCCTGGCAGAGGAAATCCCATGCAGTTCTGCCCTTGCGAGATCGGGTTGCTACAGTGAGGCCCAGGGAAAACGCACTGCCTACAGAAATCCTAGCAAAGCCCTGTGTTTCCCCACAGGAATGTATGTCACTTTCAGTTCTTTGCCAGCAACGGAGCTCAGAGGCAACGTCAGATTGTGTGTATCTCAGGGAGAGAAAGAACACTGTGACTTCCCCCGTTCCTCTGACGAAAGCGGTTAGAGGGAGAAAAGCGTCCTTTGCTTTCGCTTTCCCGCAATGAGCTCGGCAGATCTGCCCTTCGCGAAGGGCCGTTTTCCCCCGGAGAACTGCCTCGCCGTAGCCCGGTTCTGGAAGTGGAACGAGTATGCAGTGTTAGCGTTCAGCTATTGTGAAGGCTCGCTTTGGCCCAGGGCAAACGAAGCGCCGGGGGAAATCTTAGCAGAGCCCGGCGCCTTTCCACGGTTCAAAGCGTGGAACTGCAGACTCTTTTGCAAAGAAGAGAGCGCCCAGGCAACAGCAGCCCGCACGTTTCTCAGTGAAAGGGAGAACTCCCTGACTTCATCCAGTCCTCTGAGCAAAGCAGGCAGAGGGAGAGAAACTTTCTTTCCTTCCTCTTTCCTGCCACGAATTCCTCATTTGCTCGTGCAAACGCAGGGCTTCTTCGGAAAAACTACGCCGCGGTGCAGGGATCCTTCCAGAGGAGCAACGACATAGTTTGAGCTGGAAGGGCTTGGCAGAGCAGCCGGGGAGAAAAGGCCTCTTGCTATTCTCTTTTCTTTCTGCCTGAATGCGGTCAATTCGCACTTGCCAAAGCAAGGTTTCCCAGCACAAACTACAAAGCAGCAGCTCTCTCCTGGCAGAGGAAATCCCATGCAGTTCTGCCCTTGCGAGATCGTCTTGCTACAGTGAGGCCCAGGGAAAACACACTGCCTAGAGAAATCCTAGCAAAGCCCTGTGTTTCCCCACAGGAATGTATGTCACTTTCAGTTCTTTGCCAGCAACGGAGCTCAGAGGCAACGTCAGATTGTGTGTATCTCAGGGAGAGAAAGAACACTGTGACTTCCCCCGTTCCTCTGACGAAAGCGGTTAGAGGGAGAAAAGCGTCCTCTGCTTTCGCTTTCCCGCAATGAGCTCGGCAGATCTGCCCTTCGCGAAGGGCCGTTTTCCCCCGGAGAACTGCCTCGCCGTAGCCCGGTTCTGGAAGTGGAACGAGTATGCAGTGTTAGCGTTCAGCTATTGTGAAGGCTCGCTTTGGCCCAGGGCAAACGAAGCGCCGGGGGAAATCTTAGCAGAGCCCGGCGCCTTTCCACGGTTCAAAGCGTGGAACTGCAGACTCTTTTGCAAAGAAGAGAGCGCCCAGGCAACAGCAGCCCGCACGTTTCTCAGTGAAAGGGAGAACTCCCTGACTTCATCCAGTCCTCTGAGCAAAGCAGGCAGAGGGAGAGAAACTTTCTTTCCTTCCTCTTTCCTGCCACGAATTCCTCATTTGCTCGTGCAAACGCAGGGCTTCTTCGGAAAAACTACGCCGCGGTGCAGGGATCCTTCCAGAGGAGCAACGACATAGTTTGAGCTGGAAGGGCTTGGCAGAGCCGCCGGGGAGAAAAGGCCTCTTGCTATTCTCTTTTCTTTCTTTCTGAATGCGGTCAATTCGCACTTGCCAAAGCAAGGTTTCCCAGCACAAACTACAAAGCAGCAGCTCTCTCCTGGCAGAGGAAATCCCATGCAGTTCTGCCCTTGCGAGATCGTGTTGCTACAGTGAGGCCCAGGGAAAACACACTGCCTACAGAAATCCTAGCAAAGCCCTGTGTTTCCCCACAGGAATGTATGTCACTTTCAGTTCTTTGCCAGCAACGGAGCTCAGAGGCAACGTCAGATTGTGTGTATCTCAGGGAGAGAAAGAACACTGTGACTTCCCCCGTTCCTCTGACGAAAGCGGTTAGAGGGAGAAAAGCGTCCTCTGCTTTCGCTTTCCCGCAATGAGCTCGGCAGATCTGCCCTTCGCGAAGGGCCGTTTTCCCCCGGAGAACTGCCTCGCCGTAGCCCGGTTCTGGAAGTGGAACGAGTATGCAGTGTTAGCGTTCAGCTATTGTGAAGGCTCGCTTTGGCCCAGGGCAAACGAAGCGCCGGGGGAAATCTTAGCAGAGCCCGGCGCCTTTCCACGGTTCAAAGCGTGGAACTGCAGACTCTTTTGCAAAGAAGAGAGCGCCCAGGCAACAGCAGCCCGCACGTTTCTCAGTGAAAGGGAGAACTCCCTGACTTCATCCAGTCCTCTGAGCAAAGCAGGCAGAGGGAGAGAAACTTTCTTTCCTTCCTCTTTCCTGCCACGAATTCCTCATTTGCTCGTGCAAACGCAGGGCTTCTTCGGAAAAACTACGCCGCGGTGCAGGGATCCTTCCAGAGGAGCAACGACATAGTTTGAGCTGGAAGGGCTTGGCAGAGCAGCCGGGGAGAAAAGGCCTCTTGCTATTCTCTTTTCTTTCTGCCTGAATGCGGTCAATTCGCACTTGCCAAAGCAAGGTTTCCCAGCACAAACTACAAAGCAGCAGCTCTCTCCTGGCAGAGGAAATCCCATGCAGTTCTGCCCTTGCGAGATCGTGTTGCTACAGTGAGGCCCAGGGAAAACACACTGCCTAGAGAAATCCTAGCAAAGCCCTGTGTTTCCCCACAGGAATGTATGTCACTTTCAGTTCTTTGCCAGCAACGGAGCTCAGAGGCAACGTCAGATTGTGTGTATCTCAGGGAGAGAAAGAACACTGTGACTTCCCCCGTTCCTCTGACGAAAGCGGTTAGAGGGAGAAAAGCGTCCTTTGCTTTCGCTTTCCCGCAATGAGCTCGGCAGATCTGCCCTTCGCGAAGGGCCGTTTTCCCCCGGAGAACTGCCTCGCCGTAGCCCGGTTCTGGAAGTGGAACGAGTATGCAGTGTTAGCGTTCAGCTATTGTGAAGGCTCGCTTTGGCCCAGGGCAAACGAAGCGCCGGGGGAAATCTTAGCAGAGCCCGGCGCCTTTCCACGGTTCAAAGCGTGGAACTGCAGACTCTTTTGCAAAGAAGAGAGCGCCCAGGCAACAGCAGCCCGCACGTTTCTCAGTGAAAGGGAGAACTCCCTGACTTCATCCAGTCCTCTGAGCAAAGCAGGCAGAGGGAGAGAAACTTTCTTTCCTTCCTCTTTCCTGCCACGAATTCCTCATTTGCTCGTGCAAACGCAGGGCTTCTTCGGAAAAACTACGCCGCGGTGCAGGGATCCTTCCAGAGGAGCAACGACATAGTTTGAGCTGGAAGGGCTTGGCAGAGCAGCCGGGGAGAAAAGGCCTCTTGCTATTCTCTTTTCTTTCTGCCTGAATGCGGTCAATTCGCACTTGCCAAAGCAAGGTTTCCCAGCACAAACTACAAAGCAGCAGCTCTCTCCTGGCAGAGGAAATCCCATGCAGTTCTGCCCTTGCGAGATCGTCTTGCTACAGTGAGGCCCAGGGAAAACACACTGCCTAGAGAAATCCTAGCAAAGCCCTGTGTTTCCCCACAGGAATGTATGTCACTTTCAGTTCTTTGCCAGCAACGGAGCTCAGAGGCAACGTCAGATTGTGTGTATCTCAGGGAGAGAAAGAACACTGTGACTTCCCCCGTTCCTCTGACGAAAGCGGTTAGAGGGAGAAAAGCGTCCTCTGCTTTCGCTTTCCCGCAATGAGCTCGGCAGATCTGCCCTTCGCGAAGGGCCGTTTTCCCCCGGAGAACTGCCTCGCCGTAGCCCGGTTCTGGAAGTGGAACGAGTATGCAGTGTTAGCGTTCAGCTATTGTGAAGGCTCGCTTTGGCCCAGGGCAAACGAAGCGCCGGGGGAAATCTTAGCAGAGCCCGGCGCCTTTCCACGGTTCAAAGCGTGGAACTGCAGACTCTTTTGCAAAGAAGAGAGCGCCCAGGCAACAGCAGCCCGCACGTTTCTCAGTGAAAGGGAGAACTCCCTGACTTCATCCAGTCCTCTGAGCAAAGCAGGCAGAGGGAGAGAAACTTTCTTTCCTTCCTCTTTCCTGCCACGAATTCCTCGTTTGCTCGTGCAAACGCAGGGCTTCTTCGGAAAAACTACGCCGCGGTGCAGGGATCCTTCCAGAGGAGCAACGACATAGTTTGAGCTGGAAGGGCTTGGCAGAGCCGCCGGGGAGAAAAGGCCTCTTGCTATTCTCTTTTCTTTCTGCCTGAATGCGGTCAATTCGCACTTGCCAAAGCAAGGTTTCCCAGCACAAACTACAAAGCAGCAGCTCTCTCCTGGCAGAGGAAATCCCATGCAGTTCTGCCCTTGCGAGATCGGGTTGCTACAGTGAGGCCCAGGGAAAACGCACTGCCTACAGAAATCCTAGCAAAGCCCTGTGTTTCCCCACAGGAATGTATGTCACTTTCAGTTCTTTGCCAGCAACGGAGCTCAGAGGCAACGTCAGATTGTGTGTATCTCAGGGAGAGAAAGAACACTGTGACTTCCCCCGTTCCTCTGACGAAAGCGGTTAGAGGGAGAAAAGCGTCCTTTGCTTTCGCTTTCCCGCAATGAGCTCGGCAGATCTGCCCTTCGCGAAGGGCCGTTTTCCCCCGGAGAACTGCCTCGCCGTAGCCCGGTTCTGGAAGTGGAACGAGTATGCAGTGTTAGCGTTCAGCTATTGTGAAGGCTCGCTTTGGCCCAGGGCAAACGAAGCGCCGGGGGAAATCTTAGCAGAGCCCGGCGCCTTTCCACGGTTCAAAGCGTGGAACTGCAGACTCTTTTGCAAAGAAGAGAGCGCCCAGGCAACAGCAGCCCGCACGTTTCTCAGTGAAAGGGAGAACTCCCTGACTTCATCCAGTCCTCTGAGCAAAGCAGGCAGAGGGAGAGAAACTTTCTTTCCTTCCTCTTTCCTGCCACGAATTCCTCATTTGCTCGTGCAAACGCAGGGCTTCTTCGGAAAAACTACGCCGCGGTGCAGGGATCCTTCCAGAGGAGCAACGACATAGTTTGAGCTGGAAGGGCTTGGCAGAGCAGCCGGGGAGAAAAGGCCTCTTGCTATTCTCTTTTCTTTCTGCCTGAATGCGGTCAATTCGCACTTGCCAAAGCAAGGTTTCCCAGCACAAACTACAAAGCAGCAGCTCTCTCCTGGCAGAGGAAATCCCATGCAGTTCTGCCCTTGCGAGATCGTCTTGCTACAGTGAGGCCCAGGGAAAACACACTGCCTAGAGAAATCCTAGCAAAGCCCTGTGTTTCCCCACAGGAATGTATGTCACTTTCAGTTCTTTGCCAGCAACGGAGCTCAGAGGCAACGTCAGATTGTGTGTATCTCAGGGAGAGAAAGAACACTGTGACTTCCCCCGTTCCTCTGACGAAAGCGGTTAGAGGGAGAAAAGCGTCCTCTGCTTTCGCTTTCCCGCAATGAGCTCGGCAGATCTGCCCTTCGCGAAGGGCCGTTTTCCCCCGGAGAACTGCCTCGCCGTAGCCCGGTTCTGGAAGTGGAACGAGTATGCAGTGTTAGCGTTCAGCTATTGTGAAGGCTCGCTTTGGCCCAGGGCAAACGAAGCGCCGGGGGAAATCTTAGCAGAGCCCGGCGCCTTTCCACGGTTCAAAGCGTGGAACTGCAGACTCTTTTGCAAAGAAGAGAGCGCCCAGGCAACAGCAGCCCGCACGTTTCTCAGTGAAAGGGAGAACTCCCTGACTTCATCCAGTCCTCTGAGCAAAGCAGGCAGAGGGAGAGAAACTTTCTTTCCTTCCTCTTTCCTGCCACGAATTCCTCATTTGCTCGTGCAAACGCAGGGCTTCTTCGGAAAAACTACGCCGCGGTGCAGGGATCCTTCCAGAGGAGCAACGACATAGTTTGAGCTGGAAGGGCTTGGCAGAGCCGCCGGGGAGAAAAGGCCTCTTGCTATTCTCTTTTCTTTCTTTCTGAATGCGGTCAATTCGCACTTGCCAAAGCAAGGTTTCCCAGCACAAACTACAAAGCAGCAGCTCTCTCCTGGCAGAGGAAATCCCATGCAGTTCTGCCCTTGCGAGATCGTGTTGCTACAGTGAGGCCCAGGGAAAACACACTGCCTACAGAAATCCTAGCAAAGCCCTGTGTTTCCCCACAGGAATGTATGTCACTTTCAGTTCTTTGCCAGCAACGGAGCTCAGAGGCAACGTCAGATTGTGTGTATCTCAGGGAGAGAAAGAACACTGTGACTTCCCCCGTTCCTCTGACGAAAGCGGTTAGAGGGAGAAAAGCGTCCTCTGCTTTCGCTTTCCCGCAATGAGCTCGGCAGATCTGCCCTTCGCGAAGGGCCGTTTTCCCCCGGAGAACTGCCTCGCCGTAGCCCGGTTCTGGAAGTGGAACGAGTATGCAGTGTTAGCGTTCAGCTATTGTGAAGGCTCGCTTTGGCCCAGGGCAAACGAAGCGCCGGGGGAAATCTTAGCAGAGCCCGGCGCCTTTCCACGGTTCAAAGCGTGGAACTGCAGACTCTTTTGCAAAGAAGAGAGCGCCCAGGCAACAGCAGCCCGCACGTTTCTCAGTGAAAGGGAGAACTCCCTGACTTCATCCAGTCCTCTGAGCAAAGCAGGCAGAGGGAGAGAAACTTTCTTTCCTTCCTCTTTCCTGCCACGAATTCCTCATTTGCTCGTGCAAACGCAGGGCTTCTTCGGAAAAACTACGCCGCGGTGCAGGGATCCTTCCAGAGGAGCAACGACATAGTTTGAGCTGGAAGGGCTTGGCAGAGCAGCCGGGGAGAAAAGGCCTCTTGCTATTCTCTTTTCTTTCTGCCTGAATGCGGTCAATTCGCACTTGCCAAAGCAAGGTTTCCCAGCACAAACTACAAAGCAGCAGCTCTCTCCTGGCAGAGGAAATCCCATGCAGTTCTGCCCTTGCGAGATCGTGTTGCTACAGTGAGGCCCAGGGAAAACACACTGCCTAGAGAAATCCTAGCAAAGCCCTGTGTTTCCCCACAGGAATGTATGTCACTTTCAGTTCTTTGCCAGCAACGGAGCTCAGAGGCAACGTCAGATTGTGTGTATCTCAGGGAGAGAAAGAACACTGTGACTTCCCCCGTTCCTCTGACGAAAGCGGTTAGAGGGAGAAAAGCGTCCTTTGCTTTCGCTTTCCCGCAATGAGCTCGGCAGATCTGCCCTTCGCGAAGGGCCGTTTTCCCCCGGAGAACTGCCTCGCCGTAGCCCGGTTCTGGAAGTGGAACGAGTATGCAGTGTTAGCGTTCAGCTATTGTGAAGGCTCGCTTTGGCCCAGGGCAAACGAAGCGCCGGGGGAAATCTTAGCAGAGCCCGGCGCCTTTCCACGGTTCAAAGCGTGGAACTGCAGACTCTTTTGCAAAGAAGAGAGCGCCCAGGCAACAGCAGCCCGCACGTTTCTCAGTGAAAGGGAGAACTCCCTGACTTCATCCAGTCCTCTGAGCAAAGCAGGCAGAGGGAGAGAAACTTTCTTTCCTTCCTCTTTCCTGCCACGAATTCCTCATTTGCTCGTGCAAACGCAGGGCTTCTTCGGAAAAACTACGCCGCGGTGCAGGGATCCTTCCAGAGGAGCAACGACATAGTTTGAGCTGGAAGGGCTTGGCAGAGCAGCCGGGGAGAAAAGGCCTCTTGCTATTCTCTTTTCTTTCTGCCTGAATGCGGTCAATTCGCACTTGCCAAAGCAAGGTTTCCCAGCACAAACTACAAAGCAGCAGCTCTCTCCTGGCAGAGGAAATCCCATGCAGTTCTGCCCTTGCGAGATCGTGTTGCTACAGTGAGGCCCAGGGAAAACACACTGCCTAGAGAAATCCTAGCAAAGCCCTGTGTTTCCCCACAGGAATGTATGTCACTTTCAGTTCTTTGCCAGCAACGGAGCTCAGAGGCAACGTCAGATTGTGTGTATCTCAGGGAGAGAAAGAACACTGTGACTTCCCCCGTTCCTCTGACGAAAGCGGTTAGAGGGAGAAAAGCGTCCTTTGCTTTCGCTTTCCCGCAATGAGCTCGGCAGATCTGCCCTTCGCGAAGGGCCGTTTTCCCCCGGAGAACTGCCTCGCCGTAGCCCGGTTCTGGAAGTGGAACGAGTATGCAGTGTTAGCGTTCAGCTATTGTGAAGGCTCGCTTTGGCCCAGGGCAAACGAAGCGCCGGGGGAAATCTTAGCAGAGCCCGGCGCCTTTCCACGGTTCAAAGCGTGGAACTGCAGACTCTTTTGCAAAGAAGAGAGCGCCCAGGCAACAGCAGCCCGCACGTTTCTCAGTGAAAGGGAGAACTCCCTGACTTCATCCAGTCCTCTGAGCAAAGCAGGCAGAGGGAGAGAAACTTTCTTTCCTTCCTCTTTCCTGCCACGAATTCCTCATTTGCTCGTGCAAACGCAGGGCTTCTTCGGAAAAACTACGCCGCGGTGCAGGGATCCTTCCAGAGGAGCAACGACATAGTTTGAGCTGGAAGGGCTTGGCAGAGCAGCCGGGGAGAAAAGGCCTCTTGCTATTCTCTTTTCTTTCTTTCTGAATGCGGTCAATTCGCACTTGCCAAAGCAAGGTTTCCCAACACAAACTACAAAGCAGCAGCTCTCTCCTGGCAGAGGAAATCCCATGCAGTTCTGCCCTTGCGAGATCGTCTTGCTACAGTGAGGCCCAGGGAAAACACACTGCCTAGAGAAATCCTAGCAAAGCCCTGTGTTTCCCCACAGGAATGTATGTCACTTTCAGTTCTTTGCCAGCAACGGAGCTCAGAGGCAAAGTCAGATTGTGTGTATCTCAGGGAGAGAAAGAACACTGTGACTTCCCCCGTTCCTCTGACGAAAGCGGTTAGAGGGAGAAAAGCGTCCTTTGCTTTCGCTTTCCCGCAATGAGCTCGGCAGATCTGCCCTTCGCGAAGGGCCGTTTTCCCCCGGAGAACTGCCTCGCCGTAGCCCGGTTCTGGAAGTGGAACGAGTATGCAGTGTTAGCGTTCAGCTATTGTGAAGGCTCGCTTTGGCCCAGGGCAAACGAAGCGCCGGGGGAAATCTTAGCAGAGCCCGGCGCCTTTCCACGGTTCAAAGCGTGGAACTGCAGACTCTTTTGCAAAGAAGAGAGCGCCCAGGCAACAGCAGCCCGCACGTTTCTCAGTGAAAGGGAGAACTCCCTGACTTCATCCAGTCCTCTGAGCAAAGCAGGCAGAGGGAGAGAAACTTTCTTTCCTTCCTCTTTCCTGCCACGAATTCCTCATTTGCTCGTGCAAACGCAGGGCTTCTTCGGAAAAACTACGCCGCGGTGCAGGGATCCTTCCAGAGGAGCAACGACATAGTTTGAGCTGGAAGGGCTTGGCAGAGCCGCCGGGGAGAAAAGGCCTCTTGCTATTCTCTTTTCTTTCTTTCTGAATGCGGTCAATTCGCACTTGCCAAAGCAAGGTTTCCCAGCACAAACTACAAAGCAGCAGCTCTCTCCTGGCAGAGGAAATCCCATGCAGTTCTGCCCTTGCGAGATCGTGTTGCTACAGTGAGGCCCAGGGAAAACACACTGCCTACAGAAATCCTAGCAAAGCCCTGTGTTTCCCCACAGGAATGTATGTCACTTTCAGTTCTTTGCCAGCAACGGAGCTCAGAGGCAACGTCAGATTGTGTGTATCTCAGGGAGAGAAAGAACACTGTGACTTCCCCCGTTCCTCTGACGAAAGCGGTTAGAGGGAGAAAAGCGTCCTCTGCTTTCGCTTTCCCGCAATGAGCTCGGCAGATCTGCCCTTCGCGAAGGGCCGTTTTCCCCCGGAGAACTGCCTCGCCGTAGCCCGGTTCTGGAAGTGGAACGAGTATGCAGTGTTAGCGTTCAGCTATTGTGAAGGCTCGCTTTGGCCCAGGGCAAACGAAGCGCCGGGGGAAATCTTAGCAGAGCCCGGCGCCTTTCCACGGTTCAAAGCGTGGAACTGCAGACTCTTTTGCAAAGAAGAGAGCGCCCAGGCAACAGCAGCCCGCACGTTTCTCAGTGAAAGGGAGAACTCCCTGACTTCATCCAGTCCTCTGAGCAAAGCAGGCAGAGGGAGAGAAACTTTCTTTCCTTCCTCTTTCCTGCCACGAATTCCTCATTTGCTCGTGCAAACGCAGGGCTTCTTCGGAAAAACTACGCCGCGGTGCAGGGATCCTTCCAGAGGAGCAACGACATAGTTTGAGCTGGAAGGGCTTGGCAGAGCCGCCGGGGAGAAAAGGCCTCTTGCTATTCTCTTTTCTTTCTTTCTGAATGCGGTCAATTCGCACTTGCCAAAGCAAGGTTTCCCAGCACAAACTACAAAGCAGCAGCTCTCTCCTGGCAGAGGAAATCCCATGCAGTTCTGCCCTTGCGAGATCGTGTTGCTACAGTGAGGCCCAGGGAAAACACACTGCCTACAGAAATCCTAGCAAAGCCCTGTGTTTCCCCACAGGAATGTATGTCACTTTCAGTTCTTTGCCAGCAACGGAGCTCAGAGGCAACGTCAGATTGTGTGTATCTCAGGGAGAGAAAGAACACTGTGACTTCCCCCGTTCCTCTGACGAAAGCGGTTAGAGGGAGAAAAGCGTCCTTTGCTTTCGCTTTCCCGCAATGAGCTCGGCAGATCTGCCCTTCGCGAAGGGCCGTTTTCCCCCGGAGAACTGCCTCGCCGTAGCCCGGTTCTGGAAGTGGAACGAGTATGCAGTGTTAGCGTTCAGCTATTGTGAAGGCTCGCTTTGGCCCAGGGCAAACGAAGCGCCGGGGGAAATCTTAGCAGAGCCCGGCGCCTTTCCACGGTTCAAAGCGTGGAACTGCAGACTCTTTTGCAAAGAAGAGAGCGCCCAGGCAACAGCAGCCCGCACGTTTCTCAGTGAAAGGGAGAACTCCCTGACTTCATCCAGTCCTCTGAGCAAAGCAGGCAGAGGGAGAGAAACTTTCTTTCCTTCCTCTTTCCTGCCACGAATTCCTCATTTGCTCGTGCAAACGCAGGGCTTCTTCGGAAAAACTACGCCGCGGTGCAGGGATCCTTCCAGAGGAGCAACGACATAGTTTGAGCTGGAAGGGCTTGGCAGAGCAGCCGGGGAGAAAAGGCCTCTTGCTATTCTCTTTTCTTTCTGCCTGAATGCGGTCAATTCGCACTTGCCAAAGCAAGGTTTCCCAGCACAAACTACAAAGCAGCAGCTCTCTCCTGGCAGAGGAAATCCCATGCAGTTCTGCCCTTGCGAGATCGTGTTGCTACAGTGAGGCCCAGGGAAAACACACTGCCTAGAGAAATCCTAGCAAAGCCCTGTGTTTCCCCACAGGAATGTATGTCACTTTCAGTTCTTTGCCAGCAACGGAGCTCAGAGGCAACGTCAGATTGTGTGTATCTCAGGGAGAGAAAGAACACTGTGACTTCCCCCGTTCCTCTGACGAAAGCGGTTAGAGGGAGAAAAGCGTCCTTTGCTTTCGCTTTCCCGCAATGAGCTCGGCAGATCTGCCCTTCGCGAAGGGCCGTTTTCCCCCGGAGAACTGCCTCGCCGTAGCCCGGTTCTGGAAGTGGAACGAGTATGCAGTGTTAGCGTTCAGCTATTGTGAAGGCTCGCTTTGGCCCAGGGCAAACGAAGCGCCGGGGGAAATCTTAGCAGAGCCCGGCGCCTTTCCACGGTTCAAAGCGTGGAACTGCAGACTCTTTTGCAAAGAAGAGAGCGCCCAGGCAACAGCAGCCCGCACGTTTCTCAGTGAAAGGGAGAACTCCCTGACTTCATCCAGTCCTCTGAGCAAAGCAGGCAGAGGGAGAGAAACTTTCTTTCCTTCCTCTTTCCTGCCACGAATTCCTCATTTGCTCGTGCAAACGCAGGGCTTCTTCGGAAAAACTACGCCGCGGTGCAGGGATCCTTCCAGAGGAGCAACGACATAGTTTGAGCTGGAAGGGCTTGGCAGAGCCGCCGGGGAGAAAAGGCCTCTTGCTATTCTCTTTTCTTTCTTTCTGAATGCGGTCAATTCGCACTTGCCAAAGCAAGGTTTCCCAGCACAAACTACAAAGCAGCAGCTCTCTCCTGGCAGAGGAAATCCCATGCAGTTCTGCCCTTGCGAGATCGTGTTGCTACAGTGAGGCCCAGGGAAAACACACTGCCTACAGTAATCCTAGCAAAGCCCTGTGTTTCCCCACAGGAATGTATGTCACTTTCAGTTCTTTGCCAGCAACGGAGCTCAGAGGCAACGTCAGATTGTGTGTATCTCAGGGAGAGAAAGAACACTGTGACTTCCCCCGTTCCTCTGACGAAAGCGGTTAGAGGGAGAAAAGCGTCCTTTGCTTTCGCTTTCCCGCAATGAGCTCGGCAGATCTGCCCTTCGCGAAGGGCCGTTTTCCCCCGGAGAACTGCCTCGCCGTAGCCCGGTTCTGGAAGTGGAACGAGTATGCAGTGTTAGCGTTCAGCTATTGTGAAGGCTCGCTTTGGCCCAGGGCAAACGAAGCGCCGGGGGAAATCTTAGCAGAGCCCGGCGCCTTTCCACGGTTCAAAGCGTGGAACTGCAGACTCTTTTGCAAAGAAGAGAGCGCCCAGGCAACAGCAGCCCGCACGTTTCTCAGTGAAAGGGAGAACTCCCTGACTTCATCCAGTCCTCTGAGCAAAGCAGGCAGAGGGAGAGAAACTTTCTTTCCTTCCTCTTTCCTGCCACGAATTCCTCGTTTGCTCGTGCAAACGCAGGGCTTCTTCGGAAAAACTACGCCGCGGTGCAGGGATCCTTCCAGAGGAGCAACGACATAGTTTGAGCTGGAAGGGCTTGGCAGAGCCGCCGGGGAGAAAAGGCCTCTTGCTATTCTCTTTTCTTTCTGCCTGAATGCGGTCAATTCGCACTTGCCAAAGCAAGGTTTCCCAGCACAAACTACAAAGCAGCAGCTCTCTCCTGGCAGAGGAAATCCCATGCAGTTCTGCCCTTGCGAGATCGGGTTGCTACAGTGAGGCCCAGGGAAAACGCACTGCCTACAGAAATCCTAGCAAAGCCCTGTGTTTCCCCACAGGAATGTATGTCACTTTCAGTTCTTTGCCAGCAACGGAGCTCAGAGGCAACGTCAGATTGTGTGTATCTCAGGGAGAGAAAGAACACTGTGACTTCCCCCGTTCCTCTGACGAAAGCGGTTAGAGGGAGAAAAGCGTCCTTTGCTTTCGCTTTCCCGCAATGAGCTCGGCAGATCTGCCCTTCGCGAAGGGCCGTTTTCCCCCGGAGAACTGCCTCGCCGTAGCCCGGTTCTGGAAGTGGAACGAGTATGCAGTGTTAGCGTTCAGCTATTGTGAAGGCTCGCTTTGGCCCAGGGCAAACGAAGCGCCGGGGGAAATCTTAGCAGAGCCCGGCGCCTTTCCACGGTTCAAAGCGTGGAACTGCAGACTCTTTTGCAAAGAAGAGAGCGCCCAGGCAACAGCAGCCCGCACGTTTCTCAGTGAAAGGGAGAACTCCCTGACTTCATCCAGTCCTCTGAGCAAAGCAGGCAGAGGGAGAGAAACTTTCTTTCCTTCCTCTTTCCTGCCACGAATTCCTCATTTGCTCGTGCAAACGCAGGGCTTCTTCGGAAAAACTACGCCGCGGTGCAGGGATCCTTCCAGAGGAGCAACGACATAGTTTGAGCTGGAAGGGCTTGGCAGAGCCGCCGGGGAGAAAAGGCCTCTTGCTATTCTCTTTTCTTTCTGCCTGAATGCGGTCAATTCGCACTTGCCAAAGCAAGGTTTCCCAGCACAAACTACAAAGCAGCAGCTCTCTCCTGGCAGAGGAAATCCCATGCAGTTCTGCCCTTGCGAGATCGTCTTGCTACAGTGAGGCCCAGGGAAAACACACTGCCTAGAGAAATCCTAGCAAAGCCCTGTGTTTCCCCACAGGAATGTATGTCACTTTCAGTTCTTTGCCAGCAACGGAGCTCAGAGGCAACGTCAGATTGTGTGTATCTCAGGGAGAGAAAGAACACTGTGACTTCCCCCGTTCCTCTGACGAAAGCGGTTAGAGGGAGAAAAGCGTCCTCTGCTTTCGCTTTCCCGCAATGAGCTCGGCAGATCTGCCCTTCGCGAAGGGCCGTTTTCCCCCGGAGAACTGCCTCGCCGTAGCCCGGTTCTGGAAGTGGAACGAGTATGCAGTGTTAGCGTTCAGCTATTGTGAAGGCTCGCTTTGGCCCAGGGCAAACGAAGCGCCGGGGGAAATCTTAGCAGAGCCCGGCGCCTTTCCACGGTTCAAAGCGTGGAACTGCAGACTCTTTTGCAAAGAAGAGAGCGCCCAGGCAACAGCAGCCCGCACGTTTCTCAGTGAAAGGGAGAACTCCCTGACTTCATCCAGTCCTCTGAGCAAAGCAGGCAGAGGGAGAGAAACTTTCTTTCCTTCCTCTTTCCTGCCACGAATTCCTCATTTGCTCGTGCAAACGCAGGGCTTCTTCGGAAAAACTACGCCGCGGTGCAGGGATCCTTCCAGAGGAGCAACGACATAGTTTGAGCTGGAAGGGCTTGGCAGAGCCGCCGGGGAGAAAAGGCCTCTTGCTATTCTCTTTTCTTTCTTTCTGAATGCGGTCAATTCGCACTTGCCAAAGCAAGGTTTCCCAGCACAAACTACAAAGCAGCAGCTCTCTCCTGGCAGAGGAAATCCCATGCAGTTCTGCCCTTGCGAGATCGTGTTGCTACAGTGAGGCCCAGGGAAAACACACTGCCTACAGAAATCCTAGCAAAGCCCTGTGTTTCCCCACAGGAATGTATGTCACTTTCAGTTCTTTGCCAGCAACGGAGCTCAGAGGCAACGTCAGATTGTGTGTATCTCAGGGAGAGAAAGAACACTGTGACTTCCCCCGTTCCTCTGACGAAAGCGGTTAGAGGGAGAAAAGCGTCCTTTGCTTTCGCTTTCCCGCAATGAGCTCGGCAGATCTGCCCTTCGCGAAGGGCCGTTTTCCCCCGGAGAACTGCCTCGCCGTAGCCCGGTTCTGGAAGTGGAACGAGTATGCAGTGTTAGCGTTCAGCTATTGTGAAGGCTCGCTTTGGCCCAGGGCAAACGAAGCGCCGGGGGAAATCTTAGCAGAGCCCGGCGCCTTTCCACGGTTCAAAGCGTGGAACTGCAGACTCTTTTGCAAAGAAGAGAGCGCCCAGGCAACAGCAGCCCGCACGTTTCTCAGTGAAAGGGAGAACTCCCTGACTTCATCCAGTCCTCTGAGCAAAGCAGGCAGAGGGAGAGAAACTTTCTTTCCTTCCTCTTTCCTGCCACGAATTCCTCATTTGCTCGTGCAAACGCAGGGCTTCTTCGGAAAAACTACGCCGCGGTGCAGGGATCCTTCCAGAGGAGCAACGACATAGTTTGAGCTGGAAGGGCTTGGCAGAGCTGCCGGGGAGAAAAGGCCTCTTGCTATTCTCTTTTCTTTCTGCCTGAATGCGGTCAATTCGCACTTGCCAAAGCAAGGTTTCCCAGCACAAACTACAAAGCAGCAGCTCTCTCCTGGCAGAGGAAATCCCATGCAGTTCTGCCCTTGCGAGATCGTGTTGCTACAGTGAGGCCCAGGGAAAACACACTGCCTAGAGAAATCCTAGCAAAGCCCTGTGTTTCCCCACAGGAATGTATGTCACTTTCAGTTCTTTGCCAGCAACGGAGCTCAGAGGCAACGTCAGATTGTGTGTATCTCAGGGAGAGAAAGAACACTGTGACTTCCCCCGTTCCTCTGACGAAAGCGGTTAGAGGGAGAAAAGCGTCCTTTGCTTTCGCTTTCCCGCAATGAGCTCGGCAGATCTGCCCTTCGCGAAGGGCCGTTTTCCCCCGGAGAACTGCCTCGCCGTAGCCCGGTTCTGGAAGTGGAACGAGTATGCAGTGTTAGCGTTCAGCTATTGTGAAGGCTCGCTTTGGCCCAGGGCAAACGAAGCGCCGGGGGAAATCTTAGCAGAGCCCGGCGCCTTTCCACGGTTCAAAGCGTGGAACTGCAGACTCTTTTGCAAAGAAGAGAGCGCCCAGGCAACAGCAGCCCGCACGTTTCTCAGTGAAAGGGAGAACTCCCTGACTTCATCCAGTCCTCTGAGCAAAGCAGGCAGAGGGAGAGAAACTTTCTTTCCTTCCTCTTTCCTGCCACGAATTCCTCATTTGCTCGTGCAAACGCAGGGCTTCTTCGGAAAAACTACGCCGCGGTGCAGGGATCCTTCCAGAGGAGCAACGACATAGTTTGAGCTGGAAGGGCTTGGCAGAGCAGCCGGGGAGAAAAGGCCTCTTGCTATTCTCTTTTCTTTCTGCCTGAATGCGGTCAATTCGCACTTGCCAAAGCAAGGTTTCCCAGCACAAACTACAAAGCAGCAGCTCTCTCCTGGCAGAGGAAATCCCATGCAGTTCTGCCCTTGCGAGATCGTGTTGCTACAGTGAGGCCCAGGGAAAACACACTGCCTAGAGAAATCCTAGCAAAGCCCTGTGTTTCCCCACAGGAATGTATGTCACTTTCAGTTCTTTGCCAGCAACGGAGCTCAGAGGCAACGTCAGATTGTGTGTATCTCAGGGAGAGAAAGAACACTGTGACTTCCCCCGTTCCTCTGACGAAAGCGGTTAGAGGGAGAAAAGCGTCCTTTGCTTTCGCTTTCCCGCAATGAGCTCGGCAGATCTGCCCTTCGCGAAGGGCCGTTTTCCCCCGGAGAACTGCCTCGCCGTAGCCCGGTTCTGGAAGTGGAACGAGTATGCAGTGTTAGCGTTCAGCTATTGTGAAGGCTCGCTTTGGCCCAGGGCAAACGAAGCGCCGGGGGAAATCTTAGCAGAGCCCGGCGCCTTTCCACGGTTCAAAGCGTGGAACTGCAGACTCTTTTGCAAAGAAGAGAGCGCCCAGGCAACAGCAGCCCGCACGTTTCTCAGTGAAAGGGAGAACTCCCTGACTTCATCCAGTCCTCTGAGCAAAGCAGGCAGAGGGAGAGAAACTTTCTTTCCTTCCTCTTTCCTGCCACGAATTCCTCATTTGCTCGTGCAAACGCAGGGCTTCTTCGGAAAAACTACGCCGCGGTGCAGGGATCCTTCCAGAGGAGCAACGACATAGTTTGAGCTGGAAGGGCTTGGCAGAGCAGCCGGGGAGAAAAGGCCTCTTGCTATTCTCTTTTCTTTCTTTCTGAATGCGGTCAATTCGCACTTGCCAAAGCAAGGTTTCCCAACACAAACTACAAAGCAGCAGCTCTCTCCTGGCAGAGGAAATCCCATGCAGTTCTGCCCTTGCGAGATCGTCTTGCTACAGTGAGGCCCAGGGAAAACACACTGCCTAGAGAAATCCTAGCAAAGCCCTGTGTTTCCCCACAGGAATGTATGTCACTTTCAGTTCTTTGCCAGCAACGGAGCTCAGAGGCAACGTCAGATTGTGTGTATCTCAGGGAGAGAAAGAACACTGTGACTTCCCCCGTTCCTCTGACGAAAGCGGTTAGAGGGAGAAAAGCGTCCTTTGCTTTCGCTTTCCCGCAATGAGCTCGGCAGATCTGCCCTTCGCGAAGGGCCGTTTTCCCCCGGAGAACTGCCTCGCCGTAGCCCGGTTCTGGAAGTGGAACGAGTATGCAGTGTTAGCGTTCAGCTATTGTGAAGGCTCGCTTTGGCCCAGGGCAAACGAAGCGCCGGGGGAAATCTTAGCAGAGCCCGGCGCCTTTCCACGGTTCAAAGCGTGGAACTGCAGACTCTTTTGCAAAGAAGAGAGCGCCCAGGCAACAGCAGCCCGCACGTTTCTCAGTGAAAGGGAGAACTCCCTGACTTCATCCAGTCCTCTGAGCAAAGCAGGCAGAGGGAGAGAAACTTTCTTTCCTTCCTCTTTCCTGCCACGAATTCCTCATTTGCTCGTGCAAACGCAGGGCTTCTTCGGAAAAACTACGCCGCGGTGCAGGGATCCTTCCAGAGGAGCAACGACATAGTTTGAGCTGGAAGGGCTTGGCAGAGCCGCCGGGGAGAAAAGGCCTCTTGCTATTCTCTTTTCTTTCTTTCTGAATGCGGTCAATTCGCACTTGCCAAAGCAAGGTTTCCCAGCACAAACTACAAAGCAGCAGCTCTCTCCTGGCAGAGGAAATCCCATGCAGTTCTGCCCTTGCGAGATCGTGTTGCTACAGTGAGGCCCAGGGAAAACACACTGCCTAGAGAAATCCTAGCAAAGCCCTGTGTTTCCCCACAGGAATGTATGTCACTTTCAGTTCTTTGCCAGCAACGGAGCTCAGAGGCAACGTCAGATTGTGTGTATCTCAGGGAGAGAAAGAACACTGTGACTTCCCCCGTTCCTCTGACGAAAGCGGTTAGAGGGAGAAAAGCGTCCTCTGCTTTCGCTTTCCCGCAATGAGCTCGGCAGATCTGCCCTTCGCGAAGGGCCGTTTTCCCCCGGAGAACTGCCTCGCCGTAGCCCGGTTCTGGAAGTGGAACGAGTATGCAGTGTTAGCGTTCAGCTATTGTGAAGGCTCGCTTTGGCCCAGGGCAAACGAAGCGCCGGGGGAAATCTTAGCAGAGCCCGGCGCCTTTCCACGGTTCAAAGCGTGGAACTGCAGACTCTTTTGCAAAGAAGAGAGCGCCCAGGCAACAGCAGCCCGCACGTTTCTCAGTGAAAGGGAGAACTCCCTGACTTCATCCAGTCCTCTGAGCAAAGCAGGCAGAGGGAGAGAAACTTTCTTTCCTTCCTCTTTCCTGCCACGAATTCCTCATTTGCTCGTGCAAACGCAGGGCTTCTTCGGAAAAACTACGCCGCGGTGCAGGGATCCTTCCAGAGGAGCAACGACATAGTTTGAGCTGGAAGGGCTTGGCAGAGCCGCCGGGGAGAAAAGGCCTCTTGCTATTCTCTTTTCTTTCTTTCTGAATGCGGTCAATTCGCACTTGCCAAAGCAAGGTTTCCCAGCACAAACTACAAAGCAGCAGCTCTCTCCTGGCAGAGGAAATCCCATGCAGTTCTGCCCTTGCGAGATCGTGTTGCTACAGTGAGGCCCAGGGAAAACACACTGCCTACAGAAATCCTAGCAAAGCCCTGTGTTTCCCCACAGGAATGTATGTCACTTTCAGTTCTTTGCCAGCAACGGAGCTCAGAGGCAACGTCAGATTGTGTGTATCTCAGGGAGAGAAAGAACACTGTGACTTCCCCCGTTCCTCTGACGAAAGCGGTTAGAGGGAGAAAAGCGTCCTTTGCTTTCGCTTTCCCGCAATGAGCTCGGCAGATCTGCCCTTCGCGAAGGGCCGTTTTCCCCCGGAGAACTGCCTCGCCGTAGCCCGGTTCTGGAAGTGGAACGAGTATGCAGTGTTAGCGTTCAGCTATTGTGAAGGCTCGCTTTGGCCCAGGGCAAACGAAGCGCCGGGGGAAATCTTAGCAGAGCCCGGCGCCTTTCCACGGTTCAAAGCGTGGAACTGCAGACTCTTTTGCAAAGAAGAGAGCGCCCAGGCAACAGCAGCCCGCACGTTTCTCAGTGAAAGGGAGAACTCCCTGACTTCATCCAGTCCTCTGAGCAAAGCAGGCAGAGGGAGAGAAACTTTCTTTCCTTCCTCTTTCCTGCCACGAATTCCTCATTTGCTCGTGCAAACGCAGGGCTTCTTCGGAAAAACTACGCCGCGGTGCAGGGATCCTTCCAGAGGAGCAACGACATAGTTTGAGCTGGAAGGGCTTGGCAGAGCAGCCGGGGAGAAAAGGCCTCTTGCTATTCTCTTTTCTTTCTGCCTGAATGCGGTCAATTCGCACTTGCCAAAGCAAGGTTTCCCAGCACAAACTACAAAGCAGCAGCTCTCTCCTGGCAGAGGAAATCCCATGCAGTTCTGCCCTTGCGAGATCGTGTTGCTACAGTGAGGCCCAGGGAAAACACACTGCCTAGAGAAATCCTAGCAAAGCCCTGTGTTTCCCCACAGGAATGTATGTCACTTTCAGTTCTTTGCCAGCAACGGAGCTCAGAGGCAACGTCAGATTGTGTGTATCTCAGGGAGAGAAAGAACACTGTGACTTCCCCCGTTCCTCTGACGAAAGCGGTTAGAGGGAGAAAAGCGTCCTTTGCTTTCGCTTTCCCGCAATGAGCTCGGCAGATCTGCCCTTCGCGAAGGGCCGTTTTCCCCCGGAGAACTGCCTCGCCGTAGCCCGGTTCTGGAAGTGGAACGAGTATGCAGTGTTAGCGTTCAGCTATTGTGAAGGCTCGCTTTGGCCCAGGGCAAACGAAGCGCCGGGGGAAATCTTAGCAGAGCCCGGCGCCTTTCCACGGTTCAAAGCGTGGAACTGCAGACTCTTTTGCAAAGAAGAGAGCGCCCAGGCAACAGCAGCCCGCACGTTTCTCAGTGAAAGGGAGAACTCCCTGACTTCATCCAGTCCTCTGAGCAAAGCAGGCAGAGGGAGAGAAACTTTCTTTCCTTCCTCTTTCCTGCCACGAATTCCTCATTTGCTCGTGCAAACGCAGGGCTTCTTCGGAAAAACTACGCCGCGGTGCAGGGATCCTTCCAGAGGAGCAACGACATAGTTTGAGCTGGAAGGGCTTGGCAGAGCAGCCGGGGAGAAAAGGCCTCTTGCTATTCTCTTTTCTTTCTGCCTGAATGCGGTCAATTCGCACTTGCCAAAGCAAGGTTTCCCAGCACAAACTACAAAGCAGCAGCTCTCTCCTGGCAGAGGAAATCCCATGCAGTTCTGCCCTTGCGAGATCGTCTTGCTACAGTGAGGCCCAGGGAAAACACACTGCCTAGAGAAATCCTAGCAAAGCCCTGTGTTTCCCCACAGGAATGTATGTCACTTTCAGTTCTTTGCCAGCAACGGAGCTCAGAGGCAACGTCAGATTGTGTGTATCTCAGGGAGAGAAAGAACACTGTGACTTCCCCCGTTCCTCTGACGAAAGCGGTTAGAGGGAGAAAAGCGTCCTTTGCTTTCGCTTTCCCGCAATGAGCTCGGCAGATCTGCCCTTCGCGAAGGGCCGTTTTCCCCCGGAGAACTGCCTCGCCGTAGCCCGGTTCTGGAAGTGGAACGAGTATGCAGTGTTAGCGTTCAGCTATTGTGAAGGCTCGCTTTGGCCCAGGGCAAACGAAGCGCCGGGGGAAATCTTAGCAGAGCCCGGCGCCTTTCCACGGTTCAAAGCGTGGAACTGCAGACTCTTTTGCAAAGAAGAGAGCGCCCAGGCAACAGCAGCCCGCACGTTTCTCAGTGAAAGGGAGAACTCCCTGACTTCATCCAGTCCTCTGAGCAAAGCAGGCAGAGGGAGAGAAACTTTCTTTCCTTCCTCTTTCCTGCCACGAATTCCTCATTTGCTCGTGCAAACGCAGGGCTTCTTCGGAAAAACTACGCCGCGGTGCAGGGATCCTTCCAGAGGAGCAACGACATAGTTTGAGCTGGAAGGGCTTGGCAGAGCAGCCGGGGAGAAAAGGCCTCTTGCTATTCTCTTTTCTTTCTTTCTGAATGCGGTCAATTCGCACTTGCCAAAGCAAGGTTTCCCAACACAAACTACAAAGCAGCAGCTCTCTCCTGGCAGAGGAAATCCCATGCAGTTCTGCCCTTGCGAGATCGTCTTGCTACAGTGAGGCCCAGGGAAAACACACTGCCTAGAGAAATCCTAGCAAAGCCCTGTGTTTCCCCACAGGAATGTATGTCACTTTCAGTTCTTTGCCAGCAACGGAGCTCAGAGGCAACGTCAGATTGTGTGTATCTCAGGGAGAGAAAGAACACTGTGACTTCCCCCGTTCCTCTGACGAAAGCGGTTAGAGGGAGAAAAGCGTCCTTTGCTTTCGCTTTCCCGCAATGAGCTCGGCAGATCTGCCCTTCGCGAAGGGCCGTTTTCCCCCGGAGAACTGCCTCGCCGTAGCCCGGTTCTGGAAGTGGAACGAGTATGCAGTGTTAGCGTTCAGCTATTGTGAAGGCTCGCTTTGGCCCAGGGCAAACGAAGCGCCGGGGGAAATCTTAGCAGAGCCCGGCGCCTTTCCACGGTTCAAAGCGTGGAACTGCAGACTCTTTTGCAAAGAAGAGAGCGCCCAGGCAACAGCAGCCCGCACGTTTCTCAGTGAAAGGGAGAACTCCCTGACTTCATCCAGTCCTCTGAGCAAAGCAGGCAGAGGGAGAGAAACTTTCTTTCCTTCCTCTTTCCTGCCACGAATTCCTCATTTGCTCGTGCAAACGCAGGGCTTCTTCGGAAAAACTACGCCGCGGTGCAGGGATCCTTCCAGAGGAGCAACGACATAGTTTGAGCTGGAAGGGCTTGGCAGAGCCGCCGGGGAGAAAAGGCCTCTTGCTATTCTCTTTTCTTTCTTTCTGAATGCGGTCAATTCGCACTTGCCAAAGCAAGGTTTCCCAGCACAAACTACAAAGCAGCAGCTCTCTCCTGGCAGAGGAAATCCCATGCAGTTCTGCCCTTGCGAGATCGTGTTGCTACAGTGAGGCCCAGGGAAAACACACTGCCTACAGAAATCCTAGCAAAGCCCTGTGTTTCCCCACAGGAATGTATGTCACTTTCAGTTCTTTGCCAGCAACGGAGCTCAGAGGCAACGTCAGATTGTGTGTATCTCAGGGAGAGAAAGAACACTGTGACTTCCCCCGTTCCTCTGACGAAAGCGGTTAGAGGGAGAAAAGCGTCCTCTGCTTTCGCTTTCCCGCAATGAGCTCGGCAGATCTGCCCTTCGCGAAGGGCCGTTTTCCCCCGGAGAACTGCCTCGCCGTAGCCCGGTTCTGGAAGTGGAACGAGTATGCAGTGTTAGCGTTCAGCTATTGTGAAGGCTCGCTTTGGCCCAGGGCAAACGAAGCGCCGGGGGAAATCTTAGCAGAGCCCGGCGCCTTTCCACGGTTCAAAGCGTGGAACTGCAGACTCTTTTGCAAAGAAGAGAGCGCCCAGGCAACAGCAGCCCGCACGTTTCTCAGTGAAAGGGAGAACTCCCTGACTTCATCCAGTCCTCTGAGCAAAGCAGGCAGAGGGAGAGAAACTTTCTTTCCTTCCTCTTTCCTGCCACGAATTCCTCATTTGCTCGTGCAAACGCAGGGCTTCTTCGGAAAAACTACGCCGCGGTGCAGGGATCCTTCCAGAGGAGCAACGACATAGTTTGAGCTGGAAGGGCTTGGCAGAGCCGCCGGGGAGAAAAGGCCTCTTGCTATTCTCTTTTCTTTCTTTCTGAATGCGGTCAATTCGCACTTGCCAAAGCAAGGTTTCCCAGCACAAACTACAAAGCAGCAGCTCTCTCCTGGCAGAGGAAATCCCATGCAGTTCTGCCCTTGCGAGATCGTGTTGCTACAGTGAGGCCCAGGGAAAACACACTGCCTACAGAAATCCTAGCAAAGCCCTGTGTTTCCCCACAGGAATGTATGTCACTTTCAGTTCTTTGCCAGCAACGGAGCTCAGAGGCAACGTCAGATTGTGTGTATCTCAGGGAGAGAAAGAACACTGTGACTTCCCCCGTTCCTCTGACGAAAGCGGTTAGAGGGAGAAAAGCGTCCTTTGCTTTCGCTTTCCCGCAATGAGCTCGGCAGATCTGCCCTTCGCGAAGGGCCGTTTTCCCCCGGAGAACTGCCTCGCCGTAGCCCGGTTCTGGAAGTGGAACGAGTATGCAGTGTTAGCGTTCAGCTATTGTGAAGGCTCGCTTTGGCCCAGGGCAAACGAAGCGCCGGGGGAAATCTTAGCAGAGCCCGGCGCCTTTCCACGGTTCAAAGCGTGGAACTGCAGACTCTTTTGCAAAGAAGAGAGCGCCCAGGCAACAGCAGCCCGCACGTTTCTCAGTGAAAGGGAGAACTCCCTGACTTCATCCAGTCCTCTGAGCAAAGCAGGCAGAGGGAGAGAAACTTTCTTTCCTTCCTCTTTCCTGCCACGAATTCCTCATTTGCTCGTGCAAACGCAGGGCTTCTTCGGAAAAACTACGCCGCGGTGCAGGGATCCTTCCAGAGGAGCAACGACATAGTTTGAGCTGGAAGGGCTTGGCAGAGCAGCCGGGGAGAAAAGGCCTCTTGCTATTCTCTTTTCTTTCTGCCTGAATGCGGTCAATTCGCACTTGCCAAAGCAAGGTTTCCCAGCACAAACTACAAAGCAGCAGCTCTCTCCTGGCAGAGGAAATCCCATGCAGTTCTGCCCTTGCGAGATCGTGTTGCTACAGTGAGGCCCAGGGAAAACACACTGCCTAGAGAAATCCTAGCAAAGCCCTGTGTTTCCCCACAGGAATGTATGTCACTTTCAGTTCTTTGCCAGCAACGGAGCTCAGAGGCAACGTCAGATTGTGTGTATCTCAGGGAGAGAAAGAACACTGTGACTTCCCCCGTTCCTCTGACGAAAGCGGTTAGAGGGAGAAAAGCGTCCTTTGCTTTCGCTTTCCCGCAATGAGCTCGGCAGATCTGCCCTTCGCGAAGGGCCGTTTTCCCCCGGAGAACTGCCTCGCCGTAGCCCGGTTCTGGAAGTGGAACGAGTATGCAGTGTTAGCGTTCAGCTATTGTGAAGGCTCGCTTTGGCCCAGGGCAAACGAAGCGCCGGGGGAAATCTTAGCAGAGCCCGGCGCCTTTCCACGGTTCAAAGCGTGGAACTGCAGACTCTTTTGCAAAGAAGAGAGCGCCCAGGCAACAGCAGCCCGCACGTTTCTCAGTGAAAGGGAGAACTCCCTGACTTCATCCAGTCCTCTGAGCAAAGCAGGCAGAGGGAGAGAAACTTTCTTTCCTTCCTCTTTCCTGCCACGAATTCCTCATTTGCTCGTGCAAACGCAGGGCTTCTTCGGAAAAACTACGCCGCGGTGCAGGGATCCTTCCAGAGGAGCAACGACATAGTTTGAGCTGGAAGGGCTTGGCAGAGCCGCCGGGGAGAAAAGGCCTCTTGCTATTCTCTTTTCTTTCTTTCTGAATGCGGTCAATTCGCACTTGCCAAAGCAAGGTTTCCCAGCACAAACTACAAAGCAGCAGCTCTCTCCTGGCAGAGGAAATCCCATGCAGTTCTGCCCTTGCGAGATCGTGTTGCTACAGTGAGGCCCAGGGAAAACACACTGCCTACAGAAATCCTAGCAAAGCCCTGTGTTTCCCCACAGGAATGTATGTCACTTTCAGTTCTTTGCCAGCAACGGAGCTCAGAGGCAACGTCAGATTGTGTGTATCTCAGGGAGAGAAAGAACACTGTGACTTCCCCCGTTCCTCTGACGAAAGCGGTTAGAGGGAGAAAAGCGTCCTCTGCTTTCGCTTTCCCGCAATGAGCTCGGCAGATCTGCCCTTCGCGAAGGGCCGTTTTCCCCCGGAGAACTGCCTCGCCGTAGCCCGGTTCTGGAAGTGGAACGAGTATGCAGTGTTAGCGTTCAGCTATTGTGAAGGCTCGCTTTGGCCCAGGGCAAACGAAGCGCCGGGGGAAATCTTAGCAGAGCCCGGCGCCTTTCCACGGTTCAAAGCGTGGAACTGCAGACTCTTTTGCAAAGAAGAGAGCGCCCAGGCAACAGCAGCCCGCACGTTTCTCAGTGAAAGGGAGAACTCCCTGACTTCATCCAGTCCTCTGAGCAAAGCAGGCAGAGGGAGAGAAACTTTCTTTCCTTCCTCTTTCCTGCCACGAATTCCTCATTTGCTCGTGCAAACGCAGGGCTTCTTCGGAAAAACTACGCCGCGGTGCAGGGATCCTTCCAGAGGAGCAACGACATAGTTTGAGCTGGAAGGGCTTGGCAGAGCAGCCGGGGAGAAAAGGCCTCTTGCTATTCTCTTTTCTTTCTGCCTGAATGCGGTCAATTCGCACTTGCCAAAGCAAGGTTTCCCAGCACAAACTACAAAGCAGCAGCTCTCTCCTGGCAGAGGAAATCCCATGCAGTTCTGCCCTTGCGAGATCGTGTTGCTACAGTGAGGCCCAGGGAAAACACACTGCCTAGAGAAATCCTAGCAAAGCCCTGTGTTTCCCCACAGGAATGTATGTCACTTTCAGTTCTTTGCCAGCAACGGAGCTCAGAGGCAACGTCAGATTGTGTGTATCTCAGGGAGAGAAAGAACACTGTGACTTCCCCCGTTCCTCTGACGAAAGCGGTTAGAGGGAGAAAAGCGTCCTCTGCTTTCGCTTTCCCGCAATGAGCTCGGCAGATCTGCCCTTCGCGAAGGGCCGTTTTCCCCCGGAGAACTGCCTCGCCGTAGCCCGGTTCTGGAAGTGGAACGAGTATGCAGTGTTAGCGTTCAGCTATTGTGAAGGCTCGCTTTGGCCCAGGGCAAACGAAGCGCCGGGGGAAATCTTAGCAGAGCCCGGCGCCTTTCCACGGTTCAAAGCGTGGAACTGCAGACTCTTTTGCAAAGAAGAGAGCGCCCAGGCAACAGCAGCCCGCACGTTTCTCAGTGAAAGGGAGAACTCCCTGACTTCATCCAGTCCTCTGAGCAAAGCAGGCAGAGGGAGAGAAACTTTCTTTCCTTCCTCTTTCCTGCCACGAATTCCTCATTTGCTCGTGCAAACGCAGGGCTTCTTCGGAAAAACTACGCCGCGGTGCAGGGATCCTTCCAGAGGAGCAACGACATAGTTTGAGCTGGAAGGGCTTGGCAGAGCCGCCGGGGAGAAAAGGCCTCTTGCTATTCTCTTTTCTTTCTTTCTGAATGCGGTCAATTCGCACTTGCCAAAGCAAGGTTTCCCAGCACAAACTACAAAGCAGCAGCTCTCTCCTGGCAGAGGAAATCCCATGCAGTTCTGCCCTTGCGAGATCGTGTTGCTACAGTGAGGCCCAGGGAAAACACACTGCCTAGAGAAATCCTAGCAAAGCCCTGTGTTTCCCCACAGGAATGTATGTCACTTTCAGTTCTTTGCCAGCAACGGAGCTCAGAGGCAACGTCAGATTGTGTGTATCTCAGGGAGAGAAAGAACACTGTGACTTCCCCCGTTCCTCTGACGAAAGCGGTTAGAGGGAGAAAAGCGTCCTTTGCTTTCGCTTTCCCGCAATGAGCTCGGCAGATCTGCCCTTCGCGAAGGGCCGTTTTCCCCCGGAGAACTGCCTCGCCGTAGCCCGGTTCTGGAAGTGGAACGAGTATGCAGTGTTAGCGTTCAGCTATTGTGAAGGCTCGCTTTGGCCCAGGGCAAACGAAGCGCCGGGGGAAATCTTAGCAGAGCCCGGCGCCTTTCCACGGTTCAAAGCGTGGAACTGCAGACTCTTTTGCAAAGAAGAGAGCGCCCAGGCAACAGCAGCCCGCACGTTTCTCAGTGAAAGGGAGAACTCCCTGACTTCATCCAGTCCTCTGAGCAAAGCAGGCAGAGGGAGAGAAACTTTCTTTCCTTCCTCTTTCCTGCCACGAATTCCTCATTTGCTCGTGCAAACGCAGGGCTTCTTCGGAAAAACTACGCCGCGGTGCAGGGATCCTTCCAGAGGAGCAACGACATAGTTTGAGCTGGAAGGGCTTGGCAGAGCAGCCGGGGAGAAAAGGCCTCTTGCTATTCTCTTTTCTTTCTGCCTGAATGCGGTCAATTCGCACTTGCCAAAGCAAGGTTTCCCAGCACAAACTACAAAGCAGCAGCTCTCTCCTGGCAGAGGAAATCCCATGCAGTTCTGCCCTTGCGAGATCGTGTTGCTACAGTGAGGCCCAGGGAAAACACACTGCCTAGAGAAATCCTAGCAAAGCCCTGTGTTTCCCCACAGGAATGTATGTCACTTTCAGTTCTTTGCCAGCAACGGAGCTCAGAGGCAACGTCAGATTGTGTGTATCTCAGGGAGAGAAAGAACACTGTGACTTCCCCCGTTCCTCTGACGAAAGCGGTTAGAGGGAGAAAAGCGTCCTTTGCTTTCGCTTTCCCGCAATGAGCTCGGCAGATCTGCCCTTCGCGAAGGGCCGTTTTCCCCCGGAGAACTGCCTCGCCGTAGCCCGGTTCTGGAAGTGGAACGAGTATGCAGTGTTAGCGTTCAGCTATTGTGAAGGCTCGCTTTGGCCCAGGGCAAACGAAGCGCCGGGGGAAATCTTAGCAGAGCCCGGCGCCTTTCCACGGTTCAAAGCGTGGAACTGCAGACTCTTTTGCAAAGAAGAGAGCGCCCAGGCAACAGCAGCCCGCACGTTTCTCAGTGAAAGGGAGAACTCCCTGACTTCATCCAGTCCTCTGAGCAAAGCAGGCAGAGGGAGAGAAACTTTCTTTCCTTCCTCTTTCCTGCCACGAATTCCTCATTTGCTCGTGCAAACGCAGGGCTTCTTCGGAAAAACTACGCCGCGGTGCAGGGATCCTTCCAGAGGAGCAACGACATAGTTTGAGCTGGAAGGGCTTGGCAGAGCCGCCGGGGAGAAAAGGCCTCTTGCTATTCTCTTTTCTTTCTTTCTGAATGCGGTCAATTCGCACTTGCCAAAGCAAGGTTTCCCAGCACAAACTACAAAGCAGCAGCTCTCTCCTGGCAGAGGAAATCCCATGCAGTTCTGCCCTTGCGAGATCGTGTTGCTACAGTGAGGCCCAGGGAAAACACACTGCCTACAGAAATCCTAGCAAAGCCCTGTGTTTCCCCACAGGAATGTATGTCACTTTCAGTTCTTTGCCAGCAACGGAGCTCAGAGGCAACGTCAGATTGTGTGTATCTCAGGGAGAGAAAGAACACTGTGACTTCCCCCGTTCCTCTGACGAAAGCGGTTAGAGGGAGAAAAGCGTCCTCTGCTTTCGCTTTCCCGCAATGAGCTCGGCAGATCTGCCCTTCGCGAAGGGCCGTTTTCCCCCGGAGAACTGCCTCGCCGTAGCCCGGTTCTGGAAGTGGAACGAGTATGCAGTGTTAGCGTTCAGCTATTGTGAAGGCTCGCTTTGGCCCAGGGCAAACGAAGCGCCGGGGGAAATCTTAGCAGAGCCCGGCGCCTTTCCACGGTTCAAAGCGTGGAACTGCAGACTCTTTTGCAAAGAAGAGAGCGCCCAGGCAACAGCAGCCCGCACGTTTCTCAGTGAAAGGGAGAACTCCCTGACTTCATCCAGTCCTCTGAGCAAAGCAGGCAGAGGGAGAGAAACTTTCTTTCCTTCCTCTTTCCTGCCACGAATTCCTCATTTGCTCGTGCAAACGCAGGGCTTCTTCGGAAAAACTACGCCGCGGTGCAGGGATCCTTCCAGAGGAGCAACGACATAGTTTGAGCTGGAAGGGCTTGGCAGAGCAGCCGGGGAGAAAAGGCCTCTTGCTATTCTCTTTTCTTTCTGCCTGAATGCGGTCAATTCGCACTTGCCAAAGCAAGGTTTCCCAGCACAAACTACAAAGCAGCAGCTCTCTCCTGGCAGAGGAAATCCCATGCAGTTCTGCCCTTGCGAGATCGTGTTGCTACAGTGAGGCCCAGGGAAAACACACTGCCTAGAGAAATCCTAGCAAAGCCCTGTGTTTCCCCACAGGAATGTATGTCACTTTCAGTTCTTTGCCAGCAACGGAGCTCAGAGGCAACGTCAGATTGTGTGTATCTCAGGGAGAGAAAGAACACTGTGACTTCCCCCGTTCCTCTGACGAAAGCGGTTAGAGGGAGAAAAGCGTCCTCTGCTTTCGCTTTCCCGCAATGAGCTCGGCAGATCTGCCCTTCGCGAAGGGCCGTTTTCCCCCGGAGAACTGCCTCGCCGTAGCCCGGTTCTGGAAGTGGAACGAGTATGCAGTGTTAGCGTTCAGCTATTGTGAAGGCTCGCTTTGGCCCAGGGCAAACGAAGCGCCGGGGGAAATCTTAGCAGAGCCCGGCGCCTTTCCACGGTTCAAAGCGTGGAACTGCAGACTCTTTTGCAAAGAAGAGAGCGCCCAGGCAACAGCAGCCCGCACGTTTCTCAGTGAAAGGGAGAACTCCCTGACTTCATCCAGTCCTCTGAGCAAAGCAGGCAGAGGGAGAGAAACTTTCTTTCCTTCCTCTTTCCTGCCACGAATTCCTCATTTGCTCGTGCAAACGCAGGGCTTCTTCGGAAAAACTACGCCGCGGTGCAGGGATCCTTCCAGAGGAGCAACGACATAGTTTGAGCTGGAAGGGCTTGGCAGAGCCGCCGGGGAGAAAAGGCCTCTTGCTATTCTCTTTTCTTTCTTTCTGAATGCGGTCAATTCGCACTTGCCAAAGCAAGGTTTCCCAGCACAAACTACAAAGCAGCAGCTCTCTCCTGGCAGAGGAAATCCCATGCAGTTCTGCCCTTGCGAGATCGTGTTGCTACAGTGAGGCCCAGGGAAAACACACTGCCTACAGAAATCCTAGCAAAGCCCTGTGTTTCCCCACAGGAATGTATGTCACTTTCAGTTCTTTGCCAGCAACGGAGCTCAGAGGCAACGTCAGATTGTGTGTATCTCAGGGAGAGAAAGAACACTGTGACTTCCCCCGTTCCTCTGACGAAAGCGGTTAGAGGGAGAAAAGCGTCCTTTGCTTTCGCTTTCCCGCAATGAGCTCGGCAGATCTGCCCTTCGCGAAGGGCCGTTTTCCCCCGGAGAACTGCCTCGCCGTAGCCCGGTTCTGGAAGTGGAACGAGTATGCAGTGTTAGCGTTCAGCTATTGTGAAGGCTCGCTTTGGCCCAGGGCAAACGAAGCGCCGGGGGAAATCTTAGCAGAGCCCGGCGCCTTTCCACGGTTCAAAGCGTGGAACTGCAGACTCTTTTGCAAAGAAGAGAGCGCCCAGGCAACAGCAGCCCGCACGTTTCTCAGTGAAAGGGAGAACTCCCTGACTTCATCCAGTCCTCTGAGCAAAGCAGGCAGAGGGAGAGAAACTTTCTTTCCTTCCTCTTTCCTGCCACGAATTCCTCATTTGCTCGTGCAAACGCAGGGCTTCTTCGGAAAAACTACGCCGCGGTGCAGGGATCCTTCCAGAGGAGCAACGACATAGTTTGAGCTGGAAGGGCTTGGCAGAGCAGCCGGGGAGAAAAGGCCTCTTGCTATTCTCTTTTCTTTCTGCCTGAATGCGGTCAATTCGCACTTGCCAAAGCAAGGTTTCCCAGCACAAACTACAAAGCAGCAGCTCTCTCCTGGCAGAGGAAATCCCATGCAGTTCTGCCCTTGCGAGATCGTGTTGCTACAGTGAGGCCCAGGGAAAACACACTGCCTAGAGAAATCCTAGCAAAGCCCTGTGTTTCCCCACAGGAATGTATGTCACTTTCAGTTCTTTGCCAGCAACGGAGCTCAGAGGCAACGTCAGATTGTGTGTATCTCAGGGAGAGAAAGAACACTGTGACTTCCCCCGTTCCTCTGACGAAAGCGGTTAGAGGGAGAAAAGCGTCCTTTGCTTTCGCTTTCCCGCAATGAGCTCGGCAGATCTGCCCTTCGCGAAGGGCCGTTTTCCCCCGGAGAACTGCCTCGCCGTAGCCCGGTTCTGGAAGTGGAACGAGTATGCAGTGTTAGCGTTCAGCTATTGTGAAGGCTCGCTTTGGCCCAGGGCAAACGAAGCGCCGGGGGAAATCTTAGCAGAGCCCGGCGCCTTTCCACGGTTCAAAGCGTGGAACTGCAGACTCTTTTGCAAAGAAGAGAGCGCCCAGGCAACAGCAGCCCGCACGTTTCTCAGTGAAAGGGAGAACTCCCTGACTTCATCCAGTCCTCTGAGCAAAGCAGGCAGAGGGAGAGAAACTTTCTTTCCTTCCTCTTTCCTGCCACGAATTCCTCATTTGCTCGTGCAAACGCAGGGCTTCTTCGGAAAAACTACGCCGCGGTGCAGGGATCCTTCCAGAGGAGCAACGACATAGTTTGAGCTGGAAGGGCTTGGCAGAGCCGCCGGGGAGAAAAGGCCTCTTGCTATTCTCTTTTCTTTCTTTCTGAATGCGGTCAATTCGCACTTGCCAAAGCAAGGTTTCCCAGCACAAACTACAAAGCAGCAGCTCTCTCCTGGCAGAGGAAATCCCATGCAGTTCTGCCCTTGCGAGATCGTGTTGCTACAGTGAGGCCCAGGGAAAACACACTGCCTACAGAAATCCTAGCAAAGCCCTGTGTTTCCCCACAGGAATGTATGTCACTTTCAGTTCTTTGCCAGCAACGGAGCTCAGAGGCAACGTCAGATTGTGTGTATCTCAGGGAGAGAAAGAACACTGTGACTTCCCCCGTTCCTCTGACGAAAGCGGTTAGAGGGAGAAAAGCGTCCTCTGCTTTCGCTTTCCCGCAATGAGCTCGGCAGATCTGCCCTTCGCGAAGGGCCGTTTTCCCCCGGAGAACTGCCTCGCCGTAGCCCGGTTCTGGAAGTGGAACGAGTATGCAGTGTTAGCGTTCAGCTATTGTGAAGGCTCGCTTTGGCCCAGGGCAAACGAAGCGCCGGGGGAAATCTTAGCAGAGCCCGGCGCCTTTCCACGGTTCAAAGCGTGGAACTGCAGACTCTTTTGCAAAGAAGAGAGCGCCCAGGCAACAGCAGCCCGCACGTTTCTCAGTGAAAGGGAGAACTCCCTGACTTCATCCAGTCCTCTGAGCAAAGCAGGCAGAGGGAGAGAAACTTTCTTTCCTTCCTCTTTCCTGCCACGAATTCCTCATTTGCTCGTGCAAACGCAGGGCTTCTTCGGAAAAACTACGCCGCGGTGCAGGGATCCTTCCAGAGGAGCAACGACATAGTTTGAGCTGGAAGGGCTTGGCAGAGCAGCCGGGGAGAAAAGGCCTCTTGCTATTCTCTTTTCTTTCTGCCTGAATGCGGTCAATTCGCACTTGCCAAAGCAAGGTTTCCCAGCACAAACTACAAAGCAGCAGCTCTCTCCTGGCAGAGGAAATCCCATGCAGTTCTGCCCTTGCGAGATCGTCTTGCTACAGTGAGGCCCAGGGAAAACACACTGCCTAGAGAAATCCTAGCAAAGCCCTGTGTTTCCCCACAGGAATGTATGTCACTTTCAGTTCTTTGCCAGCAACGGAGCTCAGAGGCAACGTCAGATTGTGTGTATCTCAGGGAGAGAAAGAACACTGTGACTTCCCCCGTTCCTCTGACGAAAGCGGTTAGAGGGAGAAAAGCGTCCTTTGCTTTCGCTTTCCCGCAATGAGCTCGGCAGATCTGCCCTTCGCGAAGGGCCGTTTTCCCCCGGAGAACTGCCTCGCCGTAGCCCGGTTCTGGAAGTGGAACGAGTATGCAGTGTTAGCGTTCAGCTATTGTGAAGGCTCGCTTTGGCCCAGGGCAAACGAAGCGCCGGGGGAAATCTTAGCAGAGCCCGGCGCCTTTCCACGGTTCAAAGCGTGGAACTGCAGACTCTTTTGCAAAGAAGAGAGCGCCCAGGCAACAGCAGCCCGCACGTTTCTCAGTGAAAGGGAGAACTCCCTGACTTCATCCAGTCCTCTGAGCAAAGCAGGCAGAGGGAGAGAAACTTTCTTTCCTTCCTCTTTCCTGCCACGAATTCCTCATTTGCTCGTGCAAACGCAGGGCTTCTTCGGAAAAACTACGCCGCGGTGCAGGGATCCTTCCAGAGGAGCAACGACATAGTTTGAGCTGGAAGGGCTTGGCAGAGCCGCCGGGGAGAAAAGGCCTCTTGCTATTCTCTTTTCTTTCTGCCTGAATGCGGTCAATTCGCACTTGCCAAAGCAAGGTTTCCCAGCACAAACTACAAAGCAGCAGCTCTCTCCTGGCAGAGGAAATCCCATGCAGTTCTGCCCTTGCGAGATCGTGTTGCTACAGTGAGGCCCAGGGAAAACACACTGCCTACAGTAATCCTAGCAAAGCCCTGTGTTTCCCCACAGGAATGTATGTCACTTTCAGTTCTTTGCCAGCAACGGAGCTCAGAGGCAACGTCAGATTGTGTGTATCTCAGGGAGAGAAAGAACACTGTGACTTCCCCCGTTCCTCTGACGAAAGCGGTTAGAGGGAGAAAAGCGTCCTTTGCTTTCGCTTTCCCGCAATGAGCTCGGCAGATCTGCCCTTCGCGAAGGGCCGTTTTCCCCCGGAGAACTGCCTCGCCGTAGCCCGGTTCTGGAAGTGGAACGAGTATGCAGTGTTAGCGTTCAGCTATTGTGAAGGCTCGCTTTGGCCCAGGGCAAACGAAGCGCCGGGGGAAATCTTAGCAGAGCCCGGCGCCTTTCCACGGTTCAAAGCGTGGAACTGCAGACTCTTTTGCAAAGAAGAGAGCGCCCAGGCAACAGCAGCCCGCACGTTTCTCAGTGAAAGGGAGAACTCCCTGACTTCATCCAGTCCTCTGAGCAAAGCAGGCAGAGGGAGAGAAACTTTCTTTCCTTCCTCTTTCCTGCCACGAATTCCTCGTTTGCTCGTGCAAACGCAGGGCTTCTTCGGAAAAACTACGCCGCGGTGCAGGGATCCTTCCAGAGGAGCAACGACATAGTTTGAGCTGGAAGGGCTTGGCAGAGCCGCCGGGGAGAAAAGGCCTCTTGCTATTCTCTTTTCTTTCTGCCTGAATGCGGTCAATTCGCACTTGCCAAAGCAAGGTTTCCCAGCACAAACTACAAAGCAGCAGCTCTCTCCTGGCAGAGGAAATCCCATGCAGTTCTGCCCTTGCGAGATCGGGTTGCTACAGTGAGGCCCAGGGAAAACGCACTGCCTACAGAAATCCTAGCAAAGCCCTGTGTTTCCCCACAGGAATGTATGTCACTTTCAGTTCTTTGCCAGCAACGGAGCTCAGAGGCAACGTCAGATTGTGTGTATCTCAGGGAGAGAAAGAACACTGTGACTTCCCCCGTTCCTCTGACGAAAGCGGTTAGAGGGAGAAAAGCGTCCTTTGCTTTCGCTTTCCCGCAATGAGCTCGGCAGATCTGCCCTTCGCGAAGGGCCGTTTTCCCCCGGAGAACTGCCTCGCCGTAGCCCGGTTCTGGAAGTGGAACGAGTATGCAGTGTTAGCGTTCAGCTATTGTGAAGGCTCGCTTTGGCCCAGGGCAAACGAAGCGCCGGGGGAAATCTTAGCAGAGCCCGGCGCCTTTCCACGGTTCAAAGCGTGGAACTGCAGACTCTTTTGCAAAGAAGAGAGCGCCCAGGCAACAGCAGCCCGCACGTTTCTCAGTGAAAGGGAGAACTCCCTGACTTCATCCAGTCCTCTGAGCAAAGCAGGCAGAGGGAGAGAAACTTTCTTTCCTTCCTCTTTCCTGCCACGAATTCCTCATTTGCTCGTGCAAACGCAGGGCTTCTTCGGAAAAACTACGCCGCGGTGCAGGGATCCTTCCAGAGGAGCAACGACATAGTTTGAGCTGGAAGGGCTTGGCAGAGCAGCCGGGGAGAAAAGGCCTCTTGCTATTCTCTTTTCTTTCTGCCTGAATGCGGTCAATTCGCACTTGCCAAAGCAAGGTTTCCCAGCACAAACTACAAAGCAGCAGCTCTCTCCTGGCAGAGGAAATCCCATGCAGTTCTGCCCTTGCGAGATCGTGTTGCTACAGTGAGGCCCAGGGAAAACACACTGCCTACAGAAATCCTAGCAAAGCCCTGTGTTTCCCCACAGGAATGTATGTCACTTTCAGTTCTTTGCCAGCAACGGAGCTCAGAGGCAACGTCAGATTGTGTGTATCTCAGGGAGAGAAAGAACACTGTGACTTCCCCCGTTCCTCTGACGAAAGCGGTTAGAGGGAGAAAAGCGTCCTTTGCTTTCGCTTTCCCGCAATGAGCTCGGCAGATCTGCCCTTCGCGAAGGGCCGTTTTCCCCCGGAGAACTGCCTCGCCGTAGCCCGGTTCTGGAAGTGGAATGAGTATGCAGTGTTAGCGTTCAGCTATTGTGAAGGCTCGCTTTGGCCCAGGGCAAACGAAGCGCCGGGGGAAATCTTAGCAGAGCCCGGCGCCTTTCCACGGTTCAAAGCGTGGAACTGCAGACTCTTTTGCAAAGAAGAGAGCGCCCAGGCAACAGCAGCCCGCACGTTTCTCAGTGAAAGGGAGAACTCCCTGACTTCATCCAGTCCTCTGAGCAAAGCAGGCAGAGGGAGAGAAACTTTCTTTCCTTCCTCTTTCCTGCCACGAATTCCTCATTTGCTCGTGCAAACGCAGGGCTTCTTCGGAAAAACTACGCCGCGGTGCAGGGATCCTTCCAGAGGAGCAACGACATAGTTTGAGCTGGAAGGGCTTGGCAGAGCCGCCGGGGAGAAAAGGCCTCTTGCTATTCTCTTTTCTTTCTGCCTGAATGCGGTCAATTCGCACTTGCCAAAGCAAGGTTTCCCAGCACAAACTACAAAGCAGCAGCTCTCTCCTGGCAGAGGAAATCCCATGCAGTTCTGCCCTTGCGAGATCGTGTTGCTACAGTGAGGCCCAGGGAAAACACACTGCCTACAGTAATCCTAGCAAAGCCCTGTGTTTCCCCACAGGAATGTATGTCACTTTCAGTTCTTTGCCAGCAACGGAGCTCAGAGGCAACGTCAGATTGTGTGTATCTCAGGGAGAGAAAGAACACTGTGACTTCCCCCGTTCCTCTGACGAAAGCGGTTAGAGGGAGAAAAGCGTCCTTTGCTTTCGCTTTCCCGCAATGAGCTCGGCAGATCTGCCCTTCGCGAAGGGCCGTTTTCCCCCGGAGAACTGCCTCGCCGTAGCCCGGTTCTGGAAGTGGAACGAGTATGCAGTGTTAGCGTTCAGCTATTGTGAAGGCTCGCTTTGGCCCAGGGCAAACGAAGCGCCGGGGGAAATCTTAGCAGAGCCCGGCGCCTTTCCACGGTTCAAAGCGTGGAACTGCAGACTCTTTTGCAAAGAAGAGAGCGCCCAGGCAACAGCAGCCCGCACGTTTCTCAGTGAAAGGGAGAACTCCCTGACTTCATCCAGTCCTCTGAGCAAAGCAGGCAGAGGGAGAGAAACTTTCTTTCCTTCCTCTTTCCTGCCACGAATTCCTCATTTGCTCGTGCAAACGCAGGGCTTCTTCGGAAAAACTACGCCGCGGTGCAGGGATCCTTCCAGAGGAGCAACGACATAGTTTGAGCTGGAAGGGCTTGGCAGAGCCGCCGGGGAGAAAAGGCCTCTTGCTATTCTCTTTTCTTTCTTTCTGAATGCGGTCAATTCGCACTTGCCAAAGCAAGGTTTCCCAGCACAAACTACAAAGCAGCAGCTCTCTCCTGGCAGAGGAAATCCCATGCAGTTCTGCCCTTGCGAGATCGTGTTGCTACAGTGAGGCCCAGGGAAAACACACTGCCTAGAGAAATCCTAGCAAAGCCCTGTGTTTCCCCACAGGAATGTATGTCACTTTCAGTTCTTTGCCAGCAACGGAGCTCAGAGGCAACGTCAGATTGTGTGTATCTCAGGGAGAGAAAGAACACTGTGACTTCCCCCGTTCCTCTGACGAAAGCGGTTAGAGGGAGAAAAGCGTCCTCTGCTTTCGCTTTCCCGCAATGAGCTCGGCAGATCTGCCCTTCGCGAAGGGCCGTTTTCCCCCGGAGAACTGCCTCGCCGTAGCCCGGTTCTGGAAGTGGAACGAGTATGCAGTGTTAGCGTTCAGCTATTGTGAAGGCTCGCTTTGGCCCAGGGCAAACGAAGCGCCGGGGGAAATCTTAGCAGAGCCCGGCGCCTTTCCACGGTTCAAAGCGTGGAACTGCAGACTCTTTTGCAAAGAAGAGAGCGCCCAGGCAACAGCAGCCCGCACGTTTCTCAGTGAAAGGGAGAACTCCCTGACTTCATCCAGTCCTCTGAGCAAAGCAGGCAGAGGGAGAGAAACTTTCTTTCCTTCCTCTTTCCTGCCACGAATTCCTCATTTGCTCGTGCAAACGCAGGGCTTCTTCGGAAAAACTACGCCGCGGTGCAGGGATCCTTCCAGAGGAGCAACGACATAGTTTGAGCTGGAAGGGCTTGGCAGAGCAGCCGGGGAGAAAAGGCCTCTTGCTATTCTCTTTTCTTTCTGCCTGAATGCGGTCAATTCGCACTTGCCAAAGCAAGGTTTCCCAGCACAAACTACAAAGCAGCAGCTCTCTCCTGGCAGAGGAAATCCCATGCAGTTCTGCCCTTGCGAGATCGTGTTGCTACAGTGAGGCCCAGGGAAAACACACTGCCTAGAGAAATCCTAGCAAAGCCCTGTGTTTCCCCACAGGAATGTATGTCACTTTCAGTTCTTTGCCAGCAACGGAGCTCAGAGGCAACGTCAGATTGTGTGTATCTCAGGGAGAGAAAGAACACTGTGACTTCCCCCGTTCCTCTGACGAAAGCGGTTAGAGGGAGAAAAGCGTCCTCTGCTTTCGCTTTCCCGCAATGAGCTCGGCAGATCTGCCCTTCGCGAAGGGCCGTTTTCCCCCGGAGAACTGCCTCGCCGTAGCCCGGTTCTGGAAGTGGAACGAGTATGCAGTGTTAGCGTTCAGCTATTGTGAAGGCTCGCTTTGGCCCAGGGCAAACGAAGCGCCGGGGGAAATCTTAGCAGAGCCCGGCGCCTTTCCACGGTTCAAAGCGTGGAACTGCAGACTCTTTTGCAAAGAAGAGAGCGCCCAGGCAACAGCAGCCCGCACGTTTCTCAGTGAAAGGGAGAACTCCCTGACTTCATCCAGTCCTCTGAGCAAAGCAGGCAGAGGGAGAGAAACTTTCTTTCCTTCCTCTTTCCTGCCACGAATTCCTCATTTGCTCGTGCAAACGCAGGGCTTCTTCGGAAAAACTACGCCGCGGTGCAGGGATCCTTCCAGAGGAGCAACGACATAGTTTGAGCTGGAAGGGCTTGGCAGAGCAGCCGGGGAGAAAAGGCCTCTTGCTATTCTCTTTTCTTTCTTTCTGAATGCGGTCAATTCGCACTTGCCAAAGCAAGGTTTCCCAGCACAAACTACAAAGCAGCAGCTCTCTCCTGGCAGAGGAAATCCCATGCAGTTCTGCCCTTGCGAGATCGTGTTGCTACAGTGAGGCCCAGGGAAAACACACTGCCTACAGAAATCCTAGCAAAGCCCTGTGTTTCCCCACAGGAATGTATGTCACTTTCAGTTCTTTGCCAGCAACGGAGCTCAGAGGCAACGTCAGATTGTGTGTATCTCAGGGAGAGAAAGAACACTGTGACTTCCCCCGTTCCTCTGACGAAAGCGGTTAGAGGGAGAAAAGCGTCCTTTGCTTTCGCTTTCCCGCAATGAGCTCGGCAGATCTGCCCTTCGCGAAGGGCCGTTTTCCCCCGGAGAACTGCCTCGCCGTAGCCCGGTTCTGGAAGTGGAACGAGTATGCAGTGTTAGCGTTCAGCTATTGTGAAGGCTCGCTTTGGCCCAGGGCAAACGAAGCGCCGGGGGAAATCTTAGCAGAGCCCGGCGCCTTTCCACGGTTCAAAGCGTGGAACTGCAGACTCTTTTGCAAAGAAGAGAGCGCCCAGGCAACAGCAGCCCGCACGTTTCTCAGTGAAAGGGAGAACTCCCTGACTTCATCCAGTCCTCTGAGCAAAGCAGGCAGAGGGAGAGAAACTTTCTTTCCTTCCTCTTTCCTGCCACGAATTCCTCATTTGCTCGTGCAAACGCAGGGCTTCTTCGGAAAAACTACGCCGCGGTGCAGGGATCCTTCCAGAGGAGCAACGACATAGTTTGAGCTGGAAGGGCTTGGCAGAGCAGCCGGGGAGAAAAGGCCTCTTGCTATTCTCTTTTCTTTCTGCCTGAATGCGGTCAATTCGCACTTGCCAAAGCAAGGTTTCCCAGCACAAACTACAAAGCAGCAGCTCTCTCCTGGCAGAGGAAATCCCATGCAGTTCTGCCCTTGCGAGATCGTGTTGCTACAGTGAGGCCCAGGGAAAACACACTGCCTAGAGAAATCCTAGCAAAGCCCTGTGTTTCCCCACAGGAATGTATGTCACTTTCAGTTCTTTGCCAGCAACGGAGCTCAGAGGCAACGTCAGATTGTGTGTATCTCAGGGAGAGAAAGAACACTGTGACTTCCCCCGTTCCTCTGACGAAAGCGGTTAGAGGGAGAAAAGCGTCCTTTGCTTTCGCTTTCCCGCAATGAGCTCGGCAGATCTGCCCTTCGCGAAGGGCCGTTTTCCCCCGGAGAACTGCCTCGCCGTAGCCCGGTTCTGGAAGTGGAACGAGTATGCAGTGTTAGCGTTCAGCTATTGTGAAGGCTCGCTTTGGCCCAGGGCAAACGAAGCGCCGGGGGAAATCTTAGCAGAGCCCGGCGCCTTTCCACGGTTCAAAGCGTGGAACTGCAGACTCTTTTGCAAAGAAGAGAGCGCCCAGGCAACAGCAGCCCGCACGTTTCTCAGTGAAAGGGAGAACTCCCTGACTTCATCCAGTCCTCTGAGCAAAGCAGGCAGAGGGAGAGAAACTTTCTTTCCTTCCTCTTTCCTGCCACGAATTCCTCATTTGCTCGTGCAAACGCAGGGCTTCTTCGGAAAAACTACGCCGCGGTGCAGGGATCCTTCCAGAGGAGCAACGACATAGTTTGAGCTGGAAGGGCTTGGCAGAGCCGCCGGGGAGAAAAGGCCTCTTGCTATTCTCTTTTCTTTCTTTCTGAATGCGGTCAATTCGCACTTGCCAAAGCAAGGTTTCCCAGCACAAACTACAAAGCAGCAGCTCTCTCCTGGCAGAGGAAATCCCATGCAGTTCTGCCCTTGCGAGATCGTGTTGCTACAGTGAGGCCCAGGGAAAACACACTGCCTACAGAAATCCTAGCAAAGCCCTGTGTTTCCCCACAGGAATGTATGTCACTTTCAGTTCTTTGCCAGCAACGGAGCTCAGAGGCAACGTCAGATTGTGTGTATCTCAGGGAGAGAAAGAACACTGTGACTTCCCCCGTTCCTCTGACGAAAGCGGTTAGAGGGAGAAAAGCGTCCTCTGCTTTCGCTTTCCCGCAATGAGCTCGGCAGATCTGCCCTTCGCGAAGGGCCGTTTTCCCCCGGAGAACTGCCTCGCCGTAGCCCGGTTCTGGAAGTGGAACGAGTATGCAGTGTTAGCGTTCAGCTATTGTGAAGGCTCGCTTTGGCCCAGGGCAAACGAAGCGCCGGGGGAAATCTTAGCAGAGCCCGGCGCCTTTCCACGGTTCAAAGCGTGGAACTGCAGACTCTTTTGCAAAGAAGAGAGCGCCCAGGCAACAGCAGCCCGCACGTTTCTCAGTGAAAGGGAGAACTCCCTGACTTCATCCAGTCCTCTGAGCAAAGCAGGCAGAGGGAGAGAAACTTTCTTTCCTTCCTCTTTCCTGCCACGAATTCCTCATTTGCTCGTGCAAACGCAGGGCTTCTTCGGAAAAACTACGCCGCGGTGCAGGGATCCTTCCAGAGGAGCAACGACATAGTTTGAGCTGGAAGGGCTTGGCAGAGCAGCCGGGGAGAAAAGGCCTCTTGCTATTCTCTTTTCTTTCTGCCTGAATGCGGTCAATTCGCACTTGCCAAAGCAAGGTTTCCCAGCACAAACTACAAAGCAGCAGCTCTCTCCTGGCAGAGGAAATCCCATGCAGTTCTGCCCTTGCGAGATCGTCTTGCTACAGTGAGGCCCAGGGAAAACACACTGCCTAGAGAAATCCTAGCAAAGCCCTGTGTTTCCCCACAGGAATGTATGTCACTTTCAGTTCTTTGCCAGCAACGGAGCTCAGAGGCAACGTCAGATTGTGTGTACATCAGGGAGAGAAAGAACACTGTGACTTCCCCCGTTCCTCTGACGAAAGCGGTTAGAGGGAGAAAAGCGTCCTTTGCTTTCGCTTTCCCGCAATGAGCTCGGCAGATCTGCCCTTCGCGAAGGGCCGTTTTCCCCCGGAGAACTGCCTCGCCGTAGCCCGGTTCTGGAAGTGGAACGAGTATGCAGTGTTAGCGTTCAGCTATTGTGAAGGCTCGCTTTGGCCCAGGGCAAACGAAGCGCCGGGGGAAATCTTAGCAGAGCCCGGCGCCTTTCCACGGTTCAAAGCGTGGAACTGCAGACTCTTTTGCAAAGAAGAGAGCGCCCAGGCAACAGCAGCCCGCACGTTTCTCAGTGAAAGGGAGAACTCCCTGACTTCATCCAGTCCTCTGAGCAAAGCAGGCAGAGGGAGAGAAACTTTCTTTCCTTCCTCTTTCCTGCCACGAATTCCTCATTTGCTCGTGCAAACGCAGGGCTTCTTCGGAAAAACTACGCCGCGGTGCAGGGATCCTTCCAGAGGAGCAACGACATAGTTTGAGCTGGAAGGGCTTGGCAGAGCAGCCGGGGAGAAAAGGCCTCTTGCTATTCTCTTTTCTTTCTGCCTGAATGCGGTCAATTCGCACTTGCCAAAGCAAGGTTTCCCAGCACAAACTACAAAGCAGCAGCTCTCTCCTGGCAGAGGAAATCCCATGCAGTTCTGCCCTTGCGAGATCGTGTTGCTACAGTGAGGCCCAGGGAAAACACACTGCCTAGAGAAATCCTAGCAAAGCCCTGTGTTTCCCCACAGGAATGTATGTCACTTTCAGTTCTTTGCCAGCAACGGAGCTCAGAGGCAACGTCAGATTGTGTGTATCTCAGGGAGAGAAAGAACACTGTGACTTCCCCCGTTCCTCTGACGAAAGCGGTTAGAGGGAGAAAAGCGTCCTTTGCTTTCGCTTTCCCGCAATGAGCTCGGCAGATCTGCCCTTCGCGAAGGGCCGTTTTCCCCCGGAGAACTGCCTCGCCGTAGCCCGGTTCTGGAAGTGGAACGAGTATGCAGTGTTAGCGTTCAGCTATTGTGAAGGCTCGCTTTGGCCCAGGGCAAACGAAGCGCCGGGGGAAATCTTAGCAGAGCCCGGCGCCTTTCCACGGTTCAAAGCGTGGAACTGCAGACTCTTTTGCAAAGAAGAGAGCGCCCAGGCAACAGCAGCCCGCACGTTTCTCAGTGAAAGGGAGAACTCCCTGACTTCATCCAGTCCTCTGAGCAAAGCAGGCAGAGGGAGAGAAACTTTCTTTCCTTCCTCTTTCCTGCCACGAATTCCTCATTTGCTCGTGCAAACGCAGGGCTTCTTCGGAAAAACTACGCCGCGGTGCAGGGATCCTTCCAGAGGAGCAACGACATAGTTTGAGCTGGAAGGGCTTGGCAGAGCCGCCGGGGAGAAAAGGCCTCTTGCTATTCTCTTTTCTTTCTTTCTGAATGCGGTCAATTCGCACTTGCCAAAGCAAGGTTTCCCAGCACAAACTACAAAGCAGCAGCTCTCTCCTGGCAGAGGAAATCCCATGCAGTTCTGCCCTTGCGAGATCGTGTTGCTACAGTGAGGCCCAGGGAAAACACACTGCCTACAGAAATCCTAGCAAAGCCCTGTGTTTCCCCACAGGAATGTATGTCACTTTCAGTTCTTTGCCAGCAACGGAGCTCAGAGGCAACGTCAGATTGTGTGTATCTCAGGGAGAGAAAGAACACTGTGACTTCCCCCGTTCCTCTGACGAAAGCGGTTAGAGGGAGAAAAGCGTCCTCTGCTTTCGCTTTCCCGCAATGAGCTCGGCAGATCTGCCCTTCGCGAAGGGCCGTTTTCCCCCGGAGAACTGCCTCGCCGTAGCCCGGTTCTGGAAGTGGAACGAGTATGCAGTGTTAGCGTTCAGCTATTGTGAAGGCTCGCTTTGGCCCAGGGCAAACGAAGCGCCGGGGGAAATCTTAGCAGAGCCCGGCGCCTTTCCACGGTTCAAAGCGTGGAACTGCAGACTCTTTTGCAAAGAAGAGAGCGCCCAGGCAACAGCAGCCCGCACGTTTCTCAGTGAAAGGGAGAACTCCCTGACTTCATCCAGTCCTCTGAGCAAAGCAGGCAGAGGGAGAGAAACTTTCTTTCCTTCCTCTTTCCTGCCACGAATTCCTCATTTGCTCGTGCAAACGCAGGGCTTCTTCGGAAAAACTACGCCGCGGTGCAGGGATCCTTCCAGAGGAGCAACGACATAGTTTGAGCTGGAAGGGCTTGGCAGAGCAGCCGGGGAGAAAAGGCCTCTTGCTATTCTCTTTTCTTTCTGCCTGAATGCGGTCAATTCGCACTTGCCAAAGCAAGGTATCCCAGCACAAACTACAAAGCAGCAGCTCTCTCCTGGCAGAGGAAATCCCATGCAGTTCTGCCCTTGCGAGATCGTCTTGCTACAGTGAGGCCCAGGGAAAACACACTGCCTAGAGAAATCCTAGCAAAGCCCTGTGTTTCCCCACAGGAATGTATGTCAGTTTCAGTTCTTTGCCAGCAACGGAGCTCAGAGGCAACGTCAGATTGTGTGTATCTCAGGGAGAGAAAGAACACTGTGACTTCCCCCGTTCCTCTGACGAAAGCGGTTAGAGGGAGAAAAGCGTCCTTTGCTTTCGCTTTCCCGCAATGAGCTCGGCAGATCTGCCCTTCGCGAAGGGCCGTTTTCCCCCGGAGAACTGCCTCGCCGTAGCCCGGTTCTGGAAGTGGAACGAGTATGCAGTGTTAGCGTTCAGCTATTGTGAAGGCTCGCTTTGGCCCAGGGCAAACGAAGCGCCGGGGGAAATCTTAGCAGAGCCCGGCGCCTTTCCACGGTTCAAAGCGTGGAACTGCAGACTCTTTTGCAAAGAAGAGAGCGCCCAGGCAACAGCAGCCCGCACGTTTCTCAGTGAAAGGGAGAACTCCCTGACTTCATCCAGTCCTCTGAGCAAAGCAGGCAGAGGGAGAGAAACTTTCTTTCCTTCCTCTTTCCTGCCACGAATTCCTCGTTTGCTCGTGCAAACGCAGGGCTTCTTCGGAAAAACTACGCCGCGGTGCAGGGATCCTTCCAGAGGAGCAACGACATAGTTTGAGCTGGAAGGGCTTGGCAGAGCCGCCGGGGAGAAAAGGCCTCTTGCTATTCTCTTTTCTTTCTGCCTGAATGCGGTCAATTCGCACTTGCCAAAGCAAGGTTTCCCAGCACAAACTACAAAGCAGCAGCTCTCTCCTGGCAGAGGAAATCCCATGCAGTTCTGCCCTTGCGAGATCGGGTTGCTACAGTGAGGCCCAGGGAAAACGCACTGCCTACAGAAATCCTAGCAAAGCCCTGTGTTTCCCCACAGGAATGTATGTCACTTTCAGTTCTTTGCCAGCAACGGAGCTCAGAGGCAACGTCAGATTGTGTGTACATCAGGGAGAGAAAGAACACTGTGACTTCCCCCGTTCCTCTGACGAAAGCGGTTAGAGGGAGAAAAGCGTCCTTTGCTTTCGCTTTCCCGCAATGAGCTCGGCAGATCTGCCCTTCGCGAAGGGCCGTTTTCCCCCGGAGAACTGCCTCGCCGTAGCCCGGTTCTGGAAGTGGAACGAGTATGCAGTGTTAGCGTTCAGCTATTGTGAAGGCTCGCTTTGGCCCAGGGCAAACGAAGCGCCGGGGGAAATCTTAGCAGAGCCCGGCGCCTTTCCACGGTTCAAAGCGTGGAACTGCAGACTCTTTTGCAAAGAAGAGAGCGCCCAGGCAACAGCAGCCCGCACGTTTCTCAGTGAAAGGGAGAACTCCCTGACTTCATCCAGTCCTCTGAGCAAAGCAGGCAGAGGGAGAGAAACTTTCTTTCCTTCCTCTTTCCTGCCACGAATTCCTCATTTGCTCGTGCAAACGCAGGGCTTCTTCGGAAAAACTACGCCGCGGTGCAGGGATCCTTCCAGAGGAGCAACGACATAGTTTGAGCTGGAAGGGCTTGGCAGAGCAGCCGGGGAGAAAAGGCCTCTTGCTATTCTCTTTTCTTTCTGCCTGAATGCGGTCAATTCGCACTTGCCAAAGCAAGGTTTCCCAGCACAAACTACAAAGCAGCAGCTCTCTCCTGGCAGAGGAAATCCCATGCAGTTCTGCCCTTGCGAGATCGTGTTGCTACAGTGAGGCCCAGGGAAAACACACTGCCTACAGAAATCCTAGCAAAGCCCTGTGTTTCCCCACAGGAATGTATGTCACTTTCAGTTCTTTGCCAGCAACGGAGCTCAGAGGCAACGTCAGATTGTGTGTATCTCAGGGAGAGAAAGAACACTGTGACTTCCCCCGTTCCTCTGACGAAAGCGGTTAGAGGGAGAAAAGCGTCCTCTGCTTTCGCTTTCCCGCAATGAGCTCGGCAGATCTGCCCTTCGCGAAGGGCCGTTTTCCCCCGGAGAACTGCCTCGCCGTAGCCCGGTTCTGGAAGTGGAACGAGTATGCAGTGTTAGCGTTCAGCTATTGTGAAGGCTCGCTTTGGCCCAGGGCAAACGAAGCGCCGGGGGAAATCTTAGCAGAGCCCGGCGCCTTTCCACGGTTCAAAGCGTGGAACTGCAGACTCTTTTGCAAAGAAGAGAGCGCCCAGGCAACAGCAGCCCGCACGTTTCTCAGTGAAAGGGAGAACTCCCTGACTTCATCCAGTCCTCTGAGCAAAGCAGGCAGAGGGAGAGAAACTTTCTTTCCTTCCTCTTTCCTGCCACGAATTCCTCATTTGCTCGTGCAAACGCAGGGCTTCTTCGGAAAAACTACGCCGCGGTGCAGGGATCCTTCCAGAGGAGCAACGACATAGTTTGAGCTGGAAGGGCTTGGCAGAGCAGCCGGGGAGAAAAGGCCTCTTGCTATTCTCTTTTCTTTCTGCCTGAATGCGGTCAATTCGCACTTGCCAAAGCAAGGTTTCCCAGCACAAACTACAAAGCAGCAGCTCTCTCCTGGCAGAGGAAATCCCATGCAGTTCTGCCCTTGCGAGATCGTCTTGCTACAGTGAGGCCCAGGGAAAACACACTGCCTAGAGAAATCCTAGCAAAGCCCTGTGTTTCCCCACAGGAATGTATGTCACTTTCAGTTCTTTGCCAGCAACGGAGCTCAGAGGCAACGTCAGATTGTGTGTATCTCAGGGAGAGAAAGAACACTGTGACTTCCCCCGTTCCTCTGACGAAAGCGGTTAGAGGGAGAAAAGCGTCCTTTGCTTTCGCTTTCCCGCAATGAGCTCGGCAGATCTGCCCTTCGCGAAGGGCCGTTTTCCCCCGGAGAACTGCCTCGCCGTAGCCCGGTTCTGGAAGTGGAACGAGTATGCAGTGTTAGCGTTCAGCTATTGTGAAGGCTCGCTTTGGCCCAGGGCAAACGAAGCGCCGGGGGAAATCTTAGCAGAGCCCGGCGCCTTTCCACGGTTCAAAGCGTGGAACTGCAGACTCTTTTGCAAAGAAGAGAGCGCCCAGGCAACAGCAGCCCGCACGTTTCTCAGTGAAAGGGAGAACTCCCTGACTTCATCCAGTCCTCTGAGCAAAGCAGGCAGAGGGAGAGAAACTTTCTTTCCTTCCTCTTTCCTGCCACGAATTCCTCATTTGCTCGTGCAAACGCAGGGCTTCTTCGGAAAAACTACGCCGCGGTGCAGGGATCCTTCCAGAGGAGCAACGACATAGTTTGAGCTGGAAGGGCTTGGCAGAGCCGCCGGGGAGAAAAGGCCTCTTGCTATTCTCTTTTCTTTCTGCCTGAATGCGGTCAATTCGCACTTGCCAAAGCAAGGTTTCCCAGCACAAACTACAAAGCAGCAGCTCTCTCCTGGCAGAGGAAATCCCATGCAGTTCTGCCCTTGCGAGATCGTGTTGCTACAGTGAGGCCCAGGGAAAACACACTGCCTACAGTAATCCTAGCAAAGCCCTGTGTTTCCCCACAGGAATGTATGTCACTTTCAGTTCTTTGCCAGCAACGGAGCTCAGAGGCAACGTCAGATTGTGTGTATCTCAGGGAGAGAAAGAACACTGTGACTTCCCCCGTTCCTCTGACGAAAGCGGTTAGAGGGAGAAAAGCGTCCTTTGCTTTCGCTTTCCCGCAATGAGCTCGGCAGATCTGCCCTTCGCGAAGGGCCGTTTTCCCCCGGAGAACTGCCTCGCCGTAGCCCGGTTCTGGAAGTGGAACGAGTATGCAGTGTTAGCGTTCAGCTATTGTGAAGGCTCGCTTTGGCCCAGGGCAAACGAAGCGCCGGGGGAAATCTTAGCAGAGCCCGGCGCCTTTCCACGGTTCAAAGCGTGGAACTGCAGACTCTTTTGCAAAGAAGAGAGCGCCCAGGCAACAGCAGCCCGCACGTTTCTCAGTGAAAGGGAGAACTCCCTGACTTCATCCAGTCCTCTGAGCAAAGCAGGCAGAGGGAGAGAAACTTTCTTTCCTTCCTCTTTCCTGCCACGAATTCCTCGTTTGCTCGTGCAAACGCAGGGCTTCTTCGGAAAAACTACGCCGCGGTGCAGGGATCCTTCCAGAGGAGCAACGACATAGTTTGAGCTGGAAGGGCTTGGCAGAGCCGCCGGGGAGAAAAGGCCTCTTGCTATTCTCTTTTCTTTCTGCCTGAATGCGGTCAATTCGCACTTGCCAAAGCAAGGTTTCCCAGCACAAACTACAAAGCAGCAGCTCTCTCCTGGCAGAGGAAATCCCATGCAGTTCTGCCCTTGCGAGATCGGGTTGCTACAGTGAGGCCCAGGGAAAACGCACTGCCTACAGAAATCCTAGCAAAGCCCTGTGTTTCCCCACAGGAATGTATGTCACTTTCAGTTCTTTGCCAGCAACGGAGCTCAGAGGCAACGTCAGATTGTGTGTATCTCAGGGAGAGAAAGAACACTGTGACTTCCCCCGTTCCTCTGACGAAAGCGGTTAGAGGGAGAAAAGCGTCCTTTGCTTTCGCTTTCCCGCAATGAGCTCGGCAGATCTGCCCTTCGCGAAGGGCCGTTTTCCCCCGGAGAACTGCCTCGCCGTAGCCCGGTTCTGGAAGTGGAATGAGTATGCAGTGTTAGCGTTCAGCTATTGTGAAGGCTCGCTTTGGCCCAGGGCAAACGAAGCGCCGGGGGAAATCTTAGCAGAGCCCGGCGCCTTTCCACGGTTCAAAGCGTGGAACTGCAGACTCTTTTGCAAAGAAGAGAGCGCCCAGGCAACAGCAGCCCGCACGTTTCTCAGTGAAAGGGAGAACTCCCTGACTTCATCCAGTCCTCTGAGCAAAGCAGGCAGAGGGAGAGAAACTTTCTTTCCTTCCTCTTTCCTGCCACGAATTCCTCATTTGCTCGTGCAAACGCAGGGCTTCTTCGGAAAAACTACGCCGCGGTGCAGGGATCCTTCCAGAGGAGCAACGACATAGTTTGAGCTGGAAGGGCTTGGCAGAGCCGCCGGGGAGAAAAGGCCTCTTGCTATTCTCTTTTCTTTCTGCCTGAATGCGGTCAATTCGCACTTGCCAAAGCAAGGTTTCCCAGCACAAACTACAAAGCAGCAGCTCTCTCCTGGCAGAGGAAATCCCATGCAGTTCTGCCCTTGCGAGATCGTGTTGCTACAGTGAGGCCCAGGGAAAACACACTGCCTACAGTAATCCTAGCAAAGCCCTGTGTTTCCCCACAGGAATGTATGTCACTTTCAGTTCTTTGCCAGCAACGGAGCTCAGAGGCAACGTCAGATTGTGTGTATCTCAGGGAGAGAAAGAACACTGTGACTTCCCCCGTTCCTCTGACGAAAGCGGTTAGAGGGAGAAAAGCGTCCTTTGCTTTCGCTTTCCCGCAATGAGCTCGGCAGATCTGCCCTTCGCGAAGGGCCGTTTTCCCCCGGAGAACTGCCTCGCCGTAGCCCGGTTCTGGAAGTGGAACGAGTATGCAGTGTTAGCGTTCAGCTATTGTGAAGGCTCGCTTTGGCCCAGGGCAAACGAAGCGCCGGGGGAAATCTTAGCAGAGCCCGGCGCCTTTCCACGGTTCAAAGCGTGGAACTGCAGACTCTTTTGCAAAGAAGAGAGCGCCCAGGCAACAGCAGCCCGCACGTTTCTCAGTGAAAGGGAGAACTCCCTGACTTCATCCAGTCCTCTGAGCAAAGCAGGCAGAGGGAGAGAAACTTTCTTTCCTTCCTCTTTCCTGCCACGAATTCCTCGTTTGCTCGTGCAAACGCAGGGCTTCTTCGGAAAAACTACGCCGCGGTGCAGGGATCCTTCCAGAGGAGCAACGACATAGTTTGAGCTGGAAGGGCTTGGCAGAGCCGCCGGGGAGAAAAGGCCTCTTGCTATTCTCTTTTCTTTCTGCCTGAATGCGGTCAATTCGCACTTGCCAAAGCAAGGTTTCCCAGCACAAACTACAAAGCAGCAGCTCTCTCCTGGCAGAGGAAATCCCATGCAGTTCTGCCCTTGCGAGATCGGGTTGCTACAGTGAGGCCCAGGGAAAACGCACTGCCTACAGAAATCCTAGCAAAGCCCTGTGTTTCCCCACAGGAATGTATGTCACTTTCAGTTCTTTGCCAGCAACGGAGCTCAGAGGCAACGTCAGATTGTGTGTATCTCAGGGAGAGAAAGAACACTGTGACTTCCCCCGTTCCTCTGACGAAAGCGGTTAGAGGGAGAAAAGCGTCCTTTGCTTTCGCTTTCCCGCAATGAGCTCGGCAGATCTGCCCTTCGCGAAGGGCCGTTTTCCCCCGGAGAACTGCCTCGCCGTAGCCCGGTTCTGGAAGTGGAACGAGTATGCAGTGTTAGCGTTCAGCTATTGTGAAGGCTCGCTTTGGCCCAGGGCAAACGAAGCGCCGGGGGAAATCTTAGCAGAGCCCGGCGCCTTTCCACGGTTCAAAGCGTGGAACTGCAGACTCTTTTGCAAAGAAGAGAGCGCCCAGGCAACAGCAGCCCGCACGTTTCTCAGTGAAAGGGAGAACTCCCTGACTTCATCCAGTCCTCTGAGCAAAGCAGGCAGAGGGAGAGAAACTTTCTTTCCTTCCTCTTTCCTGCCACGAATTCCTCATTTGCTCGTGCAAACGCAGGGCTTCTTCGGAAAAACTACGCCGCGGTGCAGGGATCCTTCCAGAGGAGCAACGACATAGTTTGAGCTGGAAGGGCTTGGCAGAGCAGCCGGGGAGAAAAGGCCTCTTGCTATTCTCTTTTCTTTCTGCCTGAATGCGGTCAATTCGCACTTGCCAAAGCAAGGTTTCCCAGCACAAACTACAAAGCAGCAGCTCTCTCCTGGCAGAGGAAATCCCATGCAGTTCTGCCCTTGCGAGATCGTCTTGCTACAGTGAGGCCCAGGGAAAACACACTGCCTAGAGAAATCCTAGCAAAGCCCTGTGTTTCCCCACAGGAATGTATGTCACTTTCAGTTCTTTGCCAGCAACGGAGCTCAGAGGCAACGTCAGATTGTGTGTATCTCAGGGAGAGAAAGAACACTGTGACTTCCCCCGTTCCTCTGACGAAAGCGGTTAGAGGGAGAAAAGCGTCCTCTGCTTTCGCTTTCCCGCAATGAGCTCGGCAGATCTGCCCTTCGCGAAGGGCCGTTTTCCCCCGGAGAACTGCCTCGCCGTAGCCCGGTTCTGGAAGTGGAACGAGTATGCAGTGTTAGCGTTCAGCTATTGTGAAGGCTCGCTTTGGCCCAGGGCAAACGAAGCGCCGGGGGAAATCTTAGCAGAGCCCGGCGCCTTTCCACGGTTCAAAGCGTGGAACTGCAGACTCTTTTGCAAAGAAGAGAGCGCCCAGGCAACAGCAGCCCGCACGTTTCTCAGTGAAAGGGAGAACTCCCTGACTTCATCCAGTCCTCTGAGCAAAGCAGGCAGAGGGAGAGAAACTTTCTTTCCTTCCTCTTTCCTGCCACGAATTCCTCATTTGCTCGTGCAAACGCAGGGCTTCTTCGGAAAAACTACGCCGCGGTGCAGGGATCCTTCCAGAGGAGCAACGACATAGTTTGAGCTGGAAGGGCTTGGCAGAGCAGCCGGGGAGAAAAGGCCTCTTGCTATTCTCTTTTCTTTCTGCCTGAATGCGGTCAATTCGCACTTGCCAAAGCAAGGTTTCCCAGCACAAACTACAAAGCAGCAGCTCTCTCCTGGCAGAGGAAATCCCATGCAGTTCTGCCCTTGCGAGATCGTGTTGCTACAGTGAGGCCCAGGGAAAACACACTGCCTAGAGAAATCCTAGCAAAGCCCTGTGTTTCCCCACAGGAATGTATGTCACTTTCAGTTCTTTGCCAGCAACGGAGCTCAGAGGCAACGTCAGATTGTGTGTATCTCAGGGAGAGAAAGAACACTGTGACTTCCCCCGTTCCTCTGACGAAAGCGGTTAGAGGGAGAAAAGCGTCCTTTGCTTTCGCTTTCCCGCAATGAGCTCGGCAGATCTGCCCTTCGCGAAGGGCCGTTTTCCCCCGGAGAACTGCCTCGCCGTAGCCCGGTTCTGGAAGTGGAATGAGTATGCAGTGTTAGCGTTCAGCTATTGTGAAGGCTCGCTTTGGCCCAGGGCAAACGAAGCGCCGGGGGAAATCTTAGCAGAGCCCGGCGCCTTTCCACGGTTCAAAGCGTGGAACTGCAGACTCTTTTGCAAAGAAGAGAGCGCCCAGGCAACAGCAGCCCGCACGTTTCTCAGTGAAAGGGAGAACTCCCTGACTTCATCCAGTCCTCTGAGCAAAGCAGGCAGAGGGAGAGAAACTTTCTTTCCTTCCTCTTTCCTGCCACGAATTCCTCGTTTGCTCGTGCAAACGCAGGGCTTCTTCGGAAAAACTACGCCGCGGTGCAGGGATCCTTCCAGAGGAGCAACGACATAGTTTGAGCTGGAAGGGCTTGGCAGAGCCGCCGGGGAGAAAAGGCCTCTTGCTATTCTCTTTTCTTTCTGCCTGAATGCGGTCAATTCGCACTTGCCAAAGCAAGGTTTCCCAGCACAAACTACAAAGCAGCAGCTCTCTCCTGGCAGAGGAAATCCCATGCAGTTCTGCCCTTGCGAGATCGTCTTGCTACAGTGAGGCCCAGGGAAAACACACTGCCTAGAGAAATCCTAGCAAAGCCCTGTGTTTCCCCACAGGAATGTATGTCACTTTCAGTTCTTTGCCAGCAACGGAGCTCAGAGGCAACGTCAGATTGTGTGTATCTCAGGGAGAGAAAGAACACTGTGACTTCCCCCGTTCCTCTGACGAAAGCGGTTAGAGGGAGAAAAGCGTCCTTTGCTTTCGCTTTCCCGCAATGAGCTCGGCAGATCTGCCCTTCGCGAAGGGCCGTTTTCCCCCGGAGAACTGCCTCGCCGTAGCCCGGTTCTGGAAGTGGAACGAGTATGCAGTGTTAGCGTTCAGCTATTGTGAAGGCTCGCTTTGGCCCAGGGCAAACGAAGCGCCGGGGGAAATCTTAGCAGAGCCCGGCGCCTTTCCACGGTTCAAAGCGTGGAACTGCAGACTCTTTTGCAAAGAAGAGAGCGCCCAGGCAACAGCAGCCCGCACGTTTCTCAGTGAAAGGGAGAACTCCCTGACTTCATCCAGTCCTCTGAGCAAAGCAGGCAGAGGGAGAGAAACTTTCTTTCCTTCCTCTTTCCTGCCACGAATTCCTCATTTGCTCGTGCAAACGCAGGGCTTCTTCGGAAAAACTACGCCGCGGTGCAGGGATCCTTCCAGAGGAGCAACGACATAGTTTGAGCTGGAAGGGCTTGGCAGAGCAGCCGGGGAGAAAAGGCCTCTTGCTATTCTCTTTTCTTTCTGCCTGAATGCGGTCAATTCGCACTTGCCAAAGCAAGGTTTCCCAGCACAAACTACAAAGCAGCAGCTCTCTCCTGGCAGAGGAAATCCCATGCAGTTCTGCCCTTGCGAGATCGTCTTGCTACAGTGAGGCCCAGGGAAAACACACTGCCTAGAGAAATCCTAGCAAAGCCCTGTGTTTCCCCACAGGAATGTATGTCACTTTCAGTTCTTTGCCAGCAACGGAGCTCAGAGGCAACGTCAGATTGTGTGTATCTCAGGGAGAGAAAGAACACTGTGACTTCCCCCGTTCCTCTGACGAAAGCGGTTAGAGGGAGAAAAGCGTCCTCTGCTTTCGCTTTCCCGCAATGAGCTCGGCAGATCTGCCCTTCGCGAAGGGCCGTTTTCCCCCGGAGAACTGCCTCGCCGTAGCCCGGTTCTGGAAGTGGAACGAGTATGCAGTGTTAGCGTTCAGCTATTGTGAAGGCTCGCTTTGGCCCAGGGCAAACGAAGCGCCGGGGGAAATCTTAGCAGAGCCCGGCGCCTTTCCACGGTTCAAAGCGTGGAACTGCAGACTCTTTTGCAAAGAAGAGAGCGCCCAGGCAACAGCAGCCCGCACGTTTCTCAGTGAAAGGGAGAACTCCCTGACTTCATCCAGTCCTCTGAGCAAAGCAGGCAGAGGGAGAGAAACTTTCTTTCCTTCCTCTTTCCTGCCACGAATTCCTCATTTGCTCGTGCAAACGCAGGGCTTCTTCGGAAAAACTACGCCGCGGTGCAGGGATCCTTCCAGAGGAGCAACGACATAGTTTGAGCTGGAAGGGCTTGGCAGAGCAGCCGGGGAGAAAAGGCCTCTTGCTATTCTCTTTTCTTTCTGCCTGAATGCGGTCAATTCGCACTTGCCAAAGCAAGGTTTCCCAGCACAAACTACAAAGCAGCAGCTCTCTCCTGGCAGAGGAAATCCCATGCAGTTCTGCCCTTGCGAGATCGTGTTGCTACAGTGAGGCCCAGGGAAAACACACTGCCTAGAGAAATCCTAGCAAAGCCCTGTGTTTCCCCACAGGAATGTATGTCACTTTCAGTTCTTTGCCAGCAACGGAGCTCAGAGGCAACGTCAGATTGTGTGTATCTCAGGGAGAGAAAGAACACTGTGACTTCCCCCGTTCCTCTGACGAAAGCGGTTAGAGGGAGAAAAGCGTCCTTTGCTTTCGCTTTCCCGCAATGAGCTCGGCAGATCTGCCCTTCGCGAAGGGCCGTTTTCCCCCGGAGAACTGCCTCGCCGTAGCCCGGTTCTGGAAGTGGAATGAGTATGCAGTGTTAGCGTTCAGCTATTGTGAAGGCTCGCTTTGGCCCAGGGCAAACGAAGCGCCGGGGGAAATCTTAGCAGAGCCCGGCGCCTTTCCACGGTTCAAAGCGTGGAACTGCAGACTCTTTTGCAAAGAAGAGAGCGCCCAGGCAACAGCAGCCCGCACGTTTCTCAGTGAAAGGGAGAACTCCCTGACTTCATCCAGTCCTCTGAGCAAAGCAGGCAGAGGGAGAGAAACTTTCTTTCCTTCCTCTTTCCTGCCACGAATTCCTCGTTTGCTCGTGCAAACGCAGGGCTTCTTCGGAAAAACTACGCCGCGGTGCAGGGATCCTTCCAGAGGAGCAACGACATAGTTTGAGCTGGAAGGGCTTGGCAGAGCCGCCGGGGAGAAAAGGCCTCTTGCTATTCTCTTTTCTTTCTGCCTGAATGCGGTCAATTCGCACTTGCCAAAGCAAGGTTTCCCAGCACAAACTACAAAGCAGCAGCTCTCTCCTGGCAGAGGAAATCCCATGCAGTTCTGCCCTTGCGAGATCGTGTTGCTACAGTGAGGCCCAGGGAAAACGCACTGCCTACAGTAATCCTAGCAAAGCCCTGTGTTTCCCCACAGGAATGTATGTCACTTTCAGTTCTTTGCCAGCAACGGAGCTCAGAGGCAACGTCAGATTGTGTGTATCTCAGGGAGAGAAAGAACACTGTGACTTCCCCCGTTCCTCTGACGAAAGCGGTTAGAGGGAGAAAAGCGTCCTTTGCTTTCGCTTTCCCGCAATGAGCTCGGCAGATCTGCCCTTCGCGAAGGGCCGTTTTCCCCCGGAGAACTGCCTCGCCGTAGCCCGGTTCTGGAAGTGGAACGAGTATGCAGTGTTAGCGTTCAGCTATTGTGAAGGCTCGCTTTGGCCCAGGGCAAACGAAGCGCCGGGGGAAATCTTAGCAGAGCCCGGCGCCTTTCCACGGTTCAAAGCGTGGAACTGCAGACTCTTTTGCAAAGAAGAGAGCGCCCAGGCAACAGCAGCCCGCACGTTTCTCAGTGAAAGGGAGAACTCCCTGACTTCATCCAGTCCTCTGAGCAAAGCAGGCAGAGGGAGAGAAACTTTCTTTCCTTCCTCTTTCCTGCCACGAATTCCTCGTTTGCTCGTGCAAACGCAGGGCTTCTTCGGAAAAACTACGCCGCGGTGCAGGGATCCTTCCAGAGGAGCAACGACATAGTTTGAGCTGGAAGGGCTTGGCAGAGCCGCCGGGGAGAAAAGGCCTCTTGCTATTCTCTTTTCTTTCTGCCTGAATGCGGTCAATTCGCACTTGCCAAAGCAAGGTTTCCCAGCACAAACTACAAAGCAGCAGCTCTCTCCTGGCAGAGGAAATCCCATGCAGTTCTGCCCTTGCGAGATCGGGTTGCTACAGTGAGGCCCAGGGAAAACGCACTGCCTACAGAAATCCTAGCAAAGCCCTGTGTTTCCCCACAGGAATGTATGTCACTTTCAGTTCTTTGCCAGCAACGGAGCTCAGAGGCAACGTCAGATTGTGTGTATCTCAGGGAGAGAAAGAACACTGTGACTTCCCCCGTTCCTCTGACGAAAGCGGTTAGAGGGAGAAAAGCGTCCTTTGCTTTCGCTTTCCCGCAATGAGCTCGGCAGATCTGCCCTTCGCGAAGGGCCGTTTTCCCCCGGAGAACTGCCTCGCCGTAGCCCGGTTCTGGAAGTGGAACGAGTATGCAGTGTTAGCGTTCAGCTATTGTGAAGGCTCGCTTTGGCCCAGGGCAAACGAAGCGCCGGGGGAAATCTTAGCAGAGCCCGGCGCCTTTCCACGGTTCAAAGCGTGGAACTGCAGACTCTTTTGCAAAGAAGAGAGCGCCCAGGCAACAGCAGCCCGCACGTTTCTCAGTGAAAGGGAGAACTCCCTGACTTCATCCAGTCCTCTGAGCAAAGCAGGCAGAGGGAGAGAAACTTTCTTTCCTTCCTCTTTCCTGCCACGAATTCCTCATTTGCTCGTGCAAACGCAGGGCTTCTTCGGAAAAACTACGCCGCGGTGCAGGGATCCTTCCAGAGGAGCAACGACATAGTTTGAGCTGGAAGGGCTTGGCAGAGCAGCCGGGGAGAAAAGGCCTCTTGCTATTCTCTTTTCTTTCTGCCTGAATGCGGTCAATTCGCACTTGCCAAAGCAAGGTTTCCCAGCACAAACTACAAAGCAGCAGCTCTCTCCTGGCAGAGGAAATCCCATGCAGTTCTGCCCTTGCGAGATCGTCTTGCTACAGTGAGGCCCAGGGAAAACACACTGCCTAGAGAAATCCTAGCAAAGCCCTGTGTTTCCCCACAGGAATGTATGTCACTTTCAGTTCTTTGCCAGCAACGGAGCTCAGAGGCAACGTCAGATTGTGTGTATCTCAGGGAGAGAAAGAACACTGTGACTTCCCCCGTTCCTCTGACGAAAGCGGTTAGAGGGAGAAAAGCGTCCTCTGCTTTCGCTTTCCCGCAATGAGCTCGGCAGATCTGCCCTTCGCGAAGGGCCGTTTTCCCCCGGAGAACTGCCTCGCCGTAGCCCGGTTCTGGAAGTGGAACGAGTATGCAGTGTTAGCGTTCAGCTATTGTGAAGGCTCGCTTTGGCCCAGGGCAAACGAAGCGCCGGGGGAAATCTTAGCAGAGCCCGGCGCCTTTCCACGGTTCAAAGCGTGGAACTGCAGACTCTTTTGCAAAGAAGAGAGCGCCCAGGCAACAGCAGCCCGCACGTTTCTCAGTGAAAGGGAGAACTCCCTGACTTCATCCAGTCCTCTGAGCAAAGCAGGCAGAGGGAGAGAAACTTTCTTTCCTTCCTCTTTCCTGCCACGAATTCCTCATTTGCTCGTGCAAACGCAGGGCTTCTTCGGAAAAACTACGCCGCGGTGCAGGGATCCTTCCAGAGGAGCAACGACATAGTTTGAGCTGGAAGGGCTTGGCAGAGCCGCCGGGGAGAAAAGGCCTCTTGCTATTCTCTTTTCTTTCTTTCTGAATGCGGTCAATTCGCACTTGCCAAAGCAAGGTTTCCCAGCACAAACTACAAAGCAGCAGCTCTCTCCTGGCAGAGGAAATCCCATGCAGTTCTGCCCTTGCGAGATCGTGTTGCTACAGTGAGGCCCAGGGAAAACACACTGCCTACAGAAATCCTAGCAAAGCCCTGTGTTTCCCCACAGGAATGTATGTCACTTTCAGTTCTTTGCCAGCAACGGAGCTCAGAGGCAACGTCAGATTGTGTGTATCTCAGGGAGAGAAAGAACACTGTGACTTCCCCCGTTCCTCTGACGAAAGCGGTTAGAGGGAGAAAAGCGTCCTCTGCTTTCGCTTTCCCGCAATGAGCTCGGCAGATCTGCCCTTCGCGAAGGGCCGTTTTCCCCCGGAGAACTGCCTCGCCGTAGCCCGGTTCTGGAAGTGGAACGAGTATGCAGTGTTAGCGTTCAGCTATTGTGAAGGCTCGCTTTGGCCCAGGGCAAACGAAGCGCCGGGGGAAATCTTAGCAGAGCCCGGCGCCTTTCCACGGTTCAAAGCGTGGAACTGCAGACTCTTTTGCAAAGAAGAGAGCGCCCAGGCAACAGCAGCCCGCACGTTTCTCAGTGAAAGGGAGAACTCCCTGACTTCATCCAGTCCTCTGAGCAAAGCAGGCAGAGGGAGAGAAACTTTCTTTCCTTCCTCTTTCCTGCCACGAATTCCTCATTTGCTCGTGCAAACGCAGGGCTTCTTCGGAAAAACTACGCCGCGGTGCAGGGATCCTTCCAGAGGAGCAACGACATAGTTTGAGCTGGAAGGGCTTGGCAGAGCCGCCGGGGAGAAAAGGCCTCTTGCTATTCTCTTTTCTTTCTGCCTGAATGCGGTCAATTCGCACTTGCCAAAGCAAGGTTTCCCAGCACAAACTACAAAGCAGCAGCTCTCTCCTGGCAGAGGATATCCCATGCAGTTCTGCCCTTGCGAGATCGTGTTGCTACAGTGAGGCCCAGGGAAAACACACTGCCTAGAGAAATCCTAGCAAAGCCCTGTGTTTCCCCACAGGAATGTATGTCACTTTCAGTTCTTTGCCAGCAACGGAGCTCAGAGGCAACGTCAGATTGTGTGTATCTCAGGGAGAGAAAGAACACTGTGACTTCCCCCGTTCCTCTGACGAAAGTGGTTAGAGGGAGAAAAGCGTCCTCTGCTTTCGCTTTCCCGCAATGAGCTCGGCAGATCTGCCCTTCGCGAAGGGCCGTTTTCCCCCGGAGAACTGCCTCGCCGTAGCCCGGTTCTGGAAGTGGAACGAGTATGCAGTGTTAGCGTTCAGCTATTGTGAAGGCTCGCTTTGGCCCAGGGCAAACGAAGCGCCGGGGGAAATCTTAGCAGAGCCCGGCGCCTTTCCACGGTTCAAAGCGTGGAACTGCAGACTCTTTTGCAAAGAAGAGAGCGCCCAGGCAACAGCAGCCCGCACGTTTCTCAGTGAAAGGGAGAACTCCCTGACTTCATCCAGTCCTCTGAGCAAAGCAGGCAGAGGGAGAGAAACTTTCTTTCCTTCCTCTTTCCTGCCACGAATTCCTCATTTGCTCGTGCAAACGCAGGGCTTCTTCGGAAAAACTACGCCGCGGTGCAGGGATCCTTCCAGAGGAGCAACGACATAGTTTGAGCTGGAAGGGCTTGGCAGAGCAGCCGGGGAGAAAAGGCCTCTTGCTATTCTCTTTTCTTTCTGCCTGAATGCGGTCAATTCGCACTTGCCAAAGCAAGGTTTCCCAGCACAAACTACAAAGCAGCAGCTCTCTCCTGGCAGAGGAAATCCCATGCAGTTCTGCCCTTGCGAGATCGTGTTGCTACAGTGAGGCCCAGGGAAAACACACTGCCTACAGAAATCCTAGCAAAGCCCTGTGTTTCCCCACAGGAATGTATGTCACTTTCAGTTCTTTGCCAGCAACGGAGCTCAGAGGCAACGTCAGATTGTGTGTATCTCAGGGAGAGAAAGAACACTGTGACTTCCCCCGTTCCTCTGACGAAAGCGGTTAGAGGGAGAAAAGCGTCCTTTGCTTTCGCTTTCCCGCAATGAGCTCGGCAGATCTGCCCTTCGCGAAGGGCCGTTTTCCCCCGGAGAACTGCCTCGCCGTAGCCCGGTTCTGGAAGTGGAACGAGTATGCAGTGTTAGCGTTCAGCTATTGTGAAGGCTCGCTTTGGCCCAGGGCAAACGAAGCGCCGGGGGAAATCTTAGCAGAGCCCGGCGCCTTTCCACGGTTCAAAGCGTGGAACTGCAGACTCTTTTGCAAAGAAGAGAGCGCCCAGGCAACAGCAGCCCGCACGTTTCTCAGTGAAAGGGAGAACTCCCTGACTTCATCCAGTCCTCTGAGCAAAGCAGGCAGAGGGAGAGAAACTTTCTTTCCTTCCTCTTTCCTGCCACGAATTCCTCATTTGCTCGTGCAAACGCAGGGCTTCTTCGGAAAAACTACGCCGCGGTGCAGGGATCCTTCCAGAGGAGCAACGACATAGTTTGAGCTGGAAGGGCTTGGCAGAGCCGCCGGGGAGAAAAGGCCTCTTGCTATTCTCTTTTCTTTCTTTCTGAATGCGGTCAATTCGCACTTGCCAAAGCAAGGTTTCCCAGCACAAACTACAAAGCAGCAGCTCTCTCCTGGCAGAGGAAATCCCATGCAGTTCTGCCCTTGCGAGATCGTGTTGCTACAGTGAGGCCCAGGGAAAACACACTGCCTACAGAAATCCTAGCAAAGCCCTGTGTTTCCCCACAGGAATGTATGTCACTTTCAGTTCTTTGCCAGCAACGGAGCTCAGAGGCAACGTCAGATTGTGTGTATCTCAGGGAGAGAAAGAACACTGTGACTTCCCCCGTTCCTCTGACGAAAGCGGTTAGAGGGAGAAAAGCGTCCTCTGCTTTCGCTTTCCCGCAATGAGCTCGGCAGATCTGCCCTTCGCGAAGGGCCGTTTTCCCCCGGAGAACTGCCTCGCCGTAGCCCGGTTCTGGAAGTGGAACGAGTATGCAGTGTTAGCGTTCAGCTATTGTGAAGGCTCGCTTTGGCCCAGGGCAAACGAAGCGCCGGGGGAAATCTTAGCAGAGCCCGGCGCCTTTCCACGGTTCAAAGCGTGGAACTGCAGACTCTTTTGCAAAGAAGAGAGCGCCCAGGCAACAGCAGCCCGCACGTTTCTCAGTGAAAGGGAGAACTCCCTGACTTCATCCAGTCCTCTGAGCAAAGCAGGCAGAGGGAGAGAAACTTTCTTTCCTTCCTCTTTCCTGCCACGAATTCCTCATTTGCTCGTGCAAACGCAGGGCTTCTTCGGAAAAACTACGCCGCGGTGCAGGGATCCTTCCAGAGGAGCAACGACATAGTTTGAGCTGGAAGGGCTTGGCAGAGCCGCCGGGGAGAAAAGGCCTCTTGCTATTCTCTTTTCTTTCTGCCTGAATGCGGTCAATTCGCACTTGCCAAAGCAAGGTTTCCCAGCACAAACTACAAAGCAGCAGCTCTCTCCTGGCAGAGGAAATCCCATGCAGTTCTGCCCTTGCGAGATCGTGTTGCTACAGTGAGGCCCAGGGAAAACACACTGCCTACAGAAATCCTAGCAAAGCCCTGTGTTTCCCCACAGGAATGTATGTCACTTTCAGTTCTTTGCCAGCAACGGAGCTCAGAGGCAACGTCAGATTGTGTGTATCTCAGGGAGAGAAAGAACACTGTGACTTCCCCCGTTCCTCTGACGAAAGCGGTTAGAGGGAGAAAAGCGTCCTCTGCTTTCGCTTTCCCGCAATGAGCTCGGCAGATCTGCCCTTCGCGAAGGGCCGTTTTCCCCCGGAGAACTGCCTCGCCGTAGCCCGGTTCTGGAAGTGGAACGAGTATGCAGTGTTAGCGTTCAGCTATTGTGAAGGCTCGCTTTGGCCCAGGGCAAACGAAGCGCCGGGGGAAATCTTAGCAGAGCCCGGCGCCTTTCCACGGTTCAAAGCGTGGAACTGCAGACTCTTTTGCAAAGAAGAGAGCGCCCAGGCAACAGCAGCCCGCACGTTTCTCAGTGAAAGGGAGAACTCCCTGACTTCATCCAGTCCTCTGAGCAAAGCAGGCAGAGGGAGAGAAACTTTCTTTCCTTCCTCTTTCCTGCCACGAATTCCTCATTTGCTCGTGCAAACGCAGGGCTTCTTCGGAAAAACTACGCCGCGGTGCAGGGATCCTTCCAGAGGAGCAACGACATAGTTTGAGCTGGAAGGGCTTGGCAGAGCCGCCGGGGAGAAAAGGCCTCTTGCTATTCTCTTTTCTTTCTTTCTGAATGCGGTCAATTCGCACTTGCCAAAGCAAGGTTTCCCAGCACAAACTACAAAGCAGCAGCTCTCTCCTGGCAGAGGAAATCCCATGCAGTTCTGCCCTTGCGAGATCGTGTTGCTACAGTGAGGCCCAGGGAAAACACACTGCCTACAGAAATCCTAGCAAAGCCCTGTGTTTCCCCACAGGAATGTATGTCACTTTCAGTTCTTTGCCAGCAACGGAGCTCAGAGGCAACGTCAGATTGTGTGTATCTCAGGGAGAGAAAGAACACTGTGACTTCCCCCGTTCCTCTGACGAAAGCGGTTAGAGGGAGAAAAGCGTCCTCTGCTTTCGCTTTCCCGCAATGAGCTCGGCAGATCTGCCCTTCGCGAAGGGCCGTTTTCCCCCGGAGAACTGCCTCGCCGTAGCCCGGTTCTGGAAGTGGAACGAGTATGCAGTGTTAGCGTTCAGCTATTGTGAAGGCTCGCTTTGGCCCAGGGCAAACGAAGCGCCGGGGGAAATCTTAGCAGAGCCCGGCGCCTTTCCACGGTTCAAAGCGTGGAACTGCAGACTCTTTTGCAAAGAAGAGAGCGCCCAGGCAACAGCAGCCCGCACGTTTCTCAGTGAAAGGGAGAACTCCCTGACTTCATCCAGTCCTCTGAGCAAAGCAGGCAGAGGGAGAGAAACTTTCTTTCCTTCCTCTTTCCTGCCACGAATTCCTCATTTGCTCGTGCAAACGCAGGGCTTCTTCGGAAAAACTACGCCGCGGTGCAGGGATCCTTCCAGAGGAGCAACGACATAGTTTGAGCTGGAAGGGCTTGGCAGAGCAGCCGGGGAGAAAAGGCCTCTTGCTATTCTCTTTTCTTTCTGCCTGAATGCGGTCAATTCGCACTTGCCAAAGCAAGGTTTCCCAGCACAAACTACAAAGCAGCAGCTCTCTCCTGGCAGAGGAAATCCCATGCAGTTCTGCCCTTGCGAGATCGTGTTGCTACAGTGAGGCCCAGGGAAAACACACTGCCTACAGAAATCCTAGCAAAGCCCTGTGTTTCCCCACAGGAATGTATGTCACTTTCAGTTCTTTGCCAGCAACGGAGCTCAGAGGCAACGTCAGATTGTGTGTATCTCAGGGAGAGAAAGAACACTGTGACTTCCCCCGTTCCTCTGACGAAAGCGGTTAGAGGGAGAAAAGCGTCCTTTGCTTTCGCTTTCCCGCAATGAGCTCGGCAGATCTGCCCTTCGCGAAGGGCCGTTTTCCCCTGGAGAACTGCCTCGCCGTAGCCCGGTTCTGGAAGTGGAACGAGTATGCAGTGTTAGCGTTCAGCTATTGTGAAGGCTCGCTTTGGCCCAGGGCAAACGAAGCGCCGGGGGAAATCTTAGCAGAGCCCGGCGCCTTTCCACGGTTCAAAGCGTGGAACTGCAGACTCTTTTGCAAAGAAGAGAGCGCCCAGGCAACAGCAGCCCGCACGTTTCTCAGTGAAAGGGAGAACTCCCTGACTTCATCCAGTCCTCTGAGCAAAGCAGGCAGAGGGAGAGAAACTTTCTTTCCTTCCTCTTTCCTGCCACGAATTCCTCATTTGCTCGTGCAAACGCAGGGCTTCTTCGGAAAAACTACGCCGCGGTGCAGGGATCCTTCCAGAGGAGCAACGACATAGTTTGAGCTGGAAGGGCTTGGCAGAGCCGCCGGGGAGAAAAGGCCTCTTGCTATTCTCTTTTCTTTCTTTCTGAATGCGGTCAATTCGCACTTGCCAAAGCAAGGTTTCCCAGCACAAACTACAAAGCAGCAGCTCTCTCCTGGCAGAGGAAATCCCATGCAGTTCTGCCCTTGCGAGATCGTGTTGCTACAGTGAGGCCCAGGGAAAACACACTGCCTACAGAAATCCTAGCAAAGCCCTGTGTTTCCCCACAGGAATGTATGTCACTTTCAGTTCTTTGCCAGCAACGGAGCTCAGAGGCAACGTCAGATTGTGTGTATCTCAGGGAGAGAAAGAACACTGTGACTTCCCCCGTTCCTCTGACGAAAGCGGTTAGAGGGAGAAAAGCGTCCTCTGCTTTCGCTTTCCCGCAATGAGCTCGGCAGATCTGCCCTTCGCGAAGGGCCGTTTTCCCCCGGAGAACTGCCTCGCCGTAGCCCGGTTCTGGAAGTGGAACGAGTATGCAGTGTTAGCGTTCAGCTATTGTGAAGGCTCGCTTTGGCCCAGGGCAAACGAAGCGCCGGGGGAAATCTTAGCAGAGCCCGGCGCCTTTCCACGGTTCAAAGCGTGGAACTGCAGACTCTTTTGCAAAGAAGAGAGCGCCCAGGCAACAGCAGCCCGCACGTTTCTCAGTGAAAGGGAGAACTCCCTGACTTCATCCAGTCCTCTGAGCAAAGCAGGCAGAGGGAGAGAAACTTTCTTTCCTTCCTCTTTCCTGCCACGAATTCCTCATTTGCTCGTGCAAACGCAGGGCTTCTTCGGAAAAACTACGCCGCGGTGCAGGGATCCTTCCAGAGGAGCAACGACATAGTTTGAGCTGGAAGGGCTTGGCAGAGCCGCCGGGGAGAAAAGGCCTCTTGCTATTCTCTTTTCTTTCTGCCTGAATGCGGTCAATTCGCACTTGCCAAAGCAAGGTTTCCCAGCACAAACTACAAAGCAGCAGCTCTCTCCTGGCAGAGGATATCCCATGCAGTTCTGCCCTTGCGAGATCGTGTTGCTACAGTGAGGCCCAGGGAAAACACACTGCCTAGAGAAATCCTAGCAAAGCCCTGTGTTTCCCCACAGGAATGTATGTCACTTTCAGTTCTTTGCCAGCAACGGAGCTCAGAGGCAACGTCAGATTGTGTGTATCTCAGGGAGAGAAAGAACACTGTGACTTCCCCCGTTCCTCTGACGAAAGTGGTTAGAGGGAGAAAAGCGTCCTCTGCTTTCGCTTTCCCGCAATGAGCTCGGCAGATCTGCCCTTCGCGAAGGGCCGTTTTCCCCCGGAGAACTGCCTCGCCGTAGCCCGGTTCTGGAAGTGGAACGAGTATGCAGTGTTAGCGTTCAGCTATTGTGAAGGCTCGCTTTGGCCCAGGGCAAACGAAGCGCCGGGGGAAATCTTAGCAGAGCCCGGCGCCTTTCCACGGTTCAAAGCGTGGAACTGCAGACTCTTTTGCAAAGAAGAGAGCGCCCAGGCAACAGCAGCCCGCACGTTTCTCAGTGAAAGGGAGAACTCCCTGACTTCATCCAGTCCTCTGAGCAAAGCAGGCAGAGGGAGAGAAACTTTCTTTCCTTCCTCTTTCCTGCCACGAATTCCTCATTTGCTCGTGCAAACGCAGGGCTTCTTCGGAAAAACTACGCCGCGGTGCAGGGATCCTTCCAGAGGAGCAACGACATAGTTTGAGCTGGAAGGGCTTGGCAGAGCAGCCGGGGAGAAAAGGCCTCTTGCTATTCTCTTTTCTTTCTTTCTGAATGCGGTCAATTCGCACTTGCCAAAGCAAGGTTTCCCAGCACAAACTACAAAGCAGCAGCTCTCTCCTGGCAGAGGAAATCCCATGCAGTTCTGCCCTTGCGAGATCGTGTTGCTACAGTGAGGCCCAGGGAAAACACACTGCCTACAGAAATCCTAGCAAAGCCCTGTGTTTCCCCACAGGAATGTATGTCACTTTCAGTTCTTTGCCAGCAACGGAGCTCAGAGGCAACGTCAGATTGTGTGTATCTCAGGGAGAGAAAGAACACTGTGACTTCCCCCGTTCCTCTGACGAAAGCGGTTAGAGGGAGAAAAGCGTCCTCTGCTTTCGCTTTCCCGCAATGAGCTCGGCAGATCTGCCCTTCGCGAAGGGCCGTTTTCCCCCGGAGAACTGCCTCGCCGTAGCCCGGTTCTGGAAGTGGAACGAGTATGCAGTGTTAGCGTTCAGCTATTGTGAAGGCTCGCTTTGGCCCAGGGCAAACGAAGCGCCGGGGGAAATCTTAGCAGAGCCCGGCGCCTTTCCACGGTTCAAAGCGTGGAACTGCAGACTCTTTTGCAAAGAAGAGAGCGCCCAGGCAACAGCAGCCCGCACGTTTCTCAGTGAAAGGGAGAACTCCCTGACTTCATCCAGTCCTCTGAGCAAAGCAGGCAGAGGGAGAGAAACTTTCTTTCCTTCCTCTTTCCTGCCACGAATTCCTCATTTGCTCGTGCAAACGCAGGGCTTCTTCGGAAAAACTACGCCGCGGTGCAGGGATCCTTCCAGAGGAGCAACGACATAGTTTGAGCTGGAAGGGCTTGGCAGAGCCGCCGGGGAGAAAAGGCCTCTTGCTATTCTCTTTTCTTTCTTTCTGAATGCGGTCAATTCGCACTTGCCAAAGCAAGGTTTCCCAGCACAAACTACAAAGCAGCAGCTCTCTCCTGGCAGAGGAAATCCCATGCAGTTCTGCCCTTGCGAGATCGTGTTGCTACAGTGAGGCCCAGGGAAAACACACTGCCTAGAGAAATCCTAGCAAAGCCCTGTGTTTCCCCACAGGAATGTATGTCACTTTCAGTTCTTTGCCAGCAACGGAGCTCAGAGGCAACGTCAGATTGTGTGTATCTCAGGGAGAGAAAGAACACTGTGACTTCCCCCGTTCCTCTGACGAAAGCGGTTAGAGGGAGAAAAGCGTCCTCTGCTTTCGCTTTCCCGCAATGAGCTCGGCAGATCTGCCCTTCGCGAAGGGCCGTTTTCCCCCGGAGAACTGCCTCGCCGTAGCCCGGTTCTGGAAGTGGAACGAGTATGCAGTGTTAGCGTTCAGCTATTGTGAAGGCTCGCTTTGGCCCAGGGCAAACGAAGCGCCGGGGGAAATCTTAGCAGAGCCCGGCGCCTTTCCACGGTTCAAAGCGTGGAACTGCAGACTCTTTTGCAAAGAAGAGAGCGCCCAGGCAACAGCAGCCCGCACGTTTCTCAGTGAAAGGGAGAACTCCCTGACTTCATCCAGTCCTCTGAGCAAAGCAGGCAGAGGGAGAGAAACTTTCTTTCCTTCCTCTTTCCTGCCACGAATTCCTCATTTGCTCGTGCAAACGCAGGGCTTCTTCGGAAAAACTACGCCGCGGTGCAGGGATCCTTCCAGAGGAGCAACGACATAGTTTGAGCTGGAAGGGCTTGGCAGAGCAGCCGGGGAGAAAAGGCCTCTTGCTATTCTCTTTTCTTTCTGCCTGAATGCGGTCAATTCGCACTTGCCAAAGCAAGGTTTCCCAGCACAAACTACAAAGCAGCAGCTCTCTCCTGGCAGAGGAAATCCCATGCAGTTCTGCCCTTGCGAGATCGTGTTGCTACAGTGAGGCCCAGGGAAAACACACTGCCTACAGAAATCCTAGCAAAGCCCTGTGTTTCCCCACAGGAATGTATGTCACTTTCAGTTCTTTGCCAGCAACGGAGCTCAGAGGCAACGTCAGATTGTGTGTATCTCAGGGAGAGAAAGAACACTGTGACTTCCCCCGTTCCTCTGACGAAAGCGGTTAGAGGGAGAAAAGCGTCCTTTGCTTTCGCTTTCCCGCAATGAGCTCGGCAGATCTGCCCTTCGCGAAGGGCCGTTTTCCCCCGGAGAACTGCCTCGCCGTAGCCCGGTTCTGGAAGTGGAACGAGTATGCAGTGTTAGCGTTCAGCTATTGTGAAGGCTCGCTTTGGCCCAGGGCAAACGAAGCGCCGGGGGAAATCTTAGCAGAGCCCGGCGCCTTTCCACGGTTCAAAGCGTGGAACTGCAGACTCTTTTGCAAAGAAGAGAGCGCCCAGGCAACAGCAGCCCGCACGTTTCTCAGTGAAAGGGAGAACTCCCTGACTTCATCCAGTCCTCTGAGCAAAGCAGGCAGAGGGAGAGAAACTTTCTTTCCTTCCTCTTTCCTGCCACGAATTCCTCATTTGCTCGTGCAAACGCAGGGCTTCTTCGGAAAAACTACGCCGCGGTGCAGGGATCCTTCCAGAGGAGCAACGACATAGTTTGAGCTGGAAGGGCTTGGCAGAGCCGCCGGGGAGAAAAGGCCTCTTGCTATTCTCTTTTCTTTCTGCCTGAATGCGGTCAATTCGCACTTGCCAAAGCAAGGTTTCCCAGCACAAACTACAAAGCAGCAGCTCTCTCCTGGCAGAGGATATCCCATGCAGTTCTGCCCTTGCGAGATCGTGTTGCTACAGTGAGGCCCAGGGAAAACACACTGCCTAGAGAAATCCTAGCAAAGCCCTGTGTTTCCCCACAGGAATGTATGTCACTTTCAGTTCTTTGCCAGCAACGGAGCTCAGAGGCAACGTCAGATTGTGTGTATCTCAGGGAGAGAAAGAACACTGTGACTTCCCCCGTTCCTCTGACGAAAGTGGTTAGAGGGAGAAAAGCGTCCTCTGCTTTCGCTTTCCCGCAATGAGCTCGGCAGATCTGCCCTTCGCGAAGGGCCGTTTTCCCCCGGAGAACTGCCTCGCCGTAGCCCGGTTCTGGAAGTGGAACGAGTATGCAGTGTTAGCGTTCAGCTATTGTGAAGGCTCGCTTTGGCCCAGGGCAAACGAAGCGCCGGGGGAAATCTTAGCAGAGCCCGGCGCCTTTCCACGGTTCAAAGCGTGGAACTGCAGACTCTTTTGCAAAGAAGAGAGCGCCCAGGCAACAGCAGCCCGCACGTTTCTCAGTGAAAGGGAGAACTCCCTGACTTCATCCAGTCCTCTGAGCAAAGCAGGCAGAGGGAGAGAAACTTTCTTTCCTTCCTCTTTCCTGCCACGAATTCCTCATTTGCTCGTGCAAACGCAGGGCTTCTTCGGAAAAACTACGCCGCGGTGCAGGGATCCTTCCAGAGGAGCAACGACATAGTTTGAGCTGGAAGGGCTTGGCAGAGCAGCCGGGGAGAAAAGGCCTCTTGCTATTCTCTTTTCTTTCTTTCTGAATGCGGTCAATTCGCACTTGCCAAAGCAAGGTTTCCCAGCACAAACTACAAAGCAGCAGCTCTCTCCTGGCAGAGGAAATCCCATGCAGTTCTGCCCTTGCGAGATCGTGTTGCTACAGTGAGGCCCAGGGAAAACACACTGCCTACAGAAATCCTAGCAAAGCCCTGTGTTTCCCCACAGGAATGTATGTCACTTTCAGTTCTTTGCCAGCAACGGAGCTCAGAGGCAACGTCAGATTGTGTGTATCTCAGGGAGAGAAAGAACACTGTGACTTCCCCCGTTCCTCTGACGAAAGCGGTTAGAGGGAGAAAAGCGTCCTCTGCTTTCGCTTTCCCGCAATGAGCTCGGCAGATCTGCCCTTCGCGAAGGGCCGTTTTCCCCCGGAGAACTGCCTCGCCGTAGCCCGGTTCTGGAAGTGGAACGAGTATGCAGTGTTAGCGTTCAGCTATTGTGAAGGCTCGCTTTGGCCCAGGGCAAACGAAGCGCCGGGGGAAATCTTAGCAGAGCCCGGCGCCTTTCCACGGTTCAAAGCGTGGAACTGCAGACTCTTTTGCAAAGAAGAGAGCGCCCAGGCAACAGCAGCCCGCACGTTTCTCAGTGAAAGGGAGAACTCCCTGACTTCATCCAGTCCTCTGAGCAAAGCAGGCAGAGGGAGAGAAACTTTCTTTCCTTCCTCTTTCCTGCCACGAATTCCTCATTTGCTCGTGCAAACGCAGGGCTTCTTCGGAAAAACTACGCCGCGGTGCAGGGATCCTTCCAGAGGAGCAACGACATAGTTTGAGCTGGAAGGGCTTGGCAGAGCCGCCGGGGAGAAAAGGCCTCTTGCTATTCTCTTTTCTTTCTTTCTGAATGCGGTCAATTCGCACTTGCCAAAGCAAGGTTTCCCAGCACAAACTACAAAGCAGCAGCTCTCTCCTGGCAGAGGAAATCCCATGCAGTTCTGCCCTTGCGAGATCGTGTTGCTACAGTGAGGCCCAGGGAAAACACACTGCCTACAGAAATCCTAGCAAAGCCCTGTGTTTCCCCACAGGAATGTATGTCACTTTCAGTTCTTTGCCAGCAACGGAGCTCAGAGGCAACGTCAGATTGTGTGTATCTCAGGGAGAGAAAGAACACTGTGACTTCCCCCGTTCCTCTGACGAAAGCGGTTAGAGGGAGAAAAGCGTCCTCTGCTTTCGCTTTCCCGCAATGAGCTCGGCAGATCTGCCCTTCGCGAAGGGCCGTTTTCCCCCGGAGAACTGCCTCGCCGTAGCCCGGTTCTGGAAGTGGAACGAGTATGCAGTGTTAGCGTTCAGCTATTGTGAAGGCTCGCTTTGGCCCAGGGCAAACGAAGCGCCGGGGGAAATCTTAGCAGAGCCCGGCGCCTTTCCACGGTTCAAAGCGTGGAACTGCAGACTCTTTTGCAAAGAAGAGAGCGCCCAGGCAACAGCAGCCCGCACGTTTCTCAGTGAAAGGGAGAACTCCCTGACTTCATCCAGTCCTCTGAGCAAAGCAGGCAGAGGGAGAGAAACTTTCTTTCCTTCCTCTTTCCTGCCACGAATTCCTCATTTGCTCGTGCAAACGCAGGGCTTCTTCGGAAAAACTACGCCGCGGTGCAGGGATCCTTCCAGAGGAGCAACGACATAGTTTGAGCTGGAAGGGCTTGGCAGAGCAGCCGGGGAGAAAAGGCCTCTTGCTATTCTCTTTTCTTTCTGCCTGAATGCGGTCAATTCGCACTTGCCAAAGCAAGGTTTCCCAGCACAAACTACAAAGCAGCAGCTCTCTCCTGGCAGAGGAAATCCCATGCAGTTCTGCCCTTGCGAGATCGTGTTGCTACAGTGAGGCCCAGGGAAAACACTCTGCCTACAGAAATCCTAGCAAAGCCCTGTGTTTCCCCACAGGAATGTATGTCACTTTCAGTTCTTTGCCAGCAACGGAGCTCAGAGGCAACGTCAGATTGTGTGTATCTCAGGGAGAGAAAGAACACTGTGACTTCCCCCGTTCCTCTGACGAAAGCGGTTAGAGGGAGAAAAGCGTCCTTTGCTTTCGCTTTCCCGCAATGAGCTCGGCAGATCTGCCCTTCGCGAAGGGCCGTTTTCCCCCGGAGAACTGCCTCGCCGTAGCCCGGTTCTGGAAGTGGAACGAGTATGCAGTGTTAGCGTTCAGCTATTGTGAAGGCTCGCTTTGGCCCAGGGCAAACGAAGCGCCGGGGGAAATCTTAGCAGAGCCCGGCGCCTTTCCACGGTTCAAAGCGTGGAACTGCAGACTCTTTTGCAAAGAAGAGAGCGCCCAGGCAACAGCAGCCCGCACGTTTCTCAGTGAAAGGGAGAACTCCCTGACTTCATCCAGTCCTCTGAGCAAAGCAGGCAGAGGGAGAGAAACTTTCTTTCCTTCCTCTTTCCTGCCACGAATTCCTCATTTGCTCGTGCAAACGCAGGGCTTCTTCGGAAAAACTACGCCGCGGTGCAGGGATCCTTCCAGAGGAGCAACGACATAGTTTGAGCTGGAAGGGCTTGGCAGAGCCGCCGGGGAGAAAAGGCCTCTTGCTATTCTCTTTTCTTTCTTTCTGAATGCGGTCAATTCGCACTTGCCAAAGCAAGGTTTCCCAGCACAAACTACAAAGCAGCAGCTCTCTCCTGGCAGAGGAAATCCCATGCAGTTCTGCCCTTGCGAGATCGTGTTGCTACAGTGAGGCCCAGGGAAAACACACTGCCTACAGAAATCCTAGCAAAGCCCTGTGTTTCCCCACAGGAATGTATGTCACTTTCAGTTCTTTGCCAGCAACGGAGCTCAGAGGCAACGTCAGATTGTGTGTATCTCAGGGAGAGAAAGAACACTGTGACTTCCCCCGTTCCTCTGACGAAAGCGGTTAGAGGGAGAAAAGCGTCCTCTGCTTTCGCTTTCCCGCAATGAGCTCGGCAGATCTGCCCTTCGCGAAGGGCCGTTTTCCCCCGGAGAACTGCCTCGCCGTAGCCCGGTTCTGGAAGTGGAACGAGTATGCAGTGTTAGCGTTCAGCTATTGTGAAGGCTCGCTTTGGCCCAGGGCAAACGAAGCGCCGGGGGAAATCTTAGCAGAGCCCGGCGCCTTTCCACGGTTCAAAGCGTGGAACTGCAGACTCTTTTGCAAAGAAGAGAGCGCCCAGGCAACAGCAGCCCGCACGTTTCTCAGTGAAAGGGAGAACTCCCTGACTTCATCCAGTCCTCTGAGCAAAGCAGGCAGAGGGAGAGAAACTTTCTTTCCTTCCTCTTTCCTGCCACGAATTCCTCATTTGCTCGTGCAAACGCAGGGCTTCTTCGGAAAAACTACGCCGCGGTGCAGGGATCCTTCCAGAGGAGCAACGACATAGTTTGAGCTGGAAGGGCTTGGCAGAGCCGCCGGGGAGAAAAGGCCTCTTGCTATTCTCTTTTCTTTCTGCCTGAATGCGGTCAATTCGCACTTGCCAAAGCAAGGTTTCCCAGCACAAACTACAAAGCAGCAGCTCTCTCCTGGCAGAGGATATCCCATGCAGTTCTGCCCTTGCGAGATCGTGTTGCTACAGTGAGGCCCAGGGAAAACACACTGCCTAGAGAAATCCTAGCAAAGCCCTGTGTTTCCCCACAGGAATGTATGTCACTTTCAGTTCTTTGCCAGCAACGGAGCTCAGAGGCAACGTCAGATTGTGTGTATCTCAGGGAGAGAAAGAACACTGTGACTTCCCCCGTTCCTCTGACGAAAGTGGTTAGAGGGAGAAAAGCGTCCTCTGCTTTCGCTTTCCCGCAATGAGCTCGGCAGATCTGCCCTTCGCGAAGGGCCGTTTTCCCCCGGAGAACTGCCTCGCCGTAGCCCGGTTCTGGAAGTGGAACGAGTATGCAGTGTTAGCGTTCAGCTATTGTGAAGGCTCGCTTTGGCCCAGGGCAAACGAAGCGCCGGGGGAAATCTTAGCAGAGCCCGGCGCCTTTCCACGGTTCAAAGCGTGGAACTGCAGACTCTTTTGCAAAGAAGAGAGCGCCCAGGCAACAGCAGCCCGCACGTTTCTCAGTGAAAGGGAGAACTCCCTGACTTCATCCAGTCCTCTGAGCAAAGCAGGCAGAGGGAGAGAAACTTTCTTTCCTTCCTCTTTCCTGCCACGAATTCCTCATTTGCTCGTGCAAACGCAGGGCTTCTTCGGAAAAACTACGCCGCGGTGCAGGGATCCTTCCAGAGGAGCAACGACATAGTTTGAGCTGGAAGGGCTTGGCAGAGCAGCCGGGGAGAAAAGGCCTCTTGCTATTCTCTTTTCTTTCTTTCTGAATGCGGTCAATTCGCACTTGCCAAAGCAAGGTTTCCCAGCACAAACTACAAAGCAGCAGCTCTCTCCTGGCAGAGGAAATCCCATGCAGTTCTGCCCTTGCGAGATCGTGTTGCTACAGTGAGGCCCAGGGAAAACACACTGCCTACAGAAATCCTAGCAAAGCCCTGTGTTTCCCCACAGGAATGTATGTCACTTTCAGTTCTTTGCCAGCAACGGAGCTCAGAGGCAACGTCAGATTGTGTGTATCTCAGGGAGAGAAAGAACACTGTGACTTCCCCCGTTCCTCTGACGAAAGCGGTTAGAGGGAGAAAAGCGTCCTTTGCTTTCGCTTTCCCGCAATGAGCTCGGCAGATCTGCCCTTCGCGAAGGGCCGTTTTCCCCCGGAGAACTGCCTCGCCGTAGCCCGGTTCTGGAAGTGGAACGAGTATGCAGTGTTAGCGTTCAGCTATTGTGAAGGCTCGCTTTGGCCCAGGGCAAACGAAGCGCCGGGGGAAATCTTAGCAGAGCCCGGCGCCTTTCCACGGTTCAAAGCGTGGAACTGCAGACTCTTTTGCAAAGAAGAGAGCGCCCAGGCAACAGCAGCCCGCACGTTTCTCAGTGAAAGGGAGAACTCCCTGACTTCATCCAGTCCTCTGAGCAAAGCAGGCAGAGGGAGAGAAACTTTCTTTCCTTCCTCTTTCCTGCCACGAATTCCTCATTTGCTCGTGCAAACGCAGGGCTTCTTCGGAAAAACTACGCCGCGGTGCAGGGATCCTTCCAGAGGAGCAACGACATAGTTTGAGCTGGAAGGGCTTGGCAGAGCAGCCGGGGAGAAAAGGCCTCTTGCTATTCTCTTTTCTTTCTGCCTGAATGCGGTCAATTCGCACTTGCCAAAGCAAGGTTTCCCAGCACAAACTACAAAGCAGCAGCTCTCTCCTGGCAGAGGAAATCCCATGCAGTTCTGCCCTTGCGAGATCGTGTTGCTACAGTGAGGCCCAGGGAAAACACACTGCCTACAGAAATCCTAGCAAAGCCCTGTGTTTCCCCACAGGAATGTATGTCACTTTCAGTTCTTTGCCAGCAACGGAGCTCAGAGGCAACGTCAGATTGTGTGTATCTCAGGGAGAGAAAGAACACTGTGACTTCCCCCGTTCCTCTGACGAAAGCGGTTAGAGGGAGAAAAGCGTCCTTTGCTTTCGCTTTCCCGCAATGAGCTCGGCAGATCTGCCCTTCGCGAAGGGCCGTTTTCCCCCGGAGAACTGCCTCGCCGTAGCCCGGTTCTGGAAGTGGAACGAGTATGCAGTGTTAGCGTTCAGCTATTGTGAAGGCTCGCTTTGGCCCAGGGCAAACGAAGCGCCGGGGGAAATCTTAGCAGAGCCCGGCGCCTTTCCACGGTTCAAAGCGTGGAACTGCAGACTCTTTTGCAAAGAAGAGAGCGCCCAGGCAACAGCAGCCCGCACGTTTCTCAGTGAAAGGGAGAACTCCCTGACTTCATCCAGTCCTCTGAGCAAAGCAGGCAGAGGGAGAGAAACTTTCTTTCCTTCCTCTTTCCTGCCACGAATTCCTCATTTGCTCGTGCAAACGCAGGGCTTCTTCGGAAAAACTACGCCGCGGTGCAGGGATCCTTCCAGAGGAGCAACGACATAGTTTGAGCTGGAAGGGCTTGGCAGAGCCGCCGGGGAGAAAAGGCCTCTTGCTATTCTCTTTTCTTTCTTTCTGAATGCGGTCAATTCGCACTTGCCAAAGCAAGGTTTCCCAGCACAAACTACAAAGCAGCAGCTCTCTCCTGGCAGAGGAAATCCCATGCAGTTCTGCCCTTGCGAGATCGTGTTGCTACAGTGAGGCCCAGGGAAAACACACTGCCTACAGAAATCCTAGCAAAGCCCTGTGTTTCCCCACAGGAATGTATGTCACTTTCAGTTCTTTGCCAGCAACGGAGCTCAGAGGCAACGTCAGATTGTGTGTATCTCAGGGAGAGAAAGAACACTGTGACTTCCCCCGTTCCTCTGACGAAAGCGGTTAGAGGGAGAAAAGCGTCCTTTGCTTTCGCTTTCCCGCAATGAGCTCGGCAGATCTGCCCTTCGCGAAGGGCCGTTTTCCCCCGGAGAACTGCCTCGCCGTAGCCCGGTTCTGGAAGTGGAACGAGTATGCAGTGTTAGCGTTCAGCTATTGTGAAGGCTCGCTTTGGCCCAGGGCAAACGAAGCGCCGGGGGAAATCTTAGCAGAGCCCGGCGCCTTTCCACGGTTCAAAGCGTGGAACTGCAGACTCTTTTGCAAAGAAGAGAGCGCCCAGGCAACAGCAGCCCGCACGTTTCTCAGTGAAAGGGAGAACTCCCTGACTTCATCCAGTCCTCTGAGCAAAGCAGGCAGAGGGAGAGAAACTTTCTTTCCTTCCTCTTTCCTGCCACGAATTCCTCATTTGCTCGTGCAAACGCAGGGCTTCTTCGGAAAAACTACGCCGCGGTGCAGGGATCCTTCCAGAGGAGCAACGACATAGTTTGAGCTGGAAGGGCTTGGCAGAGCAGCCGGGGAGAAAAGGCCTCTTGCTATTCTCTTTTCTTTCTTTCTGAATGCGGTCAATTCGCACTTGCCAAAGCAAGGTTTCCCAGCACAAACTACAAAGCAGCAGCTCTCTCCTGGCAGAGGATATCCCATGCAGTTCTGCCCTTGCGAGATCGTGTTGCTACAGTGAGGCCCAGGGAAAACACACTGCCTAGAGAAATCCTAGCAAAGCCCTGTGTTTCCCCACAGGAATGTATGTCACTTTCAGTTCTTTGCCAGCAACGGAGCTCAGAGGCAACGTCAGATTGTGTGTATCTCAGGGAGAGAAAGAACACTGTGACTTCCCCCGTTCCTCTGACGAAAGTGGTTAGAGGGAGAAAAGCGTCCTCTGCTTTCGCTTTCCCGCAATGAGCTCGGCAGATCTGCCCTTCGCGAAGGGCCGTTTTCCCCCGGAGAACTGCCTCGCCGTAGCCCGGTTCTGGAAGTGGAACGAGTATGCAGTGTTAGCGTTCAGCTATTGTGAAGGCTCGCTTTGGCCCAGGGCAAACGAAGCGCCGGGGGAAATCTTAGCAGAGCCCGGCGCCTTTCCACGGTTCAAAGCGTGGAACTGCAGACTCTTTTGCAAAGAAGAGAGCGCCCAGGCAACAGCAGCCCGCACGTTTCTCAGTGAAAGGGAGAACTCCCTGACTTCATCCAGTCCTCTGAGCAAAGCAGGCAGAGGGAGAGAAACTTTCTTTCCTTCCTCTTTCCTGCCACGAATTCCTCATTTGCTCGTGCAAACGCAGGGCTTCTTCGGAAAAACTACGCCGCGGTGCAGGGATCCTTCCAGAGGAGCAACGACATAGTTTGAGCTGGAAGGGCTTGGCAGAGCAGCCGGGGAGAAAAGGCCTCTTGCTATTCTCTTTTCTTTCTTTCTGAATGCGGTCAATTCGCACTTGCCAAAGCAAGGTTTCCCAGCACAAACTACAAAGCAGCAGCTCTCTCCTGGCAGAGGAAATCCCATGCAGTTCTGCCCTTGCGAGATCGTGTTGCTACAGTGAGGCCCAGGGAAAACACACTGCCTAGAGAAATCCTAGCAAAGCCCTGTGTTTCCCCACAGGAATGTATGTCACTTTCAGTTCTTTGCCAGCAACGGAGCTCAGAGGCAACGTCAGATTGTGTGTATCTCAGGGAGAGAAAGAACACTGTGACTTCCCCCGTTCCTCTGACGAAAGCGGTTAGAGGGAGAAAAGCGTCCTCTGCTTTCGCTTTCCCGCAATGAGCTCGGCAGATCTGCCCTTCGCGAAGGGCCGTTTTCCCCCGGAGAACTGCCTCGCCGTAGCCCGGTTCTGGAAGTGGAACGAGTATGCAGTGTTAGCGTTCAGCTATTGTGAAGGCTCGCTTTGGCCCAGGGCAAACGAAGCGCCGGGGGAAATCTTAGCAGAGCCCGGCGCCTTTCCACGGTTCAAAGCGTGGAACTGCAGACTCTTTTGCAAAGAAGAGAGCGCCCAGGCAACAGCAGCCCGCACGTTTCTCAGTGAAAGGGAGAACTCCCTGACTTCATCCAGTCCTCTGAGCAAAGCAGGCAGAGGGAGAGAAACTTTCTTTCCTTCCTCTTTCCTGCCACGAATTCCTCATTTGCTCGTGCAAACGCAGGGCTTCTTCGGAAAAACTACGCCGCGGTGCAGGGATCCTTCCAGAGGAGCAACGACATAGTTTGAGCTGGAAGGGCTTGGCAGAGCCGCCGGGGAGAAAAGGCCTCTTGCTATTCTCTTTTCTTTCTTTCTGAATGCGGTCAATTCGCACTTGCCAAAGCAAGGTTTCCCAGCACAAACTACAAAGCAGCAGCTCTCTCCTGGCAGAGGAAATCCCATGCAGTTCTGCCCTTGCGAGATCGTGTTGCTACAGTGAGGCCCAGGGAAAACACACTGCCTACAGAAATCCTAGCAAAGCCCTGTGTTTCCCCACAGGAATGTATGTCACTTTCAGTTCTTTGCCAGCAACGGAGCTCAGAGGCAACGTCAGATTGTGTGTATCTCAGGGAGAGAAAGAACACTGTGACTTCCCCCGTTCCTCTGACGAAAGCGGTTAGAGGGAGAAAAGCGTCCTCTGCTTTCGCTTTCCCGCAATGAGCTCGGCAGATCTGCCCTTCGCGAAGGGCCGTTTTCCCCCGGAGAACTGCCTCGCCGTAGCCCGGTTCTGGAAGTGGAACGAGTATGCAGTGTTAGCGTTCAGCTATTGTGAAGGCTCGCTTTGGCCCAGGGCAAACGAAGCGCCGGGGGAAATCTTAGCAGAGCCCGGCGCCTTTCCACGGTTCAAAGCGTGGAACTGCAGACTCTTTTGCAAAGAAGAGAGCGCCCAGGCAACAGCAGCCCGCACGTTTCTCAGTGAAAGGGAGAACTCCCTGACTTCATCCAGTCCTCTGAGCAAAGCAGGCAGAGGGAGAGAAACTTTCTTTCCTTCCTCTTTCCTGCCACGAATTCCTCATTTGCTCGTGCAAACGCAGGGCTTCTTCGGAAAAACTACGCCGCGGTGCAGGGATCCTTCCAGAGGAGCAACGACATAGTTTGAGCTGGAAGGGCTTGGCAGAGCAGCCGGGGAGAAAAGGCCTCTTGCTATTCTCTTTTCTTTCTGCCTGAATGCGGTCAATTCGCACTTGCCAAAGCAAGGTTTCCCAGCACAAACTACAAAGCAGCAGCTCTCTCCTGGCAGAGGAAATCCCATGCAGTTCTGCCCTTGCGAGATCGTGTTGCTACAGTGAGGCCCAGGGAAAACACACTGCCTACAGAAATCCTAGCAAAGCCCTGTGTTTCCCCACAGGAATGTATGTCACTTTCAGTTCTTTGCCAGCAACGGAGCTCAGAGGCAACGTCAGATTGTGTGTATCTCAGGGAGAGAAAGAACACTGTGACTTCCCCCGTTCCTCTGACGAAAGCGGTTAGAGGGAGAAAAGCGTCCTTTGCTTTCGCTTTCCCGCAATGAGCTCGGCAGATCTGCCCTTCGCGAAGGGCCGTTTTCCCCCGGAGAACTGCCTCGCCGTAGCCCGGTTCTGGAAGTGGAACGAGTATGCAGTGTTAGCGTTCAGCTATTGTGAAGGCTCGCTTTGGCCCAGGGCAAACGAAGCGCCGGGGGAAATCTTAGCAGAGCCCGGCGCCTTTCCACGGTTCAAAGCGTGGAACTGCAGACTCTTTTGCAAAGAAGAGAGCGCCCAGGCAACAGCAGCCCGCACGTTTCTCAGTGAAAGGGAGAACTCCCTGACTTCATCCAGTCCTCTGAGCAAAGCAGGCAGAGGGAGAGAAACTTTCTTTCCTTCCTCTTTCCTGCCACGAATTCCTCATTTGCTCGTGCAAACGCAGGGCTTCTTCGGAAAAACTACGCCGCGGTGCAGGGATCCTTCCAGAGGAGCAACGACATAGTTTGAGCTGGAAGGGCTTGGCAGAGCCGCCGGGGAGAAAAGGCCTCTTGCTATTCTCTTTTCTTTCTTTCTGAATGCGGTCAATTCGCACTTGCCAAAGCAAGGTTTCCCAGCACAAACTACAAAGCAGCAGCTCTCTCCTGGCAGAGGAAATCCCATGCAGTTCTGCCCTTGCGAGATCGTGTTGCTACAGTGAGGCCCAGGGAAAACACACTGCCTACAGAAATCCTAGCAAAGCCCTGTGTTTCCCCACAGGAATGTATGTCACTTTCAGTTCTTTGCCAGCAACGGAGCTCAGAGGCAACGTCAGATTGTGTGTATCTCAGGGAGAGAAAGAACACTGTGACTTCCCCCGTTCCTCTGACGAAAGCGGTTAGAGGGAGAAAAGCGTCCTCTGCTTTCGCTTTCCCGCAATGAGCTCGGCAGATCTGCCCTTCGCGAAGGGCCGTTTTCCCCCGGAGAACTGCCTCGCCGTAGCCCGGTTCTGGAAGTGGAACGAGTATGCAGTGTTAGCGTTCAGCTATTGTGAAGGCTCGCTTTGGCCCAGGGCAAACGAAGCGCCGGGGGAAATCTTAGCAGAGCCCGGCGCCTTTCCACGGTTCAAAGCGTGGAACTGCAGACTCTTTTGCAAAGAAGAGAGCGCCCAGGCAACAGCAGCCCGCACGTTTCTCAGTGAAAGGGAGAACTCCCTGACTTCATCCAGTCCTCTGAGCAAAGCAGGCAGAGGGAGAGAAACTTTCTTTCCTTCCTCTTTCCTGCCACGAATTCCTCATTTGCTCGTGCAAACGCAGGGCTTCTTCGGAAAAACTACGCCGCGGTGCAGGGATCCTTCCAGAGGAGCAACGACATAGTTTGAGCTGGAAGGGCTTGGCAGAGCAGCCGGGGAGAAAAGGCCTCTTGCTATTCTCTTTTCTTTCTGCCTGAATGCGGTCAATTCGCACTTGCCAAAGCAAGGTTTCCCAGCACAAACTACAAAGCAGCAGCTCTCTCCTGGCAGAGGAAATCCCATGCAGTTCTGCCCTTGCGAGATCGTGTTGCTACAGTGAGGCCCAGGGAAAACACACTGCCTACAGAAATCCTAGCAAAGCCCTGTGTTTCCCCACAGGAATGTATGTCACTTTCAGTTCTTTGCCAGCAACGGAGCTCAGAGGCAACGTCAGATTGTGTGTATCTCAGGGAGAGAAAGAACACTGTGACTTCCCCCGTTCCTCTGACGAAAGCGGTTAGAGGGAGAAAAGCGTCCTTTGCTTTCGCTTTCCCGCAATGAGCTCGGCAGATCTGCCCTTCGCGAAGGGCCGTTTTCCCCCGGAGAACTGCCTCGCCGTAGCCCGGTTCTGGAAGTGGAACGAGTATGCAGTGTTAGCGTTCAGCTATTGTGAAGGCTCGCTTTGGCCCAGGGCAAACGAAGCGCCGGGGGAAATCTTAGCAGAGCCCGGCGCCTTTCCACGGTTCAAAGCGTGGAACTGCAGACTCTTTTGCAAAGAAGAGAGCGCCCAGGCAACAGCAGCCCGCACGTTTCTCAGTGAAAGGGAGAACTCCCTGACTTCATCCAGTCCTCTGAGCAAAGCAGGCAGAGGGAGAGAAACTTTCTTTCCTTCCTCTTTCCTGCCACGAATTCCTCATTTGCTCGTGCAAACGCAGGGCTTCTTCGGAAAAACTACGCCGCGGTGCAGGGATCCTTCCAGAGGAGCAACGACATAGTTTGAGCTGGAAGGGCTTGGCAGAGCCGCCGGGGAGAAAAGGCCTCTTGCTATTCTCTTTTCTTTCTTTCTGAATGCGGTCAATTCGCACTTGCCAAAGCAAGGTTTCCCAGCACAAACTACAAAGCAGCAGCTCTCTCCTGGCAGAGGAAATCCCATGCAGTTCTGCCCTTGCGAGATCGTGTTGCTACAGTGAGGCCCAGGGAAAACACACTGCCTACAGAAATCCTAGCAAAGCCCTGTGTTTCCCCACAGGAATGTATGTCACTTTCAGTTCTTTGCCAGCAACGGAGCTCAGAGGCAACGTCAGATTGTGTGTATCTCAGGGAGAGAAAGAACACTGTGACTTCCCCCGTTCCTCTGACGAAAGCGGTTAGAGGGAGAAAAGCGTCCTCTGCTTTCGCTTTCCCGCAATGAGCTCGGCAGATCTGCCCTTCGCGAAGGGCCGTTTTCCCCCGGAGAACTGCCTCGCCGTAGCCCGGTTCTGGAAGTGGAACGAGTATGCAGTGTTAGCGTTCAGCTATTGTGAAGGCTCGCTTTGGCCCAGGGCAAACGAAGCGCCGGGGGAAATCTTAGCAGAGCCCGGCGCCTTTCCACGGTTCAAAGCGTGGAACTGCAGACTCTTTTGCAAAGAAGAGAGCGCCCAGGCAACAGCAGCCCGCACGTTTCTCAGTGAAAGGGAGAACTCCCTGACTTCATCCAGTCCTCTGAGCAAAGCAGGCAGAGGGAGAGAAACTTTCTTTCCTTCCTCTTTCCTGCCACGAATTCCTCATTTGCTCGTGCAAACGCAGGGCTTCTTCGGAAAAACTACGCCGCGGTGCAGGGATCCTTCCAGAGGAGCAACGACATAGTTTGAGCTGGAAGGGCTTGGCAGAGCAGCCGGGGAGAAAAGGCCTCTTGCTATTCTCTTTTCTTTCTTTCTGAATGCGGTCAATTCGCACTTGCCAAAGCAAGGTTTCCCAGCACAAACTACAAAGCAGCAGCTCTCTCCTGGCAGAGGAAATCCCATGCAGTTCTGCCCTTGCGAGATCGTGTTGCTACAGTGAGGCCCAGGGAAAACACACTGCCTACAGAAATCCTAGCAAAGCCCTGTGTTTCCCCACAGGAATGTATGTCACTTTCAGTTCTTTGCCAGCAACGGAGCTCAGAGGCAACGTCAGATTGTGTGTATCTCAGGGAGAGAAAGAACACTGTGACTTCCCCCGTTCCTCTGACGAAAGCGGTTAGAGGGAGAAAAGCGTCCTCTGCTTTCGCTTTCCCGCAATGAGCTCGGCAGATCTGCCCTTCGCGAAGGGCCGTTTTCCCCCGGAGAACTGCCTCGCCGTAGCCCGGTTCTGGAAGTGGAACGAGTATGCAGTGTTAGCGTTCAGCTATTGTGAAGGCTCGCTTTGGCCCAGGGCAAACGAAGCGCCGGGGGAAATCTTAGCAGAGCCCGGCGCCTTTCCACGGTTCAAAGCGTGGAACTGCAGACTCTTTTGCAAAGAAGAGAGCGCCCAGGCAACAGCAGCCCGCACGTTTCTCAGTGAAAGGGAGAACTCCCTGACTTCATCCAGTCCTCTGAGCAAAGCAGGCAGAGGGAGAGAAACTTTCTTTCCTTCCTCTTTCCTGCCACGAATTCCTCATTTGCTCGTGCAAACGCAGGGCTTCTTCGGAAAAACTACGCCGCGGTGCAGGGATCCTTCCAGAGGAGCAACGACATAGTTTGAGCTGGAAGGGCTTGGCAGAGCCGCCGGGGAGAAAAGGCCTCTTGCTATTCTCTTTTCTTTCTTTCTGAATGCGGTCAATTCGCACTTGCCAAAGCAAGGTTTCCCAGCACAAACTACAAAGCAGCAGCTCTCTCCTGGCAGAGGAAATCCCATGCAGTTCTGCCCTTGCGAGATCGGGTTGCTACAGTGAGGCCCAGGGAAAACACACTGCCTAGAGAAATCCTAGCAAAGCCCTGTGTTTCCCCACAGGAATGTATGTCACTTTCAGTTCTTTGCCAGCAACGGAGCTCAGAGGCAACGTCAGATTGTGTGTATCTCAGGGAGAGAAAGAACACTGTGACTTCCCCCGTTCCTCTGACGAAAGCGGTTAGAGGGAGAAAAGCGTCCTCTGCTTTCGCTTTCCCGCAATGAGCTCGGCAGATCTGCCCTTCGCGAAGGGCCGTTTTCCCCCGGAGAACTGCCTCGCCGTAGCCCGGTTCTGGAAGTGGAACGAGTATGCAGTGTTAGCGTTCAGCTATTGTGAAGGCTCGCTTTGGCCCAGGGCAAACGAAGCGCCGGGGGAAATCTTAGCAGAGCCCGGCGCCTTTCCACGGTTCAAAGCGTGGAACTGCAGACTCTTTTGCAAAGAAGAGAGCGCCCAGGCAACAGCAGCCCGCACGTTTCTCAGTGAAAGGGAGAACTCCCTGACTTCATCCAGTCCTCTGAGCAAAGCAGGCAGAGGGAGAGAAACTTTCTTTCCTTCCTCTTTCCTGCCACGAATTCCTCATTTGCTCGTGCAAACGCAGGGCTTCTTCGGAAAAACTACGCCGCGGTGCAGGGATCCTTCCAGAGGAGCAACGACATAGTTTGAGCTGGAAGGGCTTGGCAGAGCCGCCGGGGAGAAAAGGCCTCTTGCTATTCTCTTTTCTTTCTTTCTGAATGCGGTCAATTCGCACTTGCCAAAGCAAGGTTTCCCAGCACAAACTACAAAGCAGCAGCTCTCTCCTGGCAGAGGAAATCCCATGCAGTTCTGCCCTTGCGAGATCGTGTTGCTACAGTGAGGCCCAGGGAAAACACACTGCCTACAGAAATCCTAGCAAAGCCCTGTGTTTCCCCACAGGAATGTATGTCACTTTCAGTTCTTTGCCAGCAACGGAGCTCAGAGGCAACGTCAGATTGTGTGTATCTCAGGGAGAGAAAGAACACTGTGACTTCCCCCGTTCCTCTGACGAAAGCGGTTAGAGGGAGAAAAGCGTCCTCTGCTTTCGCTTTCCCGCAATGAGCTCGGCAGATCTGCCCTTCGCGAAGGGCCGTTTTCCCCCGGAGAACTGCCTCGCCGTAGCCCGGTTCTGGAAGTGGAACGAGTATGCAGTGTTAGCGTTCAGCTATTGTGAAGGCTCGCTTTGGCCCAGGGCAAACGAAGCGCCGGGGGAAATCTTAGCAGAGCCCGGCGCCTTTCCACGGTTCAAAGCGTGGAACTGCAGACTCTTTTGCAAAGAAGAGAGCGCCCAGGCAACAGCAGCCCGCACGTTTCTCAGTGAAAGGGAGAACTCCCTGACTTCATCCAGTCCTCTGAGCAAAGCAGGCAGAGGGAGAGAAACTTTCTTTCCTTCCTCTTTCCTGCCACGAATTCCTCATTTGCTCGTGCAAACGCAGGGCTTCTTCGGAAAAACTACGCCGCGGTGCAGGGATCCTTCCAGAGGAGCAACGACATAGTTTGAGCTGGAAGGGCTTGGCAGAGCAGCCGGGGAGAAAAGGCCTCTTGCTATTCTCTTTTCTTTCTTTCTGAATGCGGTCAATTCGCACTTGCCAAAGCAAGGTTTCCCAGCACAAACTACAAAGCAGCAGCTCTCTCCTGGCAGAGGAAATCCCATGCAGTTCTGCCCTTGCGAGATCGTGTTGCTACAGTGAGGCCCAGGGAAAACACACTGCCTACAGAAATCCTAGCAAAGCCCTGTGTTTCCCCACAGGAATGTATGTCACTTTCAGTTCTTTGCCAGCAACGGAGCTCAGAGGCAACGTCAGATTGTGTGTATCTCAGGGAGAGAAAGAACACTGTGACTTCCCCCGTTCCTCTGACGAAAGCGGTTAGAGGGAGAAAAGCGTCCTCTGCTTTCGCTTTCCCGCAATGAGCTCGGCAGATCTGCCCTTCGCGAAGGGCCGTTTTCCCCCGGAGAACTGCCTCGCCGTAGCCCGGTTCTGGAAGTGGAACGAGTATGCAGTGTTAGCGTTCAGCTATTGTGAAGGCTCGCTTTGGCCCAGGGCAAACGAAGCGCCGGGGGAAATCTTAGCAGAGCCCGGCGCCTTTCCACGGTTCAAAGCGTGGAACTGCAGACTCTTTTGCAAAGAAGAGAGCGCCCAGGCAACAGCAGCCCGCACGTTTCTCAGTGAAAGGGAGAACTCCCTGACTTCATCCAGTCCTCTGAGCAAAGCAGGCAGAGGGAGAGAAACTTTCTTTCCTTCCTCTTTCCTGCCACGAATTCCTCATTTGCTCGTGCAAACGCAGGGCTTCTTCGGAAAAACTACGCCGCGGTGCAGGGATCCTTCCAGAGGAGCAACGACATAGTTTGAGCTGGAAGGGCTTGGCAGAGCAGCCGGGGAGAAAAGGCCTCTTGCTATTCTCTTTTCTTTCTGCCTGAATGCGGTCAATTCGCACTTGCCAAAGCAAGGTTTCCCAGCACAAACTACAAAGCAGCAGCTCTCTCCTGGCAGAGGAAATCCCATGCAGTTCTGCCCTTGCGAGATCGTGTTGCTACAGTGAGGCCCAGGGAAAACACACTGCCTACAGAAATCCTAGCAAAGCCCTGTGTTTCCCCACAGGAATGTATGTCACTTTCAGTTCTTTGCCAGCAACGGAGCTCAGAGGCAACGTCAGATTGTGTGTATCTCAGGGAGAGAAAGAACACTGTGACTTCCCCCGTTCCTCTGACGAAAGCGGTTAGAGGGAGAAAAGCGTCCTCTGCTTTCGCTTTCCCGCAATGAGCTCGGCAGATCTGCCCTTCGCGAAGGGCCGTTTTCCCCCGGAGAACTGCCTCGCCGTAGCCCGGTTCTGGAAGTGGAACGAGTATGCAGTGTTAGCGTTCAGCTATTGTGAAGGCTCGCTTTGGCCCAGGGCAAACGAAGCGCCGGGGGAAATCTTAGCAGAGCCCGGCGCCTTTCCACGGTTCAAAGCGTGGAACTGCAGACTCTTTTGCAAAGAAGAGAGCGCCCAGGCAACAGCAGCCCGCACGTTTCTCAGTGAAAGGGAGAACTCCCTGACTTCATCCAGTCCTCTGAGCAAAGCAGGCAGAGGGAGAGAAACTTTCTTTCCTTCCTCTTTCCTGCCACGAATTCCTCATTTGCTCGTGCAAACGCAGGGCTTCTTCGGAAAAACTACGCCGCGGTGCAGGGATCCTTCCAGAGGAGCAACGACATAGTTTGAGCTGGAAGGGCTTGGCAGAGCCGCCGGGGAGAAAAGGCCTCTTGCTATTCTCTTTTCTTTCTGCCTGAATGCGGTCAATTCGCACTTGCCAAAGCAAGGTTTCCCAGCACAAACTACAAAGCAGCAGCTCTCTCCTGGCAGAGGAAATCCCATGCAGTTCTGCCCTTGCGAGATCGTGTTGCTACAGTGAGGCCCAGGGAAAACACACTGCCTACAGAAATCCTAGCAAAGCCCTGTGTTTCCCCACAGGAATGTATGTCACTTTCAGTTCTTTGCCAGCAACGGAGCTCAGAGGCAACGTCAGATTGTGTGTATCTCAGGGAGAGAAAGAACACTGTGACTTCCCCCGTTCCTCTGACGAAAGCGGTTAGAGGGAGAAAAGCGTCCTTTGCTTTCGCTTTCCCGCAATGAGCTCGGCAGATCTGCCCTTCGCGAAGGGCCGTTTTCCCCCGGAGAACTGCCTCGCCGTAGCCCGGTTCTGGAAGTGGAACGAGTATGCAGTGTTAGCGTTCAGCTATTGTGAAGGCTCGCTTTGGCCCAGGGCAAACGAAGCGCCGGGGGAAATCTTAGCAGAGCCCGGCGCCTTTCCACGGTTCAAAGCGTGGAACTGCAGACTCTTTTGCAAAGAAGAGAGCGCCCAGGCAACAGCAGCCCGCACGTTTCTCAGTGAAAGGGAGAACTCCCTGACTTCATCCAGTCCTCTGAGCAAAGCAGGCAGAGGGAGAGAAACTTTCTTTCCTTCCTCTTTCCTGCCACGAATTCCTCATTTGCTCGTGCAAACGCAGGGCTTCTTCGGAAAAACTACGCCGCGGTGCAGGGATCCTTCCAGAGGAGCAACGACATAGTTTGAGCTGGAAGGGCTTGGCAGAGCAGCCGGGGAGAAAAGGCCTCTTGCTATTCTCTTTTCTTTCTTTCTGAATGCGGTCAATTCGCACTTGCCAAAGCAAGGTTTCCCAGCACAAACTACAAAGCAGCAGCTCTCTCCTGGCAGAGGAAATCCCATGCAGTTCTGCCCTTGCGAGATCGTGTTGCTACAGTGAGGCCCAGGGAAAACACACTGCCTACAGAAATCCTAGCAAAGCCCTGTGTTTCCCCACAGGAATGTATGTCACTTTCAGTTCTTTGCCAGCAACGGAGCTCAGAGGCAACGTCAGATTGTGTGTATCTCAGGGAGAGAAAGAACACTGTGACTTCCCCCGTTCCTCTGACGAAAGCGGTTAGAGGGAGAAAAGCGTCCTTTGCTTTCGCTTTCCCGCAATGAGCTCGGCAGATCTGCCCTTCGCGAAGGGCCGTTTTCCCCCGGAGAACTGCCTCGCCGTAGCCCGGTTCTGGAAGTGGAACGAGTATGCAGTGTTAGCGTTCAGCTATTGTGAAGGCTCGCTTTGGCCCAGGGCAAACGAAGCGCCGGGGGAAATCTTAGCAGAGCCCGGCGCCTTTCCACGGTTCAAAGCGTGGAACTGCAGACTCTTTTGCAAAGAAGAGAGCGCCCAGGCAACAGCAGCCCGCACGTTTCTCAGTGAAAGGGAGAACTCCCTGACTTCATCCAGTCCTCTGAGCAAAGCAGGCAGAGGGAGAGAAACTTTCTTTCCTTCCTCTTTCCTGCCACGAATTCCTCATTTGCTCGTGCAAACGCAGGGCTTCTTCGGAAAAACTACGCCGCGGTGCAGGGATCCTTCCAGAGGAGCAACGACATAGTTTGAGCTGGAAGGGCTTGGCAGAGCAGCCGGGGAGAAAAGGCCTCTTGCTATTCTCTTTTCTTTCTGCCTGAATGCGGTCAATTCGCACTTGCCAAAGCAAGGTTTCCCAGCACAAACTACAAAGCAGCAGCTCTCTCCTGGCAGAGGAAATCCCATGCAGTTCTGCCCTTGCGAGATCGTGTTGCTACAGTGAGGCCCAGGGAAAACACACTGCCTACAGAAATCCTAGCAAAGCCCTGTGTTTCCCCACAGGAATGTATGTCACTTTCAGTTCTTTGCCAGCAACGGAGCTCAGAGGCAACGTCAGATTGTGTGTATCTCAGGGAGAGAAAGAACACTGTGACTTCCCCCGTTCCTCTGACGAAAGCGGTTAGAGGGAGAAAAGCGTCCTTTGCTTTCGCTTTCCCGCAATGAGCTCGGCAGATCTGCCCTTCGCGAAGGGCCGTTTTCCCCCGGAGAACTGCCTCGCCGTAGCCCGGTTCTGGAAGTGGAACGAGTATGCAGTGTTAGCGTTCAGCTATTGTGAAGGCTCGCTTTGGCCCAGGGCAAACGAAGCGCCGGGGGAAATCTTAGCAGAGCCCGGCGCCTTTCCACGGTTCAAAGCGTGGAACTGCAGACTCTTTTGCAAAGAAGAGAGCGCCCAGGCAACAGCAGCCCGCACGTTTCTCAGTGAAAGGGAGAACTCCCTGACTTCATCCAGTCCTCTGAGCAAAGCAGGCAGAGGGAGAGAAACTTTCTTTCCTTCCTCTTTCCTGCCACGAATTCCTCATTTGCTCGTGCAAACGCAGGGCTTCTTCGGAAAAACTACGCCGCGGTGCAGGGATCCTTCCAGAGGAGCAACGACATAGTTTGAGCTGGAAGGGCTTGGCAGAGCCGCCGGGGAGAAAAGGCCTCTTGCTATTCTCTTTTCTTTCTTTCTGAATGCGGTCAATTCGCACTTGCCAAAGCAAGGTTTCCCAGCACAAACTACAAAGCAGCAGCTCTCTCCTGGCAGAGGAAATCCCATGCAGTTCTGCCCTTGCGAGATCGTGTTGCTACAGTGAGGCCCAGGGAAAACACACTGCCTACAGAAATCCTAGCAAAGCCCTGTGTTTCCCCACAGGAATGTATGTCACTTTCAGTTCTTTGCCAGCAACGGAGCTCAGAGGCAACGTCAGATTGTGTGTATCTCAGGGAGAGAAAGAACACTGTGACTTCCCCCGTTCCTCTGACGAAAGCGGTTAGAGGGAGAAAAGCGTCCTCTGCTTTCGCTTTCCCGCAATGAGCTCGGCAGATCTGCCCTTCGCGAAGGGCCGTTTTCCCCCGGAGAACTGCCTCGCCGTAGCCCGGTTCTGGAAGTGGAACGAGTATGCAGTGTTAGCGTTCAGCTATTGTGAAGGCTCGCTTTGGCCCAGGGCAAACGAAGCGCCGGGGGAAATCTTAGCAGAGCCCGGCGCCTTTCCACGGTTCAAAGCGTGGAACTGCAGACTCTTTTGCAAAGAAGAGAGCGCCCAGGCAACAGCAGCCCGCACGTTTCTCAGTGAAAGGGAGAACTCCCTGACTTCATCCAGTCCTCTGAGCAAAGCAGGCAGAGGGAGAGAAACTTTCTTTCCTTCCTCTTTCCTGCCACGAATTCCTCATTTGCTCGTGCAAACGCAGGGCTTCTTCGGAAAAACTACGCCGCGGTGCAGGGATCCTTCCAGAGGAGCAACGACATAGTTTGAGCTGGAAGGGCTTGGCAGAGCCGCCGGGGAGAAAAGGCCTCTTGCTATTCTCTTTTCTTTCTTTCTGAATGCGGTCAATTCGCACTTGCCAAAGCAAGGTTTCCCAGCACAAACTACAAAGCAGCAGCTCTCTCCTGGCAGAGGAAATCCCATGCAGTTCTGCCCTTGCGAGATCGTCTTGCTACAGTGAGGCCCAGGGAAAACACACTGCCTACAGAAATCCTAGCAAAGCCCTGTGTTTCCCCACAGGAATGTATGTCACTTTCAGTTCTTTGCCAGCAACGGAGCTCAGAGGCAACGTCAGATTGTGTGTATCTCAGGGAGAGAAAGAACACTGTGACTTCCCCCGTTCCTCTGACGAAAGCGGTTAGAGGGAGAAAAGCGTCCTCTGCTTTCGCTTTCCCGCAATGAGCTCGGCAGATCTGCCCTTCGCGAAGGGCCGTTTTCCCCCGGAGAACTGCCTCGCCGTAGCCCGGTTCTGGAAGTGGAACGAGTATGCAGTGTTAGCGTTCAGCTATTGTGAAGGCTCGCTTTGGCCCAGGGCAAACGAAGCGCCGGGGGAAATCTTAGCAGAGCCCGGCGCCTTTCCACGGTTCAAAGCGTGGAACTGCAGACTCTTTTGCAAAGAAGAGAGCGCCCAGGCAACAGCAGCCCGCACGTTTCTCAGTGAAAGGGAGAACTCCCTGACTTCATCCAGTCCTCTGAGCAAAGCAGGCAGAGGGAGAGAAACTTTCTTTCCTTCCTCTTTCCTGCCACGAATTCCTCATTTGCTCGTGCAAACGCAGGGCTTCTTCGGAAAAACTACGCCGCGGTGCAGGGATCCTTCCAGAGGAGCAACGACATAGTTTGAGCTGGAAGGGCTTGGCAGAGCCGCCGGGGAGAAAAGGCCTCTTGCTATTCTCTTTTCTTTCTTTCTGAATGCGGTCAATTCGCACTTGCCAAAGCAAGGTTTCCCAGCACAAACTACAAAGCAGCAGCTCTCTCCTGGCAGAGGAAATCCCATGCAGTTCTGCCCTTGCGAGATCGTCTTGCTACAGTGAGGCCCAGGGAAAACACACTGCCTACAGAAATCCTAGCAAAGCCCTGTGTTTCCCCACAGGAATGTATGTCACTTTCAGTTCTTTGCCAGCAACGGAGCTCAGAGGCAACGTCAGATTGTGTGTATCTCAGGGAGAGAAAGAACACTGTGACTTCCCCCGTTCCTCTGACGAAAGCGGTTAGAGGGAGAAAAGCGTCCTTTGCTTTCGCTTTCCCGCAATGAGCTCGGCAGATCTGCCCTTCGCGAAGGGCCGTTTTCCCCCGGAGAACTGCCTCGCCGTAGCCCGGTTCTGGAAGTGGAACGAGTATGCAGTGTTAGCGTTCAGCTATTGTGAAGGCTCGCTTTGGCCCAGGGCAAACGAAGCGCCGGGGGAAATCTTAGCAGAGCCCGGCGCCTTTCCACGGTTCAAAGCGTGGAACTGCAGACTCTTTTGCAAAGAAGAGAGCGCCCAGGCAACAGCAGCCCGCACGTTTCTCAGTGAAAGGGAGAACTCCCTGACTTCATCCAGTCCTCTGAGCAAAGCAGGCAGAGGGAGAGAAACTTTCTTTCCTTCCTCTTTCCTGCCACGAATTCCTCATTTGCTCGTGCAAACGCAGGGCTTCTTCGGAAAAACTACGCCGCGGTGCAGGGATCCTTCCAGAGGAGCAACGACATAGTTTGAGCTGGAAGGGCTTGGCAGAGCCGCCGGGGAGAAAAGGCCTCTTGCTATTCTCTTTTCTTTCTGCCTGAATGCGGTCAATTCGCACTTGCCAAAGCAAGGTTTCCCAGCACAAACTACAAAGCAGCAGCTCTCTCCTGGCAGAGGAAATCCCATGCAGTTCTGCCCTTGCGAGATCGTGTTGCTACAGTGAGGCCCAGGGAAAACACACTGCCTAGAGAAATCCTAGCAAAGCCCTGTGTTTCCCCACAGGAATGTATGTCACTTTCAGTTCTTTGCCAGCAACGGAGCTCAGAGGCAACGTCAGATTGTGTGTATCTCAGGGAGAGAAAGAACACTGTGACTTCCCCCGTTCCTCTGACGAAAGCGGTTAGAGGGAGAAAAGCGTCCTCTGCTTTCGCTTTCCCGCAATGAGCTCGGCAGATCTGCCCTTCGCGAAGGGCCGTTTTCCCCCGGAGAACTGCCTCGCCGTAGCCCGGTTCTGGAAGTGGAACGAGTATGCAGTGTTAGCGTTCAGCTATTGTGAAGGCTCGCTTTGGCCCAGGGCAAACGAAGCGCCGGGGGAAATCTTAGCAGAGCCCGGCGCCTTTCCACGGTTCAAAGCGTGGAACTGCAGACTCTTTTGCAAAGAAGAGAGCGCCCAGGCAACAGCAGCCCGCACGTTTCTCAGTGAAAGGGAGAACTCCCTGACTTCATCCAGTCCTCTGAGCAAAGCAGGCAGAGGGAGAGAAACTTTCTTTCCTTCCTCTTTCCTGCCACGAATTCCTCATTTGCTCGTGCAAACGCAGGGCTTCTTCGGAAAAACTACGCCGCGGTGCAGGGATCCTTCCAGAGGAGCAACGACATAGTTTGAGCTGGAAGGGCTTGGCAGAGCCGCCGGGGAGAAAAGGCCTCTTGCTATTCTCTTTTCTTTCTGCCTGAATGCGGTCAATTCGCACTTGCCAAAGCAAGGTTTCCCAGCACAAACTACAAAGCAGCAGCTCTCTCCTGGCAGAGGAAATCCCATGCAGTTCTGCCCTTGCGAGATCGTGTTGCTACAGTGAGGCCCAGGGAAAACACACTGCCTAGAGAAATCCTAGCAAAGCCCTGTGTTTCCCCACAGGAATGTATGTCACTTTCAGTTCTTTGCCAGCAACGGAGCTCAGAGGCAACGTCAGATTGTGTGTATCTCAGGGAGAGAAAGAACACTGTGACTTCCCCCGTTCCTCTGACGAAAGCGGTTAGAGGGAGAAAAGCGTCCTCTGCTTTCGCTTTCCCGCAATGAGCTCGGCAGATCTGCCCTTCGCGAAGGGCCGTTTTCCCCCGGAGAACTGCCTCGCCGTAGCCCGGTTCTGGAAGTGGAACGAGTATGCAGTGTTAGCGTTCAGCTATTGTGAAGGCTCGCTTTGGCCCAGGGCAAACGAAGCGCCGGGGGAAATCTTAGCAGAGCCCGGCGCCTTTCCACGGTTCAAAGCGTGGAACTGCAGACTCTTTTGCAAAGAAGAGAGCGCCCAGGCAACAGCAGCCCGCACGTTTCTCAGTGAAAGGGAGAACTCCCTGACTTCATCCAGTCCTCTGAGCAAAGCAGGCAGAGGGAGAGAAACTTTCTTTCCTTCCTCTTTCCTGCCACGAATTCCTCATTTGCTCGTGCAAACGCAGGGCTTCTTCGGAAAAACTACGCCGCGGTGCAGGGATCCTTCCAGAGGAGCAACGACATAGTTTGAGCTGGAAGGGCTTGGCAGAGCCGCCGGGGAGAAAAGGCCTCTTGCTATTCTCTTTTCTTTCTTTCTGAATGCGGTCAATTCGCACTTGCCAAAGCAAGGTTTCCCAGCACAAACTACAAAGCAGCAGCTCTCTCCTGGCAGAGGAAATCCCATGCAGTTCTGCCCTTGCGAGATCGTCTTGCTACAGTGAGGCCCAGGGAAAACACACTGCCTACAGAAATCCTAGCAAAGCCCTGTGTTTCCCCACAGGAATGTATGTCACTTTCAGTTCTTTGCCAGCAACGGAGCTCAGAGGCAACGTCAGATTGTGTGTATCTCAGGGAGAGAAAGAACACTGTGACTTCCCCCGTTCCTCTGACGAAAGCGGTTAGAGGGAGAAAAGCGTCCTTTGCTTTCGCTTTCCCGCAATGAGCTCGGCAGATCTGCCCTTCGCGAAGGGCCGTTTTCCCCCGGAGAACTGCCTCGCCGTAGCCCGGTTCTGGAAGTGGAACGAGTATGCAGTGTTAGCGTTCAGCTATTGTGAAGGCTCGTTTTGGCCCAGGGCAAACGAAGCGCCGGGGGAAATCTTAGCAGAGCCCGGCGCCTTTCCACGGTTCAAAGCGTGGAACTGCAGACTCTTTTGCAAAGAAGAGAGCGCCCAGGCAACAGCAGCCCGCACGTTTCTCAGTGAAAGGGAGAACTCCCTGACTTCATCCAGTCCTCTGAGCAAAGCAGGCAGAGGGAGAGAAACTTTCTTTCCTTCCTCTTTCCTGCCACGAATTCCTCATTTGCTCGTGCAAACGCAGGGCTTCTTCGGAAAAACTACGCCGCGGTGCAGGGATCCTTCCAGAGGAGCAACGACATAGTTTGAGCTGGAAGGGCTTGGCAGAGCCGCCGGGGAGAAAAGGCCTCTTGCTATTCTCTTTTCTTTCTGCCTGAATGCGGTCAATTCGCACTTGCCAAAGCAAGGTTTCCCAGCACAAACTACAAAGCAGCAGCTCTCTCCTGGCAGAGGAAATCCCATGCAGTTCTGCCCTTGCGAGATCGTGTTGCTACAGTGAGGCCCAGGGAAAACACACTGCCTAGAGAAATCCTAGCAAAGCCCTGTGTTTCCCCACAGGAATGTATGTCACTTTCAGTTCTTTGCCAGCAACGGAGCTCAGAGGCAACGTCAGATTGTGTGTATCTCAGGGAGAGAAAGAACACTGTGACTTCCCCCGTTCCTCTGACGAAAGCGGTTAGAGGGAGAAAAGCGTCCTCTGCTTTCGCTTTCCCGCAATGAGCTCGGCAGATCTGCCCTTCGCGAAGGGCCGTTTTCCCCCGGAGAACTGCCTCGCCGTAGCCCGGTTCTGGAAGTGGAACGAGTATGCAGTGTTAGCGTTCAGCTATTGTGAAGGCTCGCTTTGGCCCAGGGCAAACGAAGCGCCGGGGGAAATCTTAGCAGAGCCCGGCGCCTTTCCACGGTTCAAAGCGTGGAACTGCAGACTCTTTTGCAAAGAAGAGAGCGCCCAGGCAACAGCAGCCCGCACGTTTCTCAGTGAAAGGGAGAACTCCCTGACTTCATCCAGTCCTCTGAGCAAAGCAGGCAGAGGGAGAGAAACTTTCTTTCCTTCCTCTTTCCTGCCACGAATTCCTCATTTGCTCGTGCAAACGCAGGGCTTCTTCGGAAAAACTACGCCGCGGTGCAGGGATCCTTCCAGAGGAGCAACGACATAGTTTGAGCTGGAAGGGCTTGGCAGAGCCGCCGGGGAGAAAAGGCCTCTTGCTATTCTCTTTTCTTTCTGCCTGAATGCGGTCAATTCGCACTTGCCAAAGCAAGGTTTCCCAGCACAAACTACAAAGCAGCAGCTCTCTCCTGGCAGAGGAAATCCCATGCAGTTCTGCCCTTGCGAGATCGTGTTGCTACAGTGAGGCCCAGGGAAAACACACTGCCTAGAGAAATCCTAGCAAAGCCCTGTGTTTCCCCACAGGAATGTATGTCACTTTCAGTTCTTTGCCAGCAACGGAGCTCAGAGGCAACGTCAGATTGTGTGTATCTCAGGGAGAGAAAGAACACTGTGACTTCCCCCGTTCCTCTGACGAAAGCGGTTAGAGGGAGAAAAGCGTCCTCTGCTTTCGCTTTCCCGCAATGAGCTCGGCAGATCTGCCCTTCGCGAAGGGCCGTTTTCCCCCGGAGAACTGCCTCGCCGTAGCCCGGTTCTGGAAGTGGAACGAGTATGCAGTGTTAGCGTTCAGCTATTGTGAAGGCTCGCTTTGGCCCAGGGCAAACGAAGCGCCGGGGGAAATCTTAGCAGAGCCCGGCGCCTTTCCACGGTTCAAAGCGTGGAACTGCAGACTCTTTTGCAAAGAAGAGAGCGCCCAGGCAACAGCAGCCCGCACGTTTCTCAGTGAAAGGGAGAACTCCCTGACTTCATCCAGTCCTCTGAGCAAAGCAGGCAGAGGGAGAGAAACTTTCTTTCCTTCCTCTTTCCTGCCACGAATTCCTCATTTGCTCGTGCAAACGCAGGGCTTCTTCGGAAAAACTACGCCGCGGTGCAGGGATCCTTCCAGAGGAGCAACGACATAGTTTGAGCTGGAAGGGCTTGGCAGAGCCGCCGGGGAGAAAAGGCCTCTTGCTATTCTCTTTTCTTTCTTTCTGAATGCGGTCAATTCGCACTTGCCAAAGCAAGGTTTCCCAGCACAAACTACAAAGCAGCAGCTCTCTCCTGGCAGAGGAAATCCCATGCAGTTCTGCCCTTGCGAGATCGTGTTGCTACAGTGAGGCCCAGGGAAAACACACTGCCTACAGAAATCCTAGCAAAGCCCTGTGTTTCCCCACAGGAATGTATGTCACTTTCAGTTCTTTGCCAGCAACGGAGCTCAGAGGCAACGTCAGATTGTGTGTATCTCAGGGAGAGAAAGAACACTGTGACTTCCCCCGTTCCTCTGACGAAAGCGGTTAGAGGGAGAAAAGCGTCCTTTGCTTTCGCTTTCCCGCAATGAGCTCGGCAGATCTGCCCTTCGCGAAGGGCCGTTTTCCCCCGGAGAACTGCCTCGCCGTAGCCCGGTTCTGGAAGTGGAACGAGTATGCAGTGTTAGCGTTCAGCTATTGTGAAGGCTCGCTTTGGCCCAGGGCAAACGAAGCGCCGGGGGAAATCTTAGCAGAGCCCGGCGCCTTTCCACGGTTCAAAGCGTGGAACTGCAGACTCTTTTGCAAAGAAGAGAGCGCCCAGGCAACAGCAGCCCGCACGTTTCTCAGTGAAAGGGAGAACTCCCTGACTTCATCCAGTCCTCTGAGCAAAGCAGGCAGAGGGAGAGAAACTTTCTTTCCTTCCTCTTTCCTGCCACGAATTCCTCATTTGCTCGTGCAAACGCAGGGCTTCTTCGGAAAAACTACGCCGCGGTGCAGGGATCCTTCCAGAGGAGCAACGACATAGTTTGAGCTGGAAGGGCTTGGCAGAGCAGCCGGGGAGAAAAGGCCTCTTGCTATTCTCTTTTCTTTCTGCCTGAATGCGGTCAATTCGCACTTGCCAAAGCAAGGTTTCCCAGCACAAACTACAAAGCAGCAGCTCTCTCCTGGCAGAGGAAATCCCATGCAGTTCTGCCCTTGCGAGATCGTGTTGCTACAGTGAGGCCCAGGGAAAACACACTGCCTAGAGAAATCCTAGCAAAGCCCTGTGTTTCCCCACAGGAATGTATGTCACTTTCAGTTCTTTGCCAGCAACGGAGCTCAGAGGCAACGTCAGATTGTGTGTATCTCAGGGAGAGAAAGAACACTGTGACTTCCCCCGTTCCTCTGACGAAAGCGGTTAGAGGGAGAAAAGCGTCCTTTGCTTTCGCTTTCCCGCAATGAGCTCGGCAGATCTGCCCTTCGCGAAGGGCCGTTTTCCCCCGGAGAACTGCCTCGCCGTAGCCCGGTTCTGGAAGTGGAACGAGTATGCAGTGTTAGCGTTCAGCTATTGTGAAGGCTCGCTTTGGCCCAGGGCAAACGAAGCGCCGGGGGAAATCTTAGCAGAGCCCGGCGCCTTTCCACGGTTCAAAGCGTGGAACTGCAGACTCTTTTGCAAAGAAGAGAGCGCCCAGGCAACAGCAGCCCGCACGTTTCTCAGTGAAAGGGAGAACTCCCTGACTTCATCCAGTCCTCTGAGCAAAGCAGGCAGAGGGAGAGAAACTTTCTTTCCTTCCTCTTTCCTGCCACGAATTCCTCATTTGCTCGTGCAAACGCAGGGCTTCTTCGGAAAAACTACGCCGCGGTGCAGGGATCCTTCCAGAGGAGCAACGACATAGTTTGAGCTGGAAGGGCTTGGCAGAGCAGCCGGGGAGAAAAGGCCTCTTGCTATTCTCTTTTCTTTCTTTCTGAATGCGGTCAATTCGCACTTGCCAAAGCAAGGTTTCCCAGCACAAACTACAAAGCAGCAGCTCTCTCCTGGCAGAGGAAATCCCATGCAGTTCTGCCCTTGCGAGATCGTGTTGCTACAGTGAGGCCCAGGGAAAACACACTGCCTACAGAAATCCTAGCAAAGCCCTGTGTTTCCCCACAGGAATGTATGTCACTTTCAGTTCTTTGCCAGCAACGGAGCTCAGAGGCAACGTCAGATTGTGTGTATCTCAGGGAGAGAAAGAACACTGTGACTTCCCCCGTTCCTCTGACGAAAGCGGTTAGAGGGAGAAAAGCGTCCTTTGCTTTCGCTTTCCCGCAATGAGCTCGGCAGATCTGCCCTTCGCGAAGGGCCGTTTTCCCCCGGAGAACTGCCTCGCCGTAGCCCGGTTCTGGAAGTGGAACGAGTATGCAGTGTTAGCGTTCAGCTATTGTGAAGGCTCGCTTTGGCCCAGGGCAAACGAAGCGCCGGGGGAAATCTTAGCAGAGCCCGGCGCCTTTCCACGGTTCAAAGCGTGGAACTGCAGACTCTTTTGCAAAGAAGAGAGCGCCCAGGCAACAGCAGCCCGCACGTTTCTCAGTGAAAGGGAGAACTCCCTGACTTCATCCAGTCCTCTGAGCAAAGCAGGCAGAGGGAGAGAAACTTTCTTTCCTTCCTCTTTCCTGCCACGAATTCCTCATTTGCTCGTGCAAACGCAGGGCTTCTTCGGAAAAACTACGCCGCGGTGCAGGGATCCTTCCAGAGGAGCAACGACATAGTTTGAGCTGGAAGGGCTTGGCAGAGCAGCCGGGGAGAAAAGGCCTCTTGCTATTCTCTTTTCTTTCTGCCTGAATGCGGTCAATTCGCACTTGCCAAAGCAAGGTTTCCCAGCACAAACTACAAAGCAGCAGCTCTCTCCTGGCAGAGGAAATCCCATGCAGTTCTGCCCTTGCGAGATCGTGTTGCTACAGTGAGGCCCAGGGAAAACACACTGCCTACAGAAATCCTAGCAAAGCCCTGTGTTTCCCCACAGGAATGTATGTCACTTTCAGTTCTTTGCCAGCAACGGAGCTCAGAGGCAACGTCAGATTGTGTGTATCTCAGGGAGAGAAAGAACACTGTGACTTCCCCCGTTCCTCTGACGAAAGCGGTTAGAGGGAGAAAAGCGTCCTTTGCTTTCGCTTTCCCGCAATGAGCTCGGCAGATCTGCCCTTCGCGAAGGGCCGTTTTCCCCCGGAGAACTGCCTCGCCGTAGCCCGGTTCTGGAAGTGGAACGAGTATGCAGTGTTAGCGTTCAGCTATTGTGAAGGCTCGCTTTGGCCCAGGGCAAACGAAGCGCCGGGGGAAATCTTAGCAGAGCCCGGCGCCTTTCCACGGTTCAAAGCGTGGAACTGCAGACTCTTTTGCAAAGAAGAGAGCGCCCAGGCAACAGCAGCCCGCACGTTTCTCAGTGAAAGGGAGAACTCCCTGACTTCATCCAGTCCTCTGAGCAAAGCAGGCAGAGGGAGAGAAACTTTCTTTCCTTCCTCTTTCCTGCCACGAATTCCTCATTTGCTCGTGCAAACGCAGGGCTTCTTCGGAAAAACTACGCCGCGGTGCAGGGATCCTTCCAGAGGAGCAACGACATAGTTTGAGCTGGAAGGGCTTGGCAGAGCCGCCGGGGAGAAAAGGCCTCTTGCTATTCTCTTTTCTTTCTTTCTGAATGCGGTCAATTCGCACTTGCCAAAGCAAGGTTTCCCAGCACAAACTACAAAGCAGCAGCTCTCTCCTGGCAGAGGAAATCCCATGCAGTTCTGCCCTTGCGAGATCGTGTTGCTACAGTGAGGCCCAGGGAAAACACACTGCCTACAGAAATCCTAGCAAAGCCCTGTGTTTCCCCACAGGAATGTATGTCACTTTCAGTTCTTTGCCAGCAACGGAGCTCAGAGGCAACGTCAGATTGTGTGTATCTCAGGGAGAGAAAGAACACTGTGACTTCCCCCGTTCCTCTGACGAAAGCGGTTAGAGGGAGAAAAGCGTCCTCTGCTTTCGCTTTCCCGCAATGAGCTCGGCAGATCTGCCCTTCGCGAAGGGCCGTTTTCCCCCGGAGAACTGCCTCGCCGTAGCCCGGTTCTGGAAGTGGAACGAGTATGCAGTGTTAGCGTTCAGCTATTGTGAAGGCTCGCTTTGGCCCAGGGCAAACGAAGCGCCGGGGGAAATCTTAGCAGAGCCCGGCGCCTTTCCACGGTTCAAAGCGTGGAACTGCAGACTCTTTTGCAAAGAAGAGAGCGCCCAGGCAACAGCAGCCCGCACGTTTCTCAGTGAAAGGGAGAACTCCCTGACTTCATCCAGTCCTCTGAGCAAAGCAGGCAGAGGGAGAGAAACTTTCTTTCCTTCCTCTTTCCTGCCACGAATTCCTCATTTGCTCGTGCAAACGCAGGGCTTCTTCGGAAAAACTACGCCGCGGTGCAGGGATCCTTCCAGAGGAGCAACGACATAGTTTGAGCTGGAAGGGCTTGGCAGAGCCGCCGGGGAGAAAAGGCCTCTTGCTATTCTCTTTTCTTTCTTTCTGAATGCGGTCAATTCGCACTTGCCAAAGCAAGGTTTCCCAGCACAAACTACAAAGCAGCAGCTCTCTCCTGGCAGAGGAAATCCCATGCAGTTCTGCCCTTGCGAGATCGTCTTGCTACAGTGAGGCCCAGGGAAAACACACTGCCTACAGAAATCCTAGCAAAGCCCTGTGTTTCCCCACAGGAATGTATGTCACTTTCAGTTCTTTGCCAGCAACGGAGCTCAGAGGCAACGTCAGATTGTGTGTATCTCAGGGAGAGAAAGAACACTGTGACTTCCCCCGTTCCTCTGACGAAAGCGGTTAGAGGGAGAAAAGCGTCCTCTGCTTTCGCTTTCCCGCAATGAGCTCGGCAGATCTGCCCTTCGCGAAGGGCCGTTTTCCCCCGGAGAACTGCCTCGCCGTAGCCCGGTTCTGGAAGTGGAACGAGTATGCAGTGTTAGCGTTCAGCTATTGTGAAGGCTCGCTTTGGCCCAGGGCAAACGAAGCGCCGGGGGAAATCTTAGCAGAGCCCGGCGCCTTTCCACGGTTCAAAGCGTGGAACTGCAGACTCTTTTGCAAAGAAGAGAGCGCCCAGGCAACAGCAGCCCGCACGTTTCTCAGTGAAAGGGAGAACTCCCTGACTTCATCCAGTCCTCTGAGCAAAGCAGGCAGAGGGAGAGAAACTTTCTTTCCTTCCTCTTTCCTGCCACGAATTCCTCATTTGCTCGTGCAAACGCAGGGCTTCTTCGGAAAAACTACGCCGCGGTGCAGGGATCCTTCCAGAGGAGCAACGACATAGTTTGAGCTGGAAGGGCTTGGCAGAGCCGCCGGGGAGAAAAGGCCTCTTGCTATTCTCTTTTCTTTCTTTCTGAATGCGGTCAATTCGCACTTGCCAAAGCAAGGTTTCCCAGCACAAACTACAAAGCAGCAGCTCTCTCCTGGCAGAGGAAATCCCATGCAGTTCTGCCCTTGCGAGATCGTCTTGCTACAGTGAAAAAAAAAAAAAAAAAACACACTGCCTACAGAAATCCTAGCAAAGCCCTGTGTTTCCCCACAGGAATGTATGTCACTTTCAGTTCTTTGCCAGCAACGGAGCTCAGAGGCAACGTCAGATTGTGTGTATCTCAGGGAGAGAAAGAACACTGTGACTTCCCCCGTTCCTCTGACGAAAGCGGTTAGAGGGAGAAAAGCGTCCTTTGCTTTCGCTTTCCCGCAATGAGCTCGGCAGATCTGCCCTTCGCGAAGGGCCGTTTTCCCCCGGAGAACTGCCTCGCCGTAGCCCGGTTCTGGAAGTGGAACGAGTATGCAGTGTTAGCGTTCAGCTATTGTGAAGGCTCGCTTTGGCCCAGGGCAAACGAAGCGCCGGGGGAAATCTTAGCAGAGCCCGGCGCCTTTCCACGGTTCAAAGCGTGGAACTGCAGACTCTTTTGCAAAGAAGAGAGCGCCCAGGCAACAGCAGCCCGCACGTTTCTCAGTGAAAGGGAGAACTCCCTGACTTCATCCAGTCCTCTGAGCAAAGCAGGCAGAGGGAGAGAAACTTTCTTTCCTTCCTCTTTCCTGCCACGAATTCCTCATTTGCTCGTGCAAACGCAGGGCTTCTTCGGAAAAACTACGCCGCGGTGCAGGGATCCTTCCAGAGGAGCAACGACATAGTTTGAGCTGGAAGGGCTTGGCAGAGCCGCCGGGGAGAAAAGGCCTCTTGCTATTCTCTTTTCTTTCTGCCTGAATGCGGTCAATTCGCACTTGCCAAAGCAAGGTTTCCCAGCACAAACTACAAAGCAGCAGCTCTCTCCTGGCAGAGGAAATCCCATGCAGTTCTGCCCTTGCGAGATCGTGTTGCTACAGTGAGGCCCAGGGAAAACACACTGCCTAGAGAAATCCTAGCAAAGCCCTGTGTTTCCCCACAGGAATGTATGTCACTTTCAGTTCTTTGCCAGCAACGGAGCTCAGAGGCAACGTCAGATTGTGTGTATCTCAGGGAGAGAAAGAACACTGTGACTTCCCCCGTTCCTCTGACGAAAGCGGTTAGAGGGAGAAAAGCGTCCTCTGCTTTCGCTTTCCCGCAATGAGCTCGGCAGATCTGCCCTTCGCGAAGGGCCGTTTTCCCCCGGAGAACTGCCTCGCCGTAGCCCGGTTCTGGAAGTGGAACGAGTATGCAGTGTTAGCGTTCAGCTATTGTGAAGGCTCGCTTTGGCCCAGGGCAAACGAAGCGCCGGGGGAAATCTTAGCAGAGCCCGGCGCCTTTCCACGGTTCAAAGCGTGGAACTGCAGACTCTTTTGCAAAGAAGAGAGCGCCCAGGCAACAGCAGCCCGCACGTTTCTCAGTGAAAGGGAGAACTCCCTGACTTCATCCAGTCCTCTGAGCAAAGCAGGCAGAGGGAGAGAAACTTTCTTTCCTTCCTCTTTCCTGCCACGAATTCCTCATTTGCTCGTGCAAACGCAGGGCTTCTTCGGAAAAACTACGCCGCGGTGCAGGGATCCTTCCAGAGGAGCAACGACATAGTTTGAGCTGGAAGGGCTTGGCAGAGCCGCCGGGGAGAAAAGGCCTCTTGCTATTCTCTTTTCTTTCTGCCTGAATGCGGTCAATTCGCACTTGCCAAAGCAAGGTTTCCCAGCACAAACTACAAAGCAGCAGCTCTCTCCTGGCAGAGGAAATCCCATGCAGTTCTGCCCTTGCGAGATCGTGTTGCTACAGTGAGGCCCAGGGAAAACACACTGCCTACAGAAATCCTAGCAAAGCCCTGTGTTTCCCCACAGGAATGTATGTCACTTTCAGTTCTTTGCCAGCAACGGAGCTCAGAGGCAACGTCAGATTGTGTGTATCTCAGGGAGAGAAAGAACACTGTGACTTCCCCCGTTCCTCTGACGAAAGCGGTTAGAGGGAGAAAAGCGTCCTCTGCTTTCGCTTTCCCGCAATGAGCTCGGCAGATCTGCCCTTCGCGAAGGGCCGTTTTCCCCCGGAGAACTGCCTCGCCGTAGCCCGGTTCTGGAAGTGGAACGAGTATGCAGTGTTAGCGTTCAGCTATTGTGAAGGCTCGCTTTGGCCCAGGGCAAACGAAGCGCCGGGGGAAATCTTAGCAGAGCCCGGCGCCTTTCCACGGTTCAAAGCGTGGAACTGCAGACTCTTTTGCAAAGAAGAGAGCGCCCAGGCAACAGCAGCCCGCACGTTTCTCAGTGAAAGGGAGAACTCCCTGACTTCATCCAGTCCTCTGAGCAAAGCAGGCAGAGGGAGAGAAACTTTCTTTCCTTCCTCTTTCCTGCCACGAATTCCTCATTTGCTCGTGCAAACGCAGGGCTTCTTCGGAAAAACTACGCCGCGGTGCAGGGATCCTTCCAGAGGAGCAACGACATAGTTTGAGCTGGAAGGGCTTGGCAGAGCCGCCGGGGAGAAAAGGCCTCTTGCTATTCTCTTTTCTTTCTTTCTGAATGCGGTCAATTCGCACTTGCCAAAGCAAGGTTTCCCAGCACAAACTACAAAGCAGCAGCTCTCTCCTGGCAGAGGAAATCCCATGCAGTTCTGCCCTTGCGAGATCGTCTTGCTACAGTGAGGCCCAGGGAAAACACACTGCCTACAGAAATCCTAGCAAAGCCCTGTGTTTCCCCACAGGAATGTATGTCACTTTCAGTTCTTTGCCAGCAACGGAGCTCAGAGGCAACGTCAGATTGTGTGTATCTCAGGGAGAGAAAGAACACTGTGACTTCCCCCGTTCCTCTGACGAAAGCGGTTAGAGGGAGAAAAGCGTCCTTTGCTTTCGCTTTCCCGCAATGAGCTCGGCAGATCTGCCCTTCGCGAAGGGCCGTTTTCCCCCGGAGAACTGCCTCGCCGTAGCCCGGTTCTGGAAGTGGAACGAGTATGCAGTGTTAGCGTTCAGCTATTGTGAAGGCTCGTTTTGGCCCAGGGCAAACGAAGCGCCGGGGGAAATCTTAGCAGAGCCCGGCGCCTTTCCACGGTTCAAAGCGTGGAACTGCAGACTCTTTTGCAAAGAAGAGAGCGCCCAGGCAACAGCAGCCCGCACGTTTCTCAGTGAAAGGGAGAACTCCCTGACTTCATCCAGTCCTCTGAGCAAAGCAGGCAGAGGGAGAGAAACTTTCTTTCCTTCCTCTTTCCTGCCACGAATTCCTCATTTGCTCGTGCAAACGCAGGGCTTCTTCGGAAAAACTACGCCGCGGTGCAGGGATCCTTCCAGAGGAGCAACGACATAGTTTGAGCTGGAAGGGCTTGGCAGAGCCGCCGGGGAGAAAAGGCCTCTTGCTATTCTCTTTTCTTTCTGCCTGAATGCGGTCAATTCGCACTTGCCAAAGCAAGGTTTCCCAGCACAAACTACAAAGCAGCAGCTCTCTCCTGGCAGAGGAAATCCCATGCAGTTCTGCCCTTGCGAGATCGTGTTGCTACAGTGAGGCCCAGGGAAAACACACTGCCTAGAGAAATCCTAGCAAAGCCCTGTGTTTCCCCACAGGAATGTATGTCACTTTCAGTTCTTTGCCAGCAACGGAGCTCAGAGGCAACGTCAGATTGTGTGTATCTCAGGGAGAGAAAGAACACTGTGACTTCCCCCGTTCCTCTGACGAAAGCGGTTAGAGGGAGAAAAGCGTCCTCTGCTTTCGCTTTCCCGCAATGAGCTCGGCAGATCTGCCCTTCGCGAAGGGCCGTTTTCCCCCGGAGAACTGCCTCGCCGTAGCCCGGTTCTGGAAGTGGAACGAGTATGCAGTGTTAGCGTTCAGCTATTGTGAAGGCTCGCTTTGGCCCAGGGCAAACGAAGCGCCGGGGGAAATCTTAGCAGAGCCCGGCGCCTTTCCACGGTTCAAAGCGTGGAACTGCAGACTCTTTTGCAAAGAAGAGAGCGCCCAGGCAACAGCAGCCCGCACGTTTCTCAGTGAAAGGGAGAACTCCCTGACTTCATCCAGTCCTCTGAGCAAAGCAGGCAGAGGGAGAGAAACTTTCTTTCCTTCCTCTTTCCTGCCACGAATTCCTCATTTGCTCGTGCAAACGCAGGGCTTCTTCGGAAAAACTACGCCGCGGTGCAGGGATCCTTCCAGAGGAGCAACGACATAGTTTGAGCTGGAAGGGCTTGGCAGAGCCGCCGGGGAGAAAAGGCCTCTTGCTATTCTCTTTTCTTTCTGCCTGAATGCGGTCAATTCGCACTTGCCAAAGCAAGGTTTCCCAGCACAAACTACAAAGCAGCAGCTCTCTCCTGGCAGAGGAAATCCCATGCAGTTCTGCCCTTGCGAGATCGTGTTGCTACAGTGAGGCCCAGGGAAAACACACTGCCTAGAGAAATCCTAGCAAAGCCCTGTGTTTCCCCACAGGAATGTATGTCACTTTCAGTTCTTTGCCAGCAACGGAGCTCAGAGGCAACGTCAGATTGTGTGTATCTCAGGGAGAGAAAGAACACTGTGACTTCCCCCGTTCCTCTGACGAAAGCGGTTAGAGGGAGAAAAGCGTCCTCTGCTTTCGCTTTCCCGCAATGAGCTCGGCAGATCTGCCCTTCGCGAAGGGCCGTTTTCCCCCGGAGAACTGCCTCGCCGTAGCCCGGTTCTGGAAGTGGAACGAGTATGCAGTGTTAGCGTTCAGCTATTGTGAAGGCTCGCTTTGGCCCAGGGCAAACGAAGCGCCGGGGGAAATCTTAGCAGAGCCCGGCGCCTTTCCACGGTTCAAAGCGTGGAACTGCAGACTCTTTTGCAAAGAAGAGAGCGCCCAGGCAACAGCAGCCCGCACGTTTCTCAGTGAAAGGGAGAACTCCCTGACTTCATCCAGTCCTCTGAGCAAAGCAGGCAGAGGGAGAGAAACTTTCTTTCCTTCCTCTTTCCTGCCACGAATTCCTCATTTGCTCGTGCAAACGCAGGGCTTCTTCGGAAAAACTACGCCGCGGTGCAGGGATCCTTCCAGAGGAGCAACGACATAGTTTGAGCTGGAAGGGCTTGGCAGAGCCGCCGGGGAGAAAAGGCCTCTTGCTATTCTCTTTTCTTTCTGCCTGAATGCGGTCAATTCGCACTTGCCAAAGCAAGGTTTCCCAGCACAAACTACAAAGCAGCAGCTCTCTCCTGGCAGAGGAAATCCCATGCAGTTCTGCCCTTGCGAGATCGTGTTGCTACAGTGAGGCCCAGGGAAAACACACTGCCTACAGAAATCCTAGCAAAGCCCTGTGTTTCCCCACAGGAATGTATGTCACTTTCAGTTCTTTGCCAGCAACGGAGCTCAGAGGCAACGTCAGATTGTGTGTATCTCAGGGAGAGAAAGAACACTGTGACTTCCCCCGTTCCTCTGACGAAAGCGGTTAGAGGGAGAAAAGCGTCCTCTGCTTTCGCTTTCCCGCAATGAGCTCGGCAGATCTGCCCTTCGCGAAGGGCCGTTTTCCCCCGGAGAACTGCCTCGCCGTAGCCCGGTTCTGGAAGTGGAACGAGTATGCAGTGTTAGCGTTCAGCTATTGTGAAGGCTCGCTTTGGCCCAGGGCAAACGAAGCGCCGGGGGAAATCTTAGCAGAGCCCGGCGCCTTTCCACGGTTCAAAGCGTGGAACTGCAGACTCTTTTGCAAAGAAGAGAGCGCCCAGGCAACAGCAGCCCGCACGTTTCTCAGTGAAAGGGAGAACTCCCTGACTTCATCCAGTCCTCTGAGCAAAGCAGGCAGAGGGAGAGAAACTTTCTTTCCTTCCTCTTTCCTGCCACGAATTCCTCATTTGCTCGTGCAAACGCAGGGCTTCTTCGGAAAAACTACGCCGCGGTGCAGGGATCCTTCCAGAGGAGCAACGACATAGTTTGAGCTGGAAGGGCTTGGCAGAGCCGCCGGGGAGAAAAGGCCTCTTGCTATTCTCTTTTCTTTCTGCCTGAATGCGGTCAATTCGCACTTGCCAAAGCAAGGTTTCCCAGCACAAACTACAAAGCAGCAGCTCTCTCCTGGCAGAGGAAATCCCATGCAGTTCTGCCCTTGCGAGATCGTGTTGCTACAGTGAGGCCCAGGGAAAACACACTGCCTAGAGAAATCCTAGCAAAGCCCTGTGTTTCCCCACAGGAATGTATGTCACTTTCAGTTCTTTGCCAGCAACGGAGCTCAGAGGCAACGTCAGATTGTGTGTATCTCAGGGAGAGAAAGAACACTGTGACTTCCCCCGTTCCTCTGACGAAAGCGGTTAGAGGGAGAAAAGCGTCCTCTGCTTTCGCTTTCCCGCAATGAGCTCGGCAGATCTGCCCTTCGCGAAGGGCCGTTTTCCCCCGGAGAACTGCCTCGCCGTAGCCCGGTTCTGGAAGTGGAACGAGTATGCAGTGTTAGCGTTCAGCTATTGTGAAGGCTCGCTTTGGCCCAGGGCAAACGAAGCGCCGGGGGAAATCTTAGCAGAGCCCGGCGCCTTTCCACGGTTCAAAGCGTGGAACTGCAGACTCTTTTGCAAAGAAGAGAGCGCCCAGGCAACAGCAGCCCGCACGTTTCTCAGTGAAAGGGAGAACTCCCTGACTTCATCCAGTCCTCTGAGCAAAGCAGGCAGAGGGAGAGAAACTTTCTTTCCTTCCTCTTTCCTGCCACGAATTCCTCATTTGCTCGTGCAAACGCAGGGCTTCTTCGGAAAAACTACGCCGCGGTGCAGGGATCCTTCCAGAGGAGCAACGACATAGTTTGAGCTGGAAGGGCTTGGCAGAGCCGCCGGGGAGAAAAGGCCTCTTGCTATTCTCTTTTCTTTCTGCCTGAATGCGGTCAATTCGCACTTGCCAAAGCAAGGTTTCCCAGCACAAACTACAAAGCAGCAGCTCTCTCCTGGCAGAGGAAATCCCATGCAGTTCTGCCCTTGCGAGATCGTGTTGCTACAGTGAGGCCCAGGGAAAACACACTGCCTAGAGAAATCCTAGCAAAGCCCTGTGTTTCCCCACAGGAATGTATGTCACTTTCAGTTCTTTGCCAGCAACGGAGCTCAGAGGCAACGTCAGATTGTGTGTATCTCAGGGAGAGAAAGAACACTGTGACTTCCCCCGTTCCTCTGACGAAAGCGGTTAGAGGGAGAAAAGCGTCCTCTGCTTTCGCTTTCCCGCAATGAGCTCGGCAGATCTGCCCTTCGCGAAGGGCCGTTTTCCCCCGGAGAACTGCCTCGCCGTAGCCCGGTTCTGGAAGTGGAACGAGTATGCAGTGTTAGCGTTCAGCTATTGTGAAGGCTCGCTTTGGCCCAGGGCAAACGAAGCGCCGGGGGAAATCTTAGCAGAGCCCGGCGCCTTTCCACGGTTCAAAGCGTGGAACTGCAGACTCTTTTGCAAAGAAGAGAGCGCCCAGGCAACAGCAGCCCGCACGTTTCTCAGTGAAAGGGAGAACTCCCTGACTTCATCCAGTCCTCTGAGCAAAGCAGGCAGAGGGAGAGAAACTTTCTTTCCTTCCTCTTTCCTGCCACGAATTCCTCATTTGCTCGTGCAAACGCAGGGCTTCTTCGGAAAAACTACGCCGCGGTGCAGGGATCCTTCCAGAGGAGCAACGACATAGTTTGAGCTGGAAGGGCTTGGCAGAGCCGCCGGGGAGAAAAGGCCTCTTGCTATTCTCTTTTCTTTCTGCCTGAATGCGGTCAATTCGCACTTGCCAAAGCAAGGTTTCCCAGCACAAACTACAAAGCAGCAGCTCTCTCCTGGCAGAGGAAATCCCATGCAGTTCTGCCCTTGCGAGATCGTGTTGCTACAGTGAGGCCCAGGGAAAACACACTGCCTAGAGAAATCCTAGCAAAGCCCTGTGTTTCCCCACAGGAATGTATGTCACTTTCAGTTCTTTGCCAGCAACGGAGCTCAGAGGCAACGTCAGATTGTGTGTATCTCAGGGAGAGAAAGAACACTGTGACTTCCCCCGTTCCTCTGACGAAAGCGGTTAGAGGGAGAAAAGCGTCCTCTGCTTTCGCTTTCCCGCAATGAGCTCGGCAGATCTGCCCTTCGCGAAGGGCCGTTTTCCCCCGGAGAACTGCCTCGCCGTAGCCCGGTTCTGGAAGTGGAACGAGTATGCAGTGTTAGCGTTCAGCTATTGTGAAGGCTCGCTTTGGCCCAGGGCAAACGAAGCGCCGGGGGAAATCTTAGCAGAGCCCGGCGCCTTTCCACGGTTCAAAGCGTGGAACTGCAGACTCTTTTGCAAAGAAGAGAGCGCCCAGGCAACAGCAGCCCGCACGTTTCTCAGTGAAAGGGAGAACTCCCTGACTTCATCCAGTCCTCTGAGCAAAGCAGGCAGAGGGAGAGAAACTTTCTTTCCTTCCTCTTTCCTGCCACGAATTCCTCATTTGCTCGTGCAAACGCAGGGCTTCTTCGGAAAAACTACGCCGCGGTGCAGGGATCCTTCCAGAGGAGCAACGACATAGTTTGAGCTGGAAGGGCTTGGCAGAGCCGCCGGGGAGAAAAGGCCTCTTGCTATTCTCTTTTCTTTCTGCCTGAATGCGGTCAATTCGCACTTGCCAAAGCAAGGTTTCCCAGCACAAACTACAAAGCAGCAGCTCTCTCCTGGCAGAGGAAATCCCATGCAGTTCTGCCCTTGCGAGATCGTGTTGCTACAGTGAGGCCCAGGGAAAACACACTGCCTAGAGAAATCCTAGCAAAGCCCTGTGTTTCCCCACAGGAATGTATGTCACTTTCAGTTCTTTGCCAGCAACGGAGCTCAGAGGCAACGTCAGATTGTGTGTATCTCAGGGAGAGAAAGAACACTGTGACTTCCCCCGTTCCTCTGACGAAAGCGGTTAGAGGGAGAAAAGCGTCCTCTGCTTTCGCTTTCCCGCAATGAGCTCGGCAGATCTGCCCTTCGCGAAGGGCCGTTTTCCCCCGGAGAACTGCCTCGCCGTAGCCCGGTTCTGGAAGTGGAACGAGTATGCAGTGTTAGCGTTCAGCTATTGTGAAGGCTCGCTTTGGCCCAGGGCAAACGAAGCGCCGGGGGAAATCTTAGCAGAGCCCGGCGCCTTTCCACGGTTCAAAGCGTGGAACTGCAGACTCTTTTGCAAAGAAGAGAGCGCCCAGGCAACAGCAGCCCGCACGTTTCTCAGTGAAAGGGAGAACTCCCTGACTTCATCCAGTCCTCTGAGCAAAGCAGGCAGAGGGAGAGAAACTTTCTTTCCTTCCTCTTTCCTGCCACGAATTCCTCATTTGCTCGTGCAAACGCAGGGCTTCTTCGGAAAAACTACGCCGCGGTGCAGGGATCCTTCCAGAGGAGCAACGACATAGTTTGAGCTGGAAGGGCTTGGCAGAGCCGCCGGGGAGAAAAGGCCTCTTGCTATTCTCTTTTCTTTCTGCCTGAATGCGGTCAATTCGCACTTGCCAAAGCAAGGTTTCCCAGCACAAACTACAAAGCAGCAGCTCTCTCCTGGCAGAGGAAATCCCATGCAGTTCTGCCCTTGCGAGATCGTGTTGCTACAGTGAGGCCCAGGGAAAACACACTGCCTAGAGAAATCCTAGCAAAGCCCTGTGTTTCCCCACAGGAATGTATGTCACTTTCAGTTCTTTGCCAGCAACGGAGCTCAGAGGCAACGTCAGATTGTGTGTATCTCAGGGAGAGAAAGAACACTGTGACTTCCCCCGTTCCTCTGACGAAAGCGGTTAGAGGGAGAAAAGCGTCCTCTGCTTTCGCTTTCCCGCAATGAGCTCGGCAGATCTGCCCTTCGCGAAGGGCCGTTTTCCCCCGGAGAACTGCCTCGCCGTAGCCCGGTTCTGGAAGTGGAACGAGTATGCAGTGTTAGCGTTCAGCTATTGTGAAGGCTCGCTTTGGCCCAGGGCAAACGAAGCGCCGGGGGAAATCTTAGCAGAGCCCGGCGCCTTTCCACGGTTCAAAGCGTGGAACTGCAGACTCTTTTGCAAAGAAGAGAGCGCCCAGGCAACAGCAGCCCGCACGTTTCTCAGTGAAAGGGAGAACTCCCTGACTTCATCCAGTCCTCTGAGCAAAGCAGGCAGAGGGAGAGAAACTTTCTTTCCTTCCTCTTTCCTGCCACGAATTCCTCATTTGCTCGTGCAAACGCAGGGCTTCTTCGGAAAAACTACGCCGCGGTGCAGGGATCCTTCCAGAGGAGCAACGACATAGTTTGAGCTGGAAGGGCTTGGCAGAGCCGCCGGGGAGAAAAGGCCTCTTGCTATTCTCTTTTCTTTCTTTCTGAATGCGGTCAATTCGCACTTGCCAAAGCAAGGTTTCCCAGCACAAACTACAAAGCAGCAGCTCTCTCCTGGCAGAGGAAATCCCATGCAGTTCTGCCCTTGCGAGATCGTCTTGCTACAGTGAGGCCCAGGGAAAACACACTGCCTACAGAAATCCTAGCAAAGCCCTGTGTTTCCCCACAGGAATGTATGTCACTTTCAGTTCTTTGCCAGCAACGGAGCTCAGAGGCAACGTCAGATTGTGTGTATCTCAGGGAGAGAAAGAACACTGTGACTTCCCCCGTTCCTCTGACGAAAGCGGTTAGAGGGAGAAAAGCGTCCTTTGCTTTCGCTTTCCCGCAATGAGCTCGGCAGATCTGCCCTTCGCGAAGGGCCGTTTTCCCCCGGAGAACTGCCTCGCCGTAGCCCGGTTCTGGAAGTGGAACGAGTATGCAGTGTTAGCGTTCAGCTATTGTGAAGGCTCGTTTTGGCCCAGGGCAAACGAAGCGCCGGGGGAAATCTTAGCAGAGCCCGGCGCCTTTCCACGGTTCAAAGCGTGGAACTGCAGACTCTTTTGCAAAGAAGAGAGCGCCCAGGCAACAGCAGCCCGCACGTTTCTCAGTGAAAGGGAGAACTCCCTGACTTCATCCAGTCCTCTGAGCAAAGCAGGCAGAGGGAGAGAAACTTTCTTTCCTTCCTCTTTCCTGCCACGAATTCCTCATTTGCTCGTGCAAACGCAGGGCTTCTTCGGAAAAACTACGCCGCGGTGCAGGGATCCTTCCAGAGGAGCAACGACATAGTTTGAGCTGGAAGGGCTTGGCAGAGCCGCCGGGGAGAAAAGGCCTCTTGCTATTCTCTTTTCTTTCTGCCTGAATGCGGTCAATTCGCACTTGCCAAAGCAAGGTTTCCCAGCACAAACTACAAAGCAGCAGCTCTCTCCTGGCAGAGGAAATCCCATGCAGTTCTGCCCTTGCGAGATCGTGTTGCTACAGTGAGGCCCAGGGAAAACACACTGCCTAGAGAAATCCTAGCAAAGCCCTGTGTTTCCCCACAGGAATGTATGTCACTTTCAGTTCTTTGCCAGCAACGGAGCTCAGAGGCAACGTCAGATTGTGTGTATCTCAGGGAGAGAAAGAACACTGTGACTTCCCCCGTTCCTCTGACGAAAGCGGTTAGAGGGAGAAAAGCGTCCTCTGCTTTCGCTTTCCCGCAATGAGCTCGGCAGATCTGCCCTTCGCGAAGGGCCGTTTTCCCCCGGAGAACTGCCTCGCCGTAGCCCGGTTCTGGAAGTGGAACGAGTATGCAGTGTTAGCGTTCAGCTATTGTGAAGGCTCGCTTTGGCCCAGGGCAAACGAAGCGCCGGGGGAAATCTTAGCAGAGCCCGGCGCCTTTCCACGGTTCAAAGCGTGGAACTGCAGACTCTTTTGCAAAGAAGAGAGCGCCCAGGCAACAGCAGCCCGCACGTTTCTCAGTGAAAGGGAGAACTCCCTGACTTCATCCAGTCCTCTGAGCAAAGCAGGCAGAGGGAGAGAAACTTTCTTTCCTTCCTCTTTCCTGCCACGAATTCCTCATTTGCTCGTGCAAACGCAGGGCTTCTTCGGAAAAACTACGCCGCGGTGCAGGGATCCTTCCAGAGGAGCAACGACATAGTTTGAGCTGGAAGGGCTTGGCAGAGCCGCCGGGGAGAAAAGGCCTCTTGCTATTCTCTTTTCTTTCTGCCTGAATGCGGTCAATTCGCACTTGCCAAAGCAAGGTTTCCCAGCACAAACTACAAAGCAGCAGCTCTCTCCTGGCAGAGGAAATCCCATGCAGTTCTGCCCTTGCGAGATCGTGTTGCTACAGTGAGGCCCAGGGAAAACACACTGCCTACAGAAATCCTAGCAAAGCCCTGTGTTTCCCCACAGGAATGTATGTCACTTTCAGTTCTTTGCCAGCAACGGAGCTCAGAGGCAACGTCAGATTGTGTGTATCTCAGGGAGAGAAAGAACACTGTGACTTCCCCCGTTCCTCTGACGAAAGCGGTTAGAGGGAGAAAAGCGTCATCTGCTTTCGCTTTCCCGCAATGAGCTCGGCAGATCTGCCCTTCGCGAAGGGCCGTTTTCCCCCGGAGAACTGCCTCGCCGTAGCCCGGTTCTGGAAGTGGAACGAGTATGCAGTGTTAGCGTTCAGCTATTGTGAAGGCTCGCTTTGGCCCAGGGCAAACGAAGCGCCGGGGGAAATCTTAGCAGAGCCCGGCGCCTTTCCACGGTTCAAAGCGTGGAACTGCAGACTCTTTTGCAAAGAAGAGAGCGCCCAGGCAACAGCAGCCCGCACGTTTCTCAGTGAAAGGGAGAACTCCCTGACTTCATCCAGTCCTCTGAGCAAAGCAGGCAGAGGGAGAGAAACTTTCTTTCCTTCCTCTTTCCTGCCACGAATTCCTCATTTGCTCGTGCAAACGCAGGGCTTCTTCGGAAAAACTACGCCGCGGTGCAGGGATCCTTCCAGAGGAGCAACGACATAGTTTGAGCTGGAAGGGCTTGGCAGAGCCGCCGGGGAGAAAAGGCCTCTTGCTATTCTCTTTTCTTTCTGCCTGAATGCGGTCAATTCGCACTTGCCAAAGCAAGGTTTCCCAGCACAAACTACAAAGCAGCAGCTCTCTCCTGGCAGAGGAAATCCCATGCAGTTCTGCCCTTGCGAGATCGTGTTGCTACAGTGAGGCCCAGGGAAAACACACTGCCTAGAGAAATCCTAGCAAAGCCCTGTGTTTCCCCACAGGAATGTATGTCACTTTCAGTTCTTTGCCAGCAACGGAGCTCAGAGGCAACGTCAGATTGTGTGTATCTCAGGGAGAGAAAGAACACTGTGACTTCCCCCGTTCCTCTGACGAAAGCGGTTAGAGGGAGAAAAGCGTCCTCTGCTTTCGCTTTCCCGCAATGAGCTCGGCAGATCTGCCCTTCGCGAAGGGCCGTTTTCCCCCGGAGAACTGCCTCGCCGTAGCCCGGTTCTGGAAGTGGAACGAGTATGCAGTGTTAGCGTTCAGCTATTGTGAAGGCTCGCTTTGGCCCAGGGCAAACGAAGCGCCGGGGGAAATCTTAGCAGAGCCCGGCGCCTTTCCACGGTTCAAAGCGTGGAACTGCAGACTCTTTTGCAAAGAAGAGAGCGCCCAGGCAACAGCAGCCCGCACGTTTCTCAGTGAAAGGGAGAACTCCCTGACTTCATCCAGTCCTCTGAGCAAAGCAGGCAGAGGGAGAGAAACTTTCTTTCCTTCCTCTTTCCTGCCACGAATTCCTCATTTGCTCGTGCAAACGCAGGGCTTCTTCGGAAAAACTACGCCGCGGTGCAGGGATCCTTCCAGAGGAGCAACGACATAGTTTGAGCTGGAAGGGCTTGGCAGAGCCGCCGGGGAGAAAAGGCCTCTTGCTATTCTCTTTTCTTTCTGCCTGAATGCGGTCAATTCGCACTTGCCAAAGCAAGGTTTCCCAGCACAAACTACAAAGCAGCAGCTCTCTCCTGGCAGAGGAAATCCCATGCAGTTCTGCCCTTGCGAGATCGTGTTGCTACAGTGAGGCCCAGGGAAAACACACTGCCTAGAGAAATCCTAGCAAAGCCCTGTGTTTCCCCACGGGAATGTATGTCACTTTCAGTTCTTTGCCAGCAACGGAGCTCAGAGGCAACGTCAGATTGTGTGTATCTCAGGGAGAGAAAGAACACTGTGACTTCCCCCGTTCCTCTGACGAAAGCGGTTAGAGGGAGAAAAGCGTCCTCTGCTTTCGCTTTCCCGCAATGAGCTCGGCAGATCTGCCCTTCGCGAAGGGCCGTTTTCCCCCGGAGAACTGCCTCGCCGTAGCCCGGTTCTGGAAGTGGAACGAGTATGCAGTGTTAGCGTTCAGCTATTGTGAAGGCTCGCTTTGGCCCAGGGCAAACGAAGCGCCGGGGGAAATCTTAGCAGAGCCCGGCGCCTTTCCACGGTTCAAAGCGTGGAACTGCAGACTCTTTTGCAAAGAAGAGAGCGCCCAGGCAACAGCAGCCCGCACGTTTCTCAGTGAAAGGGAGAACTCCCTGACTTCATCCAGTCCTCTGAGCAAAGCAGGCAGAGGGAGAGAAACTTTCTTTCCTTCCTCTTTCCTGCCACGAATTCCTCATTTGCTCGTGCAAACGCAGGGCTTCTTCGGAAAAACTACGCCGCGGTGCAGGGATCCTTCCAGAGGAGCAACGACATAGTTTGAGCTGGAAGGGCTTGGCAGAGCCGCCGGGGAGAAAAGGCCTCTTGCTATTCTCTTTTCTTTCTGCCTGAATGCGGTCAATTCGCACTTGCCAAAGCAAGGTTTCCCAGCACAAACTACAAAGCAGCAGCTCTCTCCTGGCAGAGGAAATCCCATGCAGTTCTGCCCTTGCGAGATCGTGTTGCTACAGTGAGGCCCAGGGAAAACACACTGCCTAGAGAAATCCTAGCAAAGCCCTGTGTTTCCCCACAGGAATGTATGTCACTTTCAGTTCTTTGCCAGCAACGGAGCTCAGAGGCAACGTCAGATTGTGTGTATCTCAGGGAGAGAAAGAACACTGTGACTTCCCCCGTTCCTCTGACGAAAGCGGTTAGAGGGAGAAAAGCGTCCTCTGCTTTCGCTTTCCCGCAATGAGCTCGGCAGATCTGCCCTTCGCGAAGGGCCGTTTTCCCCCGGAGAACTGCCTCGCCGTAGCCCGGTTCTGGAAGTGGAACGAGTATGCAGTGTTAGCGTTCAGCTATTGTGAAGGCTCGCTTTGGCCCAGGGCAAACGAAGCGCCGGGGGAAATCTTAGCAGAGCCCGGCGCCTTTCCACGGTTCAAAGCGTGGAACTGCAGACTCTTTTGCAAAGAAGAGAGCGCCCAGGCAACAGCAGCCCGCACGTTTCTCAGTGAAAGGGAGAACTCCCTGACTTCATCCAGTCCTCTGAGCAAAGCAGGCAGAGGGAGAGAAACTTTCTTTCCTTCCTCTTTCCTGCCACGAATTCCTCATTTGCTCGTGCAAACGCAGGGCTTCTTCGGAAAAACTACGCCGCGGTGCAGGGATCCTTCCAGAGGAGCAACGACATAGTTTGAGCTGGAAGGGCTTGGCAGAGCCGCCGGGGAGAAAAGGCCTCTTGCTATTCTCTTTTCTTTCTGCCTGAATGCGGTCAATTCGCACTTGCCAAAGCAAGGTTTCCCAGCACAAACTACAAAGCAGCAGCTCTCTCCTGGCAGAGGAAATCCCATGCAGTTCTGCCCTTGCGAGATCGTGTTGCTACAGTGAGGCCCAGGGAAAACACACTGCCTAGAGAAATCCTAGCAAAGCCCTGTGTTTCCCCACAGGAATGTATGTCACTTTCAGTTCTTTGCCAGCAACGGAGCTCAGAGGCAACGTCAGATTGTGTGTATCTCAGGGAGAGAAAGAACACTGTGACTTCCCCCGTTCCTCTGACGAAAGCGGTTAGAGGGAGAAAAGCGTCCTCTGCTTTCGCTTTCCCGCAATGAGCTCGGCAGATCTGCCCTTCGCGAAGGGCCGTTTTCCCCCGGAGAACTGCCTCGCCGTAGCCCGGTTCTGGAAGTGGAACGAGTATGCAGTGTTAGCGTTCAGCTATTGTGAAGGCTCGCTTTGGCCCAGGGCAAACGAAGCGCCGGGGGAAATCTTAGCAGAGCCCGGCGCCTTTCCACGGTTCAAAGCGTGGAACTGCAGACTCTTTTGCAAAGAAGAGAGCGCCCAGGCAACAGCAGCCCGCACGTTTCTCAGTGAAAGGGAGAACTCCCTGACTTCATCCAGTCCTCTGAGCAAAGCAGGCAGAGGGAGAGAAACTTTCTTTCCTTCCTCTTTCCTGCCACGAATTCCTCATTTGCTCGTGCAAACGCAGGGCTTCTTCGGAAAAACTACGCCGCGGTGCAGGGATCCTTCCAGAGGAGCAACGACATAGTTTGAGCTGGAAGGGCTTGGCAGAGCCGCCGGGGAGAAAAGGCCTCTTGCTATTCTCTTTTCTTTCTGCCTGAATGCGGTCAATTCGCACTTGCCAAAGCAAGGTTTCCCAGCACAAACTACAAAGCAGCAGCTCTCTCCTGGCAGAGGAAATCCCATGCAGTTCTGCCCTTGCGAGATCGTCTTGCTACAGTGAGGCCCAGGGAAAACACACTGCCTAGAGAAATCCTAGCAAAGCCCTGTGTTTCCCCACAGGAATGTATGTCACTTTCAGTTCTTTGCCAGCAACGGAGCTCAGAGGCAACGTCAGATTGTGTGTATCTCAGGGAGAGAAAGAACACTGTGACTTCCCCCGTTCCTCTGACGAAAGCGGTTAGAGGGAGAAAAGCGTCCTCTGCTTTCGCTTTCCCGCAATGAGCTCGGCAGATCTGCCCTTCGCGAAGGGCCGTTTTCCCCCGGAGAACTGCCTCGCCGTAGCCCGGTTCTGGAAGTGGAACGAGTATGCAGTGTTAGCGTTCAGCTATTGTGAAGGCTCGCTTTGGCCCAGGGCAAACGAAGCGCCGGGGGAAATCTTAGCAGAGCCCGGCGCCTTTCCACGGTTCAAAGCGTGGAACTGCAGACTCTTTTGCAAAGAAGAGAGCGCCCAGGCAACAGCAGCCCGCACGTTTCTCAGTGAAAGGGAGAACTCCCTGACTTCATCCAGTCCTCTGAGCAAAGCAGGCAGAGGGAGAGAAACTTTCTTTCCTTCCTCTTTCCTGCCACGAATTCCTCATTTGCTCGTGCAAACGCAGGGCTTCTTCGGAAAAACTACGCCGCGGTGCAGGGATCCTTCCAGAGGAGCAACGACATAGTTTGAGCTGGAAGGGCTTGGCAGAGCCGCCGGGGAGAAAAGGCCTCTTGCTATTCTCTTTTCTTTCTGCCTGAATGCGGTCAATTCGCACTTGCCAAAGCAAGGTTTCCCAGCACAAACTACAAAGCAGCAGCTCTCTCCTGGCAGAGGAAATCCCATGCAGTTCTGCCCTTGCGAGATCGTGTTGCTACAGTGAGGCCCAGGGAAAACACACTGCCTAGAGAAATCCTAGCAAAGCCCTGTGTTTCCCCACAGGAATGTATGTCACTTTCAGTTCTTTGCCAGCAACGGAGCTCAGAGGCAACGTCAGATTGTGTGTATCTCAGGGAGAGAAAGAACACTGTGACTTCCCCCGTTCCTCTGACGAAAGCGGTTAGAGGGAGAAAAGCGTCCTCTGCTTTCGCTTTCCCGCAATGAGCTCGGCAGATCTGCCCTTCGCGAAGGGCCGTTTTCCCCCGGAGAACTGCCTCGCCGTAGCCCGGTTCTGGAAGTGGAACGAGTATGCAGTGTTAGCGTTCAGCTATTGTGAAGGCTCGCTTTGGCCCAGGGCAAACGAAGCGCCGGGGGAAATCTTAGCAGAGCCCGGCGCCTTTCCACGGTTCAAAGCGTGGAACTGCAGACTCTTTTGCAAAGAAGAGAGCGCCCAGGCAACAGCAGCCCGCACGTTTCTCAGTGAAAGGGAGAACTCCCTGACTTCATCCAGTCCTCTGAGCAAAGCAGGCAGAGGGAGAGAAACTTTCTTTCCTTCCTCTTTCCTGCCACGAATTCCTCATTTGCTCGTGCAAACGCAGGGCTTCTTCGGAAAAACTACGCCGCGGTGCAGGGATCCTTCCAGAGGAGCAACGACATAGTTTGAGCTGGAAGGGCTTGGCAGAGCCGCCGGGGAGAAAAGGCCTCTTGCTATTCTCTTTTCTTTCTGCCTGAATGCGGTCAATTCGCACTTGCCAAAGCAAGGTTTCCCAGCACAAACTACAAAGCAGCAGCTCTCTCCTGGCAGAGGAAATCCCATGCAGTTCTGCCCTTGCGAGATCGTGTTGCTACAGTGAGGCCCAGGGAAAACACACTGCCTAGAGAAATCCTAGCAAAGCCCTGTGTTTCCCCACGGGAATGTATGTCACTTTCAGTTCTTTGCCAGCAACGGAGCTCAGAGGCAACGTCAGATTGTGTGTATCTCAGGGAGAGAAAGAACACTGTGACTTCCCCCGTTCCTCTGACGAAAGCGGTTAGAGGGAGAAAAGCGTCCTCTGCTTTCGCTTTCCCGCAATGAGCTCGGCAGATCTGCCCTTCGCGAAGGGCCGTTTTCCCCCGGAGAACTGCCTCGCCGTAGCCCGGTTCTGGAAGTGGAACGAGTATGCAGTGTTAGCGTTCAGCTATTGTGAAGGCTCGCTTTGGCCCAGGGCAAACGAAGCGCCGGGGGAAATCTTAGCAGAGCCCGGCGCCTTTCCACGGTTCAAAGCGTGGAACTGCAGACTCTTTTGCAAAGAAGAGAGCGCCCAGGCAACAGCAGCCCGCACGTTTCTCAGTGAAAGGGAGAACTCCCTGACTTCATCCAGTCCTCTGAGCAAAGCAGGCAGAGGGAGAGAAACTTTCTTTCCTTCCTCTTTCCTGCCACGAATTCCTCATTTGCTCGTGCAAACGCAGGGCTTCTTCGGAAAAACTACGCCGCGGTGCAGGGATCCTTCCAGAGGAGCAACGACATAGTTTGAGCTGGAAGGGCTTGGCAGAGCCGCCGGGGAGAAAAGGCCTCTTGCTATTCTCTTTTCTTTCTGCCTGAATGCGGTCAATTCGCACTTGCCAAAGCAAGGTTTCCCAGCACAAACTACAAAGCAGCAGCTCTCTCCTGGCAGAGGAAATCCCATGCAGTTCTGCCCTTGCGAGATCGTGTTGCTACAGTGAGGCCCAGGGAAAACACACTGCCTAGAGAAATCCTAGCAAAGCCCTGTGTTTCCCCACAGGAATGTATGTCACTTTCAGTTCTTTGCCAGCAACGGAGCTCAGAGGCAACGTCAGATTGTGTGTATCTCAGGGAGAGAAAGAACACTGTGACTTCCCCCGTTCCTCTGACGAAAGCGGTTAGAGGGAGAAAAGCGTCCTCTGCTTTCGCTTTCCCGCAATGAGCTCGGCAGATCTGCCCTTCGCGAAGGGCCGTTTTCCCCCGGAGAACTGCCTCGCCGTAGCCCGGTTCTGGAAGTGGAACGAGTATGCAGTGTTAGCGTTCAGCTATTGTGAAGGCTCGCTTTGGCCCAGGGCAAACGAAGCGCCGGGGGAAATCTTAGCAGAGCCCGGCGCCTTTCCACGGTTCAAAGCGTGGAACTGCAGACTCTTTTGCAAAGAAGAGAGCGCCCAGGCAACAGCAGCCCGCACGTTTCTCAGTGAAAGGGAGAACTCCCTGACTTCATCCAGTCCTCTGAGCAAAGCAGGCAGAGGGAGAGAAACTTTCTTTCCTTCCTCTTTCCTGCCACGAATTCCTCATTTGCTCGTGCAAACGCAGGGCTTCTTCGGAAAAACTACGCCGCGGTGCAGGGATCCTTCCAGAGGAGCAACGACATAGTTTGAGCTGGAAGGGCTTGGCAGAGCCGCCGGGGAGAAAAGGCCTCTTGCTATTCTCTTTTCTTTCTGCCTGAATGCGGTCAATTCGCACTTGCCAAAGCAAGGTTTCCCAGCACAAACTACAAAGCAGCAGCTCTCTCCTGGCAGAGGAAATCCCATGCAGTTCTGCCCTTGCGAGATCGTGTTGCTACAGTGAGGCCCAGGGAAAACACACTGCCTAGAGAAATCCTAGCAAAGCCCTGTGTTTCCCCACAGGAATGTATGTCACTTTCAGTTCTTTGCCAGCAACGGAGCTCAGAGGCAACGTCAGATTGTGTGTATCTCAGGGAGAGAAAGAACACTGTGACTTCCCCCGTTCCTCTGACGAAAGCGGTTAGAGGGAGAAAAGCGTCCTCTGCTTTCGCTTTCCCGCAATGAGCTCGGCAGATCTGCCCTTCGCGAAGGGCCGTTTTCCCCCGGAGAACTGCCTCGCCGTAGCCCGGTTCTGGAAGTGGAACGAGTATGCAGTGTTAGCGTTCAGCTATTGTGAAGGCTCGCTTTGGCCCAGGGCAAACGAAGCGCCGGGGGAAATCTTAGCAGAGCCCGGCGCCTTTCCACGGTTCAAAGCGTGGAACTGCAGACTCTTTTGCAAAGAAGAGAGCGCCCAGGCAACAGCAGCCCGCACGTTTCTCAGTGAAAGGGAGAACTCCCTGACTTCATCCAGTCCTCTGAGCAAAGCAGGCAGAGGGAGAGAAACTTTCTTTCCTTCCTCTTTCCTGCCACGAATTCCTCATTTGCTCGTGCAAACGCAGGGCTTCTTCGGAAAAACTACGCCGCGGTGCAGGGATCCTTCCAGAGGAGCAACGACATAGTTTGAGCTGGAAGGGCTTGGCAGAGCCGCCGGGGAGAAAAGGCCTCTTGCTATTCTCTTTTCTTTCTGCCTGAATGCGGTCAATTCGCACTTGCCAAAGCAAGGTTTCCCAGCACAAACTACAAAGCAGCAGCTCTCTCCTGGCAGAGGAAATCCCATGCAGTTCTGCCCTTGCGAGATCGTGTTGCTACAGTGAGGCCCAGGGAAAACACACTGCCTACAGAAATCCTAGCAAAGCCCTGTGTTTCCCCACAGGAATGTATGTCACTTTCAGTTCTTTGCCAGCAACGGAGCTCAGAGGCAACGTCAGATTGTGTGTATCTCAGGGAGAGAAAGAACACTGTGACTTCCCCCGTTCCTCTGACGAAAGCGGTTAGAGGGAGAAAAGCGTCCTCTGCTTTCGCTTTCCCGCAATGAGCTCGGCAGATCTGCCCTTCGCGAAGGGCCGTTTTCCCCCGGAGAACTGCCTCGCCGTAGCCCGGTTCTGGAAGTGGAACGAGTATGCAGTGTTAGCGTTCAGCTATTGTGAAGGCTCGCTTTGGCCCAGGGCAAACGAAGCGCCGGGGGAAATCTTAGCAGAGCCCGGCGCCTTTCCACGGTTCAAAGCGTGGAACTGCAGACTCTTTTGCAAAGAAGAGAGCGCCCAGGCAACAGCAGCCCGCACGTTTCTCAGTGAAAGGGAGAACTCCCTGACTTCATCCAGTCCTCTGAGCAAAGCAGGCAGAGGGAGAGAAACTTTCTTTCCTTCCTCTTTCCTGCCACGAATTCCTCATTTGCTCGTGCAAACGCAGGGCTTCTTCGGAAAAACTACGCCGCGGTGCAGGGATCCTTCCAGAGGAGCAACGACATAGTTTGAGCTGGAAGGGCTTGGCAGAGCCGCCGGGGAGAAAAGGCCTCTTGCTATTCTCTTTTCTTTCTTTCTGAATGCGGTCAATTCGCACTTGCCAAAGCAAGGTTTCCCAGCACAAACTACAAAGCAGCAGCTCTCTCCTGGCAGAGGAAATCCCATGCAGTTCTGCCCTTGCGAGATCGTGTTGCTACAGTGAGGCCCAGGGAAAACACACTGCCTACAGAAATCCTAGCAAAGCCCTGTGTTTCCCCACAGGAATGTATGTCACTTTCAGTTCTTTGCCAGCAACGGAGCTCAGAGGCAACGTCAGATTGTGTGTATCTCAGGGAGAGAAAGAACACTGTGACTTCCCCCGTTCCTCTGACGAAAGCGGTTAGAGGGAGAAAAGCGTCCTCTGCTTTCGCTTTCCCGCAATGAGCTCGGCAGATCTGCCCTTCGCGAAGGGCCGTTTTCCCCCGGAGAACTGCCTCGCCGTAGCCCGGTTCTGGAAGTGGAACGAGTATGCAGTGTTAGCGTTCAGCTATTGTGAAGGCTCGCTTTGGCCCAGGGCAAACGAAGCGCCGGGGGAAATCTTAGCAGAGCCCGGCGCCTTTCCACGGTTCAAAGCGTGGAACTGCAGACTCTTTTGCAAAGAAGAGAGCGCCCAGGCAACAGCAGCCCGCACGTTTCTCAGTGAAAGGGAGAACTCCCTGACTTCATCCAGTCCTCTGAGCAAAGCAGGCAGAGGGAGAGAAACTTTCTTTCCTTCCTCTTTCCTGCCACGAATTCCTCATTTGCTCGTGCAAACGCAGGGCTTCTTCGGAAAAACTACGCCGCGGTGCAGGGATCCTTCCAGAGGAGCAACGACATAGTTTGAGCTGGAAGGGCTTGGCAGAGCCGCCGGGGAGAAAAGGCCTCTTGCTATTCTCTTTTCTTTCTTTCTGAATGCGGTCAATTCGCACTTGCCAAAGCAAGGTTTCCCAGCACAAACTACAAAGCAGCAGCTCTCTCCTGGCAGAGGAAATCCCATGCAGTTCTGCCCTTGCGAGATCGTGTTGCTACAGTGAGGCCCAGGGAAAACACACTGCCTAGAGAAATCCTAGCAAAGCCCTGTGTTTCCCCACAGGAATGTATGTCACTTTCAGTTCTTTGCCAGCAACGGAGCTCAGAGGCAACGTCAGATTGTGTGTATCTCAGGGAGAGAAAGAACACTGTGACTTCCCCCGTTCCTCTGACGAAAGCGGTTAGAGGGAGAAAAGCGTCCTCTGCTTTCGCTTTCCCGCAATGAGCTCGGCAGATCTGCCCTTCGCGAAGGGCCGTTTTCCCCCGGAGAACTGCCTCGCCGTAGCCCGGTTCTGGAAGTGGAACGAGTATGCAGTGTTAGCGTTCAGCTATTGTGAAGGCTCGCTTTGGCCCAGGGCAAACGAAGCGCCGGGGGAAATCTTAGCAGAGCCCGGCGCCTTTCCACGGTTCAAAGCGTGGAACTGCAGACTCTTTTGCAAAGAAGAGAGCGCCCAGGCAACAGCAGCCCGCACGTTTCTCAGTGAAAGGGAGAACTCCCTGACTTCATCCAGTCCTCTGAGCAAAGCAGGCAGAGGGAGAGAAACTTTCTTTCCTTCCTCTTTCCTGCCACGAATTCCTCATTTGCTCGTGCAAACGCAGGGCTTCTTCGGAAAAACTACGCCGCGGTGCAGGGATCCTTCCAGAGGAGCAACGACATAGTTTGAGCTGGAAGGGCTTGGCAGAGCCGCCGGGGAGAAAAGGCCTCTTGCTATTCTCTTTTCTTTCTGCCTGAATGCGGTCAATTCGCACTTGCCAAAGCAAGGTTTCCCAGCACAAACTACAAAGCAGCAGCTCTCTCCTGGCAGAGGAAATCCCATGCAGTTCTGCCCTTGCGAGATCGTGTTGCTACAGTGAGGCCCAGGGAAAACACACTGCCTAGAGAAATCCTAGCAAAGCCCTGTGTTTCCCCACGGGAATGTATGTCACTTTCAGTTCTTTGCCAGCAACGGAGCTCAGAGGCAACGTCAGATTGTGTGTATCTCAGGGAGAGAAAGAACACTGTGACTTCCCCCGTTCCTCTGACGAAAGCGGTTAGAGGGAGAAAAGCGTCCTCTGCTTTCGCTTTCCCGCAATGAGCTCGGCAGATCTGCCCTTCGCGAAGGGCCGTTTTCCCCCGGAGAACTGCCTCGCCGTAGCCCGGTTCTGGAAGTGGAACGAGTATGCAGTGTTAGCGTTCAGCTATTGTGAAGGCTCGCTTTGGCCCAGGGCAAACGAAGCGCCGGGGGAAATCTTAGCAGAGCCCGGCGCCTTTCCACGGTTCAAAGCGTGGAACTGCAGACTCTTTTGCAAAGAAGAGAGCGCCCAGGCAACAGCAGCCCGCACGTTTCTCAGTGAAAGGGAGAACTCCCTGACTTCATCCAGTCCTCTGAGCAAAGCAGACAGAGGGAGAGAAACTTTCTTTCCTTCCTCTTTCCTGCCACGAATTCCTCATTTGCTCGTGCAAACGCAGGGCTTCTTCGGAAAAACTACGCCGCGGTGCAGGGATCCTTCCAGAGGAGCAACGACATAGTTTGAGCTGGAAGGGCTTGGCAGAGCCGCCGGGGAGAAAAGGCCTCTTGCTATTCTCTTTTCTTTCTGCCTGAATGCGGTCAATTCGCACTTGCCAAAGCAAGGTTTCCCAGCACAAACTACAAAGCAGCAGCTCTCTCCTGGCAGAGGAAATCCCATGCAGTTCTGCCCTTGCGAGATCGTGTTGCTACAGTGAGGCCCAGGGAAAACACACTGCCTAGAGAAATCCTAGCAAAGCCCTGTGTTTCCCCACAGGAATGTATGTCACTTTCAGTTCTTTGCCAGCAACGGAGCTCAGAGGCAACGTCAGATTGTGTGTATCTCAGGGAGAGAAAGAACACTGTGACTTCCCCCGTTCCTCTGACGAAAGCGGTTAGAGGGAGAAAAGCGTCCTCTGCTTTCGCTTTCCCGCAATGAGCTCGGCAGATCTGCCCTTCGCGAAGGGCCGTTTTCCCCCGGAGAACTGCCTCGCCGTAGCCCGGTTCTGGAAGTGGAACGAGTATGCAGTGTTAGCGTTCAGCTATTGTGAAGGCTCGCTTTGGCCCAGGGCAAACGAAGCGCCGGGGGAAATCTTAGCAGAGCCCGGCGCCTTTCCACGGTTCAAAGCGTGGAACTGCAGACTCTTTTGCAAAGAAGAGAGCGCCCAGGCAACAGCAGCCCGCACGTTTCTCAGTGAAAGGGAGAACTCCCTGACTTCATCCAGTCCTCTGAGCAAAGCAGGCAGAGGGAGAGAAACTTTCTTTCCTTCCTCTTTCCTGCCACGAATTCCTCATTTGCTCGTGCAAACGCAGGGCTTCTTCGGAAAAACTACGCCGCGGTGCAGGGATCCTTCCAGAGGAGCAACGACATAGTTTGAGCTGGAAGGGCTTGGCAGAGCCGCCGGGGAGAAAAGGCCTCTTGCTATTCTCTTTTCTTTCTGCCTGAATGCGGTCAATTCGCACTTGCCAAAGCAAGGTTTCCCAGCACAAACTACAAAGCAGCAGCTCTCTCCTGGCAGAGGAAATCCCATGCAGTTCTGCCCTTGCGAGATCGTGTTGCTACAGTGAGGCCCAGGGAAAACACACTGCCTAGAGAAATCCTAGCAAAGCCCTGTGTTTCCCCACAGGAATGTATGTCACTTTCAGTTCTTTGCCAGCAACGGAGCTCAGAGGCAACGTCAGATTGTGTGTATCTCAGGGAGAGAAAGAACACTGTGACTTCCCCCGTTCCTCTGACGAAAGCGGTTAGAGGGAGAAAAGCGTCCTCTGCTTTCGCTTTCCCGCAATGAGCTCGGCAGATCTGCCCTTCGCGAAGGGCCGTTTTCCCCCGGAGAACTGCCTCGCCGTAGCCCGGTTCTGGAAGTGGAACGAGTATGCAGTGTTAGCGTTCAGCTATTGTGAAGGCTCGCTTTGGCCCAGGGCAAACGAAGCGCCGGGGGAAATCTTAGCAGAGCCCGGCGCCTTTCCACGGTTCAAAGCGTGGAACTGCAGACTCTTTTGCAAAGAAGAGAGCGCCCAGGCAACAGCAGCCCGCACGTTTCTCAGTGAAAGGGAGAACTCCCTGACTTCATCCAGTCCTCTGAGCAAAGCAGGCAGAGGGAGAGAAACTTTCTTTCCTTCCTCTTTCCTGCCACGAATTCCTCATTTGCTCGTGCAAACGCAGGGCTTCTTCGGAAAAACTACGCCGCGGTGCAGGGATCCTTCCAGAGGAGCAACGACATAGTTTGAGCTGGAAGGGCTTGGCAGAGCCGCCGGGGAGAAAAGGCCTCTTGCTATTCTCTTTTCTTTCTGCCTGAATGCGGTCAATTCGCACTTGCCAAAGCAAGGTTTCCCAGCACAAACTACAAAGCAGCAGCTCTCTCCTGGCAGAGGAAATCCCATGCAGTTCTGCCCTTGCGAGATCGTGTTGCTACAGTGAGGCCCAGGGAAAACACACTGCCTACAGAAATCCTAGCAAAGCCCTGTGTTTCCCCACAGGAATGTATGTCACTTTCAGTTCTTTGCCAGCAACGGAGCTCAGAGGCAACGTCAGATTGTGTGTATCTCAGGGAGAGAAAGAACACTGTGACTTCCCCCGTTCCTCTGACGAAAGCGGTTAGAGGGAGAAAAGCGTCCTCTGCTTTCGCTTTCCCGCAATGAGCTCGGCAGATCTGCCCTTCGCGAAGGGCCGTTTTCCCCCGGAGAACTGCCTCGCCGTAGCCCGGTTCTGGAAGTGGAACGAGTATGCAGTGTTAGCGTTCAGCTATTGTGAAGGCTCGCTTTGGCCCAGGGCAAACGAAGCGCCGGGGGAAATCTTAGCAGAGCCCGGCGCCTTTCCACGGTTCAAAGCGTGGAACTGCAGACTCTTTTGCAAAGAAGAGAGCGCCCAGGCAACAGCAGCCCGCACGTTTCTCAGTGAAAGGGAGAACTCCCTGACTTCATCCAGTCCTCTGAGCAAAGCAGGCAGAGGGAGAGAAACTTTCTTTCCTTCCTCTTTCCTGCCACGAATTCCTCATTTGCTCGTGCAAACGCAGGGCTTCTTCGGAAAAACTACGCCGCGGTGCAGGGATCCTTCCAGAGGAGCAACGACATAGTTTGAGCTGGAAGGGCTTGGCAGAGCCGCCGGGGAGAAAAGGCCTCTTGCTATTCTCTTTTCTTTCTTTCTGAATGCGGTCAATTCGCACTTGCCAAAGCAAGGTTTCCCAGCACAAACTACAAAGCAGCAGCTCTCTCCTGGCAGAGGAAATCCCATGCAGTTCTGCCCTTGCGAGATCGTGTTGCTACAGTGAGGCCCAGGGAAAACACACTGCCTACAGAAATCCTAGCAAAGCCCTGTGTTTCCCCACAGGAATGTATGTCACTTTCAGTTCTTTGCCAGCAACGGAGCTCAGAGGCAACGTCAGATTGTGTGTATCTCAGGGAGAGAAAGAACACTGTGACTTCCCCCGTTCCTCTGACGAAAGCGGTTAGAGGGAGAAAAGCGTCCTCTGCTTTCGCTTTCCCGCAATGAGCTCGGCAGATCTGCCCTTCGCGAAGGGCCGTTTTCCCCCGGAGAACTGCCTCGCCGTAGCCCGGTTCTGGAAGTGGAACGAGTATGCAGTGTTAGCGTTCAGCTATTGTGAAGGCTCGCTTTGGCCCAGGGCAAACGAAGCGCCGGGGGAAATCTTAGCAGAGCCCGGCGCCTTTCCACGGTTCAAAGCGTGGAACTGCAGACTCTTTTGCAAAGAAGAGAGCGCCCAGGCAACAGCAGCCCGCACGTTTCTCAGTGAAAGGGAGAACTCCCTGACTTCATCCAGTCCTCTGAGCAAAGCAGGCAGAGGGAGAGAAACTTTCTTTCCTTCCTCTTTCCTGCCACGAATTCCTCATTTGCTCGTGCAAACGCAGGGCTTCTTCGGAAAAACTACGCCGCGGTGCAGGGATCCTTCCAGAGGAGCAACGACATAGTTTGAGCTGGAAGGGCTTGGCAGAGCCGCCGGGGAGAAAAGGCCTCTTGCTATTCTCTTTTCTTTCTGCCTGAATGCGGTCAATTCGCACTTGCCAAAGCAAGGTTTCCCAGCACAAACTACAAAGCAGCAGCTCTCTCCTGGCAGAGGAAATCCCATGCAGTTCTGCCCTTGCGAGATCGTGTTGCTACAGTGAGGCCCAGGGAAAACACACTGCCTACAGAAATCCTAGCAAAGCCCTGTGTTTCCCCACAGGAATGTATGTCACTTTCAGTTCTTTGCCAGCAACGGAGCTCAGAGGCAACGTCAGATTGTGTGTATCTCAGGGAGAGAAAGAACACTGTGACTTCCCCCGTTCCTCTGACGAAAGCGGTTAGAGGGAGAAAAGCGTCCTCTGCTTTCGCTTTCCCGCAATGAGCTCGGCAGATCTGCCCTTCGCGAAGGGCCGTTTTCCCCCGGAGAACTGCCTCGCCGTAGCCCGGTTCTGGAAGTGGAACGAGTATGCAGTGTTAGCGTTCAGCTATTGTGAAGGCTCGCTTTGGCCCAGGGCAAACGAAGCGCCGGGGGAAATCTTAGCAGAGCCCGGCGCCTTTCCACGGTTCAAAGCGTGGAACTGCAGACTCTTTTGCAAAGAAGAGAGCGCCCAGGCAACAGCAGCCCGCACGTTTCTCAGTGAAAGGGAGAACTCCCTGACTTCATCCAGTCCTCTGAGCAAAGCAGGCAGAGGGAGAGAAACTTTCTTTCCTTCCTCTTTCCTGCCACGAATTCCTCATTTGCTCGTGCAAACGCAGGGCTTCTTCGGAAAAACTACGCCGCGGTGCAGGGATCCTTCCAGAGGAGCAATGACATAGTTTGAGCTGGAAGGGCTTGGCAGAGCCGCCGGGGAGAAAAGGCCTCTTGCTATTCTCTTTTCTTTCTGCCTGAATGCGGTCAATTCGCACTTGCCAAAGCAAGGTTTCCCAGCACAAACTACAAAGCAGCAGCTCTCTCCTGGCAGAGGAAATCCCATGCAGTTCTGCCCTTGCGAGATCGTGTTGCTACAGTGAGGCCCAGGGAAAACACACTGCCTACAGAAATCCTAGCAAAGCCCTGTGTTTCCCCACAGGAATGTATGTCACTTTCAGTTCTTTGCCAGCAACGGAGCTCAGAGGCAACGTCAGATTGTGTGTATCTCAGGGAGAGAAAGAACACTGTGACTTCCCCCGTTCCTCTGACGAAAGCGGTTAGAGGGAGAAAAGCGTCCTCTGCTTTCGCTTTCCCGCAATGAGCTCGGCAGATCTGCCCTTCGCGAAGGGCCGTTTTCCCCCGGAGAACTGCCTCGCCGTAGCCCGGTTCTGGAAGTGGAACGAGTATGCAGTGTTAGCGTTCAGCTATTGTGAAGGCTCGCTTTGGCCCAGGGCAAACGAAGCGCCGGGGGAAATCTTAGCAGAGCCCGGCGCCTTTCCACGGTTCAAAGCGTGGAACTGCAGACTCTTTTGCAAAGAAGAGAGCGCCCAGGCAACAGCAGCCCGCACGTTTCTCAGTGAAAGGGAGAACTCCCTGACTTCATCCAGTCCTCTGAGCAAAGCAGGCAGAGGGAGAGAAACTTTCTTTCCTTCCTCTTTCCTGCCACGAATTCCTCATTTGCTCGTGCAAACGCAGGGCTTCTTCGGAAAAACTACGCCGCGGTGCAGGGATCCTTCCAGAGGAGCAACGACATAGTTTGAGCTGGAAGGGCTTGGCAGAGCCGCCGGGGAGAAAAGGCCTCTTGCTATTCTCTTTTCTTTCTGCCTGAATGCGGTCAATTCGCACTTGCCAAAGCAAGGTTTCCCAGCACAAACTACAAAGCAGCAGCTCTCTCCTGGCAGAGGAAATCCCATGCAGTTCTGCCCTTGCGAGATCGTGTTGCTACAGTGAGGCCCAGGGAAAACACACTGCCTAGAGAAATCCTAGCAAAGCCCTGTGTTTCCCCACAGGAATGTATGTCACTTTCAGTTCTTTGCCAGCAACGGAGCTCAGAGGCAACGTCAGATTGTGTGTATCTCAGGGAGAGAAAGAACACTGTGACTTCCCCCGTTCCTCTGACGAAAGCGGTTAGAGGGAGAAAAGCGTCCTCTGCTTTCGCTTTCCCGCAATGAGCTCGGCAGATCTGCCCTTCGCGAAGGGCCGTTTTCCCCCGGAGAACTGCCTCGCCGTAGCCCGGTTCTGGAAGTGGAACGAGTATGCAGTGTTAGCGTTCAGCTATTGTGAAGGCTCGCTTTGGCCCAGGGCAAACGAAGCGCCGGGGGAAATCTTAGCAGAGCCCGGCGCCTTTCCACGGTTCAAAGCGTGGAACTGCAGACTCTTTTGCAAAGAAGAGAGCGCCCAGGCAACAGCAGCCCGCACGTTTCTCAGTGAAAGGGAGAACTCCCTGACTTCATCCAGTCCTCTGAGCAAAGCAGGCAGAGGGAGAGAAACTTTCTTTCCTTCCTCTTTCCTGCCACGAATTCCTCATTTGCTCGTGCAAACGCAGGGCTTCTTCGGAAAAACTACGCCGCGGTGCAGGGATCCTTCCAGAGGAGCAACGACATAGTTTGAGCTGGAAGGGCTTGGCAGAGCCGCCGGGGAGAAAAGGCCTCTTGCTATTCTCTTTTCTTTCTTTCTGAATGCGGTCAATTCGCACTTGCCAAAGCAAGGTTTCCCAGCACAAACTACAAAGCAGCAGCTCTCTCCTGGCAGAGGAAATCCCATGCAGTTCTGCCCTTGCGAGATCGTCTTGCTACAGTGAGGCCCAGGGAAAACACACTGCCTAGAGAAATCCTAGCAAAGCCCTGTGTTTCCCCACAGGAATGTATGTCACTTTCAGTTCTTTGCCAGCAACGGAGCTCAGAGGCAACGTCAGATTGTGTGTATCTCAGGGAGAGAAAGAACACTGTGACTTCCCCCGTTCCTCTGACGAAAGCGGTTAGAGGGAGAAAAGCGTCCTCTGCTTTCGCTTTCCCGCAATGAGCTCGGCAGATCTGCCCTTCGCGAAGGGCCGTTTTCCCCCGGAGAACTGCCTCGCCGTAGCCCGGTTCTGGAAGTGGAACGAGTATGCAGTGTTAGCGTTCAGCTATTGTGAAGGCTCGCTTTGGCCCAGGGCAAACGAAGCGCCGGGGGAAATCTTAGCAGAGCCCGGCGCCTTTCCACGGTTCAAAGCGTGGAACTGCAGACTCTTTTGCAAAGAAGAGAGCGCCCAGGCAACAGCAGCCCGCACGTTTCTCAGTGAAAGGGAGAACTCCCTGACTTCATCCAGTCCTCTGAGCAAAGCAGGCAGAGGGAGAGAAACTTTCTTTCCTTCCTCTTTCCTGCCACGAATTCCTCATTTGCTCGTGCAAACGCAGGGCTTCTTCGGAAAAACTACGCCGCGGTGCAGGGATCCTTCCAGAGGAGCAACGACATAGTTTGAGCTGGAAGGGCTTGGCAGAGCCGCCGGGGAGAAAAGGCCTCTTGCTATTCTCTTTTCTTTCTGCCTGAATGCGGTCAATTCGCACTTGCCAAAGCAAGGTTTCCCAGCACAAACTACAAAGCAGCAGCTCTCTCCTGGCAGAGGAAATCCCATGCAGTTCTGCCCTTGCGAGATCGTGTTGCTACAGTGAGGCCCAGGGAAAACACACTGCCTACAGAAATCCTAGCAAAGCCCTGTGTTTCCCCACAGGAATGTATGTCACTTTCAGTTCTTTGCCAGCAACGGAGCTCAGAGGCAACGTCAGATTGTGTGTATCTCAGGGAGAGAAAGAACACTGTGACTTCCCCCGTTCCTCTGACGAAAGCGGTTAGAGGGAGAAAAGCGTCCTCTGCTTTCGCTTTCCCGCAATGAGCTCGGCAGATCTGCCCTTCGCGAAGGGCCGTTTTCCCCCGGAGAACTGCCTCGCCGTAGCCCGGTTCTGGAAGTGGAACGAGTATGCAGTGTTAGCGTTCAGCTATTGTGAAGGCTCGCTTTGGCCCAGGGCAAACGAAGCGCCGGGGGAAATCTTAGCAGAGCCCGGCGCCTTTCCACGGTTCAAAGCGTGGAACTGCAGACTCTTTTGCAAAGAAGAGAGCGCCCAGGCAACAGCAGCCCGCACGTTTCTCAGTGAAAGGGAGAACTCCCTGACTTCATCCAGTCCTCTGAGCAAAGCAGGCAGAGGGAGAGAAACTTTCTTTCCTTCCTCTTTCCTGCCACGAATTCCTCATTTGCTCGTGCAAACGCAGGGCTTCTTCGGAAAAACTACGCCGCGGTGCAGGGATCCTTCCAGAGGAGCAACGACATAGTTTGAGCTGGAAGGGCTTGGCAGAGCCGCCGGGGAGAAAAGGCCTCTTGCTATTCTCTTTTCTTTCTGCCTGAATGCGGTCAATTCGCACTTGCCAAAGCAAGGTTTCCCAGCACAAACTACAAAGCAGCAGCTCTCTCCTGGCAGAGGAAATCCCATGCAGTTCTGCCCTTGCGAGATCGTGTTGCTACAGTGAGGCCCAGGGAAAACACACTGCCTAGAGAAATCCTAGCAAAGCCCTGTGTTTCCCCACAGGAATGTATGTCACTTTCAGTTCTTTGCCAGCAACGGAGCTCAGAGGCAACGTCAGATTGTGTGTATCTCAGGGAGAGAAAGAACACTGTGACTTCCCCCGTTCCTCTGACGAAAGCGGTTAGAGGGAGAAAAGCGTCCTCTGCTTTCGCTTTCCCGCAATGAGCTCGGCAGATCTGCCCTTCGCGAAGGGCCGTTTTCCCCCGGAGAACTGCCTCGCCGTAGCCCGGTTCTGGAAGTGGAACGAGTATGCAGTGTTAGCGTTCAGCTATTGTGAAGGCTCGCTTTGGCCCAGGGCAAACGAAGCGCCGGGGGAAATCTTAGCAGAGCCCGGCGCCTTTCCACGGTTCAAAGCGTGGAACTGCAGACTCTTTTGCAAAGAAGAGAGCGCCCAGGCAACAGCAGCCCGCACGTTTCTCAGTGAAAGGGAGAACTCCCTGACTTCATCCAGTCCTCTGAGCAAAGCAGGCAGAGGGAGAGAAACTTTCTTTCCTTCCTCTTTCCTGCCACGAATTCCTCATTTGCTCGTGCAAACGCAGGGCTTCTTCGGAAAAACTACGCCGCGGTGCAGGGATCCTTCCAGAGGAGCAACGACATAGTTTGAGCTGGAAGGGCTTGGCAGAGCCGCCGGGGAGAAAAGGCCTCTTGCTATTCTCTTTTCTTTCTTTCTGAATGCGGTCAATTCGCACTTGCCAAAGCAAGGTTTCCCAGCACAAACTACAAAGCAGCAGCTCTCTCCTGGCAGAGGAAATCCCATGCAGTTCTGCCCTTGCGAGATCGTCTTGCTACAGTGAGGCCCAGGGAAAACACACTGCCTACAGAAATCCTAGCAAAGCCCTGTGTTTCCCCACAGGAATGTATGTCACTTTCAGTTCTTTGCCAGCAACGGAGCTCAGAGGCAACGTCAGATTGTGTGTATCTCAGGGAGAGAAAGAACACTGTGACTTCCCCCGTTCCTCTGACGAAAGCGGTTAGAGGGAGAAAAGCGTCCTTTGCTTTCGCTTTCCCGCAATGAGCTCGGCAGATCTGCCCTTCGCGAAGGGCCGTTTTCCCCCGGAGAACTGCCTCGCCGTAGCCCGGTTCTGGAAGTGGAACGAGTATGCAGTGTTAGCGTTCAGCTATTGTGAAGGCTCGCTTTGGCCCAGGGCAAACGAAGCGCCGGGGGAAATCTTAGCAGAGCCCGGCGCCTTTCCACGGTTCAAAGCGTGGAACTGCAGACTCTTTTGCAAAGAAGAGAGCGCCCAGGCAACAGCAGCCCGCACGTTTCTCAGTGAAAGGGAGAACTCCCTGACTTCATCCAGTCCTCTGAGCAAAGCAGGCAGAGGGAGAGAAACTTTCTTTCCTTCCTCTTTCCTGCCACGAATTCCTCATTTGCTCGTGCAAACGCAGGGCTTCTTCGGAAAAACTACGCCGCGGTGCAGGGATCCTTCCAGAGGAGCAACGACATAGTTTGAGCTGGAAGGGCTTGGCAGAGCCGCCGGGGAGAAAAGGCCTCTTGCTATTCTCTTTTCTTTCTGCCTGAATGCGGTCAATTCGCACTTGCCAAAGCAAGGTTTCCCAGCACAAACTACAAAGCAGCAGCTCTCTCCTGGCAGAGGAAATCCCATGCAGTTCTGCCCTTGCGAGATCGTGTTGCTACAGTGAGGCCCAGGGAAAACACACTGCCTACAGAAATCCTAGCAAAGCCCTGTGTTTCCCCACAGGAATGTATGTCACTTTCAGTTCTTTGCCAGCAACGGAGCTCAGAGGCAACGTCAGATTGTGTGTATCTCAGGGAGAGAAAGAACACTGTGACTTCCCCCGTTCCTCTGACGAAAGCGGTTAGAGGGAGAAAAGCGTCCTCTGCTTTCGCTTTCCCGCAATGAGCTCGGCAGATCTGCCCTTCGCGAAGGGCCGTTTTCCCCCGGAGAACTGCCTCGCCGTAGCCCGGTTCTGGAAGTGGAACGAGTATGCAGTGTTAGCGTTCAGCTATTGTGAAGGCTCGCTTTGGCCCAGGGCAAACGAAGCGCCGGGGGAAATCTTAGCAGAGCCCGGCGCCTTTCCACGGTTCAAAGCGTGGAACTGCAGACTCTTTTGCAAAGAAGAGAGCGCCCAGGCAACAGCAGCCCGCACGTTTCTCAGTGAAAGGGAGAACTCCCTGACTTCATCCAGTCCTCTGAGCAAAGCAGGCAGAGGGAGAGAAACTTTCTTTCCTTCCTCTTTCCTGCCACGAATTCCTCATTTGCTCGTGCAAACGCAGGGCTTCTTCGGAAAAACTACGCCGCGGTGCAGGGATCCTTCCAGAGGAGCAACGACATAGTTTGAGCTGGAAGGGCTTGGCAGAGCCGCCGGGGAGAAAAGGCCTCTTGCTATTCTCTTTTCTTTCTGCCTGAATGCGGTCAATTCGCACTTGCCAAAGCAAGGTTTCCCAGCACAAACTACAAAGCAGCAGCTCTCTCCTGGCAGAGGAAATCCCATGCAGTTCTGCCCTTGCGAGATCGTGTTGCTACAGTGAGGCCCAGGGAAAACACACTGCCTACAGAAATCCTAGCAAAGCCCTGTGTTTCCCCACAGGAATGTATGTCACTTTCAGTTCTTTGCCAGCAACGGAGCTCAGAGGCAACGTCAGATTGTGTGTATCTCAGGGAGAGAAAGAACACTGTGACTTCCCCCGTTCCTCTGACGAAAGCGGTTAGAGGGAGAAAAGCGTCCTCTGCTTTCGCTTTCCCGCAATGAGCTCGGCAGATCTGCCCTTCGCGAAGGGCCGTTTTCCCCCGGAGAACTGCCTCGCCGTAGCCCGGTTCTGGAAGTGGAACGAGTATGCAGTGTTAGCGTTCAGCTATTGTGAAGGCTCGCTTTGGCCCAGGGCAAACGAAGCGCCGGGGGAAATCTTAGCAGAGCCCGGCGCCTTTCCACGGTTCAAAGCGTGGAACTGCAGACTCTTTTGCAAAGAAGAGAGCGCCCAGGCAACAGCAGCCCGCACGTTTCTCAGTGAAAGGGAGAACTCCCTGACTTCATCCAGTCCTCTGAGCAAAGCAGGCAGAGGGAGAGAAACTTTCTTTCCTTCCTCTTTCCTGCCACGAATTCCTCATTTGCTCGTGCAAACGCAGGGCTTCTTCGGAAAAACTACGCCGCGGTGCAGGGATCCTTCCAGAGGAGCAACGACATAGTTTGAGCTGGAAGGGCTTGGCAGAGCCGCCGGGGAGAAAAGGCCTCTTGCTATTCTCTTTTCTTTCTGCCTGAATGCGGTCAATTCGCACTTGCCAAAGCAAGGTTTCCCAGCACAAACTACAAAGCAGCAGCTCTCTCCTGGCAGAGGAAATCCCATGCAGTTCTGCCCTTGCGAGATCGTGTTGCTACAGTGAGGCCCAGGGAAAACACACTGCCTAGAGAAATCCTAGCAAAGCCCTGTGTTTCCCCACAGGAATGTATGTCACTTTCAGTTCTTTGCCAGCAACGGAGCTCAGAGGCAACGTCAGATTGTGTGTATCTCAGGGAGAGAAAGAACACTGTGACTTCCCCCGTTCCTCTGACGAAAGCGGTTAGAGGGAGAAAAGCGTCCTCTGCTTTCGCTTTCCCGCAATGAGCTCGGCAGATCTGCCCTTCGCGAAGGGCCGTTTTCCCCCGGAGAACTGCCTCGCCGTAGCCCGGTTCTGGAAGTGGAACGAGTATGCAGTGTTAGCGTTCAGCTATTGTGAAGGCTCGCTTTGGCCCAGGGCAAACGAAGCGCCGGGGGAAATCTTAGCAGAGCCCGGCGCCTTTCCACGGTTCAAAGCGTGGAACTGCAGACTCTTTTGCAAAGAAGAGAGCGCCCAGGCAACAGCAGCCCGCACGTTTCTCAGTGAAAGGGAGAACTCCCTGACTTCATCCAGTCCTCTGAGCAAAGCAGGCAGAGGGAGAGAAACTTTCTTTCCTTCCTCTTTCCTGCCACGAATTCCTCATTTGCTCGTGCAAACGCAGGGCTTCTTCGGAAAAACTACGCCGCGGTGCAGGGATCCTTCCAGAGGAGCAACGACATAGTTTGAGCTGGAAGGGCTTGGCAGAGCCGCCGGGGAGAAAAGGCCTCTTGCTATTCTCTTTTCTTTCTTTCTGAATGCGGTCAATTCGCACTTGCCAAAGCAAGGTTTCCCAGCACAAACTACAAAGCAGCAGCTCTCTCCTGGCAGAGGAAATCCCATGCAGTTCTGCCCTTGCGAGATCGTGTTGCTACAGTGAGGCCCAGGGAAAACACACTGCCTACAGAAATCCTAGCAAAGCCCTGTGTTTCCCCACAGGAATGTATGTCACTTTCAGTTCTTTGCCAGCAACGGAGCTCAGAGGCAACGTCAGATTGTGTGTATCTCAGGGAGAGAAAGAACACTGTGACTTCCCCCGTTCCTCTGACGAAAGCGGTTAGAGGGAGAAAAGCGTCCTTTGCTTTCGCTTTCCCGCAATGAGCTCGGCAGATCTGCCCTTCGCGAAGGGCCGTTTTCCCCCGGAGAACTGCCTCGCCGTAGCCCGGTTCTGGAAGTGGAACGAGTATGCAGTGTTAGCGTTCAGCTATTGTGAAGGCTCGCTTTGGCCCAGGGCAAACGAAGCGCCGGGGGAAATCTTAGCAGAGCCCGGCGCCTTTCCACGGTTCAAAGCGTGGAACTGCAGACTCTTTTGCAAAGAAGAGAGCGCCCAGGCAACAGCAGCCCGCACGTTTCTCAGTGAAAGGGAGAACTCCCTGACTTCATCCAGTCCTCTGAGCAAAGCAGGCAGAGGGAGAGAAACTTTCTTTCCTTCCTCTTTCCTGCCACGAATTCCTCATTTGCTCGTGCAAACGCAGGGCTTCTTCGGAAAAACTACGCCGCGGTGCAGGGATCCTTCCAGAGGAGCAACGACATAGTTTGAGCTGGAAGGGCTTGGCAGAGCCGCCGGGGAGAAAAGGCCTCTTGCTATTCTCTTTTCTTTCTGCCTGAATGCGGTCAATTCGCACTTGCCAAAGCAAGGTTTCCCAGCACAAACTACAAAGCAGCAGCTCTCTCCTGGCAGAGGAAATCCCATGCAGTTCTGCCCTTGCGAGATCGTGTTGCTACAGTGAGGCCCAGGGAAAACACACTGCCTAGAGAAATCCTAGCAAAGCCCTGTGTTTCCCCACAGGAATGTATGTCACTTTCAGTTCTTTGCCAGCAACGGAGCTCAGAGGCAACGTCAGATTGTGTGTATCTCAGGGAGAGAAAGAACACTGTGACTTCCCCCGTTCCTCTGACGAAAGCGGTTAGAGGGAGAAAAGCGTCCTCTGCTTTCGCTTTCCCGCAATGAGCTCGGCAGATCTGCCCTTCGCGAAGGGCCGTTTTCCCCCGGAGAACTGCCTCGCCGTAGCCCGGTTCTGGAAGTGGAACGAGTATGCAGTGTTAGCGTTCAGCTATTGTGAAGGCTCGCTTTGGCCCAGGGCAAACGAAGCGCCGGGGGAAATCTTAGCAGAGCCCGGCGCCTTTCCACGGTTCAAAGCGTGGAACTGCAGACTCTTTTGCAAAGAAGAGAGCGCCCAGGCAACAGCAGCCCGCACGTTTCTCAGTGAAAGGGAGAACTCCCTGACTTCATCCAGTCCTCTGAGCAAAGCAGGCAGAGGGAGAGAAACTTTCTTTCCTTCCTCTTTCCTGCCACGAATTCCTCATTTGCTCGTGCAAACGCAGGGCTTCTTCGGAAAAACTACGCCGCGGTGCAGGGATCCTTCCAGAGGAGCAACGACATAGTTTGAGCTGGAAGGGCTTGGCAGAGCCGCCGGGGAGAAAAGGCCTCTTGCTATTCTCTTTTCTTTCTGCCTGAATGCGGTCAATTCGCACTTGCCAAAGCAAGGTTTCCCAGCACAAACTACAAAGCAGCAGCTCTCTCCTGGCAGAGGAAATCCCATGCAGTTCTGCCCTTGCGAGATCGTGTTGCTACAGTGAGGCCCAGGGAAAACACACTGCCTACAGAAATCCTAGCAAAGCCCTGTGTTTCCCCACAGGAATGTATGTCACTTTCAGTTCTTTGCCAGCAACGGAGCTCAGAGGCAACGTCAGATTGTGTGTATCTCAGGGAGAGAAAGAACACTGTGACTTCCCCCGTTCCTCTGACGAAAGCGGTTAGAGGGAGAAAAGCGTCCTCTGCTTTCGCTTTCCCGCAATGAGCTCGGCAGATCTGCCCTTCGCGAAGGGCCGTTTTCCCCCGGAGAACTGCCTCGCCGTAGCCCGGTTCTGGAAGTGGAACGAGTATGCAGTGTTAGCGTTCAGCTATTGTGAAGGCTCGCTTTGGCCCAGGGCAAACGAAGCGCCGGGGGAAATCTTAGCAGAGCCCGGCGCCTTTCCACGGTTCAAAGCGTGGAACTGCAGACTCTTTTGCAAAGAAGAGAGCGCCCAGGCAACAGCAGCCCGCACGTTTCTCAGTGAAAGGGAGAACTCCCTGACTTCATCCAGTCCTCTGAGCAAAGCAGGCAGAGGGAGAGAAACTTTCTTTCCTTCCTCTTTCCTGCCACGAATTCCTCATTTGCTCGTGCAAACGCAGGGCTTCTTCGGAAAAACTACGCCGCGGTGCAGGGATCCTTCCAGAGGAGCAACGACATAGTTTGAGCTGGAAGGGCTTGGCAGAGCCGCCGGGGAGAAAAGGCCTCTTGCTATTCTCTTTTCTTTCTGCCTGAATGCGGTCAATTCGCACTTGCCAAAGCAAGGTTTCCCAGCACAAACTACAAAGCAGCAGCTCTCTCCTGGCAGAGGAAATCCCATGCAGTTCTGCCCTTGCGAGATCGTGTTGCTACAGTGAGGCCCAGGGAAAACACACTGCCTACAGAAATCCTAGCAAAGCCCTGTGTTTCCCCACAGGAATGTATGTCACTTTCAGTTCTTTGCCAGCAACGGAGCTCAGAGGCAACGTCAGATTGTGTGTATCTCAGGGAGAGAAAGAACACTGTGACTTCCCCCGTTCCTCTGACGAAAGCGGTTAGAGGGAGAAAAGCGTCCTCTGCTTTCGCTTTCCCGCAATGAGCTCGGCAGATCTGCCCTTCGCGAAGGGCCGTTTTCCCCCGGAGAACTGCCTCGCCGTAGCCCGGTTCTGGAAGTGGAACGAGTATGCAGTGTTAGCGTTCAGCTATTGTGAAGGCTCGCTTTGGCCCAGGGCAAACGAAGCGCCGGGGGAAATCTTAGCAGAGCCCGGCGCCTTTCCACGGTTCAAAGCGTGGAACTGCAGACTCTTTTGCAAAGAAGAGAGCGCCCAGGCAACAGCAGCCCGCACGTTTCTCAGTGAAAGGGAGAACTCCCTGACTTCATCCAGTCCTCTGAGCAAAGCAGGCAGAGGGAGAGAAACTTTCTTTCCTTCCTCTTTCCTGCCACGAATTCCTCATTTGCTCGTGCAAACGCAGGGCTTCTTCGGAAAAACTACGCCGCGGTGCAGGGATCCTTCCAGAGGAGCAACGACATAGTTTGAGCTGGAAGGGCTTGGCAGAGCCGCCGGGGAGAAAAGGCCTCTTGCTATTCTCTTTTCTTTCTGCCTGAATGCGGTCAATTCGCACTTGCCAAAGCAAGGTTTCCCAGCACAAACTACAAAGCAGCAGCTCTCTCCTGGCAGAGGAAATCCCATGCAGTTCTGCCCTTGCGAGATCGTGTTGCTACAGTGAGGCCCAGGGAAAACACACTGCCTACAGAAATCCTAGCAAAGCCCTGTGTTTCCCCACAGGAATGTATGTCACTTTCAGTTCTTTGCCAGCAACGGAGCTCAGAGGCAACGTCAGATTGTGTGTATCTCAGGGAGAGAAAGAACACTGTGACTTCCCCCGTTCCTCTGACGAAAGCGGTTAGAGGGAGAAAAGCGTCCTCTGCTTTCGCTTTCCCGCAATGAGCTCGGCAGATCTGCCCTTCGCGAAGGGCCGTTTTCCCCCGGAGAACTGCCTCGCCGTAGCCCGGTTCTGGAAGTGGAACGAGTATGCAGTGTTAGCGTTCAGCTATTGTGAAGGCTCGCTTTGGCCCAGGGCAAACGAAGCGCCGGGGGAAATCTTAGCAGAGCCCGGCGCCTTTCCACGGTTCAAAGCGTGGAACTGCAGACTCTTTTGCAAAGAAGAGAGCGCCCAGGCAACAGCAGCCCGCACGTTTCTCAGTGAAAGGGAGAACTCCCTGACTTCATCCAGTCCTCTGAGCAAAGCAGGCAGAGGGAGAGAAACTTTCTTTCCTTCCTCTTTCCTGCCACGAATTCCTCATTTGCTCGTGCAAACGCAGGGCTTCTTCGGAAAAACTACGCCGCGGTGCAGGGATCCTTCCAGAGGAGCAACGACATAGTTTGAGCTGGAAGGGCTTGGCAGAGCCGCCGGGGAGAAAAGGCCTCTTGCTATTCTCTTTTCTTTCTGCCTGAATGCGGTCAATTCGCACTTGCCAAAGCAAGGTTTCCCAGCACAAACTACAAAGCAGCAGCTCTCTCCTGGCAGAGGAAATCCCATGCAGTTCTGCCCTTGCGAGATCGTGTTGCTACAGTGAGGCCCAGGGAAAACACACTGCCTAGAGAAATCCTAGCAAAGCCCTGTGTTTCCCCACAGGAATGTATGTCACTTTCAGTTCTTTGCCAGCAACGGAGCTCAGAGGCAACGTCAGATTGTGTGTATCTCAGGGAGAGAAAGAACACTGTGACTTCCCCCGTTCCTCTGACGAAAGCGGTTAGAGGGAGAAAAGCGTCCTCTGCTTTCGCTTTCCCGCAATGAGCTCGGCAGATCTGCCCTTCGCGAAGGGCCGTTTTCCCCCGGAGAACTGCCTCGCCGTAGCCCGGTTCTGGAAGTGGAACGAGTATGCAGTGTTAGCGTTCAGCTATTGTGAAGGCTCGCTTTGGCCCAGGGCAAACGAAGCGCCGGGGGAAATCTTAGCAGAGCCCGGCGCCTTTCCACGGTTCAAAGCGTGGAACTGCAGACTCTTTTGCAAAGAAGAGAGCGCCCAGGCAACAGCAGCCCGCACGTTTCTCAGTGAAAGGGAGAACTCCCTGACTTCATCCAGTCCTCTGAGCAAAGCAGGCAGAGGGAGAGAAACTTTCTTTCCTTCCTCTTTCCTGCCACGAATTCCTCATTTGCTCGTGCAAACGCAGGGCTTCTTCGGAAAAACTACGCCGCGGTGCAGGGATCCTTCCAGAGGAGCAACGACATAGTTTGAGCTGGAAGGGCTTGGCAGAGCCGCCGGGGAGAAAAGGCCTCTTGCTATTCTCTTTTCTTTCTGCCTGAATGCGGTCAATTCGCACTTGCCAAAGCAAGGTTTCCCAGCACAAACTACAAAGCAGCAGCTCTCTCCTGGCAGAGGAAATCCCATGCAGTTCTGCCCTTGCGAGATCGTGTTGCTACAGTGAGGCCCAGGGAAAACACACTGCCTACAGAAATCCTAGCAAAGCCCTGTGTTTCCCCACAGGAATGTATGTCACTTTCAGTTCTTTGCCAGCAACGGAGCTCAGAGGCAACGTCAGATTGTGTGTATCTCAGGGAGAGAAAGAACACTGTGACTTCCCCCGTTCCTCTGACGAAAGCGGTTAGAGGGAGAAAAGCGTCCTCTGCTTTCGCTTTCCCGCAATGAGCTCGGCAGATCTGCCCTTCGCGAAGGGCCGTTTTCCCCCGGAGAACTGCCTCGCCGTAGCCCGGTTCTGGAAGTGGAACGAGTATGCAGTGTTAGCGTTCAGCTATTGTGAAGGCTCGCTTTGGCCCAGGGCAAACGAAGCGCCGGGGGAAATCTTAGCAGAGCCCGGCGCCTTTCCACGGTTCAAAGCGTGGAACTGCAGACTCTTTTGCAAAGAAGAGAGCGCCCAGGCAACAGCAGCCCGCACGTTTCTCAGTGAAAGGGAGAACTCCCTGACTTCATCCAGTCCTCTGAGCAAAGCAGGCAGAGGGAGAGAAACTTTCTTTCCTTCCTCTTTCCTGCCACGAATTCCTCATTTGCTCGTGCAAACGCAGGGCTTCTTCGGAAAAACTACGCCGCGGTGCAGGGATCCTTCCAGAGGAGCAACGACATAGTTTGAGCTGGAAGGGCTTGGCAGAGCCGCCGGGGAGAAAAGGCCTCTTGCTATTCTCTTTTCTTTCTGCCTGAATGCGGTCAATTCGCACTTGCCAAAGCAAGGTTTCCCAGCACAAACTACAAAGCAGCAGCTCTCTCCTGGCAGAGGAAATCCCATGCAGTTCTGCCCTTGCGAGATCGTGTTGCTACAGTGAGGCCCAGGGAAAACACACTGCCTACAGAAATCCTAGCAAAGCCCTGTGTTTCCCCACAGGAATGTATGTCACTTTCAGTTCTTTGCCAGCAACGGAGCTCAGAGGCAACGTCAGATTGTGTGTATCTCAGGGAGAGAAAGAACACTGTGACTTCCCCCGTTCCTCTGACGAAAGCGGTTAGAGGGAGAAAAGCGTCCTCTGCTTTCGCTTTCCCGCAATGAGCTCGGCAGATCTGCCCTTCGCGAAGGGCCGTTTTCCCCCGGAGAACTGCCTCGCCGTAGCCCGGTTCTGGAAGTGGAACGAGTATGCAGTGTTAGCGTTCAGCTATTGTGAAGGCTCGCTTTGGCCCAGGGCAAACGAAGCGCCGGGGGAAATCTTAGCAGAGCCCGGCGCCTTTCCACGGTTCAAAGCGTGGAACTGCAGACTCTTTTGCAAAGAAGAGAGCGCCCAGGCAACAGCAGCCCGCACGTTTCTCAGTGAAAGGGAGAACTCCCTGACTTCATCCAGTCCTCTGAGCAAAGCAGGCAGAGGGAGAGAAACTTTCTTTCCTTCCTCTTTCCTGCCACGAATTCCTCATTTGCTCGTGCAAACGCAGGGCTTCTTCGGAAAAACTACGCCGCGGTGCAGGGATCCTTCCAGAGGAGCAACGACATAGTTTGAGCTGGAAGGGCTTGGCAGAGCAGCCGGGGAGAAAAGGCCTCTTGCTATTCTCTTTTCTTTCTGCCTGAATGCGGTCAATTCGCACTTGCCAAAGCAAGGTTTCCCAGCACAAACTACAAAGCAGCAGCTCTCTCCTGGCAGAGGAAATCCCATGCAGTTCTGCCCTTGCGAGATCGTGTTGCTACAGTGAGGCCCAGGGAAAACACACTGCCTAGAGAAATCCTAGCAAAGCCCTGTGTTTCCCCACAGGAATGTATGTCACTTTCAGTTCTTTGCCAGCAACGGAGCTCAGAGGCAACGTCAGATTGTGTGTATCTCAGGGAGAGAAAGAACACTGTGACTTCCCCCGTTCCTCTGACGAAAGCGGTTAGAGGGAGAAAAGCGTCCTCTGCTTTCGCTTTCCCGCAATGAGCTCGGCAGATCTGCCCTTCGCGAAGGGCCGTTTTCCCCCGGAGAACTGCCTCGCCGTAGCCCGGTTCTGGAAGTGGAACGAGTATGCAGTGTTAGCGTTCAGCTATTGTGAAGGCTTGCTTTGGCCCAGGGCAAACGAAGCGCCGGGGGAAATCTTAGCAGAGCCCGGCGCCTTTCCACGGTTCAAAGCGTGGAACTGCAGACTCTTTTGCAAAGAAGAGAGCGCCCAGGCAACAGCAGCCCGCACGTTTCTCAGTGAAAGGGAGAACTCCCTGACTTCATCCAGTCCTCTGAGCAAAGCAGGCAGAGGGAGAGAAACTTTCTTTCCTTCCTCTTTCCTGCCACGAATTCCTCATTTGCTCGTGCAAACGCAGGGCTTCTTCGGAAAAACTACGCCGCGGTGCAGGGATCCTTCCAGAGGAGCAACGACATAGTTTGAGCTGGAAGGGCTTGGCAGAGCCGCCGGGGAGAAAAGGCCTCTTGCTATTCTCTTTTCTTTCTGCCTGAATGCGGTCAATTCGCACTTGCCAAAGCAAGGTTTCCCAGCACAAACTACAAAGCAGCAGCTCTCTCCTGGCAGAGGAAATCCCATGCAGTTCTGCCCTTGCGAGATCGTGTTGCTACAGTGAGGCCCAGGGAAAACACACTGCCTAGAGAAATCCTAGCAAAGCCCTGTGTTTCCCCACAGGAATGTATGTCACTTTCAGTTCTTTGCCAGCAACGGAGCTCAGAGGCAACGTCAGATTGTGTGTATCTCAGGGAGAGAAAGAACACTGTGACTTCCCCCGTTCCTCTGACGAAAGCGGTTAGAGGGAGAAAAGCGTCCTCTGCTTTCGCTTTCCCGCAATGAGCTCGGCAGATCTGCCCTTCGCGAAGGGCCGTTTTCCCCCGGAGAACTGCCTCGCCGTAGCCCGGTTCTGGAAGTGGAACGAGTATGCAGTGTTAGCGTTCAGCTATTGTGAAGGCTCGCTTTGGCCCAGGGCAAACGAAGCGCCGGGGGAAATCTTAGCAGAGCCCGGCGCCTTTCCACGGTTCAAAGCGTGGAACTGCAGACTCTTTTGCAAAGAAGAGAGCGCCCAGGCAACAGCAGCCCGCACGTTTCTCAGTGAAAGGGAGAACTCCCTGACTTCATCCAGTCCTCTGAGCAAAGCAGGCAGAGGGAGAGAAACTTTCTTTCCTTCCTCTTTCCTGCCACGAATTCCTCATTTGCTCGTGCAAACGCAGGGCTTCTTCGGAAAAACTACGCCGCGGTGCAGGGATCCTTCCAGAGGAGCAACGACATAGTTTGAGCTGGAAGGGCTTGGCAGAGCCGCCGGGGAGAAAAGGCCTCTTGCTATTCTCTTTTCTTTCTGCCTGAATGCGGTCAATTCGCACTTGCCAAAGCAAGGTTTCCCAGCACAAACTACAAAGCAGCAGCTCTCTCCTGGCAGAGGAAATCCCATGCAGTTCTGCCCTTGCGAGATCGTGTTGCTACAGTGAGGCCCAGGGAAAACACACTGCCTACAGAAATCCTAGCAAAGCCCTGTGTTTCCCCACAGGAATGTATGTCACTTTCAGTTCTTTGCCAGCAACGGAGCTCAGAGGCAACGTCAGATTGTGTGTATCTCAGGGAGAGAAAGAACACTGTGACTTCCCCCGTTCCTCTGACGAAAGCGGTTAGAGGGAGAAAAGCGTCCTCTGCTTTCGCTTTCCCGCAATGAGCTCGGCAGATCTGCCCTTCGCGAAGGGCCGTTTTCCCCCGGAGAACTGCCTCGCCGTAGCCCGGTTCTGGAAGTGGAACGAGTATGCAGTGTTAGCGTTCAGCTATTGTGAAGGCTCGCTTTGGCCCAGGGCAAACGAAGCGCCGGGGGAAATCTTAGCAGAGCCCGGCGCCTTTCCACGGTTCAAAGCGTGGAACTGCAGACTCTTTTGCAAAGAAGAGAGCGCCCAGGCAACAGCAGCCCGCACGTTTCTCAGTGAAAGGGAGAACTCCCTGACTTCATCCAGTCCTCTGAGCAAAGCAGGCAGAGGGAGAGAAACTTTCTTTCCTTCCTCTTTCCTGCCACGAATTCCTCATTTGCTCGTGCAAACGCAGGGCTTCTTCGGAAAAACTACGCCGCGGTGCAGGGATCCTTCCAGAGGAGCAACGACATAGTTTGAGCTGGAAGGGCTTGGCAGAGCCGCCGGGGAGAAAAGGCCTCTTGCTATTCTCTTTTCTTTCTGCCTGAATGCGGTCAATTCGCACTTGCCAAAGCAAGGTTTCCCAGCACAAACTACAAAGCAGCAGCTCTCTCCTGGCAGAGGAAATCCCATGCAGTTCTGCCCTTGCGAGATCGTGTTGCTACAGTGAGGCCCAGGGAAAACACACTGCCTACAGAAATCCTAGCAAAGCCCTGTGTTTCCCCACAGGAATGTATGTCACTTTCAGTTCTTTGCCAGCAACGGAGCTCAGAGGCAACGTCAGATTGTGTGTATCTCAGGGAGAGAAAGAACACTGTGACTTCCCCCGTTCCTCTGACGAAAGCGGTTAGAGGGAGAAAAGCGTCCTCTGCTTTCGCTTTCCCGCAATGAGCTCGGCAGATCTGCCCTTCGCGAAGGGCCGTTTTCCCCCGGAGAACTGCCTCGCCGTAGCCCGGTTCTGGAAGTGGAACGAGTATGCAGTGTTAGCGTTCAGCTATTGTGAAGGCTCGCTTTGGCCCAGGGCAAACGAAGCGCCGGGGGAAATCTTAGCAGAGCCCGGCGCCTTTCCACGGTTCAAAGCGTGGAACTGCAGACTCTTTTGCAAAGAAGAGAGCGCCCAGGCAACAGCAGCCCGCACGTTTCTCAGTGAAAGGGAGAACTCCCTGACTTCATCCAGTCCTCTGAGCAAAGCAGGCAGAGGGAGAGAAACTTTCTTTCCTTCCTCTTTCCTGCCACGAATTCCTCATTTGCTCGTGCAAACGCAGGGCTTCTTCGGAAAAACTACGCCGCGGTGCAGGGATCCTTCCAGAGGAGCAACGACATAGTTTGAGCTGGAAGGGCTTGGCAGAGCCGCCGGGGAGAAAAGGCCTCTTGCTATTCTCTTTTCTTTCTGCCTGAATGCGGTCAATTCGCACTTGCCAAAGCAAGGTTTCCCAGCACAAACTACAAAGCAGCAGCTCTCTCCTGGCAGAGGAAATCCCATGCAGTTCTGCCCTTGCGAGATCGTGTTGCTACAGTGAGGCCCAGGGAAAACACACTGCCTACAGAAATCCTAGCAAAGCCCTGTGTTTCCCCACAGGAATGTATGTCACTTTCAGTTCTTTGCCAGCAACGGAGCTCAGAGGCAACGTCAGATTGTGTCTATCTCAGGGAGAGAAAGAACACTGTGACTTCCCCCGTTCCTCTGACGAAAGCGGTTAGAGGGAGAAAAGCGTCCTCTGCTTTCGCTTTCCCGCAATGAGCTCGGCAGATCTGCCCTTCGCGAAGGGCCGTTTTCCCCCGGAGAACTGCCTCGCCGTAGCCCGGTTCTGGAAGTGGAACGAGTATGCAGTGTTAGCGTTCAGCTATTGTGAAGGCTCGCTTTGGCCCAGGGCAAACGAAGCGCCGGGGGAAATCTTAGCAGAGCCCGGCGCCTTTCCACGGTTCAAAGCGTGGAACTGCAGACTCTTTTGCAAAGAAGAGAGCGCCCAGGCAACAGCAGCCCGCACGTTTCTCAGTGAAAGGGAGAACTCCCTGACTTCATCCAGTCCTCTGAGCAAAGCAGGCAGAGGGAGAGAAACTTTCTTTCCTTCCTCTTTCCTGCCACGAATTCCTCATTTGCTCGTGCAAACGCAGGGCTTCTTCGGAAAAACTACGCCGCGGTGCAGGGATCCTTCCAGAGGAGCAACGACATAGTTTGAGCTGGAAGGGCTTGGCAGAGCCGCCGGGGAGAAAAGGCCTCTTGCTATTCTCTTTTCTTTCTGCCTGAATGCGGTCAATTCGCACTTGCCAAAGCAAGGTTTCCCAGCACAAACTACAAAGCAGCAGCTCTCTCCTGGCAGAGGAAATCCCATGCAGTTCTGCCCTTGCGAGATCGTGTTGCTACAGTGAGGCCCAGGGAAAACACACTGCCTAGAGAAATCCTAGCAAAGCCCTGTGTTTCCCCACAGGAATGTATGTCACTTTCAGTTCTTTGCCAGCAACGGAGCTCAGAGGCAACGTCAGATTGTGTGTATCTCAGGGAGAGAAAGAACACTGTGACTTCCCCCGTTCCTCTGACGAAAGCGGTTAGAGGGAGAAAAGCGTCCTCTGCTTTCGCTTTCCCGCAATGAGCTCGGCAGATCTGCCCTTCGCGAAGGGCCGTTTTCCCCCGGAGAACTGCCTCGCCGTAGCCCGGTTCTGGAAGTGGAACGAGTATGCAGTGTTAGCGTTCAGCTATTGTGAAGGCTCGCTTTGGCCCAGGGCAAACGAAGCGCCGGGGGAAATCTTAGCAGAGCCCGGCGCCTTTCCACGGTTCAAAGCGTGGAACTGCAGACTCTTTTGCAAAGAAGAGAGCGCCCAGGCAACAGCAGCCCGCACGTTTCTCAGTGAAAGGGAGAACTCCCTGACTTCATCCAGTCCTCTGAGCAAAGCAGGCAGAGGGAGAGAAACTTTCTTTCCTTCCTCTTTCCTGCCACGAATTCCTCATTTGCTCGTGCAAACGCAGGGCTTCTTCGGAAAAACTACGCCGCGGTGCAGGGATCCTTCCAGAGGAGCAACGACATAGTTTGAGCTGGAAGGGCTTGGCAGAGCCGCCGGGGAGAAAAGGCCTCTTGCTATTCTCTTTTCTTTCTGCCTGAATGCGGTCAATTCGCACTTGCCAAAGCAAGGTTTCCCAGCACAAACTACAAAGCAGCAGCTCTCTCCTGGCAGAGGAAATCCCATGCAGTTCTGCCCTTGCGAGATCGTGTTGCTACAGTGAGGCCCAGGGAAAACACACTGCCTACAGAAATCCTAGCAAAGCCCTGTGTTTCCCCACAGGAATGTATGTCACTTTCAGTTCTTTGCCAGCAACGGAGCTCAGAGGCAACGTCAGATTGTGTGTATCTCAGGGAGAGAAAGAACACTGTGACTTCCCCCGTTCCTCTGACGAAAGCGGTTAGAGGGAGAAAAGCGTCCTCTGCTTTCGCTTTCCCGCAATGAGCTCGGCAGATCTGCCCTTCGCGAAGGGCCGTTTTCCCCCGGAGAACTGCCTCGCCGTAGCCCGGTTCTGGAAGTGGAACGAGTATGCAGTGTTAGCGTTCAGCTATTGTGAAGGCTCGCTTTGGCCCAGGGCAAACGAAGCGCCGGGGGAAATCTTAGCAGAGCCCGGCGCCTTTCCACGGTTCAAAGCGTGGAACTGCAGACTCTTTTGCAAAGAAGAGAGCGCCCAGGCAACAGCAGCCCGCACGTTTCTCAGTGAAAGGGAGAACTCCCTGACTTCATCCAGTCCTCTGAGCAAAGCAGGCAGAGGGAGAGAAACTTTCTTTCCTTCCTCTTTCCTGCCACGAATTCCTCATTTGCTCGTGCAAACGCAGGGCTTCTTCGGAAAAACTACGCCGCGGTGCAGGGATCCTTCCAGAGGAGCAACGACATAGTTTGAGCTGGAAGGGCTTGGCAGAGCCGCCGGGGAGAAAAGGCCTCTTGCTATTCTCTTTTCTTTCTGCCTGAATGCGGTCAATTCGCACTTGCCAAAGCAAGGTTTCCCAGCACAAACTACAAAGCAGCAGCTCTCTCCTGGCAGAGGAAATCCCATGCAGTTCTGCCCTTGCGAGATCGTGTTGCTACAGTGAGGCCCAGGGAAAACACACTGCCTACAGAAATCCTAGCAAAGCCCTGTGTTTCCCCACAGGAATGTATGTCACTTTCAGTTCTTTGCCAGCAACGGAGCTCAGAGGCAACGTCAGATTGTGTGTATCTCAGGGAGAGAAAGAACACTGTGACTTCCCCCGTTCCTCTGACGAAAGCGGTTAGAGGGAGAAAAGCGTCCTCTGCTTTCGCTTTCCCGCAATGAGCTCGGCAGATCTGCCCTTCGCGAAGGGCCGTTTTCCCCCGGAGAACTGCCTCGCCGTAGCCCGGTTCTGGAAGTGGAACGAGTATGCAGTGTTAGCGTTCAGCTATTGTGAAGGCTCGCTTTGGCCCAGGGCAAACGAAGCGCCGGGGGAAATCTTAGCAGAGCCCGGCGCCTTTCCACGGTTCAAAGCGTGGAACTGCAGACTCTTTTGCAAAGAAGAGAGCGCCCAGGCAACAGCAGCCCGCACGTTTCTCAGTGAAAGGGAGAACTCCCTGACTTCATCCAGTCCTCTGAGCAAAGCAGGCAGAGGGAGAGAAACTTTCTTTCCTTCCTCTTTCCTGCCACGAATTCCTCATTTGCTCGTGCAAACGCAGGGCTTCTTCGGAAAAACTACGCCGCGGTGCAGGGATCCTTCCAGAGGAGCAACGACATAGTTTGAGCTGGAAGGGCTTGGCAGAGCCGCCGGGGAGAAAAGGCCTCTTGCTATTCTCTTTTCTTTCTGCCTGAATGCGGTCAATTCGCACTTGCCAAAGCAAGGTTTCCCAGCACAAACTACAAAGCAGCAGCTCTCTCCTGGCAGAGGAAATCCCATGCAGTTCTGCCCTTGCGAGATCGTGTTGCTACAGTGAGGCCCAGGGAAAACACACTGCCTACAGAAATCCTAGCAAAGCCCTGTGTTTCCCCACAGGAATGTATGTCACTTTCAGTTCTTTGCCAGCAACGGAGCTCAGAGGCAACGTCAGATTGTGTCTATCTCAGGGAGAGAAAGAACACTGTGACTTCCCCCGTTCCTCTGACGAAAGCGGTTAGAGGGAGAAAAGCGTCCTCTGCTTTCGCTTTCCCGCAATGAGCTCGGCAGATCTGCCCTTCGCGAAGGGCCGTTTTCCCCCGGAGAACTGCCTCGCCGTAGCCCGGTTCTGGAAGTGGAACGAGTATGCAGTGTTAGCGTTCAGCTATTGTGAAGGCTCGCTTTGGCCCAGGGCAAACGAAGCGCCGGGGGAAATCTTAGCAGAGCCCGGCGCCTTTCCACGGTTCAAAGCGTGGAACTGCAGACTCTTTTGCAAAGAAGAGAGCGCCCAGGCAACAGCAGCCCGCACGTTTCTCAGTGAAAGGGAGAACTCCCTGACTTCATCCAGTCCTCTGAGCAAAGCAGGCAGAGGGAGAGAAACTTTCTTTCCTTCCTCTTTCCTGCCACGAATTCCTCATTTGCTCGTGCAAACGCAGGGCTTCTTCGGAAAAACTACGCCGCGGTGCAGGGATCCTTCCAGAGGAGCAACGACATAGTTTGAGCTGGAAGGGCTTGGCAGAGCCGCCGGGGAGAAAAGGCCTCTTGCTATTCTCTTTTCTTTCTGCCTGAATGCGGTCAATTCGCACTTGCCAAAGCAAGGTTTCCCAGCACAAACTACAAAGCAGCAGCTCTCTCCTGGCAGAGGAAATCCCATGCAGTTCTGCCCTTGCGAGATCGTGTTGCTACAGTGAGGCCCAGGGAAAACACACTGCCTACAGAAATCCTAGCAAAGCCCTGTGTTTCCCCACAGGAATGTATGTCACTTTCAGTTCTTTGCCAGCAACGGAGCTCAGAGGCAACGTCAGATTGTGTGTATCTCAGGGAGAGAAAGAACACTGTGACTTCCCCCGTTCCTCTGACGAAAGCGGTTAGAGGGAGAAAAGCGTCCTCTGCTTTCGCTTTCCCGCAATGAGCTCGGCAGATCTGCCCTTCGCGAAGGGCCGTTTTCCCCCGGAGAACTGCCTCGCCGTAGCCCGGTTCTGGAAGTGGAACGAGTATGCAGTGTTAGCGTTCAGCTATTGTGAAGGCTCGCTTTGGCCCAGGGCAAACGAAGCGCCGGGGGAAATCTTAGCAGAGCCCGGCGCCTTTCCACGGTTCAAAGCGTGGAACTGCAGACTCTTTTGCAAAGAAGAGAGCGCCCAGGCAACAGCAGCCCGCACGTTTCTCAGTGAAAGGGAGAACTCCCTGACTTCATCCAGTCCTCTGAGCAAAGCAGGCAGAGGGAGAGAAACTTTCTTTCCTTCCTCTTTCCTGCCACGAATTCCTCATTTGCTCGTGCAAACGCAGGGCTTCTTCGGAAAAACTACGCCGCGGTGCAGGGATCCTTCCAGAGGAGCAACGACATAGTTTGAGCTGGAAGGGCTTGGCAGAGCAGCCGGGGAGAAAAGGCCTCTTGCTATTCTCTTTTCTTTCTGCCTGAATGCGGTCAATTCGCACTTGCCAAAGCAAGGTTTCCCAGCACAAACTACAAAGCAGCAGCTCTCTCCTGGCAGAGGAAATCCCATGCAGTTCTGCCCTTGCGAGATCGTGTTGCTACAGTGAGGCCCAGGGAAAACACACTGCCTAGAGAAATCCTAGCAAAGCCCTGTGTTTCCCCACAGGAATGTATGTCACTTTCAGTTCTTTGCCAGCAACGGAGCTCAGAGGCAACGTCAGATTGTGTGTATCTCAGGGAGAGAAAGAACACTGTGACTTCCCCCGTTCCTCTGACGAAAGCGGTTAGAGGGAGAAAAGCGTCCTCTGCTTTCGCTTTCCCGCAATGAGCTCGGCAGATCTGCCCTTCGCGAAGGGCCGTTTTCCCCCGGAGAACTGCCTCGCCGTAGCCCGGTTCTGGAAGTGGAACGAGTATGCAGTGTTAGCGTTCAGCTATTGTGAAGGCTTGCTTTGGCCCAGGGCAAACGAAGCGCCGGGGGAAATCTTAGCAGAGCCCGGCGCCTTTCCACGGTTCAAAGCGTGGAACTGCAGACTCTTTTGCAAAGAAGAGAGCGCCCAGGCAACAGCAGCCCGCACGTTTCTCAGTGAAAGGGAGAACTCCCTGACTTCATCCAGTCCTCTGAGCAAAGCAGGCAGAGGGAGAGAAACTTTCTTTCCTTCCTCTTTCCTGCCACGAATTCCTCATTTGCTCGTGCAAACGCAGGGCTTCTTCGGAAAAACTACGCCGCGGTGCAGGGATCCTTCCAGAGGAGCAACGACATAGTTTGAGCTGGAAGGGCTTGGCAGAGCCGCCGGGGAGAAAAGGCCTCTTGCTATTCTCTTTTCTTTCTGCCTGAATGCGGTCAATTCGCACTTGCCAAAGCAAGGTTTCCCAGCACAAACTACAAAGCAGCAGCTCTCTCCTGGCAGAGGAAATCCCATGCAGTTCTGCCCTTGCGAGATCGTGTTGCTACAGTGAGGCCCAGGGAAAACACACTGCCTAGAGAAATCCTAGCAAAGCCCTGTGTTTCCCCACAGGAATGTATGTCACTTTCAGTTCTTTGCCAGCAACGGAGCTCAGAGGCAACGTCAGATTGTGTGTATCTCAGGGAGAGAAAGAACACTGTGACTTCCCCCGTTCCTCTGACGAAAGCGGTTAGAGGGAGAAAAGCGTCCTCTGCTTTCGCTTTCCCGCAATGAGCTCGGCAGATCTGCCCTTCGCGAAGGGCCGTTTTCCCCCGGAGAACTGCCTCGCCGTAGCCCGGTTCTGGAAGTGGAACGAGTATGCAGTGTTAGCGTTCAGCTATTGTGAAGGCTTGCTTTGGCCCAGGGCAAACGAAGCGCCGGGGGAAATCTTAGCAGAGCCCGGCGCCTTTCCACGGTTCAAAGCGTGGAACTGCAGACTCTTTTGCAAAGAAGAGAGCGCCCAGGCAACAGCAGCCCGCACGTTTCTCAGTGAAAGGGAGAACTCCCTGACTTCATCCAGTCCTCTGAGCAAAGCAGGCAGAGGGAGAGAAACTTTCTTTCCTTCCTCTTTCCTGCCACGAATTCCTCATTTGCTCGTGCAAACGCAGGGCTTCTTCGGAAAAACTACGCCGCGGTGCAGGGATCCTTCCAGAGGAGCAACGACATAGTTTGAGCTGGAAGGGCTTGGCAGAGCCGCCGGGGAGAAAAGGCCTCTTGCTATTCTCTTTTCTTTCTGCCTGAATGCGGTCAATTCGCACTTGCCAAAGCAAGGTTTCCCAGCACAAACTACAAAGCAGCAGCTCTCTCCTGGCAGAGGAAATCCCATGCAGTTCTGCCCTTGCGAGATCGTGTTGCTACAGTGAGGCCCAGGGAAAACACACTGCCTAGAGAAATCCTAGCAAAGCCCTGTGTTTCCCCACAGGAATGTATGTCACTTTCAGTTCTTTGCCAGCAACGGAGCTCAGAGGCAACGTCAGATTGTGTGTATCTCAGGGAGAGAAAGAACACTGTGACTTCCCCCGTTCCTCTGACGAAAGCGGTTAGAGGGAGAAAAGCGTCCTCTGCTTTCGCTTTCCCGCAATGAGCTCGGCAGATCTGCCCTTCGCGAAGGGCCGTTTTCCCCCGGAGAACTGCCTCGCCGTAGCCCGGTTCTGGAAGTGGAACGAGTATGCAGTGTTAGCGTTCAGCTATTGTGAAGGCTCGCTTTGGCCCAGGGCAAACGAAGCGCCGGGGGAAATCTTAGCAGAGCCCGGCGCCTTTCCACGGTTCAAAGCGTGGAACTGCAGACTCTTTTGCAAAGAAGAGAGCGCCCAGGCAACAGCAGCCCGCACGTTTCTCAGTGAAAGGGAGAACTCCCTGACTTCATCCAGTCCTCTGAGCAAAGCAGGCAGAGGGAGAGAAACTTTCTTTCCTTCCTCTTTCCTGCCACGAATTCCTCATTTGCTCGTGCAAACGCAGGGCTTCTTCGGAAAAACTACGCCGCGGTGCAGGGATCCTTCCAGAGGAGCAACGACATAGTTTGAGCTGGAAGGGCTTGGCAGAGCCGCCGGGGAGAAAAGGCCTCTTGCTATTCTCTTTTCTTTCTGCCTGAATGCGGTCAATTCGCACTTGCCAAAGCAAGGTTTCCCAGCACAAACTACAAAGCAGCAGCTCTCTCCTGGCAGAGGAAATCCCATGCAGTTCTGCCCTTGCGAGATCGTGTTGCTACAGTGAGGCCCAGGGAAAACACACTGCCTACAGAAATCCTAGCAAAGCCCTGTGTTTCCCCACAGGAATGTATGTCACTTTCAGTTCTTTGCCAGCAACGGAGCTCAGAGGCAACGTCAGATTGTGTGTATCTCAGGGAGAGAAAGAACACTGTGACTTCCCCCGTTCCTCTGACGAAAGCGGTTAGAGGGAGAAAAGCGTCCTCTGCTTTCGCTTTCCCGCAATGAGCTCGGCAGATCTGCCCTTCGCGAAGGGCCGTTTTCCCCCGGAGAACTGCCTCGCCGTAGCCCGGTTCTGGAAGTGGAACGAGTATGCAGTGTTAGCGTTCAGCTATTGTGAAGGCTCGCTTTGGCCCAGGGCAAACGAAGCGCCGGGGGAAATCTTAGCAGAGCCCGGCGCCTTTCCACGGTTCAAAGCGTGGAACTGCAGACTCTTTTGCAAAGAAGAGAGCGCCCAGGCAACAGCAGCCCGCACGTTTCTCAGTGAAAGGGAGAACTCCCTGACTTCATCCAGTCCTCTGAGCAAAGCAGGCAGAGGGAGCGAAACTTTCTTTCCTTCCTCTTTCCTGCCACGAATTCCTCATTTGCTCGTGCAAACGCAGGGCTTCTTCGGAAAAACTACGCCGCGGTGCAGGGATCCTTCCAGAGGAGCAACGACATAGTTTGAGCTGGAAGGGCTTGGCAGAGCCGCCGGGGAGAAAAGGCCTCTTGCTATTCTCTTTTCTTTCTGCCTGAATGCGGTCAATTCGCACTTGCCAAAGCAAGGTTTCCCAGCACAAACTACAAAGCAGCAGCCCTCTCCTGGCAGAGGAAATCCCATGCAGTTCTGCCCTTGCGAGATCGTGTTGCTACAGTGAGGCCCAGGGAAAACACACTGCCTAGAGAAATCCTAGCAAAGCCCTGTGTTTCCCCACAGGAATGTATGTCACTTTCAGTTCTTTGCCAGCAACGGAGCTCAGAGGCAACGTCAGATTGTGTGTATCTCAGGGAGAGAAAGAACACTGTGACTTCCCCCGTTCCTCTGACGAAAGCGGTTAGAGGGAGAAAAGCGTCCTCTGCTTTCGCTTTCCCGCAATGAGCTCGGCAGATCTGCCCTTCGCGAAGGGCCGTTTTCCCCCGGAGAACTGCCTCGCCGTAGCCCGGTTCTGGAAGTGGAACGAGTATGCAGTGTTAGCGTTCAGCTATTGTGAAGGCTCGCTTTGGCCCAGGGCAAACGAAGCGCCGGGGGAAATCTTAGCAGAGCCCGGCGCCTTTCCACGGTTCAAAGCGTGGAACTGCAGACTCTTTTGCAAAGAAGAGAGCGCCCAGGCAACAGCAGCCCGCACGTTTCTCAGTGAAAGGGAGAACTCCCTGACTTCATCCAGTCCTCTGAGCAAAGCAGGCAGAGGGAGAGAAACTTTCTTTCCTTCCTCTTTCCTGCCACGAATTCCTCATTTGCTCGTGCAAACGCAGGGCTTCTTCGGAAAAACTACGCCGCGGTGCAGGGATCCTTCCAGAGGAGCAACGACATAGTTTGAGCTGGAAGGGCTTGGCAGAGCCGCCGGGGAGAAAAGGCCTCTTGCTATTCTCTTTTCTTTCTGCCTGAATGCGGTCAATTCGCACTTGCCAAAGCAAGGTTTCCCAGCACAAACTACAAAGCAGCAGCTCTCTCCTGGCAGAGGAAATCCCATGCAGTTCTGCCCTTGCGAGATCGTGTTGCTACAGTGAGGCCCAGGGAAAACACACTGCCTACAGAAATCCTAGCAAAGCCCTGTGTTTCCCCACAGGAATGTATGTCACTTTCAGTTCTTTGCCAGCAACGGAGCTCAGAGGCAACGTCAGATTGTGTGTATCTCAGGGAGAGAAAGAACACTGTGACTTCCCCCGTTCCTCTGACGAAAGCGGTTAGAGGGAGAAAAGCGTCCTCTGCTTTCGCTTTCCCGCAATGAGCTCGGCAGATCTGCCCTTCGCGAAGGGCCGTTTTCCCCCGGAGAACTGCCTCGCCGTAGCCCGGTTCTGGAAGTGGAACGAGTATGCAGTGTTAGCGTTCAGCTATTGTGAAGGCTCGCTTTGGCCCAGGGCAAACGAAGCGCCGGGGGAAATCTTAGCAGAGCCCGGCGCCTTTCCACGGTTCAAAGCGTGGAACTGCAGACTCTTTTGCAAAGAAGAGAGCGCCCAGGCAACAGCAGCCCGCACGTTTCTCAGTGAAAGGGAGAACTCCCTGACTTCATCCAGTCCTCTGAGCAAAGCAGGCAGAGGGAGAGAAACTTTCTTTCCTTCCTCTTTCCTGCCACGAATTCCTCATTTGCTCGTGCAAACGCAGGGCTTCTTCGGAAAAACTACGCCGCGGTGCAGGGATCCTTCCAGAGGAGCAACGACATAGTTTGAGCTGGAAGGGCTTGGCAGAGCAGCCGGGGAGAAAAGGCCTCTTGCTATTCTCTTTTCTTTCTGCCTGAATGCGGTCAATTCGCACTTGCCAAAGCAAGGTTTCCCAGCACAAACTACAAAGCAGCAGCTCTCTCCTGGCAGAGGAAATCCCATGCAGTTCTGCCCTTGCGAGATCGGGTTGCTACAGTGAGGCCCAGGGAAAACACACTGCCTACAGAAATCCTAGCAAAGCCCTGTGTTTCCCCACAGGAATGTATGTCACTTTCAGTTCTTTGCCAGCAACGGAGCTCAGAGGCAACGTCAGATTGTGTGTATCTCAGGGAGAGAAAGAACACTGTGACTTCCCCCGTTCCTCTGACGAAAGCGGTTAGAGGGAGAAAAGCGTCCTCTGCTTTCGCTTTCCCGCAATGAGCTCGGCAGATCTGCCCTTCGCGAAGGGCCGTTTTCCCCCGGAGAACTGCCTCGCCGTAGCCCGGTTCTGGAAGTGGAACGAGTATGCAGTGTTAGCGTTCAGCTATTGTGAAGGCTCGCTTTGGCCCAGGGCAAACGAAGCGCCGGGGGAAATCTTAGCAGAGCCCGGCGCCTTTCCACGGTTCAAAGCGTGGAACTGCAGACTCTTTTGCAAAGAAGAGAGCGCCCAGGCAACAGCAGCCCGCACGTTTCTCAGTGAAAGGGAGAACTCCCTGACTTCATCCAGTCCTCTGAGCAAAGCAGGCAGAGGGAGAGAAACTTTCTTTCCTTCCTCTTTCCTGCCACGAATTCCTCATTTGCTCGTGCAAACGCAGGGCTTCTTCGGAAAAACTACGCCGCGGTGCAGGGATCCTTCCAGAGGAGCAACGACATAGTTTGAGCTGGAAGGGCTTGGCAGAGCCGCCGGGGAGAAAAGGCCTCTTGCTATTCTCTTTTCTTTCTTTCTGAATGCGGTCAATTCGCACTTGCCAAAGCAAGGTTTCCCAGCACAAACTACAAAGCAGCAGCTCTCTCCTGGCAGAGGAAATCCCATGCAGTTCTGCCCTTGCGAGATCGTGTTGCTACAGTGAGGCCCAGGGAAAACACACTGCCTAGAGAAATCCTAGCAAAGCCCTGTGTTTCCCCACAGGAATGTATGTCACTTTCAGTTCTTTGCCAGCAACGGAGCTCAGAGGCAACGTCAGATTGTGTGTATCTCAGGGAGAGAAAGAACACTGTGACTTCCCCCGTTCCTCTGACGAAAGCGGTTAGAGGGAGAAAAGCGTCCTCTGCTTTCGCTTTCCCGCAATGAGCTCGGCAGATCTGCCCTTCGCGAAGGGCCGTTTTCCCCCGGAGAACTGCCTCGCCGTAGCCCGGTTCTGGAAGTGGAACGAGTATGCAGTGTTAGCGTTCAGCTATTGTGAAGGCTCGCTTTGGCCCAGGGCAAACGAAGCGCCGGGGGAAATCTTAGCAGAGCCCGGCGCCTTTCCACGGTTCAAAGCGTGGAACTGCAGACTCTTTTGCAAAGAAGAGAGCGCCCAGGCAACAGCAGCCCGCACGTTTCTCAGTGAAAGGGAGAACTCCCTGACTTCATCCAGTCCTCTGAGCAAAGCAGGCAGAGGGAGAGAAACTTTCTTTCCTTCCTCTTTCCTGCCACGAATTCCTCATTTGCTCGTGCAAACGCAGGGCTTCTTCGGAAAAACTACGCCGCGGTGCAGGGATCCTTCCAGAGGAGCAACGACATAGTTTGAGCTGGAAGGGCTTGGCAGAGCCGCCGGGGAGAAAAGGCCTCTTGCTATTCTCTTTTCTTTCTGCCTGAATGCGGTCAATTCGCACTTGCCAAAGCAAGGTTTCCCAGCACAAACTACAAAGCAGCAGCTCTCTCCTGGCAGAGGAAATCCCATGCAGTTCTGCCCTTGCGAGATCGTGTTGCTACAGTGAGGCCCAGGGAAAACACACTGCCTACAGAAATCCTAGCAAAGCCCTGTGTTTCCCCACAGGAATGTATGTCACTTTCAGTTCTTTGCCAGCAACGGAGCTCAGAGGCAACGTCAGATTGTGTGTATCTCAGGGAGAGAAAGAACACTGTGACTTCCCCCGTTCCTCTGACGAAAGCGGTTAGAGGGAGAAAAGCGTCCTTTGCTTTCGCTTTCCCGCAATGAGCTCGGCAGATCTGCCCTTCGCGAAGGGCCGTTTTCCCCCGGAGAACTGCCTCGCCGTAGCCCGGTTCTGGAAGTGGAACGAGTATGCAGTGTTAGCGTTCAGCTATTGTGAAGGCTCGCTTTGGCCCAGGGCAAACGAAGCGCCGGGGGAAATCTTAGCAGAGCCCGGCGCCTTTCCACGGTTCAAAGCGTGGAACTGCAGACTCTTTTGCAAAGAAGAGAGCGCCCAGGCAACAGCAGCCCGCACGTTTCTCAGTGAAAGGGAGAACTCCCTGACTTCATCCAGTCCTCTGAGCAAAGCAGGCAGAGGGAGAGAAACTTTCTTTCCTTCCTCTTTCCTGCCACGAATTCCTCATTTGCTCGTGCAAACGCAGGGCTTCTTCGGAAAAACTACGCCGCGGTGCAGGGATCCTTCCAGAGGAGCAACGACATAGTTTGAGCTGGAAGGGCTTGGCAGAGCCGCCGGGGAGAAAAGGCCTCTTGCTATTCTCTTTTCTTTCTTTCTGAATGCGGTCAATTCGCACTTGCCAAAGCAAGGTTTCCCAGCACAAACTACAAAGCAGCAGCTCTCTCCTGGCAGAGGAAGTGCCATGCAGTGTTGCCCTGGCGAGATCGTGTTGCTACAGTGAGGCCCAGGGAAAACACACTGCCTAGAGAAATCCTAGCAAAGCCCTGTGTTTCCCCACAGGAATGTATGTCACTTTCAGTTCTTTGCCAGCAACGGAGCTCAGAGGCAACGTCAGATTGTGTGTATCTCAGGGAGAGAAAGAACACTGTGACTTCCCCCGTTCCTCTGACGAAAGCGGTTAGAGGGAGAAAAGCGTCCTTTGCTTTCGCTTTCCCGCAATGAGCTCGGCAGATCTGCCCTTCGCGAAGGGCCGTTTTCCCCCGGAGAACTGCCTCGCCGTAGCCCGGTTCTGGAAGTGGAACGAGTATGCAGTGTTAGCGTTCAGCTATTGTGAAGGCTCGCTTTGGCCCAGGGCAAACGAAGCGCCGGGGGAAATCTTAGCAGAGCCCGGCGCCTTACCACGGTTCAAAGCGTGGAACTGCAGACTCTTTTGCAGAGAAGAGAGCGCCCAGGCAACAGCAGCCCGCACGTTTCTCAGTGAAAGGGAGAACTCCCTGACTTCATCCGGTCCTCTGAGCAAAGCAGGCAGAGGGAGAGAAACTTTCTTTCCTTCCTCTTTCCTGCCACGAATTCCTCATTTGCTCTTGCAAACGCAGGGCTTCTTCGGAAAAACTACGCCGCGGTGCAGGGATCCTTCCAGAGGAGCAACGACATAGTTTGAGCTGGAAGGGCTTGGCAGAGCAGCCGGGGAGAAAAGGCCTCTTGCTATTCTCTTTTCTTTCTGCCTGAATGCGGTCAATTCGCACTTGCCAAAGCAAGGTTTCCCAGCACAAACTACAAAGCAGCAGCTCTCTCCTGGCAGAGGAAGTGCCATGCAGTGTTGCCCTGGCGAGATCGTGTTGCTACAGTGAGGCCCAGGGAAAACACACTGCCTAGAGAAATCCTAGCAAAGCCCTGTGTTTCCCCACAGGAATGTATGTCACTTTCAGTTCTTTGCCAGCAACGGAGCTCAGAGGCAACGTCAGATTGTGTGTATCTCAGGGAGAGAAAGAACACTGTGACTTCCCCCGTTCCTCTGACGAAAGCGGTTAGAGGGAGAAAAGCGTCCTTTGCTTTCGCTTTCCCGCAATGAGCTCGGCAGATCTGCCCTTCGCGAAGGGCCGTTTTCCCCCGGAGAACTGCCTCGCCGTAGCCCGGTTCTGGAAGTGGAACGAGTATGCAGTGTTAGCGTTCAGCTATTGTGAAGGCTCGCTTTGGCCCAGGGCAAACGAAGCGCCGGGGGAAATCTTAGCAGAGCCCGGCGCCTTTCCACGGTTCAAAGCGTGGAACTGCAGACTCTTTTGCAAAGAAGAGAGCGCCCAGGCAACAGCAGCCCGCACGTTTCTCAGTGAAAGGGAGAACTCCCTGACTTCATCCAGTCCTCTGAGCAAAGCAGGCAGAGGGAGAGAAACTTTCTTTCCTTCCTCTTTCCTGCCACGAATTCCTCATTTGCTCGTGCAAACGCAGGGCTTCTTCGGAAAAACTACGCCGCGGTGCAGGGATCCTTCCAGAGGAGCAACGACATAGTTTGAGCTGGAAGGGCTTGGCAGAGCAGCCGGGGAGAAAAGGCCTCTTGCTATTCTCTTTTCTTTCTGCCTGAATGCGGTCAATTCGCACTTGCCAAAGCAAGGTTTCCCAGCACAAACTACAAAGCAGCAGCTCTCTCCTGGCAGAGGAAATCCCATGCAGTTCTGCCCTTGCGAGATCGGGTTGCTACAGTGAGGCCCAGGGAAAACACACTGCCTACAGAAATCCTAGCAAAGCCCTGTGTTTCCCCACAGGAATGTATGTCACTTTCAGTTCTTTGCCAGCAACGGAGCTCAGAGGCAACGTCAGATTGTGTGTATCTCAGGGAGAGAAAGAACACTGTGACTTCCCCCGTTCCTCTGACGAAAGCGGTTAGAGGGAGAAAAGCGTCCTCTGCTTTCGCTTTCCCGCAATGAGCTCGGCAGATCTGCCCTTCGCGAAGGGCCGTTTTCCCCCGGAGAACTGCCTCGCCGTAGCCCGGTTCTGGAAGTGGAACGAGTATGCAGTGTTAGCGTTCAGCTATTGTGAAGGCTCGCTTTGGCCCAGGGCAAACGAAGCGCCGGGGGAAATCTTAGCAGAGCCCGGCGCCTTTCCACGGTTCAAAGCGTGGAACTGCAGACTCTTTTGCAAAGAAGAGAGCGCCCAGGCAACAGCAGCCCGCACGTTTCTCAGTGAAAGGGAGAACTCCCTGACTTCATCCGGTCCTCTGAGCAAAGCAGGCAGAGGGAGAGAAACTTTCTTTCCTTCCTCTTTCCTGCCACGAATTCCTCATTTGCTCGTGCAAACGCAGGGCTTCTTCGGAAAAACTACGCCGCGGTGCAGGGATCCTTCCAGAGGAGCAACGACATAGTTTGAGCTGGAAGGGCTTGGCAGAGCCGCCGGGGAGAAAAGGCCTCTTGCTATTCTCTTTTCTTTCTTTCTGAATGCGGTCAATTCGCACTTGCCAAAGCAAGGTTTCCCAGCACAAACTACAAAGCAGCAGCTCTCTCCTGGCAGAGGAAATCCCATGCAGTTCTGCCCTTGCGAGATCGTGTTGCTACAGTGAGGCCCAGGGAAAACACACTGCCTAGAGAAATCCTAGCAAAGCCCTGTGTTTCCCCACAGGAATGTATGTCACTTTCAGTTCTTTGCCAGCAACGGAGCTCAGAGGCAACGTCAGATTGTGTGTATCTCAGGGAGAGAAAGAACACTGTGACTTCCCCCGTTCCTCTGACGAAAGCGGTTAGAGGGAGAAAAGCGTCCTCTGCTTTCGCTTTCCCGCAATGAGCTCGGCAGATCTGCCCTTCGCGAAGGGCCGTTTTCCCCCGGAGAACTGCCTCGCCGTAGCCCGGTTCTGGAAGTGGAACGAGTATGCAGTGTTAGCGTTCAGCTATTGTGAAGGCTCGCTTTGGCCCAGGGCAAACGAAGCGCCGGGGGAAATCTTAGCAGAGCCCGGCGCCTTTCCACGGTTCAAAGCGTGGAACTGCAGACTCTTTTGCAGAGAAGAGAGCGCCCAGGCAACAGCAGCCCGCACGTTTCTCAGTGAAAGGGAGAACTCCCTGACTTCATCCGGTCCTCTGAGCAAAGCAGGCAGAGGGAGAGAAACTTTCTTTCCTTCCTCTTTCCTGCCACGAATTCCTCATTTGCTCGTGCAAACGCAGGGCTTCTTCGGAAAAACTACGCCGCGGTGCAGGGATCCTTCCAGAGGAGCAACGACATAGTTTGAGCTGGAAGGGCTTGGCAGAGCCGCCGGGGAGAAAAGGCCTCTTGCTATTCTCTTTTCTTTCTTTCTGAATGCGGTCAATTCGCACTTGCCAAAGCAAGGTTTCCCAGCACAAACTACAAAGCAGCAGCTCTCTCCTGGCAGAGGAAGTGCCATGCAGTGTTGCCCTGGCGAGATCGTGTTGCTACAGTGAGGCCCAGGGAAAACACACTGCCTAGAGAAATCCTAGCAAAGCCCTGTGTTTCCCCACAGGAATGTATGTCACTTTCAGTTCTTTGCCAGCAACGGAGCTCAGAGGCAACGTCAGATTGTGTGTATCTCAGGGAGAGAAAGAACACTGTGACTTCCCCCGTTCCTCTGACGAAAGCGGTTAGAGGGAGAAAAGCGTCCTTTGCTTTCGCTTTCCCGCAATGAGCTCGGCAGATCTGCCCTTCGCGAAGGGCCGTTTTCCCCCGGAGAACTGCCTCGCCGTAGCCCGGTTCTGGAAGTGGAACGAGTATGCAGTGTTAGCGTTCAGCTATTGTGAAGGCTCGCTTTGGCCCAGGGCAAACGAAGCGCCGGGGGAAATCTTAGCAGAGCCCGGCGCCTTTCCACGGTTCAAAGCGTAGAACTGCAGACTCTTTTGCAGAGAAGAGAGCGCCCAGGCAACAGCAGCCCGCACGTTTCTCAGTGAAAGGGAGAACTCCCTGACTTCATCCGGTCCTCTGAGCAAAGCAGGCAGAGGGAGAGAAACTTTCTTTCCTTCCTCTTTCCTGCCACGAATTCCTCATTTGCTCTTGCAAACGCAGGGCTTCTTCGGAAAAACTACGCCGCGGTGCAGGGATCCTTCCAGAGGAGCAACGACATAGTTTGAGCTGGAAGGGCTTGGCAGAGCAGCCGGGGAGAAAAGGCCTCTTGCTATTCTCTTTTCTTTCTGCCTGAATGCGGTCAATTCGCACTTGCCAAAGCAAGGTTTCCCAGCACAAACTACAAAGCAGCAGCTCTCTCCTGGCAGAGGAAGTGCCATGCAGTGTTGCCCTGGCGAGATCGTGTTGCTACAGTGAGGCCCAGGGAAAACACACTGCCTAGAGAAATCCTAGCAAAGCCCTGTGTTTCCCCACAGGAATGTATGTCACTTTCAGTTCTTTGCCAGCAACGGAGCTCAGAGGCAACGTCAGACTGTGTGTATCTCAGGGAGAGAAAGAACACTGTGACTTCCCCCGTTCCTCTGACGAAAGCGGTTAGAGGGAGAAAAGCGTCCTTTGCTTTCGCTTTCCCGCAATGAGCTCGGCAGATCTGCCCTTCGCGAAGGGCCGTTTTCCCCCGGAGAACTGCCTCGCCGTAGCCCGGTTCTGGAAGTGGAACGAGTATGCAGTGTTAGCGTTCAGCTATTGTGAAGGCTCGCTTTGGCCCAGGGCAAACGAAGCGCCGGGGGAAATCTTAGCAGAGCCTGGCGCCTTTCCACGGTTCAAAGCGTGGAACTGCAGACTCTTTTGCAAAGAAGAGAGCGCCCAGGCAACAGCAGCCCGCACGTTTCTCAGTGAAAGGGAGAACTCCCTGACTTCATCCGGTCCTCTGAGCAAAGCAGGCAGAGGGAGAGAAACTTTCTTTCCTTCCTCTTTCCTGCCACGAATTCCTCATTTGCTCTTGCAAACGCAGGGCTTCTTCGGAAAAACTACGCCGCGGTGCAGGGATCCTTCCAGAGGAGCAACGACATAGTTTGAGCTGGAAGGGCTTGGCAGAGCAGCCGGGGAGAAAAGGCCTCTTGCTATTCTCTTTTCTTTCTGCCTGAATGCGGTCAATTCGCACTTGCCAAAGCAAGGTTTCCCAGCACAAACTACAAAGCAGCAGCTCTCTCCTGGCAGAGGAAGTGCCATGCAGTGTTGCCCTGGCGAGATCGTGTTGCTACAGTGAGGCCCAGGGAAAACACACTGCCTAGAGAAATCCTAGCAAAGCCCTGTGTTTCCCCACAGGAATGTATGTCACTTTCAGTTCTTTGCCAGCAACGGAGCTCAGAGGCAACGTCAGACTGTGTGTATCTCAGGGAGAGAAAGAACACTGTGACTTCCCCCGTTCCTCTGACGAAAGCGGTTAGAGGGAGAAAAGCGTCCTTTGCTTTCGCTTTCCCGCAATGAGCTCGGCAGATCTGCCCTTCGCGAAGGGCCGTTTTCCCCCGGAGAACTGCCTCGCCGTAGCCCCGTTCTGGAAGTGGAACGAGTATGCAGTGTTAGCGTTCAGCTATTGTGAAGGCTCGCTTTGGCCCAGGGCAAACGAAGCGCCGGGGGAAATCTTAGCAGAGCCCGGCGCCTTTCCACGGTTCAAAGCGTGGAACTGCAGACTCTTTTGCAGAGAAGAGAGCGCCCAGGCAACAGCAGCCCGCACGTTTCTCAGTGAAAGGGAGAACTCCCTGACTTCATCCGGTCCTCTGAGCAAAGCAGGCAGAGGGAGAGAAACTTTCTTTCCTTCCTCTTTCCTGCCACGAATTCCTCATTTGCTCTTGCAAACGCAGGGCTTCTTCGGAAAAACTACGCCGCGGTGCAGGGATCCTTCCAGAGGAGCAACGACATAGTTTGAGCTGGAAGGGCTTGGCAGAGCAGCCGGGGAGAAAAGGCCTCTTGCTATTCTCTTTTCTTTCTGCCTGAATGCGGTCAATTCGCACTTGCCAAAGCAAGGTTTCCCAGCACAAACTACAAAGCAGCAGCTCTCTCCTGGCAGAGGAAGTGCCATGCAGTGTTGCCCTGGCGAGATCGTGTTGCTACAGTGAGGCCCAGGGAAAACACACTGCCTAGAGAAATCCTAGCAAAGCCCTGTGTTTCCCCACAGGAATGTATGTCACTTTCAGTTCTTTGCCAGCAACGGAGCTCAGAGGCAACGTCAGATTGTGTGTATCTCAGGGAGAGAAAGAACACTGTGACTTCCCCCGTTCCTCTGACGAAAGCGGTTAGAGGGAGAAAAGCGTCCTTTGCTTTCGCTTTCCCGCAATGAGCTCGGCAGATCTGCCCTTCGCGAAGGGCCGTTTTCCCCCGGAGAACTGCCTCGCCGTAGCCCCGTTCTGGAAGTGGAACGAGTATGCAGTGTTAGCGTTCAGCTATTGTGAAGGCTCGCTTTGGCCCAGGGCAAACGAAGCGCCGGGGGAAATCTTAGCAGAGCCCGGCGCCTTTCCACGGTTCAAAGCGTGGAACTGCAGACTCTTTTGCAGAGAAGAGAGCGCCCAGGCAACAGCAGCCCGCACGTTTCTCAGTGAAAGGGAGAACTCCCTGACTTCATCCGGTCCTCTGAGCAAAGCAGGCAGAGGGAGAGAAACTTTCTTTCCTTCCTCTTTCCTGCCACGAATTCCTCATTTGCTCTTGCAAACGCAGGGCTTCTTCGGAAAAACTACGCCGCGGTGCAGGGATCCTTCCAGAGGAGCAACGACATAGTTTGAGCTGGAAGGGCTTGGCAGAGCAGCCGGGGAGAAAAGGCCTCTTGCTATTCTCTTTTCTTTCTGCCTGAATGCGGTCAATTCGCACTTGCCAAAGCAAGGTTTCTCAGCACAAACTACAAAGCAGCAGCTCTCTCCTGGCAGAGGAAGTGCCATGCAGTGTTGCCCTGGCGAGATAGTGTTGCTACAGTGAGGCCCAGGGAAAACACACTGCCTAGAGAAATCCTAGCAAAGCCCTGTGTTTCCCCCACAGGAATGTATGTCACTTTCAGTTCTTTGCCAGCAACGGAGCTCAGAGGCAACGTCAGACTGTGTGTATCTCAGGGAGAGAAAGAACACTGTGACTTCCCCCGTTCCTCTGACGAAAGCGGTTAGAGGGAGAAAAGCGTCCTTTGCTTTCGCTTTCCCGCAATGAGCTCGGCAGATCTGCCCTTCGCGAAGGGCCGTTTTCCCCCGGAGAACTGCCTCGCCGTAGCCCGGTTCTGGAAGTGGAACGAGTATGCAGTGTTAGCGTTCAGCTATTGTGAAGGCTCGCTTTGGCCCAGGGCAAACGAAGCGCCGGGGGAAATCTTAGCAGAGCCTGGCGCCTTTCCACGGTTCAAAGCGTGGAACTGCAGACTCTTTTGCAAAGAAGAGAGCGCCCAGGCAACAGCAGCCCGCACGTTTCTCAGTGAAAGGGAGAACTCCCTGACTTCATCCGGTCCTCTGAGCAAAGCAGGCAGAGGGAGAGAAACTTTCTTTCCTTCCTCTTTCCTGCCACGAATTCCTCATTTGCTCTTGCAAACGCAGGGCTTCTTCGGAAAAACTACGCCGCGGTGCAGGGATCCTTCCAGAGGAGCAACGACATAGTTTGAGCTGGAAGGGCTTGGCAGAGCAGCCGGGGAGAAAAGGCCTCTTGCTATTCTCTTTTCTTTCTGCCTGAATGCGGTCAATTCGCACTTGCCAAAGCAAGGTTTCCCAGCACAAACTACAAAGCAGCAGCTCTCTCCTGGCAGAGGAAGTGCCATGCAGTGTTGCCCTGGCGAGATCGTGTTGCTACAGTGAGGCCCAGGGAAAACACACTGCCTAGAGAAATCCTAGCAAAGCCCTGTGTTTCCCCACAGGAATGTATGTCACTTTCAGTTCTTTGCCAGCAACGGAGCTCAGAGGCAACGTCAGATTGTGTGTATCTCAGGGAGAGAAAGAACACTGTGACTTCCCCCGTTCCTCTGACGAAAGCGGTTAGAGGGAGAAAAGCGTCCTTTGCTTTCGCTTTCCCGCAATGAGCTCGGCAGATCTGCCCTTCGCGAAGGGCCGTTTTCCCCCGGAGAACTGCCTCGCCGTAGCCCGGTTCTGGAAGTGGAACGAGTATGCAGTGTTAGCGTTCAGCTATTGTGAAGGCTCGCTTTGGCCCAGGGCAAACGAAGCGCCGGGGGAAATCTTAGCAGAGCCCGGCGCCTTTCCACGGTTCAAAGCGTAGAACTGCAGACTCTTTTGCAGAGAAGAGAGCGCCCAGGCAACAGCAGCCCGCACGTTTCTCAGTGAAAGGGAGAACTCCCTGACTTCATCCGGTCCTCTGAGCAAAGCAGGCAGAGGGAGAGAAACTTTCTTTCCTTCCTCTTTCCTGCCACGAATTCCTCATTTGCTCTTGCAAACGCAGGGCTTCTTCGGAAAAACTACGCCGCGGTGCAGGGATCCTTCCAGAGGAGCAACGACATAGTTTGAGCTGGAAGGGCTTGGCAGAGCAGCCGGGGAGAAAAGGCCTCTTGCTATTCTCTTTTCTTTCTGCCTGAATGCGGTCAATTCGCGCTTGCCAAAGCAAGGTTTCCCAGCACAAACTACAAAGCAGCAGCTCTCTCCTGGCAGAGGAAGTGCCATGCAGTGTTGCCCTGGCGAGATCGTGTTGCTACAGTGAGGCCCAGGGAAAACACACTGCCTAGAGAAATCCTAGCAAAGCCCTGTGTTTCCCCACAGGAATGTATGTCACTTTCAGTTCTTTGCCAGCAACGGAGCTCAGAGGCAACGTCAGACTGTGTGTATCTCAGGGAGAGAAAGAACACTGTGACTTCCCCCGTTCCTCTGACGAAAGCGGTTAGAGGGAGAAAAGCGTCCTTTGCTTTCGCTTTCCCGCAATGAGCTCGGCAGATCTGCCCTTCGCGAAGGGCCGTTTTCCCCCGGAGAACTGCCTCGCCGTAGCCCGGTTCTGGAAGTGGAACGAGTATGCAGTGTTAGCGTTCAGCTATTGTGAAGGCTCGCTTTGGCCCAGGGCAAACGAAGCGCCGGGGGAAATCTTAGCAGAGCCTGGCGCCTTTCCACGGTTCAAAGCGTGGAACTGCAGACTCTTTTGCAAAGAAGAGAGCGCCCAGGCAACAGCAGCCCGCACGTTTCTCAGTGAAAGGGAGAACTCCCTGACTTCATCCGGTCCTCTGAGCAAAGCAGGCAGAGGGAGAGAAACTTTCTTTCCTTCCTCTTTCCTGCCACGAATTCCTCATTTGCTCTTGCAAACGCAGGGCTTCTTCGGAAAAACTACGCCGCGGTGCAGGGATCCTTCCAGAGGAGCAACGACATAGTTTGAGCTGGAAGGGCTTGGCAGAGCAGCCGGGGAGAAAAGGCCTCTTGCTATTCTCTTTTCTTTCTGCCTGAATGCGGTCAATTCGCACTTGCCAAAGCAAGGTTTCCCAGCACAAACTACAAAGCAGCAGCTCTCTCCTGGCAGAGGAAGTGCCATGCAGTGTTGCCCTGGCGAGATCGTGTTGCTACAGTGAGGCCCAGGGAAAACACACTGCCTAGAGAAATCCTAGCAAAGCCCTGTGTTTCCCCACAGGAATGTATGTCACTTTCAGTTCTTTGCCAGCAACGGAGCTCAGAGGCAACGTCAGATTGTGTGTATCTCAGGGAGAGAAAGAACACTGTGACTTCCCCCGTTCCTCTGACGAAAGCGGTTAGAGGGAGAAAAGCGTCCTTTGCTTTCGCTTTCCCGCAATGAGCTCGGCAGATCTGCCCTTCGCGAAGGGCCGTTTTCCCCCGGAGAACTGCCTCGCCGTAGCCCCGTTCTGGAAGTGGAACGAGTATGCAGTGTTAGCGTTCAGCTATTGTGAAGGCTCGCTTTGGCCCAGGGCAAACGAAGCGCCGGGGGAAATCTTAGCAGAGCCCGGCGCCTTTCCACGGTTCAAAGCGTGGAACTGCAGACTCTTTTGCAGAGAAGAGAGCGCCCAGGCAACAGCAGCCCGCACGTTTCTCAGTGAAAGGGAGAACTCCCTGACTTCATCCGGTCCTCTGAGCAAAGCAGGCAGAGGGAGAGAAACTTTCTTTCCTTCCTCTTTCCTGCCACGAATTCCTCATTTGCTCTTGCAAACGCAGGGCTTCTTCGGAAAAACTACGCCGCGGTGCAGGGATCCTTCCAGAGGAGCAACGACATAGTTTGAGCTGGAAGGGCTTGGCAGAGCAGCCGGGGAGAAAAGGCCTCTTGCTATTCTCTTTTCTTTCTGCCTGAATGCGGTCAATTCGCACTTGCCAAAGCAAGGTTTCTCAGCACAAACTACAAAGCAGCAGCTCTCTCCTGGCAGAGGAAGTGCCATGCAGTGTTGCCCTGGCGAGATAGTGTTGCTACAGTGAGGCCCAGGGAAAACACACTGCCTAGAGAAATCCTAGCAAAGCCCTGTGTTTCCCCACAGGAATGTATGTCACTTTCAGTTCTTTGCCAGCAACGGAGCTCAGAGGCAACGTCAGACTGTGTGTATCTCAGGGAGAGAAAGAACACTGTGACTTCCCCCGTTCCTCTGACGAAAGCGGTTAGAGGGAGAAAAGCGTCCTTTGCTTTCGCTTTCCCGCAATGAGCTCGGCAGATCTGCCCTTCGCGAAGGGCCGTTTTCCCCCGGAGAACTGCCTCGCCGTAGCCCCGTTCTGGAAGTGGAACGAGTATGCAGTGTTAGCGTTCAGCTATTGTGAAGGCTCGCTTTGGCCCAGGGCAAACGAAGCGCCGGGGGAAATCTTAGCAGAGCCCGGCGCCTTTCCACGGTTCAAAGCGTGGAACTGCAGACTCTTTTGCAGAGAAGAGAGCGCCCAGGCAACAGCAGCCCGCACGTTTCTCAGTGAAAGGGAGAACTCCCTGACTTCATCCGGTCCTCTGAGCAAAGCAGGCAGAGGGAGAGAAACTTTCTTTCCTTCCTCTTTCCTGCCACGAATTCCTCATTTGCTCTTGCAAACGCAGGGCTTCTTCGGAAAAACTACGCCGCGGTGCAGGGATCCTTCCAGAGGAGCAACGACATAGTTTGAGCTGGAAGGGCTTGGCAGAGCAGCCGGGGAGAAAAGGCCTCTTGCTATTCTCTTTTCTTTCTGCCTGAATGCGGTCAATTCGCACTTGCCAAAGCAAGGTTTCTCAGCACAAACTACAAAGCAGCAGCTCTCTCCTGGCAGAGGAAGTGCCATGCAGTGTTGCCCTGGCGAGATCGTGTTGCTACAGTGAGGCCCAGGGAAAACACACTGCCTAGAGAAATCCTAGCAAAGCCCTGTGTTTCCCCACAGGAATGTATGTCACTTTCAGTTCTTTGCCAGCAACGGAGCTCAGAGGCAACGTCAGACTGTGTGTATCTCAGGGAGAGAAAGAACACTGTGACTTCCCCCGTTCCTCTGACGAAAGCGGTTAGAGGGAGAAAAGCGTCCTCTGCTTTCGCTTTCCCGCAATGAGCTCGGCAGATCTGCCCTTCGCGAAGGGCCGTTTTCCCCCGGAGAACTGCCTCGCCGTAGCCCGGTTCTGGAAGTGGAACGAGTATGCAGTGTTAGCGTTCAGCTATTGTGAAGGCTCGCTTTGGCCCAGGGCAAACGAAGCGCCGGGGGAAATCTTAGCAGAGCCCGGCGCCTTTCCACGGTTCAAAGCGTGGAACTGCAGACTCTTTTGCAAAGAAGAGAGCGCCCAGGCAACAGCAGCCCGCACGTTTCTCAGTGAAAGGGAGAACTCCCTGACTTCATCCGGTCCTCTGAGCAAAGCAGGCAGAGGGAGAGAAACTTTCTTTCCTTCCTCTTTCCTGCCACGAATTCCTCATTTGCTCTTGCAAACGCAGGGCTTCTTCGGAAAAACTACGCCGCGGTGCAGGGATCCTTCCAGAGGAGCAACGACATAGTTTGAGCTGGAAGGGCTTGGCAGAGCAGCCGGGGAGAAAAGGCCTCTTGCTATTCTCTTTTCTTTCTGCCTGAATGCGGTCAATTCGCACTTGCCAAAGCAAGGTTTCCCAGCACAAACTACAAAGCAGCAGCTCTCTCCTGGCAGAGGAAGTGCCATGCAGTGTTGCCCTGGCGAGATCGTGTTGCTACAGTGAGGCCCAGGGAAAACACACTGCCTAGAGAAATCCTAGCAAAGCCCTGTGTTTCCCCACAGGAATGTATGTCACTTTCAGTTCTTTGCCAGCAACGGAGCTCAGAGGCAACGTCAGATTGTGTGTATCTCAGGGAGAGAAAGAACACTGTGACTTCCCCCGTTCCTCTGACGAAAGCGGTTAGAGGGAGAAAAGCGTCCTTTGCTTTCGCTTTCCCGCAATGAGCTCGGCAGATCTGCCCTTCGCGAAGGGCCGTTTTCCCCCGGAGAACTGCCTCGCCGTAGCCCGGTTCTGGAAGTGGAACGAGTATGCAGTGTTAGCGTTCAGCTATTGTGAAGGCTCGCTTTGGCCCAGGGCAAACGAAGCGCCGGGGGAAATCTTAGCAGAGCCCGGCGCCTTTCCACGGTTCAAAGCGTGGAACTGCAGACTCTTTTGCAAAGAAGAGAGCGCCCAGGCAACAGCAGCCCGCACGTTTCTCAGTGAAAGGGAGAACTCCCTGACTTCATCCGGTCCTCTGAGCAAAGCAGGCAGAGGGAGAGAAACTTTCTTTCCTTCCTCTTTCCTGCCACGAATTCCTCATTTGCTCTTGCAAACGCAGGGCTTCTTCGGAAAAACTACGCCGCGGTGCAGGGATCCTTCCAGAGGAGCAACGACATAGTTTGAGCTGGAAGGGCTTGGCAGAGCAGCCGGGGAGAAAAGGCCTCTTGCTATTCTCTTTTCTTTCTGCCTGAATGCGGTCAATTCGCACTTGCCAAAGCAAGGTTTCCCAGCACAAACTACAAAGCAGCAGCTCTCTCCTGGCAGAGGAAGTGCCATGCAGTGTTGCCCTGGCGAGATCGTGTTGCTACAGTGAGGCCCAGGGAAAACACACTGCCTAGAGAAATCCTAGCAAAGCCCTGTGTTTCCCCACAGGAATGTATGTCACTTTCAGTTCTTTGCCAGCAACGGAGCTCAGAGGCAACGTCAGACTGTGTGTATCTCAGGGAGAGAAAGAACACTGTGACTTCCCCCGTTCCTCTGACGAAAGCGGTTAGAGGGAGAAAAGCGTCCTTTGCTTTCGCTTTCCCGCAATGAGCTCGGCAGATCTGCCCTTCGCGAAGGGCCGTTTTCCCCCGGAGAACTGCCTCGCCGTAGCCCGGTTCTGGAAGTGGAACGAGTATGCAGTGTTAGCGTTCAGCTATTGTGAAGGCTCGCTTTGGCCCAGGGCAAACGAAGCGCCGGGGGAAATCTTAGCAGAGCCCGGCGCCTTTCCACGGTTCAAAGCGTGGAACTGCAGACTCTTTTGCAAAGAAGAGAGCGCCCAGGCAACAGCAGCCCGCACGTTTCTCAGTGAAAGGGAGAACTCCCTGACTTCATCCGGTCCTCTGAGCAAAGCAGGCAGAGGGAGAGAAACTTTCTTTCCTTCCTCTTTCCTGCCACGAATTCCTCATTTGCTCTTGCAAACGCAGGGCTTCTTCGGAAAAACTACGCCGCGGTGCAGGGATCCTTCCAGAGGAGCAACGACATAGTTTGAGCTGGAAGGGCTTGGCAGAGCAGCCGGGGAGAAAAGGCCTCTTGCTATTCTCTTTTCTTTCTGCCTGAATGCGGTCAATTCGCACTTGCCAAAGCAAGGTTTCTCAGCACAAACTACAAAGCAGCAGCTCTCTCCTGGCAGAGGAAGTGCCATGCAGTGTTGCCCTGGCGAGATAGTGTTGCTACAGTGAGGCCCAGGGAAAACACACTGCCTAGAGAAATCCTAGCAAAGCCCTGTGTTTCCCCACAGGAATGTATGTCACTTTCAGTTCTTTGCCAGCAACGGAGCTCAGAGGCAACGTCAGACTGTGTGTATCTCAGGGAGAGAAAGAACACTGTGACTTCCCCCGTTCCTCTGACGAAAGCGGTTAGAGGGTGAAAAGCGTCCTTTGCTTTCGCTTTCCCGCAATGAGCTCGGCAGATCTGCCCTTCGCGAAGGGCCGTTTTCCCCCGGAGAACTGCCTCGCCGTAGCCCGGTTCTGGAAGTGGAACGAGTATGCAGTGTTAGCGTTCAGCTATTGTGAAGGCTCGCTTTGGCCCAGGGCAAACGAAGCGCCGGGGGAAATGTTAGCAGAGCCCGGCGCCTTTCCACGGTTCAAAGCGTGGAACTGCAGACTCTTTTGCAAAGAAGAGAGCGCCCAGGCAACAGCAGCCCGCACGATTCTCAGTGAAAGGGAGAACTCCCTGACTTCATCCGGTCCTCTGAGCAAAGCAGGCAGAGGGAGAGAAACTTTCTTTCCTTCCTCTTTCCTGCCACGAATTCCTCATTTGCTCTTGCAAACGCAGGGCTTCTTCGGAAAAACTACGCCGCGGTGCAGGGATCCTTCCAGAGGAGCAACGACATAGTTTGAGCTGGAAGGGCTTGGCAGAGCAGCCGGGGAGAAAAGGCCTCTTGCTATTCTCTTTTCTTTCTGCCTGAATGCGGTCAATTCGCACTTGCCAAAGCAAGGTTTCCCAGCACAAACTACAAAGCAGCAGCTCTCTCCTGGCAGAGGAAGTGCCATGCAGTGTTGCCCTGGCGAGATCGTGTTGCTACAGTGAGGCCCAGGGAAAACACACTGCCTAGAGAAATCCTAGCAAAGCCCTGTGTTTCCCCACAGGAATGTATGTCACTTTCAGTTCTTTGCCAGCAACGGAGCTCAGAGGCAACGTCAGATTGTGTGTATCTCAGGGAGAGAAAGAACACTGTGACTTCCCCCGTTCCTCTGACGAAAGCGGTTAGAGGGAGAAAAGCGTCCTTTGCTTTCGCTTTCCCGCAATGAGCTCGGCAGATCTGCCCTTCGCGAAGGGCCGTTTTCCCCCGGAGAACTGCCTCGCCGTAGCCCGGTTCTGGAAGTGGAACGAGTATGCATTGTTAGCGTTCAGCTATTGTGAAGGCTCGCTTTGGCCCAGGGCAAACGAAGCGCCGGGGGAAATCTTAGCAGAGCCCGGCGCCTTTCCACGGTTCAAAGCGTAGAACTGCAGACTCTTTTGCAGAGAAGAGAGCGCCCAGGCAACAGCAGCCCGCACGTTTCTCAGTGAAAGGGAGAACTCCCTGACTTCATCCGGTCCTCTGAGCAAAGCAGGCAGAGGGAGAGAAACTTTCTTTCCTTCCTCTTTCCTGCCACGAATTCCTCATTTGCTCTTGCAAACGCAGGGCTTCTTCGGAAAAACTACGCCGCGGTGCAGGGATCCTTCCAGAGGAGCAACGACATAGTTTGAGCTGGAAGGGCTTGGCAGAGCAGCCGGGGAGAAAAGGCCTCTTGCTCTTCTCTTTTCTTTCTGCCTGAATGCGGTCAATTCGCGCTTGCCAAAGCAAGGTTTCCCAGCACAAACTACAAAGCAGCAGCTCTCTCCTGGCAGAGGAAGTGCCATGCAGTGTTGCCCTGGCGAGATCGTGTTGCTACAGTGAGGCCCAGGGAAAACACACTGCCTAGAGAAATCCTAGCAAAGCCCTGTGTTTCCCCACAGGAATGTATGTCACTTTCAGTTCTTTGCCAGCAACGGAGCTCAGAGGCAACGTCAGACTGTGTGTATCTCAGGGAGAGAAAGAACACTGTGACTTCCCCCGTTCCTCTGACGAAAGCGGTTAGAGGGAGAAAAGCGTCCTTTGCTTTCGCTTTCCCGCAATGAGCTCGGCAGATCTGCCCTTCGCGAAGGGCCGTTTTCCCCCGGAGAACTGCCTCGCCGTAGCCCGGTTCTGGAAGTGGAACGAGTATGCAGTGTTAGCGTTCAGCTATTGTGAAGGCTCGCTTTGGCCCAGGGCAAACGAAGCGCCGGGGGAAATCTTAGCAGAGCCCGGCGCCTTTCCACGGTTCAAAGCGTGGAACTGCAGACTCTTTTGCAAAGAAGAGAGCGCCCAGGCAACAGCAGCCCGCACGTTTCTCAGTGAAAGGGAGAACTCCCTGACTTCATCCGGTCCTCTGAGCAAAGCAGGCAGAGGGAGAGAAACTTTCTTTCCTTCCTCTTTCCTGCCACGAATTCCTCATTTGCTCTTGCAAACGCAGGGCTTCTTCGGAAAAACTACGCCGCGGTGCAGGGATCCTTCCAGAGGAGCAACGACATAGTTTGAGCTGGAAGGGCTTGGCAGAGCAGCCGGGGAGAAAAGGCCTCTTGCTATTCTCTTTTCTTTCTGCCTGAATGCGGTCAATTCGCACTTGCCAAAGCAAGGTTTCCCAGCACAAACTACAAAGCAGCAGCTCTCTCCTGGCAGAGGAAGTGCCATGCAGTGTTGCCCTGGCGAGATCGTGTTGCTACAGTGAGGCCCAGGGAAAACACACTGCCTAGAGAAATCCTAGCAAAGCCCTGTGTTTCCCCACAGGAATGTATGTCACTTTCAGTTCTTTGCCAGCAACGGAGCTCAGAGGCAACGTCAGATTGTGTGTATCTCAGGGAGAGAAAGAACACTGTGACTTCCCCCGTTCCTCTGACGAAAGCGGTTAGAGGGAGAAAAGCGTCCTTTGCTTTCGCTTTCCCGCAATGAGCTCGGCAGATCTGCCCTTCGCGAAGGGCCGTTTTCCCCCGGAGAACTGCCTCGCCGTAGCCCGGTTCTGGAAGTGGAACGAGTATGCAGTGTTAGCGTTCAGCTATTGTGAAGGCTCGCTTTGGCCCAGGGCAAACGAAGCGCCGGGGGAAATCTTAGCAGAGCCCGGCGCCTTTCCACGGTTCAAAGCGTGGAACTGCAGACTCTTTTGCAAAGAAGAGAGCGCCCAGGCAACAGCAGCCTGCACGTTTCTCAGTGAAAGGGAGAACTCCCTGACTTCATCCGGTCCTCTGAGCAAAGCAGGCAGAGGGAGAGAAACTTTCTTTCCTTCCTCTTTCCTGCCACGAATTCCTCATTTGCTCTTGCAAACGCAGGGCTTCTTCGGAAAAACTACGCCGCGGTGCAGGGATCCTTCCAGAGGAGCAACGACATAGTTTGAGCTGGAAGGGCTTGGCAGAGCAGCCGGGGAGAAAAGGCCTCTTGCTATTCTCTTTTCTTTCTGCCTGAATGCGGTCAATTCGCACTTGCCAAAGCAAGGTTTCTCAGCACAAACTACAAAGCAGCAGCTCTCTCCTGGCAGAGGAAGTGCCATGCAGTGTTGCCCTGGCGAGATAGTGTTGCTACAGTGAGGCCCAGGGAAAACACACTGCCTAGAGAAATCCTAGCAAAGCCCTGTGTTTCCCCACAGGAATGTATGTCACTTTCAGTTCTTTGCCAGCAACGGAGCTCAGAGGCAACGTCAGACTGTGTGTATCTCAGGGAGAGAAAGAACACTGTGACTTCCCCCGTTCCTCTGACGAAAGCGGTTAGAGGGAGAAAAGCGTCCTTTGCTTTCGCTTTCCCGCAATGAGCTCGGCAGATCTGCCCTTCGCGAAGGGCCGTTTTCCCCCGGAGAACTGCCTCGCCGTAGCCCGGTTCTGGAAGTGGAACGAGTATGCAGTGTTAGCGTTCAGCTATTGTGAAGGCTCGCTTTGGCCCAGGGCAAACGAAGCGCCGGGGGAAATCTTAGCAGAGCCCGGCGCCTTTCCACGGTTCAAAGCGTGGAACTGCAGACTCTTTTGCAAAGAAGAGAGCGCCCAGGCAACAGCAGCCCGCACGTTTCTCAGTGAAAGGGAGAACTCCCTGACTTCATCCGGTCCTCTGAGCAAAGCAGGCAGAGGGAGAGAAACTTTCTTTCCTTCCTCTTTCCTGCCACGAATTCCTCATTTGCTCTTGCAAACGCAGGGCTTCTTCGGAAAAACTACGCCGCGGTGCAGGGATCCTTCCAGAGGAGCAACGACATAGTTTGAGCTGGAAGGGCTTGGCAGAGCAGCCGGGGAGAAAAGGCCTCTTGCTATTCTCTTTTCTTTCTGCCTGAATGCGGTCAATTCGCACTTGCCAAAGCAAGGTTTCCCAGCACAAACTACAAAGCAGCAGCTCTCTCCTGGCAGAGGAAGTGCCATGCAGTGTTGCCCTGGCGAGATCGTGTTGCTACAGTGAGGCCCAGGGAAAACACACTGCCTAGAGAAATCCTAGCAAAGCCCTGTGTTTCCCCACAGGAATGTATGTCACTTTCAGTTCTTTGCCAGCAACGGAGCTCAGAGGCAACGTCAGATTGTGTGTATCTCAGGGAGAGAAAGAACACTGTGACTTCCCCCGTTCCTCTGACGAAAGCGGTTAGAGGGAGAAAAGCGTCCTTTGCTTTCGCTTTCCCGCAATGAGCTCGGCAGATCTGCCCTTCGCGAAGGGCCGTTTTCCCCCGGAGAACTGCCTCGCCGTAGCCCGGTTCTGGAAGTGGAACGAGTATGCATTGTTAGCGTTCAGCTATTGTGAAGGCTCGCTTTGGCCCAGGGCAAACGAAGCGCCGGGGGAAATCTTAGCAGAGCCCGGCGCCTTTCCACGGTTCAAAGCGTAGAACTGCAGACTCTTTTGCAGAGAAGAGAGCGCCCAGGCAACAGCAGCCCGCACGTTTCTCAGTGAAAGGGAGAACTCCCTGACTTCATCCGGTCCTCTGAGCAAAGCAGGCAGAGGGAGAGAAACTTTCTTTCCTTCCTCTTTCCTGCCACGAATTCCTCATTTGCTCTTGCAAACGCAGGGCTTCTTCGGAAAAACTACGCCGCGGTGCAGGGATCCTTCCAGAGGAGCAACGACATAGTTTGAGCTGGAAGGGCTTGGCAGAGCAGCCGGGGAGAAAAGGCCTCTTGCTATTCTCTTTTCTTTCTGCCTGAATGCGGTCAATTCGCACTTGCCAAAGCAAGGTTTCCCAGCACAAACTACAAAGCAGCAGCTCTCTCCTGGCAGAGGAAGTGCCATGCAGTGTTGCCCTGGCGAGATCGTGTTGCTACAGTGAGGCCCAGGGAAAACACACTGCCTAGAGAAATCCTAGCAAAGCCCTGTGTTTCCCCACAGGAATGTATGTCACTTTCAGTTCTTTGCCAGCAACGGAGCTCAGAGGCAACGTCAGATTGTGTGTATCTCAGGGAGAGAAAGAACACTGTGACTTCCCCCGTTCCTCTGACGAAAGCGGTTAGAGGGAGAAAAGCGTCCTTTGCTTTCGCTTTCCCGCAATGAGCTCGGCAGATCTGCCCTTCGCGAAGGGCCGTTTTCCCCCGGAGAACTGCCTCGCCGTAGCCCGGTTCTGGAAGTGGAACGAGTATGCAGTGTTAGCGTTCAGCTATTGTGAAGGCTCGCTTTGGCCCAGGGCAAACGAAGCGCCGGGGGAAATCTTAGCAGAGCCCGGCGCCTTTCCACGGTTCAAAGCGTGGAACTGCAGACTCTTTTGCAAAGAAGAGAGCGCCCAGGCAACAGCAGCCTGCACGTTTCTCAGTGAAAGGGAGAACTCCCTGACTTCATCCGGTCCTCTGAGCAAAGCAGGCAGAGGGAGAGAAACTTTCTTTCCTTCCTCTTTCCTGCCACGAATTCCTCATTTGCTCTTGCAAACGCAGGGCTTCTTCGGAAAAACTACGCCGCGGTGCAGGGATCCTTCCAGAGGAGCAACGACATAGTTTGAGCTGGAAGGGCTTGGCAGAGCAGCCGGGGAGAAAAGGCCTCTTGCTATTCTCTTTTCTTTCTGCCTGAATGCGGTCAATTCGCACTTGCCAAAGCAAGGTTTCTCAGCACAAACTACAAAGCAGCAGCTCTCTCCTGGCAGAGGAAGTGCCATGCAGTGTTGCCCTGGCGAGATAGTGTTGCTACAGTGAGGCCCAGGGAAAACACACTGCCTAGAGAAATCCTAGCAAAGCCCTGTGTTTCCCCACAGGAATGTATGTCACTTTCAGTTCTTTGCCAGCAACGGAGCTCAGAGGCAACGTCAGACTGTGTGTATCTCAGGGAGAGAAAGAACACTGTGACTTCCCCCGTTCCTCTGACGAAAGCGGTTAGAGGGAGAAAAGCGTCCTTTGCTTTCGCTTTCCCGCAATGAGCTCGGCAGATCTGCCCTTCGCGAAGGGCCGTTTTCCCCCGGAGAACTGCCTCGCCGTAGCCCGGTTCTGGAAGTGGAACGAGTATGCAGTGTTAGCGTTCAGCTATTGTGAAGGCTCGCTTTGGCCCAGGGCAAACGAAGCGCCGGGGGAAATCTTAGCAGAGCCTGGCGCCTTTCCACGGTTCAAAGCGTGGAACTGCAGACTCTTTTGCAAAGAAGAGAGCGCCCAGGCAACAGCAGCCCGCACGTTTCTCAGTGAAAGGGAGAACTCCCTGACTTCATCCGGTCCTCTGAGCAAAGCAGGCAGAGGGAGAGAAACTTTCTTTCCTTCCTCTTTCCTGCCACGAATTCCTCATTTGCTCTTGCAAACGCAGGGCTTCTTCGGAAAAACTACGCCGCGGTGCAGGGATCCTTCCAGAGGAGCAACGACATAGTTTGAGCTGGAAGGGCTTGGCAGAGCAGCCGGGGAGAAAAGGCCTCTTGCTATTCTCTTTTCTTTCTGCCTGAATGCGGTCAATTCGCACTTGCCAAAGCAAGGTTTCCCAGCACAAACTACAAAGCAGCAGCTCTCTCCTGGCAGAGGAAGTGCCATGCAGTGTTGCCCTGGCGAGATCGTGTTGCTACAGTGAGGCCCAGGGAAAACACACTGCCTAGAGAAATCCTAGCAAAGCCCTGTGTTTCCCCACAGGAATGTATGTCACTTTCAGTTCTTTGCCAGCAACGGAGCTCAGAGGCAACGTCAGATTGTGTGTATCTCAGGGAGAGAAAGAACACTGTGACTTCCCCCGTTCCTCTGACGAAAGCGGTTAGAGGGAGAAAAGCGTCCTTTGCTTTCGCTTTCCCGCAATGAGCTCGGCAGATCTGCCCTTCGCGAAGGGCCGTTTTCCCCCGGAGAACTGCCTCGCCGTAGCCCGGTTCTGGAAGTGGAACGAGTATGCATTGTTAGCGTTCAGCTATTGTGAAGGCTCGCTTTGGCCCAGGGCAAACGAAGCGCCGGGGGAAATCTTAGCAGAGCCCGGCGCCTTTCCACGGTTCAAAGCGTAGAACTGCAGACTCTTTTGCAGAGAAGAGAGCGCCCAGGCAACAGCAGCCCGCACGTTTCTCAGTGAAAGGGAGAACTCCCTGACTTCATCCGGTCCTCTGAGCAAAGCAGGCAGAGGGAGAGAAACTTTCTTTCCTTCCTCTTTCCTGCCACGAATTCCTCATTTGCTCTTGCAAACGCAGGGCTTCTTCGGAAAAACTACGCCGCGGTGCAGGGATCCTTCCAGAGGAGCAACGACATAGTTTGAGCTGGAAGGGCTTGGCAGAGCAGCCGGGGAGAAAAGGCCTCTTGCTATTCTCTTTTCTTTCTGCCTGAATGCGGTCAATTCGCGCTTGCCAAAGCAAGGTTTCCCAGCACAAACTACAAAGCAGCAGCTCTCTCCTGGCAGAGGAAGTGCCATGCAGTGTTGCCCTGGCGAGATCGTGTTGCTACAGTGAGGCCCAGGGAAAACACACTGCCTAGAGAAATCCTAGCAAAGCCCTGTGTTTCCCCACAGGAATGTATGTCACTTTCAGTTCTTTGCCAGCAACGGAGCTCAGAGGCAACGTCAGACTGTGTGTATCTCAGGGAGAGAAAGAACACTGTGACTTCCCCCGTTCCTCTGACGAAAGCGGTTAGAGGGAGAAAAGCGTCCTTTGCTTTCGCTTTCCCGCAATGAGCTCGGCAGATCTGCCCTTCGCGAAGGGCCGTTTTCCCCCGGAGAACTGCCTCGCCGTAGCCCGGTTCTGGAAGTGGAACGAGTATGCAGTGTTAGCGTTCAGCTATTGTGAAGGCTCGCTTTGGCCCAGGGCAAACGAAGCGCCGGGGGAAATCTTAGCAGAGCCTGGCGCCTTTCCACGGTTCAAAGCGTGGAACTGCAGACTCTTTTGCAAAGAAGAGAGCGCCCAGGCAACAGCAGCCCGCACGTTTCTCAGTGAAAGGGAGAACTCCCTGACTTCATCCGGTCCTCTGAGCAAAGCAGGCAGAGGGAGAGAAACTTTCTTTCCTTCCTCTTTCCTGCCACGAATTCCTCATTTGCTCTTGCAAACGCAGGGCTTCTTCGGAAAAACTACGCCGCGGTGCAGGGATCCTTCCAGAGGAGCAACGACATAGTTTGAGCTGGAAGGGCTTGGCAGAGCAGCCGGGGAGAAAAGGCCTCTTGCTATTCTCTTTTCTTTCTGCCTGAATGCGGTCAATTCGCACTTGCCAAAGCAAGGTTTCCCAGCACAAACTACAAAGCAGCAGCTCTCTCCTGGCAGAGGAAGTGCCATGCAGTGTTGCCCTGGCGAGATCGTGTTGCTACAGTGAGGCCCAGGGAAAACACACTGCCTAGAGAAATCCTAGCAAAGCCCTGTGTTTCCCCACAGGAATGTATGTCACTTTCAGTTCTTTGCCAGCAACGGAGCTCAGAGGCAACGTCAGATTGTGTGTATCTCAGGGAGAGAAAGAACACTGTGACTTCCCCCGTTCCTCTGACGAAAGCGGTTAGAGGGAGAAAAGCGTCCTTTGCTTTCGCTTTCCCGCAATGAGCTCGGCAGATCTGCCCTTCGCGAAGGGCCGTTTTCCCCCGGAGAACTGCCTCGCCGTAGCCCGGTTCTGGAAGTGGAACGAGTATGCAGTGTTAGCGTTCAGCTATTGTGAAGGCTCGCTTTGGCCCAGGGCAAACGAAGCGCCGGGGGAAATCTTAGCAGAGCCCGGCGCCTTTCCACGGTTCAAAGCGTGGAACTGCAGACTCTTTTGCAAAGAAGAGAGCGCCCAGGCAACAGCAGCCTGCACGTTTCTCAGTGAAAGGGAGAACTCCCTGACTTCATCCGGTCCTCTGAGCAAAGCAGGCAGAGGGAGAGAAACTTTCTTTCCTTCCTCTTTCCTGCCACGAATTCCTCATTTGCTCTTGCAAACGCAGGGCTTCTTCGGAAAAACTACGCCGCGGTGCAGGGATCCTTCCAGAGGAGCAACGACATAGTTTGAGCTGGAAGGGCTTGGCAGAGCAGCCGGGGAGAAAAGGCCTCTTGCTATTCTCTTTTCTTTCTGCCTGAATGCGGTCAATTCGCACTTGCCAAAGCAAGGTTTCTCAGCACAAACTACAAAGCAGCAGCTCTCTCCTGGCAGAGGAAGTGCCATGCAGTGTTGCCCTGGCGAGATAGTGTTGCTACAGTGAGGCCCAGGGAAAACACACTGCCTAGAGAAATCCTAGCAAAAAAGCCCTGTGTTTCCCCACAGGAATGTATGTCACTTTCAGTTCTTTGCCAGCAACGGAGCTCAGAGGCAACGTCAGACTGTGTGTATCTCAGGGAGAGAAAGAACACTGTGACTTCCCCCGTTCCTCTGACGAAAGCGGTTAGAGGGAGAAAAGCGTCCTTTGCTTTCGCTTTCCCGCAATGAGCTCGGCAGATCTGCCCTTCGCGAAGGGCCGTTTTCCCCCGGAGAACTGCCTCGCCGTAGCCCGGTTCTGGAAGTGGAACGAGTATGCAGTGTTAGCGTTCAGCTATTGTGAAGGCTCGCTTTGGCCCAGGGCAAACGAAGCGCCGGGGGAAATCTTAGCAGAGCCCGGCGCCTTTCCACGGTTCAAAGCGTGGAACTGCAGACTCTTTTGCAAAGAAGAGAGCGCCCAGGCAACAGCAGCCCGCACGTTTCTCAGTGAAAGGGAGAACTCCCTGACTTCATCCGGTCCTCTGAGCAAAGCAGGCAGAGGGAGAGAAACTTTCTTTCCTTCCTCTTTCCTGCCACGAATTCCTCATTTGCTCTTGCAAACGCAGGGCTTCTTCGGAAAAACTACGCCGCGGTGCAGGGATCCTTCCAGAGGAGCAACGACATAGTTTGAGCTGGAAGGGCTTGGCAGAGCAGCCGGGGAGAAAAGGCCTCTTGCTATTCTCTTTTCTTTCTGCCTGAATGCGGTCAATTCGCACTTGCCAAAGCAAGGTTTCCCAGCACAAACTACAAAGCAGCAGCTCTCTCCTGGCAGAGGAAGTGCCATGCAGTGTTGCCCTGGCGAGATCGTGTTGCTACAGTGAGGCCCAGGGAAAACACACTGCCTAGAGAAATCCTAGCAAAGCCCTGTGTTTCCCCACAGGAATGTATGTCACTTTCAGTTCTTTGCCAGCAACGGAGCTCAGAGGCAACGTCAGATTGTGTGTATCTCAGGGAGAGAAAGAACACTGTGACTTCCCCCGTTCCTCTGACGAAAGCGGTTAGAGGGAGAAAAGCGTCCTTTGCTTTCGCTTTCCCGCAATGAGCTCGGCAGATCTGCCCTTCGCGAAGGGCCGTTTTCCCCCGGAGAACTGCCTCGCCGTAGCCCGGTTCTGGAAGTGGAACGAGTATGCAGTGTTAGCGTTCAGCTATTGTGAAGGCTCGCTTTGGCCCAGGGCAAACGAAGCGCCGGGGGAAATCTTAGCAGAGCCCGGCGCCTTTCCACGGTTCAAAGCGTGGAACTGCAGACTCTTTTGCAAAGAAGAGAGCGCCCAGGCAACAGCAGCCTGCACGTTTCTCAGTGAAAGGGAGAACTCCCTGACTTCATCCGGTCCTCTGAGCAAAGCAGGCAGAGGGAGAGAAACTTTCTTTCCTTCCTCTTTCCTGCCACGAATTCCTCATTTGCTCTTGCAAACGCAGGGCTTCTTCGGAAAAACTACGCCGCGGTGCAGGGATCCTTCCAGAGGAGCAACGACATAGTTTGAGCTGGAAGGGCTTGGCAGAGCAGCCGGGGAGAAAAGGCCTCTTGCTATTCTCTTTTCTTTCTGCCTGAATGCGGTCAATTCGCACTTGCCAAAGCAAGGTTTCTCAGCACAAACTACAAAGCAGCAGCTCTCTCCTGGCAGAGGAAGTGCCATGCAGTGTTGCCCTGGCGAGATAGTGTTGCTACAGTGAGGCCCAGGGAAAACACACTGCCTAGAGAAATCCTAGCAAAAAAGCCCTGTGTTTCCCCACAGGAATGTATGTCACTTTCAGTTCTTTGCCAGCAACGGAGCTCAGAGGCAACGTCAGACTGTGTGTATCTCAGGGAGAGAAAGAACACTGTGACTTCCCCCGTTCCTCTGACGAAAGCGGTTAGAGGGAGAAAAGCGTCCTTTGCTTTCGCTTTCCCGCAATGAGCTCGGCAGATCTGCCCTTCGCGAAGGGCCGTTTTCCCCCGGAGAACTGCCTCGCCGTAGCCCGGTTCTGGAAGTGGAACGAGTATGCAGTGTTAGCGTTCAGCTATTGTGAAGGCTCGCTTTGGCCCAGGGCAAACGAAGCGCCGGGGGAAATCTTAGCAGAGCCCGGCGCCTTTCCACGGTTCAAAGCGTGGAACTGCAGACTCTTTTGCAAAGAAGAGAGCGCCCAGGCAACAGCAGCCCGCACGTTTCTCAGTGAAAGGGAGAACTCCCTGACTTCATCCGGTCCTCTGAGCAAAGCAGGCAGAGGGAGAGAAACTTTCTTTCCTTCCTCTTTCCTGCCACGAATTCCTCATTTGCTCTTGCAAACGCAGGGCTTCTTCGGAAAAACTACGCCGCGGTGCAGGGATCCTTCCAGAGGAGCAACGACATAGTTTGAGCTGGAAGGGCTTGGCAGAGCAGCCGGGGAGAAAAGGCCTCTTGCTATTCTCTTTTCTTTCTGCCTGAATGCGGTCAATTCGCACTTGCCAAAGCAAGGTTTCCCAGCACAAACTACAAAGCAGCAGCTCTCTCCTGGCAGAGGAAGTGCCATGCAGTGTTGCCCTGGCGAGATCGTGTTGCTACAGTGAGGCCCAGGGAAAACACACTGCCTAGAGAAATCCTAGCAAAGCCCTGTGTTTCCCCACAGGAATGTATGTCACTTTCAGTTCTTTGCCAGCAACGGAGCTCAGAGGCAACGTCAGATTGTGTGTATCTCAGGGAGAGAAAGAACACTGTGACTTCCCCCGTTCCTCTGACGAAAGCGGTTAGAGGGAGAAAAGCGTCCTTTGCTTTCGCTTTCCCGCAATGAGCTCGGCAGATCTGCCCTTCGCGAAGGGCCGTTTTCCCCCGGAGAACTGCCTCGCCGTAGCCCGGTTCTGGAAGTGGAACGAGTATGCATTGTTAGCGTTCAGCTATTGTGAAGGCTCGCTTTGGCCCAGGGCAAACGAAGCGCCGGGGGAAATCTTAGCAGAGCCCGGCGCCTTTCCACGGTTCAAAGCGTAGAACTGCAGACTCTTTTGCAGAGAAGAGAGCGCCCAGGCAACAGCAGCCCGCACGTTTCTCAGTGAAAGGGAGAACTCCCTGACTTCATCCGGTCCTCTGAGCAAAGCAGGCAGAGGGAGAGAAACTTTCTTTCCTTCCTCTTTCCTGCCACGAATTCCTCATTTGCTCTTGCAAACGCAGGGCTTCTTCGGAAAAACTACGCCGCGGTGCAGGGATCCTTCCAGAGGAGCAACGACATAGTTTGAGCTGGAAGGGCTTGGCAGAGCAGCCGGGGAGAAAAGGCCTCTTGCTATTCTCTTTTCTTTCTGCCTGAATGCGGTCAATTCGCACTTGCCAAAGCAAGGTTTCCCAGCACAAACTACAAAGCAGCAGCTCTCTCCTGGCAGAGGAAGTGCCATGCAGTGTTGCCCTGGCGAGATCGTGTTGCTACAGTGAGGCCCAGGGAAAACACACTGCCTAGAGAAATCCTAGCAAAGCCCTGTGTTTCCCCACAGGAATGTATGTCACTTTCAGTTCTTTGCCAGCAACGGAGCTCAGAGGCAACGTCAGATTGTGTGTATCTCAGGGAGAGAAAGAACACTGTGACTTCCCCCGTTCCTCTGACGAAAGCGGTTAGAGGGAGAAAAGCGTCCTTTGCTTTCGCTTTCCCGCAATGAGCTCGGCAGATCTGCCCTTCGCGAAGGGCCGTTTTCCCCCGGAGAACTGCCTCGCCGTAGCCCGGTTCTGGAAGTGGAACGAGTATGCAGTGTTAGCGTTCAGCTATTGTGAAGGCTCGCTTTGGCCCAGGGCAAACGAAGCGCCGGGGGAAATCTTAGCAGAGCCCGGCGCCTTTCCACGGTTCAAAGCGTGGAACTGCAGACTCTTTTGCAAAGAAGAGAGCGCCCAGGCAACAGCAGCCTGCACGTTTCTCAGTGAAAGGGAGAACTCCCTGACTTCATCCGGTCCTCTGAGCAAAGCAGGCAGAGGGAGAGAAACTTTCTTTCCTTCCTCTTTCCTGCCACGAATTCCTCATTTGCTCTTGCAAACGCAGGGCTTCTTCGGAAAAACTACGCCGCGGTGCAGGGATCCTTCCAGAGGAGCAACGACATAGTTTGAGCTGGAAGGGCTTGGCAGAGCAGCCGGGGAGAAAAGGCCTCTTGCTATTCTCTTTTCTTTCTGCCTGAATGCGGTCAATTCGCACTTGCCAAAGCAAGGTTTCTCAGCACAAACTACAAAGCAGCAGCTCTCTCCTGGCAGAGGAAGTGCCATGCAGTGTTGCCCTGGCGAGATAGTGTTGCTACAGTGAGGCCCAGGGAAAACACACTGCCTAGAGAAATCCTAGCAAAGCCCTGTGTTTCCCCACAGGAATGTATGTCACTTTCAGTTCTTTGCCAGCAACGGAGCTCAGAGGCAACGTCAGACTGTGTGTATCTCAGGGAGAGAAAGAACACTGTGACTTCCCCCGTTCCTCTGACGAAAGCGGTTAGAGGGAGAAAAGCGTCCTTTGCTTTCGCTTTCCCGCAATGAGCTCGGCAGATCTGCCCTTCGCGAAGGGCCGTTTTCCCCCGGAGAACTGCCTCGCCGTAGCCCGGTTCTGGAAGTGGAACGAGTATGCAGTGTTAGCGTTCAGCTATTGTGAAGGCTCGCTTTGGCCCAGGGCAAACGAAGCGCCGGGGGAAATCTTAGCAGAGCCTGGCGCCTTTCCACGGTTCAAAGCGTGGAACTGCAGACTCTTTTGCAAAGAAGAGAGCGCCCAGGCAACAGCAGCCCGCACGTTTCTCAGTGAAAGGGAGAACTCCCTGACTTCATCCGGTCCTCTGAGCAAAGCAGGCAGAGGGAGAGAAACTTTCTTTCCTTCCTCTTTCCTGCCACGAATTCCTCATTTGCTCTTGCAAACGCAGGGCTTCTTCGGAAAAACTACGCCGCGGTGCAGGGATCCTTCCAGAGGAGCAACGACATAGTTTGAGCTGGAAGGGCTTGGCAGAGCAGCCGGGGAGAAAAGGCCTCTTGCTATTCTCTTTTCTTTCTGCCTGAATGCGGTCAATTCGCACTTGCCAAAGCAAGGTTTCCCAGCACAAACTACAAAGCAGCAGCTCTCTCCTGGCAGAGGAAGTGCCATGCAGTGTTGCCCTGGCGAGATCGTGTTGCTACAGTGAGGCCCAGGGAAAACACACTGCCTAGAGAAATCCTAGCAAAGCCCTGTGTTTCCCCACAGGAATGTATGTCACTTTCAGTTCTTTGCCAGCAACGGAGCTCAGAGGCAACGTCAGACTGTGTGTATCTCAGGGAGAGAAAGAACACTGTGACTTCCCCCGTTCCTCTGACGAAAGCGGTTAGAGGGAGAAAAGCGTCCTTTGCTTTCGCTTTCCCGCAATGAGCTCGGCAGATCTGCCCTTCGCGAAGGGCCGTTTTCCCCCGGAGAACTGCCTCGCCGTAGCCCGGTTCTGGAAGTGGAACGAGTATGCAGTGTTAGCGTTCAGCTATTGTGAAGGCTCGCTTTGGCCCAGGGCAAACGAAGCGCCGGGGGAAATCTTAGCAGAGCCCGGCGCCTTTCCACGGTTCAAAGCGTGGAACTGCAGACTCTTTTGCAAAGAAGAGAGCGCCCAGGCAACAGCAGCCCGCACGTTTCTCAGTGAAAGGGAGAACTCCCTGACTTCATCCGGTCCTCTGAGCAAAGCAGGCAGAGGGAGAGAAACTTTCTTTCCTTCCTCTTTCCTGCCACGAATTCCTCATTTGCTCTTGCAAACGCAGGGCTTCTTCGGAAAAACTACGCCGCGGTGCAGGGATCCTTCCAGAGGAGCAACGACATAGTTTGAGCTGGAAGGGCTTGGCAGAGCAGCCGGGGAGAAAAGGCCTCTTGCTATTCTCTTTTCTTTCTGCCTGAATGCGGTCAATTCGCACTTGCCAAAGCAAGGTTTCCCAGCACAAACTACAAAGCAGCAGCTCTCTCCTGGCAGAGGAAGTGCCATGCAGTGTTGCCCTGGCGAGATCGTGTTGCTACAGTGAGGCCCAGGGAAAACACACTGCCTAGAGAAATCCTAGCAAAGCCCTGTGTTTCCCCACAGGAATGTATGTCACTTTCAGTTCTTTGCCAGCAACGGAGCTCAGAGGCAACGTCAGATTGTGTGTATCTCAGGGAGAGAAAGAACACTGTGACTTCCCCCGTTCCTCTGACGAAAGCGGTTAGAGGGAGAAAAGCGTCCTTTGCTTTCGCTTTCCCGCAATGAGCTCGGCAGATCTGCCCTTCGCGAAGGGCCGTTTTCCCCCGGAGAACTGCCTCGCCGTAGCCCGGTTCTGGAAGTGGAACGAGTATGCATTGTTAGCGTTCAGCTATTGTGAAGGCTCGCTTTGGCCCAGGGCAAACGAAGCGCCGGGGGAAATCTTAGCAGAGCCCGGCGCCTTTCCACGGTTCAAAGCGTAGAACTGCAGACTCTTTTGCAGAGAAGAGAGCGCCCAGGCAACAGCAGCCCGCACGTTTCTCAGTGAAAGGGAGAACTCCCTGACTTCATCCGGTCCTCTGAGCAAAGCAGGCAGAGGGAGAGAAACTTTCTTTCCTTCCTCTTTCCTGCCACGAATTCCTCATTTGCTCTTGCAAACGCAGGGCTTCTTCGGAAAAACTACGCCGCGGTGCAGGGATCCTTCCAGAGGAGCAACGACATAGTTTGAGCTGGAAGGGCTTGGCAGAGCAGCCGGGGAGAAAAGGCCTCTTGCTATTCTCTTTTCTTTCTGCCTGAATGCGGTCAATTCGCACTTGCCAAAGCAAGGTTTCCCAGCACAAACTACAAAGCAGCAGCTCTCTCCTGGCAGAGGAAGTGCCATGCAGTGTTGCCCTGGCGAGATCGTGTTGCTACAGTGAGGCCCAGGGAAAACACACTGCCTAGAGAAATCCTAGCAAAGCCCTGTGTTTCCCCACAGGAATGTATGTCACTTTCAGTTCTTTGCCAGCAACGGAGCTCAGAGGCAACGTCAGATTGTGTGTATCTCAGGGAGAGAAAGAACACTGTGACTTCCCCCGTTCCTCTGACGAAAGCGGTTAGAGGGAGAAAAGCGTCCTTTGCTTTCGCTTTCCCGCAATGAGCTCGGCAGATCTGCCCTTCGCGAAGGGCCGTTTTCCCCCGGAGAACTGCCTCGCCGTAGCCCGGTTCTGGAAGTGGAACGAGTATGCAGTGTTAGCGTTCAGCTATTGTGAAGGCTCGCTTTGGCCCAGGGCAAACGAAGCGCCGGGGGAAATCTTAGCAGAGCCCGGCGCCTTTCCACGGTTCAAAGCGTGGAACTGCAGACTCTTTTGCAAAGAAGAGAGCGCCCAGGCAACAGCAGCCTGCACGTTTCTCAGTGAAAGGGAGAACTCCCTGACTTCATCCGGTCCTCTGAGCAAAGCAGGCAGAGGGAGAGAAACTTTCTTTCCTTCCTCTTTCCTGCCACGAATTCCTCATTTGCTCTTGCAAACGCAGGGCTTCTTCGGAAAAACTACGCCGCGGTGCAGGGATCCTTCCAGAGGAGCAACGACATAGTTTGAGCTGGAAGGGCTTGGCAGAGCAGCCGGGGAGAAAAGGCCTCTTGCTATTCTCTTTTCTTTCTGCCTGAATGCGGTCAATTCGCACTTGCCAAAGCAAGGTTTCTCAGCACAAACTACAAAGCAGCAGCTCTCTCCTGGCAGAGGAAGTGCCATGCAGTGTTGCCCTGGCGAGATAGTGTTGCTACAGTGAGGCCCAGGGAAAACACACTGCCTAGAGAAATCCTAGCAAAGCCCTGTGTTTCCCCACAGGAATGTATGTCACTTTCAGTTCTTTGCCAGCAACGGAGCTCAGAGGCAACGTCAGACTGTGTGTATCTCAGGGAGAGAAAGAACACTGTGACTTCCCCCGTTCCTCTGACGAAAGCGGTTAGAGGGAGAAAAGCGTCCTTTGCTTTCGCTTTCCCGCAATGAGCTCGGCAGATCTGCCCTTCGCGAAGGGCCGTTTTCCCCCGGAGAACTGCCTCGCCGTAGCCCGGTTCTGGAAGTGGAACGAGTATGCAGTGTTAGCGTTCAGCTATTGTGAAGGCTCGCTTTGGCCCAGGGCAAACGAAGCGCCGGGGGAAATCTTAGCAGAGCCTGGCGCCTTTCCACGGTTCAAAGCGTGGAACTGCAGACTCTTTTGCAAAGAAGAGAGCGCCCAGGCAACAGCAGCCCGCACGTTTCTCAGTGAAAGGGAGAACTCCCTGACTTCATCCGGTCCTCTGAGCAAAGCAGGCAGAGGGAGAGAAACTTTCTTTCCTTCCTCTTTCCTGCCACGAATTCCTCATTTGCTCTTGCAAACGCAGGGCTTCTTCGGAAAAACTACGCCGCGGTGCAGGGATCCTTCCAGAGGAGCAACGACATAGTTTGAGCTGGAAGGGCTTGGCAGAGCAGCCGGGGAGAAAAGGCCTCTTGCTATTCTCTTTTCTTTCTGCCTGAATGCGGTCAATTCGCACTTGCCAAAGCAAGGTTTCCCAGCACAAACTACAAAGCAGCAGCTCTCTCCTGGCAGAGGAAGTGCCATGCAGTGTTGCCCTGGCGAGATCGTGTTGCTACAGTGAGGCCCAGGGAAAACACACTGCCTAGAGAAATCCTAGCAAAGCCCTGTGTTTCCCCACAGGAATGTATGTCACTTTCAGTTCTTTGCCAGCAACGGAGCTCAGAGGCAACGTCAGATTGTGTGTATCTCAGGGAGAGAAAGAACACTGTGACTTCCCCCGTTCCTCTGACGAAAGCGGTTAGAGGGAGAAAAGCGTCCTTTGCTTTCGCTTTCCCGCAATGAGCTCGGCAGATCTGCCCTTCGCGAAGGGCCGTTTTCCCCCGGAGAACTGCCTCGCCGTAGCCCGGTTCTGGAAGTGGAACGAGTATGCATTGTTAGCGTTCAGCTATTGTGAAGGCTCGCTTTGGCCCAGGGCAAACGAAGCGCCGGGGGAAATCTTAGCAGAGCCCGGCGCCTTTCCACGGTTCAAAGCGTAGAACTGCAGACTCTTTTGCAGAGAAGAGAGCGCCCAGGCAACAGCAGCCCGCACGTTTCTCAGTGAAAGGGAGAACTCCCTGACTTCATCCGGTCCTCTGAGCAAAGCAGGCAGAGGGAGAGAAACTTTCTTTCCTTCCTCTTTCCTGCCACGAATTCCTCATTTGCTCTTGCAAACGCAGGGCTTCTTCGGAAAAACTACGCCGCGGTGCAGGGATCCTTCCAGAGGAGCAACGACATAGTTTGAGCTGGAAGGGCTTGGCAGAGCAGCCGGGGAGAAAAGGCCTCTTGCTATTCTCTTTTCTTTCTGCCTGAATGCGGTCAATTCGCGCTTGCCAAAGCAAGGTTTCCCAGCACAAACTACAAAGCAGCAGCTCTCTCCTGGCAGAGGAAGTGCCATGCAGTGTTGCCCTGGCGAGATCGTGTTGCTACAGTGAGGCCCAGGGAAAACACACTGCCTAGAGAAATCCTAGCAAAGCCCTGTGTTTCCCCACAGGAATGTATGTCACTTTCAGTTCTTTGCCAGCAACGGAGCTCAGAGGCAACGTCAGACTGTGTGTATCTCAGGGAGAGAAAGAACACTGTGACTTCCCCCGTTCCTCTGACGAAAGCGGTTAGAGGGAGAAAAGCGTCCTTTGCTTTCGCTTTCCCGCAATGAGCTCGGCAGATCTGCCCTTCGCGAAGGGCCGTTTTCCCCCGGAGAACTGCCTCGCCGTAGCCCGGTTCTGGAAGTGGAACGAGTATGCAGTGTTAGCGTTCAGCTATTGTGAAGGCTCGCTTTGGCCCAGGGCAAACGAAGCGCCGGGGGAAATCTTAGCAGAGCCTGGCGCCTTTCCACGGTTCAAAGCGTGGAACTGCAGACTCTTTTGCAAAGAAGAGAGCGCCCAGGCAACAGCAGCCCGCACGTTTCTCAGTGAAAGGGAGAACTCCCTGACTTCATCCGGTCCTCTGAGCAAAGCAGGCAGAGGGAGAGAAACTTTCTTTCCTTCCTCTTTCCTGCCACGAATTCCTCATTTGCTCTTGCAAACGCAGGGCTTCTTCGGAAAAACTACGCCGCGGTGCAGGGATCCTTCCAGAGGAGCAACGACATAGTTTGAGCTGGAAGGGCTTGGCAGAGCAGCCGGGGAGAAAAGGCCTCTTGCTATTCTCTTTTCTTTCTGCCTGAATGCGGTCAATTCGCACTTGCCAAAGCAAGGTTTCCCAGCACAAACTACAAAGCAGCAGCTCTCTCCTGGCAGAGGAAGTGCCATGCAGTGTTGCCCTGGCGAGATCGTGTTGCTACAGTGAGGCCCAGGGAAAACACACTGCCTAGAGAAATCCTAGCAAAGCCCTGTGTTTCCCCACAGGAATGTATGTCACTTTCAGTTCTTTGCCAGCAACGGAGCTCAGAGGCAACGTCAGATTGTGTGTATCTCAGGGAGAGAAAGAACACTGTGACTTCCCCCGTTCCTCTGACGAAAGCGGTTTCCCGCAATGAGCTCGGCAGATCTGCCCTTCGCGAAGGGCCGTTTTCCCCCGGAGAACTGCCTCGCCGTAGCCCGGTTCTGGAAGTGGAACGAGTATGCAGTGTTAGCGTTCAGCTATTGTGAAGGCTCGCTTTGGCCCAGGGCAAACGAAGCGCCGGGGGAAATCTTAGCAGAGCCCGGCGCCTTTCCACGGTTCAAAGCGTGGAACTGCAGACTCTTTTGCAAAGAAGAGAGCGCCCAGGCAACAGCAGCCTGCACGTTTCTCAGTGAAAGGGAGAACTCCCTGACTTCATCCGGTCCTCTGAGCAAAGCAGGCAGAGGGAGAGAAACTTTCTTTCCTTCCTCTTTCCTGCCACGAATTCCTCATTTGCTCTTGCAAACGCAGGGCTTCTTCGGAAAAACTACGCCGCGGTGCAGGGATCCTTCCAGAGGAGCAACGACATAGTTTGAGCTGGAAGGGCTTGGCAGAGCAGCCGGGGAGAAAAGGCCTCTTGCTATTCTCTTTTCTTTCTGCCTGAATGCGGTCAATTCGCACTTGCCAAAGCAAGGTTTCTCAGCACAAACTACAAAGCAGCAGCTCTCTCCTGGCAGAGGAAGTGCCATGCAGTGTTGCCCTGGCGAGATAGTGTTGCTACAGTGAGGCCCAGGGAAAACACACTGCCTAGAGAAATCCTAGCAAAAAAGCCCTGTGTTTCCCCACAGGAATGTATGTCACTTTCAGTTCTTTGCCAGCAACGGAGCTCAGAGGCAACGTCAGACTGTGTGTATCTCAGGGAGAGAAAGAACACTGTGACTTCCCCCGTTCCTCTGACGAAAGCGGTTAGAGGGAGAAAAGCGTCCTTTGCTTTCGCTTTCCCGCAATGAGCTCGGCAGATCTGCCCTTCGCGAAGGGCCGTTTTCCCCCGGAGAACTGCCTCGCCGTAGCCCGGTTCTGGAAGTGGAACGAGTATGCAGTGTTAGCGTTCAGCTATTGTGAAGGCTCGCTTTGGCCCAGGGCAAACGAAGCGCCGGGGGAAATCTTAGCAGAGCCCGGCGCCTTTCCACGGTTCAAAGCGTGGAACTGCAGACTCTTTTGCAAAGAAGAGAGCGCCCAGGCAACAGCAGCCCGCACGTTTCTCAGTGAAAGGGAGAACTCCCTGACTTCATCCGGTCCTCTGAGCAAAGCAGGCAGAGGGAGAGAAACTTTCTTTCCTTCCTCTTTCCTGCCACGAATTCCTCATTTGCTCTTGCAAACGCAGGGCTTCTTCGGAAAAACTACGCCGCGGTGCAGGGATCCTTCCAGAGGAGCAACGACATAGTTTGAGCTGGAAGGGCTTGGCAGAGCAGCCGGGGAGAAAAGGCCTCTTGCTATTCTCTTTTCTTTCTGCCTGAATGCGGTCAATTCGCACTTGCCAAAGCAAGGTTTCCCAGCACAAACTACAAAGCAGCAGCTCTCTCCTGGCAGAGGAAGTGCCATGCAGTGTTGCCCTGGCGAGATCGTGTTGCTACAGTGAGGCCCAGGGAAAACACACTGCCTAGAGAAATCCTAGCAAAGCCCTGTGTTTCCCCACAGGAATGTATGTCACTTTCAGTTCTTTGCCAGCAACGGAGCTCAGAGGCAACGTCAGACTGTGTGTATCTCAGGGAGAGAAAGAACACTGTGACTTCCCCCGTTCCTCTGACGAAAGCGGTTAGAGGGAGAAAAGCGTCCTTTGCTTTCGCTTTCCCGCAATGAGCTCGGCAGATCTGCCCTTCGCGAAGGGCCGTTTTCCCCCGGAGAACTGCCTCGCCGTAGCCCGGTTCTGGAAGTGGAACGAGTATGCAGTGTTAGCGTTCAGCTATTGTGAAGGCTCGCTTTGGCCCAGGGCAAACGAAGCGCCGGGGGAAATCTTAGCAGAGCGTGGCGCCTTTCCACGGTTCAAAGCGTGGAACTGCAGACTCTTTTGCAAAGAAGAGAGCGCCCAGGCAACAGCAGCCCGCACGTTTCTCAGTGAAAGGGAGAACTCCCTGACTTCATCCGGTCCTCTGAGCAAAGCAGGCAGAGGGAGAGAAACTTTCTTTCCTTCCTCTTTCCTGCCACGAATTCCTCATTTGCTCTTGCAAACGCAGGGCTTCTTCGGAAAAACTACGCCGCGGTGCAGGGATCCTTCCAGAGGAGCAACGACATAGTTTGAGCTGGAAGGGCTTGGCAGAGCAGCCGGGGAGAAAAGGCCTCTTGCTATTCTCTTTTCTTTCTGCCTGAATGCGGTCAATTCGCACTTGCCAAAGCAAGGTTTCCCAGCACAAACTACAAAGCAGCAGCTCTCTCCTGGCAGAGGAAGTGCCATGCAGTGTTGCCCTGGCGAGATCGTGTTGCTACAGTGAGGCCCAGGGAAAACACACTGCCTAGAGAAATCCTAGCAAAGCCCTGTGTTTCCCCACAGGAATGTATGTCACTTTCAGTTCTTTGCCAGCAACGGAGCTCAGAGGCAACGTCAGATTGTGTGTATCTCAGGGAGAGAAAGAACACTGTGACTTCCCCCGTTCCTCTGACGAAAGCGGTTAGAGGGAGAAAAGCGTCCTTTGCTTTCGCTTTCCCGCAATGAGCTCGGCAGATCTGCCCTTCGCGAAGGGCCGTTTTCCCCCGGAGAACTGCCTCGCCGTAGCCCGGTTCTGGAAGTGGAACGAGTATGCATTGTTAGCGTTCAGCTATTGTGAAGGCTCGCTTTGGCCCAGGGCAAACGAAGCGCCGGGGGAAATCTTAGCAGAGCCCGGCGCCTTTCCACGGTTCAAAGCGTAGAACTGCAGACTCTTTTGCAGAGAAGAGAGCGCCCAGGCAACAGCAGCCCGCACGTTTCTCAGTGAAAGGGAGAACTCCCTGACTTCATCCGGTCCTCTGAGCAAAGCAGGCAGAGGGAGAGAAACTTTCTTTCCTTCCTCTTTCCTGCCACGAATTCCTCATTTGCTCTTGCAAACGCAGGGCTTCTTCGGAAAAACTACGCCGCGGTGCAGGGATCCTTCCAGAGGAGCAACGACATAGTTTGAGCTGGAAGGGCTTGGCAGAGCAGCCGGGGAGAAAAGGCCTCTTGCTATTCTCTTTTCTTTCTGCCTGAATGCGGTCAATTCGCACTTGCCAAAGCAAGGTTTCCCAGCACAAACTACAAAGCAGCAGCTCTCTCCTGGCAGAGGAAGTGCCATGCAGTGTTGCCCTGGCGAGATCGTGTTGCTACAGTGAGGCCCAGGGAAAACACACTGCCTAGAGAAATCCTAGCAAAGCCCTGTGTTTCCCCACAGGAATGTATGTCACTTTCAGTTCTTTGCCAGCAACGGAGCTCAGAGGCAACGTCAGATTGTGTGTATCTCAGGGAGAGAAAGAACACTGTGACTTCCCCCGTTCCTCTGACGAAAGCGGTTAGAGGGAGAAAAGCGTCCTTTGCTTTCGCTTTCCCGCAATGAGCTCGGCAGATCTGCCCTTCGCGAAGGGCCGTTTTCCCCCGGAGAACTGCCTCGCCGTAGCCCGGTTCTGGAAGTGGAACGAGTATGCAGTGTTAGCGTTCAGCTATTGTGAAGGCTCGCTTTGGCCCAGGGCAAACGAAGCGCCGGGGGAAATCTTAGCAGAGCCCGGCGCCTTTCCACGGTTCAAAGCGTGGAACTGCAGACTCTTTTGCAAAGAAGAGAGCGCCCAGGCAACAGCAGCCTGCACGTTTCTCAGTGAAAGGGAGAACTCCCTGACTTCATCCGGTCCTCTGAGCAAAGCAGGCAGAGGGAGAGAAACTTTCTTTCCTTCCTCTTTCCTGCCACGAATTCCTCATTTGCTCTTGCAAACGCAGGGCTTCTTCGGAAAAACTACGCCGCGGTGCAGGGATCCTTCCAGAGGAGCAACGACATAGTTTGAGCTGGAAGGGCTTGGCAGAGCAGCCGGGGAGAAAAGGCCTCTTGCTATTCTCTTTTCTTTCTGCCTGAATGCGGTCAATTCGCACTTGCCAAAGCAAGGTTTCTCAGCACAAACTACAAAGCAGCAGCTCTCTCCTGGCAGAGGAAGTGCCATGCAGTGTTGCCCTGGCGAGATAGTGTTGCTACAGTGAGGCCCAGGGAAAACACACTGCCTAGAGAAATCCTAGCAAAGCCCTGTGTTTCCCCACAGGAATGTATGTCACTTTCAGTTCTTTGCCAGCAACGGAGCTCAGAGGCAACGTCAGACTGTGTGTATCTCAGGGAGAGAAAGAACACTGTGACTTCCCCCGTTCCTCTGACGAAAGCGGTTAGAGGGAGAAAAGCGTCCTTTGCTTTCGCTTTCCCGCAATGAGCTCGGCAGATCTGCCCTTCGCGAAGGGCCGTTTTCCCCCGGAGAACTGCCTCGCCGTAGCCCGGTTCTGGAAGTGGAACGAGTATGCAGTGTTAGCGTTCAGCTATTGTGAAGGCTCGCTTTGGCCCAGGGCAAACGAAGCGCCGGGGGAAATCTTAGCAGAGCCTGGCGCCTTTCCACGGTTCAAAGCGTGGAACTGCAGACTCTTTTGCAAAGAAGAGAGCGCCCAGGCAACAGCAGCCCGCACGTTTCTCAGTGAAAGGGAGAACTCCCTGACTTCATCCGGTCCTCTGAGCAAAGCAGGCAGAGGGAGAGAAACTTTCTTTCCTTCCTCTTTCCTGCCACGAATTCCTCATTTGCTCTTGCAAACGCAGGGCTTCTTCGGAAAAACTACGCCGCGGTGCAGGGATCCTTCCAGAGGAGCAACGACATAGTTTGAGCTGGAAGGGCTTGGCAGAGCAGCCGGGGAGAAAAGGCCTCTTGCTATTCTCTTTTCTTTCTGCCTGAATGCGGTCAATTCGCACTTGCCAAAGCAAGGTTTCCCAGCACAAACTACAAAGCAGCAGCTCTCTCCTGGCAGAGGAAGTGCCATGCAGTGTTGCCCTGGCGAGATCGTGTTGCTACAGTGAGGCCCAGGGAAAACACACTGCCTAGAGAAATCCTAGCAAAGCCCTGTGTTTCCCCACAGGAATGTATGTCACTTTCAGTTCTTTGCCAGCAACGGAGCTCAGAGGCAACGTCAGACTGTGTGTATCTCAGGGAGAGAAAGAACACTGTGACTTCCCCCGTTCCTCTGACGAAAGCGGTTAGAGGGAGAAAAGCGTCCTTTGCTTTCGCTTTCCCGCAATGAGCTCGGCAGATCTGCCCTTCGCGAAGGGCCGTTTTCCCCCGGAGAACTGCCTCGCCGTAGCCCGGTTCTGGAAGTGGAACGAGTATGCAGTGTTAGCGTTCAGCTATTGTGAAGGCTCGCTTTGGCCCAGGGCAAACGAAGCGCCGGGGGAAATCTTAGCAGAGCCCGGCGCCTTTCCACGGTTCAAAGCGTGGAACTGCAGACTCTTTTGCAAAGAAGAGAGCGCCCAGGCAACAGCAGCCCGCACGTTTCTCAGTGAAAGGGAGAACTCCCTGACTTCATCCGGTCCTCTGAGCAAAGCAGGCAGAGGGAGAGAAACTTTCTTTCCTTCCTCTTTCCTGCCACGAATTCCTCATTTGCTCTTGCAAACGCAGGGCTTCTTCGGAAAAACTACGCCGCGGTGCAGGGATCCTTCCAGAGGAGCAACGACATAGTTTGAGCTGGAAGGGCTTGGCAGAGCAGCCGGGGAGAAAAGGCCTCTTGCTATTCTCTTTTCTTTCTGCCTGAATGCGGTCAATTCGCACTTGCCAAAGCAAGGTTTCCCAGCACAAACTACAAAGCAGCAGCTCTCTCCTGGCAGAGGAAGTGCCATGCAGTGTTGCCCTGGCGAGATCGTGTTGCTACAGTGAGGCCCAGGGAAAACACACTGCCTAGAGAAATCCTAGCAAAGCCCTGTGTTTCCCCACAGGAATGTATGTCACTTTCAGTTCTTTGCCAGCAACGGAGCTCAGAGGCAACGTCAGATTGTGTGTATCTCAGGGAGAGAAAGAACACTGTGACTTCCCCCGTTCCTCTGACGAAAGCGGTTAGAGGGAGAAAAGCGTCCTTTGCTTTCGCTTTCCCGCAATGAGCTCGGCAGATCTGCCCTTCGCGAAGGGCCGTTTTCCCCCGGAGAACTGCCTCGCCGTAGCCCGGTTCTGGAAGTGGAACGAGTATGCATTGTTAGCGTTCAGCTATTGTGAAGGCTCGCTTTGGCCCAGGGCAAACGAAGCGCCGGGGGAAATCTTAGCAGAGCCCGGCGCCTTTCCACGGTTCAAAGCGTAGAACTGCAGACTCTTTTGCAGAGAAGAGAGCGCCCAGGCAACAGCAGCCCGCACGTTTCTCAGTGAAAGGGAGAACTCCCTGACTTCATCCGGTCCTCTGAGCAAAGCAGGCAGAGGGAGAGAAACTTTCTTTCCTTCCTCTTTCCTGCCACGAATTCCTCATTTGCTCTTGCAAACGCAGGGCTTCTTCGGAAAAACTACGCCGCGGTGCAGGGATCCTTCCAGAGGAGCAACGACATAGTTTGAGCTGGAAGGGCTTGGCAGAGCAGCCGGGGAGAAAAGGCCTCTTGCTATTCTCTTTTCTTTCTGCCTGAATGCGGTCAATTCGCACTTGCCAAAGCAAGGTTTCCCAGCACAAACTACAAAGCAGCAGCTCTCTCCTGGCAGAGGAAGTGCCATGCAGTGTTGCCCTGGCGAGATCGTGTTGCTACAGTGAGGCCCAGGGAAAACACACTGCCTAGAGAAATCCTAGCAAAGCCCTGTGTTTCCCCACAGGAATGTATGTCACTTTCAGTTCTTTGCCAGCAACGGAGCTCAGAGGCAACGTCAGATTGTGTGTATCTCAGGGAGAGAAAGAACACTGTGACTTCCCCCGTTCCTCTGACGAAAGCGGTTAGAGGGAGAAAAGCGTCCTTTGCTTTCGCTTTCCCGCAAGGAGCTCGGCAGATCTGCCCTTCGCGAAGGGCCGTTTTCCCCCGGAGAACTGCCTCGCCGTAGCCCGGTTCTGGAAGTGGAACGAGTATGCAGTGTTAGCGTTCAGCTATTGTGAAGGCTCGCTTTGGCCCAGGGCAAACGAAGCGCCGGGGGAAATCTTAGCAGAGCCCGGCGCCTTTCCACGGTTCAAAGCGTGGAACTGCAGACTCTTTTGCAAAGAAGAGAGCGCCCAGGCAACAGCAGCCTGCACGTTTCTCAGTGAAAGGGAGAACTCCCTGACTTCATCCGGTCCTCTGAGCAAAGCAGGCAGAGGGAGAGAAACTTTCTTTCCTTCCTCTTTCCTGCCACGAATTCCTCATTTGCTCTTGCAAACGCAGGGCTTCTTCGGAAAAACTACGCCGCGGTGCAGGGATCCTTCCAGAGGAGCAACGACATAGTTTGAGCTGGAAGGGCTTGGCAGAGCAGCCGGGGAGAAAAGGCCTCTTGCTATTCTCTTTTCTTTCTGCCTGAATGCGGTCAATTCGCACTTGCCAAAGCAAGGTTTCTCAGCACAAACTACAAAGCAGCAGCTCTCTCCTGGCAGAGGAAGTGCCATGCAGTGTTGCCCTGGCGAGATAGTGTTGCTACAGTGAGGCCCAGGGAAAACACACTGCCTAGAGAAATCCTAGCAAAGCCCTGTGTTTCCCCACAGGAATGTATGTCACTTTCAGTTCTTTGCCAGCAACGGAGCTCAGAGGCAACGTCAGACTGTGTGTATCTCAGGGAGAGAAAGAACACTGTGACTTCCCCCGTTCCTCTGACGAAAGCGGTTAGAGGGAGAAAAGCGTCCTTTGCTTTCGCTTTCCCGCAATGAGCTCGGCAGATCTGCCCTTCGCGAAGGGCCGTTTTCCCCCGGAGAACTGCCTCGCCGTAGCCCGGTTCTGGAAGTGGAACGAGTATGCAGTGTTAGCGTTCAGCTATTGTGAAGGCTCGCTTTGGCCCAGGGCAAACGAAGCGCCGGGGGAAATCTTAGCAGAGCCTGGCGCCTTTCCACGGTTCAAAGCGTGGAACTGCAGACTCTTTTGCAAAGAAGAGAGCGCCCAGGCAACAGCAGCCCGCACGTTTCTCAGTGAAAGGGAGAACTCCCTGACTTCATCCGGTCCTCTGAGCAAAGCAGGCAGAGGGAGAGAAACTTTCTTTCCTTCCTCTTTCCTGCCACGAATTCCTCATTTGCTCTTGCAAACGCAGGGCTTCTTCGGAAAAACTACGCCGCGGTGCAGGGATCCTTCCAGAGGAGCAACGACATAGTTTGAGCTGGAAGGGCTTGGCAGAGCAGCCGGGGAGAAAAGGCCTCTTGCTATTCTCTTTTCTTTCTGCCTGAATGCGGTCAATTCGCACTTGCCAAAGCAAGGTTTCCCAGCACAAACTACAAAGCAGCAGCTCTCTCCTGGCAGAGGAAGTGCCATGCAGTGTTGCCCTGGCGAGATCGTGTTGCTACAGTGAGGCCCAGGGAAAACACACTGCCTAGAGAAATCCTAGCAAAGCCCTGTGTTTCCCCACAGGAATGTATGTCACTTTCAGTTCTTTGCCAGCAACGGAGCTCAGAGGCAACGTCAGATTGTGTGTATCTCAGGGAGAGAAAGAACACTGTGACTTCCCCCGTTCCTCTGACGAAAGCGGTTAGAGGGAGAAAAGCGTCCTTTGCTTTCGCTTTCCCGCAATGAGCTCGGCAGATCTGCCCTTCGCGAAGGGCCGTTTTCCCCCGGAGAACTGCCTCGCCGTAGCCCGGTTCTGGAAGTGGAACGAGTATGCATTGTTAGCGTTCAGCTATTGTGAAGGCTCGCTTTGGCCCAGGGCAAACGAAGCGCCGGGGGAAATCTTAGCAGAGCCCGGCGCCTTTCCACGGTTCAAAGCGTAGAACTGCAGACTCTTTTGCAGAGAAGAGAGCGCCCAGGCAACAGCAGCCCGCACGTTTCTCAGTGAAAGGGAGAACTCCCTGACTTCATCCGGTCCTCTGAGCAAAGCAGGCAGAGGGAGAGAAACTTTCTTTCCTTCCTCTTTCCTGCCACGAATTCCTCATTTGCTCTTGCAAACGCAGGGCTTCTTCGGAAAAACTACGCCGCGGTGCAGGGATCCTTCCAGAGGAGCAACGACATAGTTTGAGCTGGAAGGGCTTGGCAGAGCAGCCGGGGAGAAAAGGCCTCTTGCTATTCTCTTTTCTTTCTGCCTGAATGCGGTCAATTCGCGCTTGCCAAAGCAAGGTTTCCCAGCACAAACTACAAAGCAGCAGCTCTCTCCTGGCAGAGGAAGTGCCATGCAGTGTTGCCCTGGCGAGATCGTGTTGCTACAGTGAGGCCCAGGGAAAACACACTGCCTAGAGAAATCCTAGCAAAGCCCTGTGTTTCCCCACAGGAATGTATGTCACTTTCAGTTCTTTGCCAGCAACGGAGCTCAGAGGCAACGTCAGACTGTGTGTATCTCAGGGAGAGAAAGAACACTGTGACTTCCCCCGTTCCTCTGACGAAAGCGGTTAGAGGGAGAAAAGCGTCCTTTGCTTTCGCTTTCCCGCAATGAGCTCGGCAGATCTGCCCTTCGCGAAGGGCCGTTTTCCCCCGGAGAACTGCCTCGCCGTAGCCCGGTTCTGGAAGTGGAACGAGTATGCAGTGTTAGCGTTCAGCTATTGTGAAGGCTCGCTTTGGCCCAGGGCAAACGAAGCGCCGGGGGAAATCTTAGCAGAGCCTGGCGCCTTTCCACGGTTCAAAGCGTGGAACTGCAGACTCTTTTGCAAAGAAGAGAGCGCCCAGGCAACAGCAGCCCGCACGTTTCTCAGTGAAAGGGAGAACTCCCTGACTTCATCCGGTCCTCTGAGCAAAGCAGGCAGAGGGAGAGAAACTTTCTTTCCTTCCTCTTTCCTGCCACGAATTCCTCATTTGCTCTTGCAAACGCAGGGCTTCTTCGGAAAAACTACGCCGCGGTGCAGGGATCCTTCCAGAGGAGCAACGACATAGTTTGAGCTGGAAGGGCTTGGCAGAGCAGCCGGGGAGAAAAGGCCTCTTGCTATTCTCTTTTCTTTCTGCCTGAATGCGGTCAATTCGCACTTGCCAAAGCAAGGTTTCCCAGCACAAACTACAAAGCAGCAGCTCTCTCCTGGCAGAGGAAGTGCCATGCAGTGTTGCCCTGGCGAGATCGTGTTGCTACAGTGAGGCCCAGGGAAAACACACTGCCTAGAGAAATCCTAGCAAAGCCCTGTGTTTCCCCACAGGAATGTATGTCACTTTCAGTTCTTTGCCAGCAACGGAGCTCAGAGGCAACGTCAGATTGTGTGTATCTCAGGGAGAGAAAGAACACTGTGACTTCCCCCGTTCCTCTGACGAAAGCGGTTTCCCGCAATGAGCTCGGCAGATCTGCCCTTCGCGAAGGGCCGTTTTCCCCCGGAGAACTGCCTCGCCGTAGCCCGGTTCTGGAAGTGGAACGAGTATGCAGTGTTAGCGTTCAGCTATTGTGAAGGCTCGCTTTGGCCCAGGGCAAACGAAGCGCCGGGGGAAATCTTAGCAGAGCCCGGCGCCTTTCCACGGTTCAAAGCGTGGAACTGCAGACTCTTTTGCAAAGAAGAGAGCGCCCAGGCAACAGCAGCCTGCACGTTTCTCAGTGAAAGGGAGAACTCCCTGACTTCATCCGGTCCTCTGAGCAAAGCAGGCAGAGGGAGAGAAACTTTCTTTCCTTCCTCTTTCCTGCCACGAATTCCTCATTTGCTCTTGCAAACGCAGGGCTTCTTCGGAAAAACTACGCCGCGGTGCAGGGATCCTTCCAGAGGAGCAACGACATAGTTTGAGCTGGAAGGGCTTGGCAGAGCAGCCGGGGAGAAAAGGCCTCTTGCTATTCTCTTTTCTTTCTGCCTGAATGCGGTCAATTCGCACTTGCCAAAGCAAGGTTTCTCAGCACAAACTACAAAGCAGCAGCTCTCTCCTGGCAGAGGAAGTGCCATGCAGTGTTGCCCTGGCGAGATAGTGTTGCTACAGTGAGGCCCAGGGAAAACACACTGCCTAGAGAAATCCTAGCAAAAAAGCCCTGTGTTTCCCCACAGGAATGTATGTCACTTTCAGTTCTTTGCCAGCAACGGAGCTCAGAGGCAACGTCAGACTGTGTGTATCTCAGGGAGAGAAAGAACACTGTGACTTCCCCCGTTCCTCTGACGAAAGCGGTTAGAGGGAGAAAAGCGTCCTTTGCTTTCGCTTTCCCGCAATGAGCTCGGCAGATCTGCCCTTCGCGAAGGGCCGTTTTCCCCCGGAGAACTGCCTCGCCGTAGCCCGGTTCTGGAAGTGGAACGAGTATGCAGTGTTAGCGTTCAGCTATTGTGAAGGCTCGCTTTGGCCCAGGGCAAACGAAGCGCCGGGGGAAATCTTAGCAGAGCCCGGCGCCTTTCCACGGTTCAAAGCGTGGAACTGCAGACTCTTTTGCAAAGAAGAGAGCGCCCAGGCAACAGCAGCCCGCACGTTTCTCAGTGAAAGGGAGAACTCCCTGACTTCATCCGGTCCTCTGAGCAAAGCAGGCAGAGGGAGAGAAACTTTCTTTCCTTCCTCTTTCCTGCCACGAATTCCTCATTTGCTCTTGCAAACGCAGGGCTTCTTCGGAAAAACTACGCCGCGGTGCAGGGATCCTTCCAGAGGAGCAACGACATAGTTTGAGCTGGAAGGGCTTGGCAGAGCAGCCGGGGAGAAAAGGCCTCTTGCTATTCTCTTTTCTTTCTGCCTGAATGCGGTCAATTCGCACTTGCCAAAGCAAGGTTTCCCAGCACAAACTACAAAGCAGCAGCTCTCTCCTGGCAGAGGAAGTGCCATGCAGTGTTGCCCTGGCGAGATCGTGTTGCTACAGTGAGGCCCAGGGAAAACACACTGCCTAGAGAAATCCTAGCAAAGCCCTGTGTTTCCCCACAGGAATGTATGTCACTTTCAGTTCTTTGCCAGCAACGGAGCTCAGAGGCAACGTCAGACTGTGTGTATCTCAGGGAGAGAAAGAACACTGTGACTTCCCCCGTTCCTCTGACGAAAGCGGTTAGAGGGAGAAAAGCGTCCTTTGCTTTCGCTTTCCCGCAATGAGCTCGGCAGATCTGCCCTTCGCGAAGGGCCGTTTTCCCCCGGAGAACTGCCTCGCCGTAGCCCGGTTCTGGAAGTGGAACGAGTATGCAGTGTTAGCGTTCAGCTATTGTGAAGGCTCGCTTTGGCCCAGGGCAAACGAAGCGCCGGGGGAAATCTTAGCAGAGCGTGGCGCCTTTCCACGGTTCAAAGCGTGGAACTGCAGACTCTTTTGCAAAGAAGAGAGCGCCCAGGCAAAAGCAGCCCGCACGTTTCTCAGTGAAAGGGAGAACTCCCTGACTTCATCCGGTCCTCTGAGCAAAGCAGGCAGAGGGAGAGAAACTTTCTTTCCTTCCTCTTTCCTGCCACGAATTCCTCATTTGCTCTTGCAAACGCAGGGCTTCTTCGGAAAAACTACGCCGCGGTGCAGGGATCCTTCCAGAGGAGCAACGACATAGTTTGAGCTGGAAGGGCTTGGCAGAGCAGCCGGGGAGAAAAGGCCTCTTGCTATTCTCTTTTCTTTCTGCCTGAATGCGGTCAATTCGCACTTGCCAAAGCAAGGTTTCCCAGCACAAACTACAAAGCAGCAGCTCTCTCCTGGCAGAGGAAGTGCCATGCAGTGTTGCCCTGGCGAGATCGTGTTGCTACAGTGAGGCCCAGGGAAAACACACTGCCTAGAGAAATCCTAGCAAAGCCCTGTGTTTCCCCACAGGAATGTATGTCACTTTCAGTTCTTTGCCAGCAACGGAGCTCAGAGGCAACGTCAGATTGTGTGTATCTCAGGGAGAGAAAGAACACTGTGACTTCCCCCGTTCCTCTGACGAAAGCGGTTAGAGGGAGAAAAGCGTCCTTTGCTTTCGCTTTCCCGCAATGAGCTCGGCAGATCTGCCCTTCGCGAAGGGCCGTTTTCCCCCGGAGAACTGCCTCGCCGTAGCCCGGTTCTGGAAGTGGAACGAGTATGCAGTGTTAGCGTTCAGCTATTGTGAAGGCTCGCTTTGGCCCAGGGCAAACGAAGCGCCGGGGGAAATCTTAGCAGAGCCCGGCGCCTTTCCACGGTTCAAAGCGTGGAACTGCAGACTCTTTTGCAGAGAAGAGAGCGCCCAGGCAACAGCAGCCCGCACGTTTCTCAGTGAAAGGGAGAACTCCCTGACTTCATCCGGTCCTCTGAGCAAAGCAGGCAGAGGGAGAGAAACTTTCTTTCCTTCCTCTTTCCTGCCACGAATTCCTCATTTGCTCTTGCAAACGCAGGGCTTCTTCGGAAAAACTACGCCGCGGTGCAGGGATCCTTCCAGAGGAGCAACGACATAGTTTGAGCTGGAAGGGCTTGGCAGAGCAGCCGGGGAGAAAAGGCCTCTTGCTATTCTCTTTTCTTTCTGCCTGAATGCGGTCAATTCGCACTTGCCAAAGCAAGGTTTCCCAGCACAAACTACAAAGCAGCAGCTCTCTCCTGGCAGAGGAAGTGCCATGCAGTGTTGCCCTGGCGAGATCGTGTTGCTACAGTGAGGCCCAGGGAAAACACACTGCCTAGAGAAATCCTAGCAAAGCCCTGTGTTTCCCCACAGGAATGTATGTCACTTTCAGTTCTTTGCCAGCAACGGAGCTCAGAGGCAACGTCAGATTGTGTGTATCTCAGGGAGAGAAAGAACACTGTGACTTCCCCCGTTCCTCTGACGAAAGCGGTTAGAGGGAGAAAAGCGTCCTTTGCTTTCGCTTTCCCGCAATGAGCTCGGCAGATCTGCCCTTCGCGAAGGGCCGTTTTCCCCCGGAGAACTGCCTCGCCGTAGCCCGGTTCTGGAAGTGGAACGAGTATGCAGTGTTAGCATTCAGCTATTGTGAAGGCTCGCTTTGGCCCAGGGCAAACGAAGCGCCGGGGGAAATCTTAGCAGAGCCTGGCGCCTTACCACGGTTCAAAGCGTGGAACTGCAGACTCTTTTGCAGAGAAGAGAGCGCCCAGGCAACAGCAGCCCGCACGTTTCTCAGTGAAAGGGAGAACTCCCTGACTTCATCCGGTCCTCTGAGCAAAGCAGGCAGAGGGAGAGAAACTTTCTTTCCTTCCTCTTTCCTGCCACGAATTCCTCATTTGCTCTTGCAAACGCAGGGCTTCTTCGGAAAAACTACGCCGCGGTGCAGGGATCCTTCCAGAGGAGCAACGACATAGTTTGAGCTGGAAGGGCTTGGCAGAGCAGCCGGGGAGAAAAGGCCTCTTGCTATTCTCTTTTCTTTCTGCCTGAATGCGGTCAATTCGCACTTGCCAAAGCAAGGTTTCCCAGCACAAACTACAAAGCAGCAGCTCTCTCCTGGCAGAGGAAGTGCCATGCAGTGTTGCCCTGGCGAGATCGTGTTGCTACAGTGAGGCCCAGGGAAAACACACTGCCTAGAGAAATCCTAGCAAAGCCCTGTGTTTCCCCACAGGAATGTATGTCACTTTCAGTTCTTTGCCAGCAACGGAGCTCAGAGGCAACGTCAGATTGTGTGTATCTCAGGGAGAGAAAGAACACTGTGACTTCCCCCGTTCCTCTGACGAAAGCGGTTAGAGGGAGAAAAGCGTCCTTTGCTTTCGCTTTCCCGCAATGAGCTCGGCAGATCTGCCCTTCGCGAAGGGCCGTTTTCCCCCGGAGAACTGCCTCGCCGTAGCCCGGTTCTGGAAGTGGAACGAGTATGCAGTGTTAGCGTTCAGCTATTGTGAAGGCTCGCTTTGGCCCAGGGCAAACGAAGCGCCGGGGGAAATCTTAGCAGAGCCCGGCGCCTTTCCACGGTTCAAAGCGTGGAACTGCAGACTCTTTTGCAGAGAAGAGAGCGCCCAGGCAACAGCAGCCCGCACGTTTCTCAGTGAAAGGGAGAACTCCCTGACTTCATCCGGTCCTCTGAGCAAAGCAGGCAGAGGGAGAGAAACTTTCTTTCCTTCCTCTTTCCTGCCACGAATTCCTCATTTGCTCTTGCAAACGCAGGGCTTCTTCGGAAAAACTACGCCGCGGTGCAGGGATCCTTCCAGAGGAGCAACGACATAGTTTGAGCTGGAAGGGCTTGGCAGAGCAGCCGGGGAGAAAAGGCCTCTTGCTATTCTCTTTTCTTTCTGCCTGAATGCGGTCAATTCGCACTTGCCAAAGCAAGGTTTCCCAGCACAAACTACAAAGCAGCAGCTCTCTCCTGGCAGAGGAAGTGCCATGCAGTGTTGCCCTGGCGAGATCGTGTTGCTACAGTGAGGCCCAGGGAAAACACACTGCCTAGAGAAATCCTAGCAAAGCCCTGTGTTTCCCCACAGGAATGTATGTCACTTTCAGTTCTTTGCCAGCAACGGAGCTCAGAGGCAACGTCAGATTGTGTGTATCTCAGGGAGAGAAAGAACACTGTGACTTCCCCCGTTCCTCTGACGAAAGCGGTTAGAGGGAGAAAAGCGTCCTTTGCTTTCGCTTTCCCGCAATGAGCTCGGCAGATCTGCCCTTCGCGAAGGGCCGTTTTCCCCCGGAGAACTGCCTCGCCGTAGCCCGGTTCTGGAAGTGGAACGAGTATGCAGTGTTAGCATTCAGCTATTGTGAAGGCTCGCTTTGGCCCAGGGCAAACGAAGCGCCGGGGGAAATCTTAGCAGAGCCTGGCGCCTTACCACGGTTCAAAGCGTGGAACTGCAGACTCTTTTGCAGAGAAGAGAGCGCCCAGGCAACAGCAGCCCGCACGTTTCTCAGTGAAAGGGAGAACTCCCTGACTTCATCCGGTCCTCTGAGCAAAGCAGGCAGAGGGAGAGAAACTTTCTTTCCTTCCTCTTTCCTGCCACGAATTCCTCATTTGCTCTTGCAAACGCAGGGCTTCTTCGGAAAAACTACGCCGCGGTGCAGGGATCCTTCCAGAGGAGCAACGACATAGTTTGAGCTGGAAGGGCTTGGCAGAGCAGCCGGGGAGAAAAGGCCTCTTGCTATTCTCTTTTCTTTCTGCCTGAATGCGGTCAATTCGCACTTGCCAAAGCAAGGTTTCCCAGCACAAACTACAAAGCAGCAGCTCTCTCCTGGCAGAGGAAGTGCCATGCAGTGTTGCCCTGGCGAGATCGTGTTGCTACAGTGAGGCCCAGGGAAAACACACTGCCTAGAGAAATCCTAGCAAAGCCCTGTGTTTCCCCACAGGAATGTATGTCACTTTCAGTTCTTTGCCAGCAACGGAGCTCAGAGGCAACGTCAGATTGTGTGTATCTCAGGGAGAGAAAGAACACTGTGACTTCCCCCGTTCCTCTGACGAAAGCGGTTAGAGGGAGAAAAGCGTCCTTTGCTTTCGCTTTCCCGCAATGAGCTCGGCAGATCTGCCCTTCGCGAAGGGCCGTTTTCCCCCGGAGAACTGCCTCGCCGTAGCCCGGTTCTGGAAGTGGAACGAGTATGCAGTGTTAGCGTTCAGCTATTGTGAAGGCTCGCTTTGGCCCAGGGCAAACGAAGCGCCGGGGGAAATCTTAGCAGAGCCCGGCGCCTTTCCACGGTTCAAAGCGTGGAACTGCAGACTCTTTTGCAGAGAAGAGAGCGCCCAGGCAACAGCAGCCCGCACGTTTCTCAGTGAAAGGGAGAACTCCCTGACTTCATCCGGTCCTCTGAGCAAAGCAGGCAGAGGGAGAGAAACTTTCTTTCCTTCCTCTTTCCTGCCACGAATTCCTCATTTGCTCTTGCAAACGCAGGGCTTCTTCGGAAAAACTACGCCGCGGTGCAGGGATCCTTCCAGAGGAGCAACGACATAGTTTGAGCTGGAAGGGCTTGGCAGAGCAGCCGGGGAGAAAAGGCCTCTTGCTATTCTCTTTTCTTTCTGCCTGAATGCGGTCAATTCGCACTTGCCAAAGCAAGGTTTCCCAGCACAAACTACAAAGCAGCAGCTCTCTCCTGGCAGAGGAAGTGCCATGCAGTGTTGCCCTGGCGAGATCGTGTTGCTACAGTGAGGCCCAGGGAAAACACACTGCCTAGAGAAATCCTAGCAAAGCCCTGTGTTTCCCCACAGGAATGTATGTCACTTTCAGTTCTTTGCCAGCAACGGAGCTCAGAGGCAACGTCAGATTGTGTGTATCTCAGGGAGAGAAAGAACACTGTGACTTCCCCCGTTCCTCTGACGAAAGCGGTTAGAGGGAGAAAAGCGTCCTTTGCTTTCGCTTTCCCGCAATGAGCTCGGCAGATCTGCCCTTCGCGAAGGGCCGTTTTCCCCCGGAGAACTGCCTCGCCGTAGCCCGGTTCTGGAAGTGGAACGAGTATGCAGTGTTAGCATTCAGCTATTGTGAAGGCTCGCTTTGGCCCAGGGCAAACGAAGCGCCGGGGGAAATCTTAGCAGAGCCTGGCGCCTTACCACGGTTCAAAGCGTGGAACTGCAGACTCTTTTGCAGAGAAGAGAGCGCCCAGGCAACAGCAGCCCGCACGTTTCTCAGTGAAAGGGAGAACTCCCTGACTTCATCCGGTCCTCTGAGCAAAGCAGGCAGAGGGAGAGAAACTTTCTTTCCTTCCTCTTTCCTGCCACGAATTCCTCATTTGCTCTTGCAAACGCAGGGCTTCTTCGGAAAAACTACGCCGCGGTGCAGGGATCCTTCCAGAGGAGCAACGACATAGTTTGAGCTGGAAGGGCTTGGCAGAGCAGCCGGGGAGAAAAGGCCTCTTGCTATTCTCTTTTCTTTCTGCCTGAATGCGGTCAATTCGCACTTGCCAAAGCAAGGTTTCCCAGCACAAACTACAAAGCAGCAGCTCTCTCCTGGCAGAGGAAGTGCCATGCAGTGTTGCCCTGGCGAGATCGTGTTGCTACAGTGAGGCCCAGGGAAAACACACTGCCTAGAGAAATCCTAGCAAAGCCCTGTGTTTCCCCACAGGAATGTATGTCACTTTCAGTTCTTTGCCAGCAACGGAGCTCAGAGGCAACGTCAGATTGTGTGTATCTCAGGGAGAGAAAGAACACTGTGACTTCCCCCGTTCCTCTGACGAAAGCGGTTAGAGGGAGAAAAGCGTCCTTTGCTTTCGCTTTCCCGCAATGAGCTCGGCAGATCTGCCCTTCGCGAAGGGCCGTTTTCCCCCGGAGAACTGCCTCGCCGTAGCCCGGTTCTGGAAGTGGAACGAGTATGCAGTGTTAGCGTTCAGCTATTGTGAAGGCTCGCTTTGGCCCAGGGCAAACGAAGCGCCGGGGGAAATCTTAGCAGAGCCCGGCGCCTTTCCACGGTTCAAAGCGTGGAACTGCAGACTCTTTTGCAGAGAAGAGAGCGCCCAGGCAACAGCAGCCCGCACGTTTCTCAGTGAAAGGGAGAACTCCCTGACTTCATCCGGTCCTCTGAGCAAAGCAGGCAGAGGGAGAGAAACTTTCTTTCCTTCCTCTTTCCTGCCACGAATTCCTCATTTGCTCTTGCAAACGCAGGGCTTCTTCGGAAAAACTACGCCGCGGTGCAGGGATCCTTCCAGAGGAGCAACGACATAGTTTGAGCTGGAAGGGCTTGGCAGAGCAGCCGGGGAGAAAAGGCCTCTTGCTATTCTCTTTTCTTTCTGCCTGAATGCGGTCAATTCGCACTTGCCAAAGCAAGGTTTCCCAGCACAAACTACAAAGCAGCAGCTCTCTCCTGGCAGAGGAAGTGCCATGCAGTGTTGCCCTGGCGAGATCGTGTTGCTACAGTGAGGCCCAGGGAAAACACACTGCCTAGAGAAATCCTAGCAAAGCCCTGTGTTTCCCCACAGGAATGTATGTCACTTTCAGTTCTTTGCCAGCAACGGAGCTCAGAGGCAACGTCAGATTGTGTGTATCTCAGGGAGAGAAAGAACACTGTGACTTCCCCCGTTCCTCTGACGAAAGCGGTTAGAGGGAGAAAAGCGTCCTTTGCTTTCGCTTTCCCGCAATGAGCTCGGCAGATCTGCCCTTCGCGAAGGGCCGTTTTCCCCCGGAGAACTGCCTCGCCGTAGCCCGGTTCTGGAAGTGGAACGAGTATGCAGTGTTAGCATTCAGCTATTGTGAAGGCTCGCTTTGGCCCAGGGCAAACGAAGCGCCGGGGGAAATCTTAGCAGAGCCTGGCGCCTTACCACGGTTCAAAGCGTGGAACTGCAGACTCTTTTGCAGAGAAGAGAGCGCCCAGGCAACAGCAGCCCGCACGTTTCTCAGTGAAAGGGAGAACTCCCTGACTTCATCCGGTCCTCTGAGCAAAGCAGGCAGAGGGAGAGAAACTTTCTTTCCTTCCTCTTTCCTGCCACGAATTCCTCATTTGCTCTTGCAAACGCAGGGCTTCTTCGGAAAAACTACGCCGCGGTGCAGGGATCCTTCCAGAGGAGCAACGACATAGTTTGAGCTGGAAGGGCTTGGCAGAGCAGCCGGGGAGAAAAGGCCTCTTGCTATTCTCTTTTCTTTCTGCCTGAATGCGGTCAATTCGCACTTGCCAAAGCAAGGTTTCCCAGCACAAACTACAAAGCAGCAGCTCTCTCCTGGCAGAGGAAGTGCCATGCAGTGTTGCCCTGGCGAGATCGTGTTGCTACAGTGAGGCCCAGGGAAAACACACTGCCTAGAGAAATCCTAGCAAAGCCCTGTGTTTCCCCACAGGAATGTATGTCACTTTCAGTTCTTTGCCAGCAACGGAGCTCAGAGGCAACGTCAGATTGTGTGTATCTCAGGGAGAGAAAGAACACTGTGACTTCCCCCGTTCCTCTGACGAAAGCGGTTAGAGGGAGAAAAGCGTCCTTTGCTTTCGCTTTCCCGCAATGAGCTCGGCAGATCTGCCCTTCGCGAAGGGCCGTTTTCCCCCGGAGAACTGCCTCGCCGTAGCCCGGTTCTGGAAGTGGAACGAGTATGCAGTGTTAGCGTTCAGCTATTGTGAAGGCTCGCTTTGGCCCAGGGCAAACGAAGCGCCGGGGGAAATCTTAGCAGAGCCCGGCGCCTTTCCACGGTTCAAAGCGTGGAACTGCAGACTCTTTTGCAGAGAAGAGAGCGCCCAGGCAACAGCAGCCCGCACGTTTCTCAGTGAAAGGGAGAACTCCCTGACTTCATCCGGTCCTCTGAGCAAAGCAGGCAGAGGGAGAGAAACTTTCTTTCCTTCCTCTTTCCTGCCACGAATTCCTCATTTGCTCTTGCAAACGCAGGGCTTCTTCGGAAAAACTACGCCGCGGTGCAGGGATCCTTCCAGAGGAGCAACGACATAGTTTGAGCTGGAAGGGCTTGGCAGAGCAGCCGGGGAGAAAAGGCCTCTTGCTATTCTCTTTTCTTTCTGCCTGAATGCGGTCAATTCGCACTTGCCAAAGCAAGGTTTCCCAGCACAAACTACAAAGCAGCAGCTCTCTCCTGGCAGAGGAAGTGCCATGCAGTGTTGCCCTGGCGAGATCGTGTTGCTACAGTGAGGCCCAGGGAAAACACACTGCCTAGAGAAATCCTAGCAAAGCCCTGTGTTTCCCCACAGGAATGTATGTCACTTTCAGTTCTTTGCCAGCAACGGAGCTCAGAGGCAACGTCAGATTGTGTGTATCTCAGGGAGAGAAAGAACACTGTGACTTCCCCCGTTCCTCTGACGAAAGCGGTTAGAGGGAGAAAAGCGTCCTTTGCTTTCGCTTTCCCGCAATGAGCTCGGCAGATCTGCCCTTCGCGAAGGGCCGTTTTCCCCCGGAGAACTGCCTCGCCGTAGCCCGGTTCTGGAAGTGGAACGAGTATGCAGTGTTAGCATTCAGCTATTGTGAAGGCTCGCTTTGGCCCAGGGCAAACGAAGCGCCGGGGGAAATCTTAGCAGAGCCTGGCGCCTTACCACGGTTCAAAGCGTGGAACTGCAGACTCTTTTGCAGAGAAGAGAGCGCCCAGGCAACAGCAGCCCGCACGTTTCTCAGTGAAAGGGAGAACTCCCTGACTTCATCCGGTCCTCTGAGCAAAGCAGGCAGAGGGAGAGAAACTTTCTTTCCTTCCTCTTTCCTGCCACGAATTCCTCATTTGCTCTTGCAAACGCAGGGCTTCTTCGGAAAAACTACGCCGCGGTGCAGGGATCCTTCCAGAGGAGCAACGACATAGTTTGAGCTGGAAGGGCTTGGCAGAGCAGCCGGGGAGAAAAGGCCTCTTGCTATTCTCTTTTCTTTCTGCCTGAATGCGGTCAATTCGCACTTGCCAAAGCAAGGTTTCCCAGCACAAACTACAAAGCAGCAGCTCTCTCCTGGCAGAGGAAGTGCCATGCAGTGTTGCCCTGGCGAGATCGTGTTGCTACAGTGAGGCCCAGGGAAAACACACTGCCTAGAGAAATCCTAGCAAAGCCCTGTGTTTCCCCACAGGAATGTATGTCACTTTCAGTTCTTTGCCAGCAACGGAGCTCAGAGGCAACGTCAGATTGTGTGTATCTCAGGGAGAGAAAGAACACTGTGACTTCCCCCGTTCCTCTGACGAAAGCGGTTAGAGGGAGAAAAGCGTCCTTTGCTTTCGCTTTCCCGCAATGAGCTCGGCAGATCTGCCCTTCGCGAAGGGCCGTTTTCCCCCGGAGAACTGCCTCGCCGTAGCCCGGTTCTGGAAGTGGAACGAGTATGCAGTGTTAGCGTTCAGCTATTGTGAAGGCTCGCTTTGGCCCAGGGCAAACGAAGCGCCGGGGGAAATCTTAGCAGAGCCCGGCGCCTTTCCACGGTTCAAAGCGTGGAACTGCAGACTCTTTTGCAGAGAAGAGAGCGCCCAGGCAACAGCAGCCCGCACGTTTCTCAGTGAAAGGGAGAACTCCCTGACTTCATCCGGTCCTCTGAGCAAAGCAGGCAGAGGGAGAGAAACTTTCTTTCCTTCCTCTTTCCTGCCACGAATTCCTCATTTGCTCTTGCAAACGCAGGGCTTCTTCGGAAAAACTACGCCGCGGTGCAGGGATCCTTCCAGAGGAGCAACGACATAGTTTGAGCTGGAAGGGCTTGGCAGAGCAGCCGGGGAGAAAAGGCCTCTTGCTATTCTCTTTTCTTTCTGCCTGAATGCGGTCAATTCGCACTTGCCAAAGCAAGGTTTCCCAGCACAAACTACAAAGCAGCAGCTCTCTCCTGGCAGAGGAAGTGCCATGCAGTGTTGCCCTGGCGAGATCGTGTTGCTACAGTGAGGCCCAGGGAAAACACACTGCCTAGAGAAATCCTAGCAAAGCCCTGTGTTTCCCCACAGGAATGTATGTCACTTTCAGTTCTTTGCCAGCAACGGAGCTCAGAGGCAACGTCAGATTGTGTGTATCTCAGGGAGAGAAAGAACACTGTGACTTCCCCCGTTCCTCTGACGAAAGCGGTTAGAGGGAGAAAAGCGTCCTTTGCTTTCGCTTTCCCGCAATGAGCTCGGCAGATCTGCCCTTCGCGAAGGGCCGTTTTCCCCCGGAGAACTGCCTCGCCGTAGCCCGGTTCTGGAAGTGGAACGAGTATGCAGTGTTAGCGTTCAGCTATTGTGAAGGCTCGCTTTGGCCCAGGGCAAACGAAGCGCCGGGGGAAATCTTAGCAGAGCCCGGCGCCTTTCCACGGTTCAAAGCGTGGAACTGCAGACTCTTTTGCAGAGAAGAGAGCGCCCAGGCAACAGCAGCCCGCACGTTTCTCAGTGAAAGGGAGAACTCCCTGACTTCATCCGGTCCTCTGAGCAAAGCAGGCAGAGGGAGAGAAACTTTCTTTCCTTCCTCTTTCCTGCCACGAATTCCTCATTTGCTCTTGCAAACGCAGGGCTTCTTCGGAAAAACTACGCCGCGGTGCAGGGATCCTTCCAGAGGAGCAACGACATAGTTTGAGCTGGAAGGGCTTGGCAGAGCAGCCGGGGAGAAAAGGCCTCTTGCTATTCTCTTTTCTTTCTGCCTGAATGCGGTCAATTCGCACTTGCCAAAGCAAGGTTTCCCAGCACAAACTACAAAGCAGCAGCTCTCTCCTGGCAGAGGAAGTGCCATGCAGTGTTGCCCTGGCGAGATCGTGTTGCTACAGTGAGGCCCAGGGAAAACACACTGCCTAGAGAAATCCTAGCAAAGCCCTGTGTTTCCCCACAGGAATGTATGTCACTTTCAGTTCTTTGCCAGCAACGGAGCTCAGAGGCAACGTCAGATTGTGTGTATCTCAGGGAGAGAAAGAACACTGTGACTTCCCCCGTTCCTCTGACGAAAGCGGTTAGAGGGAGAAAAGCGTCCTTTGCTTTCGCTTTCCCGCAATGAGCTCGGCAGATCTGCCCTTCGCGAAGGGCCGTTTTCCCCCGGAGAACTGCCTCGCCGTAGCCCGGTTCTGGAAGTGGAACGAGTATGCAGTGTTAGCATTCAGCTATTGTGAAGGCTCGCTTTGGCCCAGGGCAAACGAAGCGCCGGGGGAAATCTTAGCAGAGCCTGGCGCCTTACCACGGTTCAAAGCGTGGAACTGCAGACTCTTTTGCAGAGAAGAGAGCGCCCAGGCAACAGCAGCCCGCACGTTTCTCAGTGAAAGGGAGAACTCCCTGACTTCATCCGGTCCTCTGAGCAAAGCAGGCAGAGGGAGAGAAACTTTCTTTCCTTCCTCTTTCCTGCCACGAATTCCTCATTTGCTCTTGCAAACGCAGGGCTTCTTCGGAAAAACTACGCCGCGGTGCAGGGATCCTTCCAGAGGAGCAACGACATAGTTTGAGCTGGAAGGGCTTGGCAGAGCAGCCGGGGAGAAAAGGCCTCTTGCTATTCTCTTTTCTTTCTGCCTGAATGCGGTCAATTCGCACTTGCCAAAGCAAGGTTTCCCAGCACAAACTACAAAGCAGCAGCTCTCTCCTGGCAGAGGAAGTGCCATGCAGTGTTGCCCTGGCGAGATCGTGTTGCTACAGTGAGGCCCAGGGAAAACACACTGCCTAGAGAAATCCTAGCAAAGCCCTGTGTTTCCCCACAGGAATGTATGTCACTTTCAGTTCTTTGCCAGCAACGGAGCTCAGAGGCAACGTCAGATTGTGTGTATCTCAGGGAGAGAAAGAACACTGTGACTTCCCCCGTTCCTCTGACGAAAGCGGTTAGAGGGAGAAAAGCGTCCTTTGCTTTCGCTTTCCCGCAATGAGCTCGGCAGATCTGCCCTTCGCGAAGGGCCGTTTTCCCCCGGAGAACTGCCTCGCCGTAGCCCGGTTCTGGAAGTGGAACGAGTATGCAGTGTTAGCGTTCAGCTATTGTGAAGGCTCGCTTTGGCCCAGGGCAAACGAAGCGCCGGGGGAAATCTTAGCAGAGCCCGGCGCCTTTCCACGGTTCAAAGCGTGGAACTGCAGACTCTTTTGCAGAGAAGAGAGCGCCCAGGCAACAGCAGCCCGCACGTTTCTCAGTGAAAGGGAGAACTCCCTGACTTCATCCGGTCCTCTGAGCAAAGCAGGCAGAGGGAGAGAAACTTTCTTTCCTTCCTCTTTCCTGCCACGAATTCCTCATTTGCTCTTGCAAACGCAGGGCTTCTTCGGAAAAACTACGCCGCGGTGCAGGGATCCTTCCAGAGGAGCAACGACATAGTTTGAGCTGGAAGGGCTTGGCAGAGCAGCCGGGGAGAAAAGGCCTCTTGCTATTCTCTTTTCTTTCTGCCTGAATGCGGTCAATTCGCACTTGCCAAAGCAAGGTTTCCCAGCACAAACTACAAAGCAGCAGCTCTCTCCTGGCAGAGGAAGTGCCATGCAGTGTTGCCCTGGCGAGATCGTGTTGCTACAGTGAGGCCCAGGGAAAACACACTGCCTAGAGAAATCCTAGCAAAGCCCTGTGTTTCCCCACAGGAATGTATGTCACTTTCAGTTCTTTGCCAGCAACGGAGCTCAGAGGCAACGTCAGATTGTGTGTATCTCAGGGAGAGAAAGAACACTGTGACTTCCCCCGTTCCTCTGACGAAAGCGGTTAGAGGGAGAAAAGCGTCCTTTGCTTTCGCTTTCCCGCAATGAGCTCGGCAGATCTGCCCTTCGCGAAGGGCCGTTTTCCCCCGGAGAACTGCCTCGCCGTAGCCCGGTTCTGGAAGTGGAACGAGTATGCAGTGTTAGCATTCAGCTATTGTGAAGGCTCGCTTTGGCCCAGGGCAAACGAAGCGCCGGGGGAAATCTTAGCAGAGCCTGGCGCCTTACCACGGTTCAAAGCGTGGAACTGCAGACTCTTTTGCAGAGAAGAGAGCGCCCAGGCAACAGCAGCCCGCACGTTTCTCAGTGAAAGGGAGAACTCCCTGACTTCATCCGGTCCTCTGAGCAAAGCAGGCAGAGGGAGAGAAACTTTCTTTCCTTCCTCTTTCCTGCCACGAATTCCTCATTTGCTCTTGCAAACGCAGGGCTTCTTCGGAAAAACTACGCCGCGGTGCAGGGATCCTTCCAGAGGAGCAACGACATAGTTTGAGCTGGAAGGGCTTGGCAGAGCAGCCGGGGAGAAAAGGCCTCTTGCTATTCTCTTTTCTTTCTGCCTGAATGCGGTCAATTCGCACTTGCCAAAGCAAGGTTTCCCAGCACAAACTACAAAGCAGCAGCTCTCTCCTGGCAGAGGAAGTGCCATGCAGTGTTGCCCTGGCGAGATCGTGTTGCTACAGTGAGGCCCAGGGAAAACACACTGCCTAGAGAAATCCTAGCAAAGCCCTGTGTTTCCCCACAGGAATGTATGTCACTTTCAGTTCTTTGCCAGCAACGGAGCTCAGAGGCAACGTCAGATTGTGTGTATCTCAGGGAGAGAAAGAACACTGTGACTTCCCCCGTTCCTCTGACGAAAGCGGTTAGAGGGAGAAAAGCGTCCTTTGCTTTCGCTTTCCCGCAATGAGCTCGGCAGATCTGCCCTTCGCGAAGGGCCGTTTTCCCCCGGAGAACTGCCTCGCCGTAGCCCCGTTCTGGAAGTGGAACGAGTATGCAGTGTTAGCGTTCAGCTATTGTGAAGGCTCGCTTTGGCCCAGGGCAAACGAAGCGCCGGGGGAAATCTTAGCAGAGCCCGGCGCCTTTCCACGGTTCAAAGCGTGGAACTGCAGACTCTTTTGCAGAGAAGAGAGCGCCCAGGCAACAGCAGCCCGCACGTTTCTCAGTGAAAGGGAGAACTCCCTGACTTCATCCGGTCCTCTGAGCAAAGCAGGCAGAGGGAGAGAAACTTTCTTTCCTTCCTCTTTCCTGCCACGAATTCCTCATTTGCTCTTGCAAACGCAGGGCTTCTTCGGAAAAACTACGCCGCGGTGCAGGGATCCTTCCAGAGGAGCAACGACATAGTTTGAGCTGGAAGGGCTTGGCAGAGCAGCCGGGGAGAAAAGGCCTCTTGCTATTCTCTTTTCTTTCTGCCTGAATGCGGTCAATTCGCACTTGCCAAAGCAAGGTTTCCCAGCACAAACTACAAAGCAGCAGCTCTCTCCTGGCAGAGGAAGTGCCATGCAGTTCTGCCCTGGCGAGATCGTGTTGCTACAGTGAGGCCCAGGGAAAACACACTGCCTAGAGAAATCCTAGCAAAGCCCTGTGTTTCCCCACAGGAATGTATGTCACTTTCAGTTCTTTGCCAGCAACGGAGCTCAGAGGCAACGTCAGATTGTGTGTATCTCAGGGAGAGAAAGAACACTGTGACTTCCCCCGTTCCTCTGACGAAAGCGGTTAGAGGGAGAAAAGCGTCCTTTGCTTTCGCTTTCCCGCAATGAGCTCGGCAGATCTGCCCTTCGCGAAGGGCCGTTTTCCCCCGGAGAACTGCCTCGCCGTAGCCCCGTTCTGGAAGTGGAACGAGTATGCAGTGTTAGCGTTCAGCTATTGTGAAGGCTCGCTTTGGCCCAGGGCAAACGAAGCGCCGGGGGAAATCTTAGCAGAGCCCGGCGCCTTTCCACGGTTCAAAGCGTGGAACTGCAGACTCTTTTGCAGAGAAGAGAGCGCCCAGGCAACAGCAGCCCGCACGTTTCTCAGTGAAAGGGAGAACTCCCTGACTTCATCCGGTCCTCTGAGCAAAGCAGGCAGAGGGAGAGAAACTTTCTTTCCTTCCTCTTTCCTGCCACGAATTCCTCATTTGCTCTTGCAAACGCAGGGCTTCTTCGGAAAAACTACGCCGCGGTGCAGGGATCCTTCCAGAGGAGCAACGACATAGTTTGAGCTGGAAGGGCTTGGCAGAGCAGCCGGGGAGAAAAGGCCTCTTGCTATTCTCTTTTCTTTCTGCCTGAATGCGGTCAATTCGCACTTGCCAAAGCAAGGTTTCCCAGCACAAACTACAAAGCAGCAGCTCTCTCCTGGCAGAGGAAGTGCCATGCAGTGTTGCCCTGGCGAGATCGTGTTGCTACAGTGAGGCCCAGGGAAAACACACTGCCTAGAGAAATCCTAGCAAAGCCCTGTGTTTCCCCACAGGAATGTATGTCACTTTCAGTTCTTTGCCAGCAACGGAGCTCAGAGGCAACGTCAGATTGTGTGTATCTCAGGGAGAGAAAGAACACTGTGACTTCCCCCGTTCCTCTGACGAAAGCGGTTAGAGGGAGAAAAGCGTCCTTTGCTTTCGCTTTCCCGCAATGAGCTCGGCAGATCTGCCCTTCGCGAAGGGCCGTTTTCCCCCGGAGAACTGCCTCGCCGTAGCCCGGTTCTGGAAGTGGAACGAGTATGCAGTGTTAGCATTCAGCTATTGTGAAGGCTCGCTTTGGCCCAGGGCAAACGAAGCGCCGGGGGAAATCTTAGCAGAGCCTGGCGCCTTACCACGGTTCAAAGCGTGGAACTGCAGACTCTTTTGCAGAGAAGAGAGCGCCCAGGCAACAGCAGCCCGCACGTTTCTCAGTGAAAGGGAGAACTCCCTGACTTCATCCGGTCCTCTGAGCAAAGCAGGCAGAGGGAGAGAAACTTTCTTTCCTTCCTCTTTCCTGCCACGAATTCCTCATTTGCTCTTGCAAACGCAGGGCTTCTTCGGAAAAACTACGCCGCGGTGCAGGGATCCTTCCAGAGGAGCAACGACATAGTTTGAGCTGGAAGGGCTTGGCAGAGCAGCCGGGGAGAAAAGGCCTCTTGCTATTCTCTTTTCTTTCTGCCTGAATGCGGTCAATTCGCACTTGCCAAAGCAAGGTTTCCCAGCACAAACTACAAAGCAGCAGCTCTCTCCTGGCAGAGGAAGTGCCATGCAGTGTTGCCCTGGCGAGATCGTGTTGCTACAGTGAGGCCCAGGGAAAACACACTGCCTAGAGAAATCCTAGCAAAGCCCTGTGTTTCCCCACAGGAATGTATGTCACTTTCAGTTCTTTGCCAGCAACGGAGCTCAGAGGCAACGTCAGATTGTGTGTATCTCAGGGAGAGAAAGAACACTGTGACTTCCCCCGTTCCTCTGACGAAAGCGGTTAGAGGGAGAAAAGCGTCCTTTGCTTTCGCTTTCCCGCAATGAGCTCGGCAGATCTGCCCTTCGCGAAGGGCCGTTTTCCCCCGGAGAACTGCCTCGCCGTAGCCCGGTTCTGGAAGTGGAACGAGTATGCAGTGTTAGCGTTCAGCTATTGTGAAGGCTCGCTTTGGCCCAGGGCAAACGAAGCGCCGGGGGAAATCTTAGCAGAGCCCGGCGCCTTTCCACGGTTCAAAGCGTGGAACTGCAGACTCTTTTGCAGAGAAGAGAGCGCCCAGGCAACAGCAGCCCGCACGTTTCTCAGTGAAAGGGAGAACTCCCTGACTTCATCCGGTCCTCTGAGCAAAGCAGGCAGAGGGAGAGAAACTTTCTTTCCTTCCTCTTTCCTGCCACGAATTCCTCATTTGCTCTTGCAAACGCAGGGCTTCTTCGGAAAAACTACGCCGCGGTGCAGGGATCCTTCCAGAGGAGCAACGACATAGTTTGAGCTGGAAGGGCTTGGCAGAGCAGCCGGGGAGAAAAGGCCTCTTGCTATTCTCTTTTCTTTCTGCCTGAATGCGGTCAATTCGCACTTGCCAAAGCAAGGTTTCCCAGCACAAACTACAAAGCAGCAGCTCTCTCCTGGCAGAGGAAGTGCCATGCAGTGTTGCCCTGGCGAGATCGTGTTGCTACAGTGAGGCCCAGGGAAAACACACTGCCTAGAGAAATCCTAGCAAAGCCCTGTGTTTCCCCACAGGAATGTATGTCACTTTCAGTTCTTTGCCAGCAACGGAGCTCAGAGGCAACGTCAGATTGTGTGTATCTCAGGGAGAGAAAGAACACTGTGACTTCCCCCGTTCCTCTGACGAAAGCGGTTAGAGGGAGAAAAGCGTCCTTTGCTTTCGCTTTCCCGCAATGAGCTCGGCAGATCTGCCCTTCGCGAAGGGCCGTTTTCCCCCGGAGAACTGCCTCGCCGTAGCCCGGTTCTGGAAGTGGAACGAGTATGCAGTGTTAGCATTCAGCTATTGTGAAGGCTCGCTTTGGCCCAGGGCAAACGAAGCGCCGGGGGAAATCTTAGCAGAGCCTGGCGCCTTACCACGGTTCAAAGCGTGGAACTGCAGACTCTTTTGCAGAGAAGAGAGCGCCCAGGCAACAGCAGCCCGCACGTTTCTCAGTGAAAGGGAGAACTCCCTGACTTCATCCGGTCCTCTGAGCAAAGCAGGCAGAGGGAGAGAAACTTTCTTTCCTTCCTCTTTCCTGCCACGAATTCCTCATTTGCTCTTGCAAACGCAGGGCTTCTTCGGAAAAACTACGCCGCGGTGCAGGGATCCTTCCAGAGGAGCAACGACATAGTTTGAGCTGGAAGGGCTTGGCAGAGCAGCCGGGGAGAAAAGGCCTCTTGCTATTCTCTTTTCTTTCTGCCTGAATGCGGTCAATTCGCACTTGCCAAAGCAAGGTTTCCCAGCACAAACTACAAAGCAGCAGCTCTCTCCTGGCAGAGGAAGTGCCATGCAGTGTTGCCCTGGCGAGATCGTGTTGCTACAGTGAGGCCCAGGGAAAACACACTGCCTAGAGAAATCCTAGCAAAGCCCTGTGTTTCCCCACAGGAATGTATGTCACTTTCAGTTCTTTGCCAGCAACGGAGCTCAGAGGCAACGTCAGATTGTGTGTATCTCAGGGAGAGAAAGAACACTGTGACTTCCCCCGTTCCTCTGACGAAAGCGGTTAGAGGGAGAAAAGCGTCCTTTGCTTTCGCTTTCCCGCAATGAGCTCGGCAGATCTGCCCTTCGCGAAGGGCCGTTTTCCCCCGGAGAACTGCCTCGCCGTAGCCCGGTTCTGGAAGTGGAACGAGTATGCAGTGTTAGCGTTCAGCTATTGTGAAGGCTCGCTTTGGCCCAGGGCAAACGAAGCGCCGGGGGAAATCTTAGCAGAGCCCGGCGCCTTTCCACGGTTCAAAGCGTGGAACTGCAGACTCTTTTGCAGAGAAGAGAGCGCCCAGGCAACAGCAGCCCGCACGTTTCTCAGTGAAAGGGAGAACTCCCTGACTTCATCCGGTCCTCTGAGCAAAGCAGGCAGAGGGAGAGAAACTTTCTTTCCTTCCTCTTTCCTGCCACGAATTCCTCATTTGCTCTTGCAAACGCAGGGCTTCTTCGGAAAAACTACGCCGCGGTGCAGGGATCCTTCCAGAGGAGCAACGACATAGTTTGAGCTGGAAGGGCTTGGCAGAGCAGCCGGGGAGAAAAGGCCTCTTGCTATTCTCTTTTCTTTCTGCCTGAATGCGGTCAATTCGCACTTGCCAAAGCAAGGTTTCCCAGCACAAACTACAAAGCAGCAGCTCTCTCCTGGCAGAGGAAGTGCCATGCAGTGTTGCCCTGGCGAGATCGTGTTGCTACAGTGAGGCCCAGGGAAAACACACTGCCTAGAGAAATCCTAGCAAAGCCCTGTGTTTCCCCACAGGAATGTATGTCACTTTCAGTTCTTTGCCAGCAACGGAGCTCAGAGGCAACGTCAGATTGTGTGTATCTCAGGGAGAGAAAGAACACTGTGACTTCCCCCGTTCCTCTGACGAAAGCGGTTAGAGGGAGAAAAGCGTCCTTTGCTTTCGCTTTCCCGCAATGAGCTCGGCAGATCTGCCCTTCGCGAAGGGCCGTTTTCCCCCGGAGAACTGCCTCGCCGTAGCCCGGTTCTGGAAGTGGAACGAGTATGCAGTGTTAGCATTCAGCTATTGTGAAGGCTCGCTTTGGCCCAGGGCAAACGAAGCGCCGGGGGAAATCTTAGCAGAGCCTGGCGCCTTACCACGGTTCAAAGCGTGGAACTGCAGACTCTTTTGCAGAGAAGAGAGCGCCCAGGCAACAGCAGCCCGCACGTTTCTCAGTGAAAGGGAGAACTCCCTGACTTCATCCGGTCCTCTGAGCAAAGCAGGCAGAGGGAGAGAAACTTTCTTTCCTTCCTCTTTCCTGCCACGAATTCCTCATTTGCTCTTGCAAACGCAGGGCTTCTTCGGAAAAACTACGCCGCGGTGCAGGGATCCTTCCAGAGGAGCAACGACATAGTTTGAGCTGGAAGGGCTTGGCAGAGCAGCCGGGGAGAAAAGGCCTCTTGCTATTCTCTTTTCTTTCTGCCTGAATGCGGTCAATTCGCACTTGCCAAAGCAAGGTTTCCCAGCACAAACTACAAAGCAGCAGCTCTCTCCTGGCAGAGGAAGTGCCATGCAGTGTTGCCCTGGCGAGATCGTGTTGCTACAGTGAGGCCCAGGGAAAACACACTGCCTAGAGAAATCCTAGCAAAGCCCTGTGTTTCCCCACAGGAATGTATGTCACTTTCAGTTCTTTGCCAGCAACGGAGCTCAGAGGCAACGTCAGATTGTGTGTATCTCAGGGAGAGAAAGAACACTGTGACTTCCCCCGTTCCTCTGACGAAAGCGGTTAGAGGGAGAAAAGCGTCCTTTGCTTTCGCTTTCCCGCAATGAGCTCGGCAGATCTGCCCTTCGCGAAGGGCCGTTTTCCCCCGGAGAACTGCCTCGCCGTAGCCCCGTTCTGGAAGTGGAACGAGTATGCAGTGTTAGCGTTCAGCTATTGTGAAGGCTCGCTTTGGCCCAGGGCAAACGAAGCGCCGGGGGAAATCTTAGCAGAGCCCGGCGCCTTTCCACGGTTCAAAGCGTGGAACTGCAGACTCTTTTGCAGAGAAGAGAGCGCCCAGGCAACAGCAGCCCGCACGTTTCTCAGTGAAAGGGAGAACTCCCTGACTTCATCCGGTCCTCTGAGCAAAGCAGGCAGAGGGAGAGAAACTTTCTTTCCTTCCTCTTTCCTGCCACGAATTCCTCATTTGCTCTTGCAAACGCAGGGCTTCTTCGGAAAAACTACGCCGCGGTGCAGGGATCCTTCCAGAGGAGCAACGACATAGTTTGAGCTGGAAGGGCTTGGCAGAGCAGCCGGGGAGAAAAGGCCTCTTGCTATTCTCTTTTCTTTCTGCCTGAATGCGGTCAATTCGCACTTGCCAAAGCAAGGTTTCCCAGCACAAACTACAAAGCAGCAGCTCTCTCCTGGCAGAGGAAGTGCCATGCAGTGTTGCCCTGGCGAGATCGTGTTGCTACAGTGAGGCCCAGGGAAAACACACTGCCTAGAGAAATCCTAGCAAAGCCCTGTGTTTCCCCACAGGAATGTATGTCACTTTCAGTTCTTTGCCAGCAACGGAGCTCAGAGGCAACGTCAGATTGTGTGTATCTCAGGGAGAGAAAGAACACTGTGACTTCCCCCGTTCCTCTGACGAAAGCGGTTAGAGGGAGAAAAGCGTCCTTTGCTTTCGCTTTCCCGCAATGAGCTCGGCAGATCTGCCCTTCGCGAAGGGCCGTTTTCCCCCGGAGAACTGCCTCGCCGTAGCCCCGTTCTGGAAGTGGAACGAGTATGCAGTGTTAGCGTTCAGCTATTGTGAAGGCTCGCTTTGGCCCAGGGCAAACGAAGCGCCGGGGGAAATCTTAGCAGAGCCCGGCGCCTTTCCACGGTTCAAAGCGTGGAACTGCAGACTCTTTTGCAGAGAAGAGAGCGCCCAGGCAACAGCAGCCCGCACGTTTCTCAGTGAAAGGGAGAACTCCCTGACTTCATCCGGTCCTCTGAGCAAAGCAGGCAGAGGGAGAGAAACTTTCTTTCCTTCCTCTTTCCTGCCACGAATTCCTCATTTGCTCTTGCAAACGCAGGGCTTCTTCGGAAAAACTACGCCGCGGTGCAGGGATCCTTCCAGAGGAGCAACGACATAGTTTGAGCTGGAAGGGCTTGGCAGAGCAGCCGGGGAGAAAAGGCCTCTTGCTATTCTCTTTTCTTTCTGCCTGAATGCGGTCAATTCGCACTTGCCAAAGCAAGGTTTCCCAGCACAAACTACAAAGCAGCAGCTCTCTCCTGGCAGAGGAAGTGCCATGCAGTGTTGCCCTGGCGAGATCGTGTTGCTACAGTGAGGCCCAGGGAAAACACACTGCCTAGAGAAATCCTAGCAAAGCCCTGTGTTTCCCCACAGGAATGTATGTCACTTTCAGTTCTTTGCCAGCAACGGAGCTCAGAGGCAACGTCAGATTGTGTGTATCTCAGGGAGAGAAAGAACACTGTGACTTCCCCCGTTCCTCTGACGAAAGCGGTTAGAGGGAGAAAAGCGTCCTTTGCTTTCGCTTTCCCGCAATGAGCTCGGCAGATCTGCCCTTCGCGAAGGGCCGTTTTCCCCCGGAGAACTGCCTCGCCGTAGCCCGGTTCTGGAAGTGGAACGAGTATGCAGTGTTAGCGTTCAGCTATTGTGAAGGCTCGCTTTGGCCCAGGGCAAACGAAGCGCCGGGGGAAATCTTAGCAGAGCCTGGCGCCTTACCACGGTTCAAAGCGTGGAACTGCAGACTCTTTTGCAGAGAAGAGAGCGCCCAGGCAACAGCAGCCCGCACGTTTCTCAGTGAAAGGGAGAACTCCCTGACTTCATCCGGTCCTCTGAGCAAAGCAGGCAGAGGGAGAGAAACTTTCTTTCCTTCCTCTTTCCTGCCACGAATTCCTCATTTGCTCTTGCAAACGCAGGGCTTCTTCGGAAAAACTACGCCGCGGTGCAGGGATCCTTCCAGAGGAGCAACGACATAGTTTGAGCTGGAAGGGCTTGGCAGAGCAGCCGGGGAGAAAAGGCCTCTTGCTATTCTCTTTTCTTTCTGCCTGAATGCGGTCAATTCGCACTTGCCAAAGCAAGGTTTCCCAGCACAAACTACAAAGCAGCAGCTCTCTCCTGGCAGAGGAAGTGCCATGCAGTGTTGCCCTGGCGAGATCGTGTTGCTACAGTGAGGCCCAGGGAAAACACACTGCCTAGAGAAATCCTAGCAAAGCCCTGTGTTTCCCCACAGGAATGTATGTCACTTTCAGTTCTTTGCCAGCAACGGAGCTCAGAGGCAACGTCAGATTGTGTGTATCTCAGGGAGAGAAAGAACACTGTGACTTCCCCCGTTCCTCTGACGAAAGCGGTTAGAGGGAGAAAAGCGTCCTTTGCTTTCGCTTTCCCGCAATGAGCTCGGCAGATCTGCCCTTCGCGAAGGGCCGTTTTCCCCCGGAGAACTGCCTCGCCGTAGCCCCGTTCTGGAAGTGGAACGAGTATGCAGTGTTAGCGTTCAGCTATTGTGAAGGCTCGCTTTGGCCCAGGGCAAACGAAGCGCCGGGGGAAATCTTAGCAGAGCCCGGCGCCTTTCCACGGTTCAAAGCGTGGAACTGCAGACTCTTTTGCAGAGAAGAGAGCGCCCAGGCAACAGCAGCCCGCACGTTTCTCAGTGAAAGGGAGAACTCCCTGACTTCATCCGGTCCTCTGAGCAAAGCAGGCAGAGGGAGAGAAACTTTCTTTCCTTCCTCTTTCCTGCCACGAATTCCTCATTTGCTCTTGCAAACGCAGGGCTTCTTCGGAAAAACTACGCCGCGGTGCAGGGATCCTTCCAGAGGAGCAACGACATAGTTTGAGCTGGAAGGGCTTGGCAGAGCAGCCGGGGAGAAAAGGCCTCTTGCTATTCTCTTTTCTTTCTGCCTGAATGCGGTCAATTCGCACTTGCCAAAGCAAGGTTTCCCAGCACAAACTACAAAGCAGCAGCTCTCTCCTGGCAGAGGAAGTGCCATGCAGTTCTGCCCTGGCGAGATCGTGTTGCTACAGTGAGGCCCAGGGAAAACACACTGCCTAGAGAAATCCTAGCAAAGCCCTGTGTTTCCCCACAGGAATGTATGTCACTTTCAGTTCTTTGCCAGCAACGGAGCTCAGAGGCAACGTCAGATTGTGTGTATCTCAGGGAGAGAAAGAACACTGTGACTTCCCCCGTTCCTCTGACGAAAGCGGTTAGAGGGAGAAAAGCGTCCTTTGCTTTCGCTTTCCCGCAATGAGCTCGGCAGATCTGCCCTTCGCGAAGGGCCGTTTTCCCCCGGAGAACTGCCTCGCCGTAGCCCCGTTCTGGAAGTGGAACGAGTATGCAGTGTTAGCGTTCAGCTATTGTGAAGGCTCGCTTTGGCCCAGGGCAAACGAAGCGCCGGGGGAAATCTTAGCAGAGCCCGGCGCCTTTCCACGGTTCAAAGCGTGGAACTGCAGACTCTTTTGCAGAGAAGAGAGCGCCCAGGCAACAGCAGCCCGCACGTTTCTCAGTGAAAGGGAGAACTCCCTGACTTCATCCGGTCCTCTGAGCAAAGCAGGCAGAGGGAGAGAAACTTTCTTTCCTTCCTCTTTCCTGCCACGAATTCCTCATTTGCTCTTGCAAACGCAGGGCTTCTTCGGAAAAACTACGCCGCGGTGCAGGGATCCTTCCAGAGGAGCAACGACATAGTTTGAGCTGGAAGGGCTTGGCAGAGCAGCCGGGGAGAAAAGGCCTCTTGCTATTCTCTTTTCTTTCTGCCTGAATGCGGTCAATTCGCACTTGCCAAAGCAAGGTTTCTCAGCACAAACTACAAAGCAGCAGCTCTCTCCTGGCAGAGGAAGTGCCATGCAGTGTTGCCCTGGCGAGATAGTGTTGCTACAGTGAGGCCCAGGGAAAACACACTGCCTACAGAAATCCTAGCAAAGCCCTGTGTTTCCCCACAGGAATGTATGTCACTTTCAGTTCTTTGCCAGCAACGGAGCTCAGAGGCAACGTCAGACTGTGTGTATCTCAGGGAGAGAAAGAACACTGTGACTTCCCCCGTTCCTCTGACGAAAGCGGTTAGAGGGAGAAAAGCGTCCTTTGCTTTCGCTTTCCCGCAATGAGCTCGGCAGATCTGCCCTTCGCGAAGGGCCGTTTTCCCCCGGAGAACTGCCTCGCCGTAGCCCGGTTCTGGAAGTGGAACGAGTATGCAGTGTTAGCGTTCAGCTATTGTGAAGGCTCGCTTTGGCCCAGGGCAAACGAAGCGCCGGGGGAAATCTTAGCAGAGCCTGGCGCCTTTCCACGGTTCAAAGCGTGGAACTGCAGACTCTTTTGCAAAGAAGAGAGCGCCCAGGCAACAGCAGCCCGCACGTTTCTCAGTGAAAGGGAGAACTCCCTGACTTCATCCGGTCCTCTGAGCAAAGCAGGCAGAGGGAGAGAAACTTTCTTTCCTTCCTCTTTCCTGCCACGAATTCCTCATTTGCTCTTGCAAACGCAGGGCTTCTTCGGAAAAACTACGCCGCGGTGCAGGGATCCTTCCAGAGGAGCAACGACATAGTTTGAGCTGGAAGGGCTTGGCAGAGCAGCCGGGGAGAAAAGGCCTCTTGCTATTCTCTTTTCTTTCTGCCTGAATGCGGTCAATTCGCACTTGCCAAAGCAAGGTTTCCCAGCACAAACTACAAAGCAGCAGCTCTCTCCTGGCAGAGGAAGTGCCATGCAGTGTTGCCCTGGCGAGATCGTGTTGCTACAGTGAGGCCCAGGGAAAACACACTGCCTAGAGAAATCCTAGCAAAGCCCTGTGTTTCCCCACAGGAATGTATGTCACTTTCAGTTCTTTGCCAGCAACGGAGCTCAGAGGCAACGTCAGATTGTGTGTATCTCAGGGAGAGAAAGAACACTGTGACTTCCCCCGTTCCTCTGACGAAAGCGGTTAGAGGGAGAAAAGCGTCCTTTGCTTTCGCTTTCCCGCAATGAGCTCGGCAGATCTGCCCTTCGCGAAGGGCCGTTTTCCCCCGGAGAACTGCCTCGCCGTAGCCCGGTTCTGGAAGTGGAACGAGTATGCAGTGTTAGCATTCAGCTATTGTGAAGGCTCGCTTTGGCCCAGGGCAAACGAAGCGCCGGGGGAAATCTTAGCAGAGCCTGGCGCCTTACCACGGTTCAAAGCGTGGAACTGCAGACTCTTTTGCAGAGAAGAGAGCGCCCAGGCAACAGCAGCCCGCACGTTTCTCAGTGAAAGGGAGAACTCCCTGACTTCATCCGGTCCTCTGAGCAAAGCAGGCAGAGGGAGAGAAACTTTCTTTCCTTCCTCTTTCCTGCCACGAATTCCTCATTTGCTCTTGCAAACGCAGGGCTTCTTCGGAAAAACTACGCCGCGGTGCAGGGATCCTTCCAGAGGAGCAACGACATAGTTTGAGCTGGAAGGGCTTGGCAGAGCAGCCGGGGAGAAAGGCCTCTTGCTATTCTCTTTTCTTTCTGCCTGAATGCAGTCAATTCGTACTTGCCAAAGCAAGGTTTCTCAGCACAAACTACAAAGCAGCAGCTCTCTCCTGGCAGAGGAAGTGCCATGCAGTGTTGTCCTGGCGAGATAGTGTTGCTACAGTGAGGCCCAGGGAAAACACACTGCCTAGAGAAATCCTAGCAAAGCCCTGTGTTTCCCCACAGGAATGTATGTCACTTTCAGTTCTTTGCCAGCAACGGAGCTCAGAGGCAACGTCAGACTGTGTGTATCTCAGGGAGAGAAAGAACACTGTGACTTCCCCCGTTCCTCTGACGAAAGCGGTTAGAGGGAGAAAAGCGTCCTTTGCTTTCGCTTTCCCGCAATGAGCTCGGCAGATCTGCCCTTCGCGAAGGGCCGTTTTCCCCCGGAGAACTGCCTCGCCGTAGCCCGGTTCTGGAAGTGGAACGAGTATGCAGTGTTAGCGTTCAGCTATTGTGAAGGCTCGCTTTGGCCCAGGGCAAACGAAGCGCCGGGGGAAATCTTAGCAGAGCCCGGCGCCTTTCCACGGTTCAAAGCGTGGAACTGCAGACTCTTTTGCAGAGAAGAGAGCGCCCAGGCAACAGCAGCCCGCACGTTTCTCAGTGAAAGGGAGAACTCCCTGACTTCATCCGGTCCTCTGAGCAAAGCAGGCAGAGGGAGAGAAACTTTCTTTCCTTCCTCTTTCCTGCCACGAATTCCTCATTTGCTCTTGCAAACGCAGGGCTTCTTCGGAAAAACTACGCCGCGGTGCAGGGATCCTTCCAGAGGAGCAACGACATAGTTTGAGCTGGAAGGGCTTGGCAGAGCAGCCGGGGAGAAAAGGCCTCTTGCTATTCTCTTTTCTTTCTGCCTGAATGCGGTCAATTCGCACTTGCCAAAGCAAGGTTTCCCAGCACAAACTACAAAGCAGCAGCTCTCTCCTGGCAGAGGAAGTGCCATGCAGTGTTGCCCTGGCGAGATCGTGTTGCTACAGTGAGGCCCAGGGAAAACACACTGCCTAGAGAAATCCTAGCAAAGCCCTGTGTTTCCCCACAGGAATGTATGTCACTTTCAGTTCTTTGCCAGCAACGGAGCTCAGAGGCAACGTCAGATTGTGTGTATCTCAGGGAGAGAAAGAACACTGTGACTTCCCCCGTTCCTCTGACGAAAGCGGTTAGAGGGAGAAAAGCGTCCTTTGCTTTCGCTTTCCCGCAATGAGCTCGGCAGATCTGCCCTTCGCGAAGGGCCGTTTTCCCCCGGAGAACTGCCTCGCCGTAGCCCGGTTCTGGAAGTGGAACGAGTATGCAGTGTTAGCATTCAGCTATTGTGAAGGCTCGCTTTGGCCCAGGGCAAACGAAGCGCCGGGGGAAATCTTAGCAGAGCCCGGCGCCTTACCACGGTTCAAAGCGTGGAACTGCAGACTCTTTTGCAGAGAAGAGAGCGCCCAGGCAACAGCAGCCCGCACGTTTCTCAGTGAAAGGGAGAACTCCCTGACTTCATCCGGTCCTCTGAGCAAAGCAGGCAGAGGGAGAGAAACTTTCTTTCCTTCCTCTTTCCTGCCACGAATTCCTCATTTGCTCTTGCAAACGCAGGGCTTCTTCGGAAAAACTACGCCGCGGTGCAGGGATCCTTCCAGAGGAGCAACGACATAGTTTGAGCTGGAAGGGCTTGGCAGAGCAGCCGGGGAGAAAAGGCCTCTTGCTATTCTCTTTTCTTTCTGCCTGAATGCGGTCAATTCGCACTTGCCAAAGCAAGGTTTCCCAGCACAAACTACAAAGCAGCAGCTCTCTCCTGGCAGAGGAAGTGCCATGCAGTGTTGCCCTGGCGAGATCGTGTTGCTACAGTGAGGCCCAGGGAAAACACACTGCCTAGAGAAATCCTAGCAAAGCCCTGTGTTTCCCCACAGGAATGTATGTCACTTTCAGTTCTTTGCCAGCAACGGAGCTCAGAGGCAACGTCAGATTGTGTGTATCTCAGGGAGAGAAAGAACACTGTGACTTCCCCCGTTCCTCTGACGAAAGCGGTTAGAGGGAGAAAAGCGTCCTTTGCTTTCGCTTTCCCGCAATGAGCTCGGCAGATCTGCCCTTCGCGAAGGGCCGTTTTCCCCCGGAGAACTGCCTCGCCGTAGCCCGGTTCTGGAAGTGGAACGAGTATGCAGTGTTAGCGTTCAGCTATTGTGAAGGCTCGCTTTGGCCCAGGGCAAACGAAGCGCCGGGGGAAATCTTAGCAGAGCCCGGCGCCTTTCCACGGTTCAAAGCGTGGAACTGCAGACTCTTTTGCAGAGAAGAGAGCGCCCAGGCAACAGCAGCCCGCACGTTTCTCAGTGAAAGGGAGAACTCCCTGACTTCATCCGGTCCTCTGAGCAAAGCAGGCAGAGGGAGAGAAACTTTCTTTCCTTCCTCTTTCCTGCCACGAATTCCTCATTTGCTCTTGCAAACGCAGGGCTTCTTCGGAAAAACTACGCCGCGGTGCAGGGATCCTTCCAGAGGAGCAACGACATAGTTTGAGCTGGAAGGGCTTGGCAGAGCAGCCGGGGAGAAAAGGCCTCTTGCTATTCTCTTTTCTTTCTGCCTGAATGCGGTCAATTCGCACTTGCCAAAGCAAGGTTTCCCAGCACAAACTACAAAGCAGCAGCTCTCTCCTGGCAGAGGAAGTGCCATGCAGTGTTGCCCTGGCGAGATCGTGTTGCTACAGTGAGGCCCAGGGAAAACACACTGCCTAGAGAAATCCTAGCAAAGCCCTGTGTTTCCCCACAGGAATGTATGTCACTTTCAGTTCTTTGCCAGCAACGGAGCTCAGAGGCAACGTCAGATTGTGTGTATCTCAGGGAGAGAAAGAACACTGTGACTTCCCCCGTTCCTCTGACGAAAGCGGTTAGAGGGAGAAAAGCGTCCTTTGCTTTCGCTTTCCCGCAATGAGCTCGGCAGATCTGCCCTTCGCGAAGGGCCGTTTTCCCCCGGAGAACTGCCTCGCCGTAGCCCGGTTCTGGAAGTGGAACGAGTATGCAGTGTTAGCGTTCAGCTATTGTGAAGGCTCGCTTTGGCCCAGGGCAAACGAAGCGCCGGGGGAAATCTTAGCAGAGCCCGGCGCCTTTCCACGGTTCAAAGCGTGGAACTGCAGACTCTTTTGCAGAGAAGAGAGCGCCCAGGCAACAGCAGCCCGCACGTTTCTCAGTGAAAGGGAGAACTCCCTGACTTCATCCGGTCCTCTGAGCAAAGCAGGCAGAGGGAGAGAAACTTTCTTTCCTTCCTCTTTCCTGCCACGAATTCCTCATTTGCTCTTGCAAACGCAGGGCTTCTTCGGAAAAACTACGCCGCGGTGCAGGGATCCTTCCAGAGGAGCAACGACATAGTTTGAGCTGGAAGGGCTTGGCAGAGCAGCCGGGGAGAAAAGGCCTCTTGCTATTCTCTTTTCTTTCTGCCTGAATGCGGTCAATTCGCACTTGCCAAAGCAAGGTTTCCCAGCACAAACTACAAAGCAGCAGCTCTCTCCTGGCAGAGGAAGTGCCATGCAGTGTTGCCCTGGCGAGATCGTGTTGCTACAGTGAGGCCCAGGGAAAACACACTGCCTAGAGAAATCCTAGCAAAGCCCTGTGTTTCCCCACAGGAATGTATGTCACTTTCAGTTCTTTGCCAGCAACGGAGCTCAGAGGCAACGTCAGATTGTGTGTATCTCAGGGAGAGAAAGAACACTGTGACTTCCCCCGTTCCTCTGACGAAAGCGGTTAGAGGGAGAAAAGCGTCCTTTGCTTTCGCTTTCCCGCAATGAGCTCGGCAGATCTGCCCTTCGCGAAGGGCCGTTTTCCCCCGGAGAACTGCCTCGCCGTAGCCCGGTTCTGGAAGTGGAACGAGTATGCAGTGTTAGCATTCAGCTATTGTGAAGGCTCGCTTTGGCCCAGGGCAAACGAAGCGCCGGGGGAAATCTTAGCAGAGCCTGGCGCCTTACCACGGTTCAAAGCGTGGAACTGCAGACTCTTTTGCAGAGAAGAGAGCGCCCAGGCAACAGCAGCCCGCACGTTTCTCAGTGAAAGGGAGAACTCCCTGACTTCATCCGGTCCTCTGAGCAAAGCAGGCAGAGGGAGAGAAACTTTCTTTCCTTCCTCTTTCCTGCCACGAATTCCTCATTTGCTCTTGCAAACGCAGGGCTTCTTCGGAAAAACTACGCCGCGGTGCAGGGATCCTTCCAGAGGAGCAACGACATAGTTTGAGCTGGAAGGGCTTGGCAGAGCAGCCGGGGAGAAAAGGCCTCTTGCTATTCTCTTTTCTTTCTGCCTGAATGCGGTCAATTCGCACTTGCCAAAGCAAGGTTTCCCAGCACAAACTACAAAGCAGCAGCTCTCTCCTGGCAGAGGAAGTGCCATGCAGTGTTGCCCTGGCGAGATCGTGTTGCTACAGTGAGGCCCAGGGAAAACACACTGCCTAGAGAAATCCTAGCAAAGCCCTGTGTTTCCCCACAGGAATGTATGTCACTTTCAGTTCTTTGCCAGCAACGGAGCTCAGAGGCAACGTCAGATTGTGTGTATCTCAGGGAGAGAAAGAACACTGTGACTTCCCCCGTTCCTCTGACGAAAGCGGTTAGAGGGAGAAAAGCGTCCTTTGCTTTCGCTTTCCCGCAATGAGCTCGGCAGATCTGCCCTTCGCGAAGGGCCGTTTTCCCCCGGAGAACTGCCTCGCCGTAGCCCGGTTCTGGAAGTGGAACGAGTATGCAGTGTTAGCGTTCAGCTATTGTGAAGGCTCGCTTTGGCCCAGGGCAAACGAAGCGCCGGGGGAAATCTTAGCAGAGCCCGGCGCCTTTCCACGGTTCAAAGCGTGGAACTGCAGACTCTTTTGCAGAGAAGAGAGCGCCCAGGCAACAGCAGCCCGCACGTTTCTCAGTGAAAGGGAGAACTCCCTGACTTCATCCGGTCCTCTGAGCAAAGCAGGCAGAGGGAGAGAAACTTTCTTTCCTTCCTCTTTCCTGCCACGAATTCCTCATTTGCTCTTGCAAACGCAGGGCTTCTTCGGAAAAACTACGCCGCGGTGCAGGGATCCTTCCAGAGGAGCAACGACATAGTTTGAGCTGGAAGGGCTTGGCAGAGCAGCCGGGGAGAAAAGGCCTCTTGCTATTCTCTTTTCTTTCTGCCTGAATGCGGTCAATTCGCACTTGCCAAAGCAAGGTTTCCCAGCACAAACTACAAAGCAGCAGCTCTCTCCTGGCAGAGGAAGTGCCATGCAGTGTTGCCCTGGCGAGATCGTGTTGCTACAGTGAGGCCCAGGGAAAACACACTGCCTAGAGAAATCCTAGCAAAGCCCTGTGTTTCCCCACAGGAATGTATGTCACTTTCAGTTCTTTGCCAGCAACGGAGCTCAGAGGCAACGTCAGATTGTGTGTATCTCAGGGAGAGAAAGAACACTGTGACTTCCCCCGTTCCTCTGACGAAAGCGGTTAGAGGGAGAAAAGCGTCCTTTGCTTTCGCTTTCCCGCAATGAGCTCGGCAGATCTGCCCTTCGCGAAGGGCCGTTTTCCCCCGGAGAACTGCCTCGCCGTAGCCCGGTTCTGGAAGTGGAACGAGTATGCAGTGTTAGCATTCAGCTATTGTGAAGGCTCGCTTTGGCCCAGGGCAAACGAAGCGCCGGGGGAAATCTTAGCAGAGCCTGGCGCCTTACCACGGTTCAAAGCGTGGAACTGCAGACTCTTTTGCAGAGAAGAGAGCGCCCAGGCAACAGCAGCCCGCACGTTTCTCAGTGAAAGGGAGAACTCCCTGACTTCATCCGGTCCTCTGAGCAAAGCAGGCAGAGGGAGAGAAACTTTCTTTCCTTCCTCTTTCCTGCCACGAATTCCTCATTTGCTCTTGCAAACGCAGGGCTTCTTCGGAAAAACTACGCCGCGGTGCAGGGATCCTTCCAGAGGAGCAACGACATAGTTTGAGCTGGAAGGGCTTGGCAGAGCAGCCGGGGAGAAAAGGCCTCTTGCTATTCTCTTTTCTTTCTGCCTGAATGCGGTCAATTCGCACTTGCCAAAGCAAGGTTTCCCAGCACAAACTACAAAGCAGCAGCTCTCTCCTGGCAGAGGAAGTGCCATGCAGTGTTGCCCTGGCGAGATCGTGTTGCTACAGTGAGGCCCAGGGAAAACACACTGCCTAGAGAAATCCTAGCAAAGCCCTGTGTTTCCCCACAGGAATGTATGTCACTTTCAGTTCTTTGCCAGCAACGGAGCTCAGAGGCAACGTCAGATTGTGTGTATCTCAGGGAGAGAAAGAACACTGTGACTTCCCCCGTTCCTCTGACGAAAGCGGTTAGAGGGAGAAAAGCGTCCTTTGCTTTCGCTTTCCCGCAATGAGCTCGGCAGATCTGCCCTTCGCGAAGGGCCGTTTTCCCCCGGAGAACTGCCTCGCCGTAGCCCCGTTCTGGAAGTGGAACGAGTATGCAGTGTTAGCGTTCAGCTATTGTGAAGGCTCGCTTTGGCCCAGGGCAAACGAAGCGCCGGGGGAAATCTTAGCAGAGCCCGGCGCCTTTCCACGGTTCAAAGCGTGGAACTGCAGACTCTTTTGCAGAGAAGAGAGCGCCCAGGCAACAGCAGCCCGCACGTTTCTCAGTGAAAGGGAGAACTCCCTGACTTCATCCGGTCCTCTGAGCAAAGCAGGCAGAGGGAGAGAAACTTTCTTTCCTTCCTCTTTCCTGCCACGAATTCCTCATTTGCTCTTGCAAACGCAGGGCTTCTTCGGAAAAACTACGCCGCGGTGCAGGGATCCTTCCAGAGGAGCAACGACATAGTTTGAGCTGGAAGGGCTTGGCAGAGCAGCCGGGGAGAAAAGGCCTCTTGCTATTCTCTTTTCTTTCTGCCTGAATGCGGTCAATTCGCACTTGCCAAAGCAAGGTTTCCCAGCACAAACTACAAAGCAGCAGCTCTCTCCTGGCAGAGGAAGTGCCATGCAGTTCTGCCCTGGCGAGATCGTGTTGCTACAGTGAGGCCCAGGGAAAACACACTGCCTAGAGAAATCCTAGCAAAGCCCTGTGTTTCCCCACAGGAATGTATGTCACTTTCAGTTCTTTGCCAGCAACGGAGCTCAGAGGCAACGTCAGATTGTGTGTATCTCAGGGAGAGAAAGAACACTGTGACTTCCCCCGTTCCTCTGACGAAAGCGGTTAGAGGGAGAAAAGCGTCCTTTGCTTTCGCTTTCCCGCAATGAGCTCGGCAGATCTGCCCTTCGCGAAGGGCCGTTTTCCCCCGGAGAACTGCCTCGCCGTAGCCCCGTTCTGGAAGTGGAACGAGTATGCAGTGTTAGCGTTCAGCTATTGTGAAGGCTCGCTTTGGCCCAGGGCAAACGAAGCGCCGGGGGAAATCTTAGCAGAGCCCGGCGCCTTTCCACGGTTCAAAGCGTGGAACTGCAGACTCTTTTGCAGAGAAGAGAGCGCCCAGGCAACAGCAGCCCGCACGTTTCTCAGTGAAAGGGAGAACTCCCTGACTTCATCCGGTCCTCTGAGCAAAGCAGGCAGAGGGAGAGAAACTTTCTTTCCTTCCTCTTTCCTGCCACGAATTCCTCATTTGCTCTTGCAAACGCAGGGCTTCTTCGGAAAAACTACGCCGCGGTGCAGGGATCCTTCCAGAGGAGCAACGACATAGTTTGAGCTGGAAGGGCTTGGCAGAGCAGCCGGGGAGAAAAGGCCTCTTGCTATTCTCTTTTCTTTCTGCCTGAATGCGGTCAATTCGCACTTGCCAAAGCAAGGTTTCTCAGCACAAACTACAAAGCAGCAGCTCTCTCCTGGCAGAGGAAGTGCCATGCAGTGTTGCCCTGGCGAGATAGTGTTGCTACAGTGAGGCCCAGGGAAAACACACTGCCTACAGAAATCCTAGCAAAGCCCTGTGTTTCCCCACAGGAATGTATGTCACTTTCAGTTCTTTGCCAGCAACGGAGCTCAGAGGCAACGTCAGACTGTGTGTATCTCAGGGAGAGAAAGAACACTGTGACTTCCCCCGTTCCTCTGACGAAAGCGGTTAGAGGGAGAAAAGCGTCCTTTGCTTTCGCTTTCCCGCAATGAGCTCGGCAGATCTGCCCTTCGCGAAGGGCCGTTTTCCCCCGGAGAACTGCCTCGCCGTAGCCCGGTTCTGGAAGTGGAACGAGTATGCAGTGTTAGCGTTCAGCTATTGTGAAGGCTCGCTTTGGCCCAGGGCAAACGAAGCGCCGGGGGAAATCTTAGCAGAGCCTGGCGCCTTTCCACGGTTCAAAGCGTGGAACTGCAGACTCTTTTGCAAAGAAGAGAGCGCCCAGGCAACAGCAGCCCGCACGTTTCTCAGTGAAAGGGAGAACTCCCTGACTTCATCCGGTCCTCTGAGCAAAGCAGGCAGAGGGAGAGAAACTTTCTTTCCTTCCTCTTTCCTGCCACGAATTCCTCATTTGCTCTTGCAAACGCAGGGCTTCTTCGGAAAAACTACGCCGCGGTGCAGGGATCCTTCCAGAGGAGCAACGACATAGTTTGAGCTGGAAGGGCTTGGCAGAGCAGCCGGGGAGAAAAGGCCTCTTGCTATTCTCTTTTCTTTCTGCCTGAATGCGGTCAATTCGCACTTGCCAAAGCAAGGTTTCCCAGCACAAACTACAAAGCAGCAGCTCTCTCCTGGCAGAGGAAGTGCCATGCAGTGTTGCCCTGGCGAGATCGTGTTGCTACAGTGAGGCCCAGGGAAAACACACTGCCTAGAGAAATCCTAGCAAAGCCCTGTGTTTCCCCACAGGAATGTATGTCACTTTCAGTTCTTTGCCAGCAACGGAGCTCAGAGGCAACGTCAGATTGTGTGTATCTCAGGGAGAGAAAGAACACTGTGACTTCCCCCGTTCCTCTGACGAAAGCGGTTAGAGGGAGAAAAGCGTCCTTTGCTTTCGCTTTCCCGCAATGAGCTCGGCAGATCTGCCCTTCGCGAAGGGCCGTTTTCCCCCGGAGAACTGCCTCGCCGTAGCCCGGTTCTGGAAGTGGAACGAGTATGCAGTGTTAGCATTCAGCTATTGTGAAGGCTCGCTTTGGCCCAGGGCAAACGAAGCGCCGGGGGAAATCTTAGCAGAGCCTGGCGCCTTACCACGGTTCAAAGCGTGGAACTGCAGACTCTTTTGCAGAGAAGAGAGCGCCCAGGCAACAGCAGCCCGCACGTTTCTCAGTGAAAGGGAGAACTCCCTGACTTCATCCGGTCCTCTGAGCAAAGCAGGCAGAGGGAGAGAAACTTTCTTTCCTTCCTCTTTCCTGCCACGAATTCCTCATTTGCTCTTGCAAACGCAGGGCTTCTTCGGAAAAACTACGCCGCGGTGCAGGGATCCTTCCAGAGGAGCAACGACATAGTTTGAGCTGGAAGGGCTTGGCAGAGCAGCCGGGGAGAAAGGCCTCTTGCTATTCTCTTTTCTTTCTGCCTGAATGCAGTCAATTCGTACTTGCCAAAGCAAGGTTTCTCAGCACAAACTACAAAGCAGCAGCTCTCTCCTGGCAGAGGAAGTGCCATGCAGTGTTGTCCTGGCGAGATAGTGTTGCTACAGTGAGGCCCAGGGAAAACACACTGCCTAGAGAAATCCTAGCAAAGCCCTGTGTTTCCCCACAGGAATGTATGTCACTTTCAGTTCTTTGCCAGCAACGGAGCTCAGAGGCAACGTCAGACTGTGTGTATCTCAGGGAGAGAAAGAACACTGTGACTTCCCCCGTTCCTCTGACGAAAGCGGTTAGAGGGAGAAAAGCGTCCTTTGCTTTCGCTTTCCCGCAATGAGCTCGGCAGATCTGCCCTTCGCGAAGGGCCGTTTTCCCCCGGAGAACTGCCTCGCCGTAGCCCGGTTCTGGAAGTGGAACGAGTATGCAGTGTTAGCGTTCAGCTATTGTGAAGGCTCGCTTTGGCCCAGGGCAAACGAAGCGCCGGGGGAAATCTTAGCAGAGCCCGGCGCCTTTCCACGGTTCAAAGCGTGGAACTGCAGACTCTTTTGCAGAGAAGAGAGCGCCCAGGCAACAGCAGCCCGCACGTTTCTCAGTGAAAGGGAGAACTCCCTGACTTCATCCGGTCCTCTGAGCAAAGCAGGCAGAGGGAGAGAAACTTTCTTTCCTTCCTCTTTCCTGCCACGAATTCCTCATTTGCTCTTGCAAACGCAGGGCTTCTTCGGAAAAACTACGCCGCGGTGCAGGGATCCTTCCAGAGGAGCAACGACATAGTTTGAGCTGGAAGGGCTTGGCAGAGCAGCCGGGGAGAAAAGGCCTCTTGCTATTCTCTTTTCTTTCTGCCTGAATGCGGTCAATTCGCACTTGCCAAAGCAAGGTTTCCCAGCACAAACTACAAAGCAGCAGCTCTCTCCTGGCAGAGGAAGTGCCATGCAGTGTTGCCCTGGCGAGATCGTGTTGCTACAGTGAGGCCCAGGGAAAACACACTGCCTAGAGAAATCCTAGCAAAGCCCTGTGTTTCCCCACAGGAATGTATGTCACTTTCAGTTCTTTGCCAGCAACGGAGCTCAGAGGCAACGTCAGATTGTGTGTATCTCAGGGAGAGAAAGAACACTGTGACTTCCCCCGTTCCTCTGACGAAAGCGGTTAGAGGGAGAAAAGCGTCCTTTGCTTTCGCTTTCCCGCAATGAGCTCGGCAGATCTGCCCTTCGCGAAGGGCCGTTTTCCCCCGGAGAACTGCCTCGCCGTAGCCCGGTTCTGGAAGTGGAACGAGTATGCAGTGTTAGCATTCAGCTATTGTGAAGGCTCGCTTTGGCCCAGGGCAAACGAAGCGCCGGGGGAAATCTTAGCAGAGCCTGGCGCCTTACCACGGTTCAAAGCGTGGAACTGCAGACTCTTTTGCAGAGAAGAGAGCGCCCAGGCAACAGCAGCCCGCACGTTTCTCAGTGAAAGGGAGAACTCCCTGACTTCATCCGGTCCTCTGAGCAAAGCAGGCAGAGGGAGAGAAACTTTCTTTCCTTCCTCTTTCCTGCCACGAATTCCTCATTTGCTCTTGCAAACGCAGGGCTTCTTCGGAAAAACTACGCCGCGGTGCAGGGATCCTTCCAGAGGAGCAACGACATAGTTTGAGCTGGAAGGGCTTGGCAGAGCAGCCGGGGAGAAAAGGCCTCTTGCTATTCTCTTTTCTTTCTGCCTGAATGCGGTCAATTCGCACTTGCCAAAGCAAGGTTTCCCAGCACAAACTACAAAGCAGCAGCTCTCTCCTGGCAGAGGAAGTGCCATGCAGTGTTGCCCTGGCGAGATCGTGTTGCTACAGTGAGGCCCAGGGAAAACACACTGCCTAGAGAAATCCTAGCAAAGCCCTGTGTTTCCCCACAGGAATGTATGTCACTTTCAGTTCTTTGCCAGCAACGGAGCTCAGAGGCAACGTCAGATTGTGTGTATCTCAGGGAGAGAAAGAACACTGTGACTTCCCCCGTTCCTCTGACGAAAGCGGTTAGAGGGAGAAAAGCGTCCTTTGCTTTCGCTTTCCCGCAATGAGCTCGGCAGATCTGCCCTTCGCGAAGGGCCGTTTTCCCCCGGAGAACTGCCTCGCCGTAGCCCGGTTCTGGAAGTGGAACGAGTATGCAGTGTTAGCGTTCAGCTATTGTGAAGGCTCGCTTTGGCCCAGGGCAAACGAAGCGCCGGGGGAAATCTTAGCAGAGCCCGGCGCCTTTCCACGGTTCAAAGCGTGGAACTGCAGACTCTTTTGCAGAGAAGAGAGCGCCCAGGCAACAGCAGCCCGCACGTTTCTCAGTGAAAGGGAGAACTCCCTGACTTCATCCGGTCCTCTGAGCAAAGCAGGCAGAGGGAGAGAAACTTTCTTTCCTTCCTCTTTCCTGCCACGAATTCCTCATTTGCTCTTGCAAACGCAGGGCTTCTTCGGAAAAACTACGCCGCGGTGCAGGGATCCTTCCAGAGGAGCAACGACATAGTTTGAGCTGGAAGGGCTTGGCAGAGCAGCCGGGGAGAAAAGGCCTCTTGCTATTCTCTTTTCTTTCTGCCTGAATGCGGTCAATTCGCACTTGCCAAAGCAAGGTTTCCCAGCACAAACTACAAAGCAGCAGCTCTCTCCTGGCAGAGGAAGTGCCATGCAGTGTTGCCCTGGCGAGATCGTGTTGCTACAGTGAGGCCCAGGGAAAACACACTGCCTAGAGAAATCCTAGCAAAGCCCTGTGTTTCCCCACAGGAATGTATGTCACTTTCAGTTCTTTGCCAGCAACGGAGCTCAGAGGCAACGTCAGATTGTGTGTATCTCAGGGAGAGAAAGAACACTGTGACTTCCCCCGTTCCTCTGACGAAAGCGGTTAGAGGGAGAAAAGCGTCCTTTGCTTTCGCTTTCCCGCAATGAGCTCGGCAGATCTGCCCTTCGCGAAGGGCCGTTTTCCCCCGGAGAACTGCCTCGCCGTAGCCCGGTTCTGGAAGTGGAACGAGTATGCAGTGTTAGCATTCAGCTATTGTGAAGGCTCGCTTTGGCCCAGGGCAAACGAAGCGCCGGGGGAAATCTTAGCAGAGCCTGGCGCCTTACCACGGTTCAAAGCGTGGAACTGCAGACTCTTTTGCAGAGAAGAGAGCGCCCAGGCAACAGCAGCCCGCACGTTTCTCAGTGAAAGGGAGAACTCCCTGACTTCATCCGGTCCTCTGAGCAAAGCAGGCAGAGGGAGAGAAACTTTCTTTCCTTCCTCTTTCCTGCCACGAATTCCTCATTTGCTCTTGCAAACGCAGGGCTTCTTCGGAAAAACTACGCCGCGGTGCAGGGATCCTTCCAGAGGAGCAACGACATAGTTTGAGCTGGAAGGGCTTGGCAGAGCAGCCGGGGAGAAAAGGCCTCTTGCTATTCTCTTTTCTTTCTGCCTGAATGCGGTCAATTCGCACTTGCCAAAGCAAGGTTTCCCAGCACAAACTACAAAGCAGCAGCTCTCTCCTGGCAGAGGAAGTGCCATGCAGTGTTGCCCTGGCGAGATCGTGTTGCTACAGTGAGGCCCAGGGAAAACACACTGCCTAGAGAAATCCTAGCAAAGCCCTGTGTTTCCCCACAGGAATGTATGTCACTTTCAGTTCTTTGCCAGCAACGGAGCTCAGAGGCAACGTCAGATTGTGTGTATCTCAGGGAGAGAAAGAACACTGTGACTTCCCCCGTTCCTCTGACGAAAGCGGTTAGAGGGAGAAAAGCGTCCTTTGCTTTCGCTTTCCCGCAATGAGCTCGGCAGATCTGCCCTTCGCGAAGGGCCGTTTTCCCCCGGAGAACTGCCTCGCCGTAGCCCGGTTCTGGAAGTGGAACGAGTATGCAGTGTTAGCGTTCAGCTATTGTGAAGGCTCGCTTTGGCCCAGGGCAAACGAAGCGCCGGGGGAAATCTTAGCAGAGCCCGGCGCCTTTCCACGGTTCAAAGCGTGGAACTGCAGACTCTTTTGCAGAGAAGAGAGCGCCCAGGCAACAGCAGCCCGCACGTTTCTCAGTGAAAGGGAGAACTCCCTGACTTCATCCGGTCCTCTGAGCAAAGCAGGCAGAGGGAGAGAAACTTTCTTTCCTTCCTCTTTCCTGCCACGAATTCCTCATTTGCTCTTGCAAACGCAGGGCTTCTTCGGAAAAACTACGCCGCGGTGCAGGGATCCTTCCAGAGGAGCAACGACATAGTTTGAGCTGGAAGGGCTTGGCAGAGCAGCCGGGGAGAAAAGGCCTCTTGCTATTCTCTTTTCTTTCTGCCTGAATGCGGTCAATTCGCACTTGCCAAAGCAAGGTTTCCCAGCACAAACTACAAAGCAGCAGCTCTCTCCTGGCAGAGGAAGTGCCATGCAGTGTTGCCCTGGCGAGATCGTGTTGCTACAGTGAGGCCCAGGGAAAACACACTGCCTAGAGAAATCCTAGCAAAGCCCTGTGTTTCCCCACAGGAATGTATGTCACTTTCAGTTCTTTGCCAGCAACGGAGCTCAGAGGCAACGTCAGATTGTGTGTATCTCAGGGAGAGAAAGAACACTGTGACTTCCCCCGTTCCTCTGACGAAAGCGGTTAGAGGGAGAAAAGCGTCCTTTGCTTTCGCTTTCCCGCAATGAGCTCGGCAGATCTGCCCTTCGCGAAGGGCCGTTTTCCCCCGGAGAACTGCCTCGCCGTAGCCCGGTTCTGGAAGTGGAACGAGTATGCAGTGTTAGCATTCAGCTATTGTGAAGGCTCGCTTTGGCCCAGGGCAAACGAAGCGCCGGGGGAAATCTTAGCAGAGCCTGGCGCCTTACCACGGTTCAAAGCGTGGAACTGCAGACTCTTTTGCAGAGAAGAGAGCGCCCAGGCAACAGCAGCCCGCACGTTTCTCAGTGAAAGGGAGAACTCCCTGACTTCATCCGGTCCTCTGAGCAAAGCAGGCAGAGGGAGAGAAACTTTCTTTCCTTCCTCTTTCCTGCCACGAATTCCTCATTTGCTCTTGCAAACGCAGGGCTTCTTCGGAAAAACTACGCCGCGGTGCAGGGATCCTTCCAGAGGAGCAACGACATAGTTTGAGCTGGAAGGGCTTGGCAGAGCAGCCGGGGAGAAAAGGCCTCTTGCTATTCTCTTTTCTTTCTGCCTGAATGCGGTCAATTCGCACTTGCCAAAGCAAGGTTTCCCAGCACAAACTACAAAGCAGCAGCTCTCTCCTGGCAGAGGAAGTGCCATGCAGTGTTGCCCTGGCGAGATCGTGTTGCTACAGTGAGGCCCAGGGAAAACACACTGCCTAGAGAAATCCTAGCAAAGCCCTGTGTTTCCCCACAGGAATGTATGTCACTTTCAGTTCTTTGCCAGCAACGGAGCTCAGAGGCAACGTCAGATTGTGTGTATCTCAGGGAGAGAAAGAACACTGTGACTTCCCCCGTTCCTCTGACGAAAGCGGTTAGAGGGAGAAAAGCGTCCTTTGCTTTCGCTTTCCCGCAATGAGCTCGGCAGATCTGCCCTTCGCGAAGGGCCGTTTTCCCCCGGAGAACTGCCTCGCCGTAGCCCGGTTCTGGAAGTGGAACGAGTATGCAGTGTTAGCGTTCAGCTATTGTGAAGGCTCGCTTTGGCCCAGGGCAAACGAAGCGCCGGGGGAAATCTTAGCAGAGCCCGGCGCCTTTCCACGGTTCAAAGCGTGGAACTGCAGACTCTTTTGCAGAGAAGAGAGCGCCCAGGCAACAGCAGCCCGCACGTTTCTCAGTGAAAGGGAGAACTCCCTGACTTCATCCGGTCCTCTGAGCAAAGCAGGCAGAGGGAGAGAAACTTTCTTTCCTTCCTCTTTCCTGCCACGAATTCCTCATTTGCTCTTGCAAACGCAGGGCTTCTTCGGAAAAACTACGCCGCGGTGCAGGGATCCTTCCAGAGGAGCAACGACATAGTTTGAGCTGGAAGGGCTTGGCAGAGCAGCCGGGGAGAAAAGGCCTCTTGCTATTCTCTTTTCTTTCTGCCTGAATGCGGTCAATTCGCACTTGCCAAAGCAAGGTTTCCCAGCACAAACTACAAAGCAGCAGCTCTCTCCTGGCAGAGGAAGTGCCATGCAGTGTTGCCCTGGCGAGATCGTGTTGCTACAGTGAGGCCCAGGGAAAACACACTGCCTAGAGAAATCCTAGCAAAGCCCTGTGTTTCCCCACAGGAATGTATGTCACTTTCAGTTCTTTGCCAGCAACGGAGCTCAGAGGCAACGTCAGATTGTGTGTATCTCAGGGAGAGAAAGAACACTGTGACTTCCCCCGTTCCTCTGACGAAAGCGGTTAGAGGGAGAAAAGCGTCCTTTGCTTTCGCTTTCCCGCAATGAGCTCGGCAGATCTGCCCTTCGCGAAGGGCCGTTTTCCCCCGGAGAACTGCCTCGCCGTAGCCCGGTTCTGGAAGTGGAACGAGTATGCAGTGTTAGCGTTCAGCTATTGTGAAGGCTCGCTTTGGCCCAGGGCAAACGAAGCGCCGGGGGAAATCTTAGCAGAGCCTGGCGCCTTACCACGGTTCAAAGCGTGGAACTGCAGACTCTTTTGCAGAGAAGAGAGCGCCCAGGCAACAGCAGCCCGCACGTTTCTCAGTGAAAGGGAGAACTCCCTGACTTCATCCGGTCCTCTGAGCAAAGCAGGCAGAGGGAGAGAAACTTTCTTTCCTTCCTCTTTCCTGCCACGAATTCCTCATTTGCTCTTGCAAACGCAGGGCTTCTTCGGAAAAACTACGCCGCGGTGCAGGGATCCTTCCAGAGGAGCAACGACATAGTTTGAGCTGGAAGGGCTTGGCAGAGCAGCCGGGGAGAAAAGGCCTCTTGCTATTCTCTTTTCTTTCTGCCTGAATGCGGTCAATTCGCACTTGCCAAAGCAAGGTTTCCCAGCACAAACTACAAAGCAGCAGCTCTCTCCTGGCAGAGGAAGTGCCATGCAGTGTTGCCCTGGCGAGATCGTGTTGCTACAGTGAGGCCCAGGGAAAACACACTGCCTAGAGAAATCCTAGCAAAGCCCTGTGTTTCCCCACAGGAATGTATGTCACTTTCAGTTCTTTGCCAGCAACGGAGCTCAGAGGCAACGTCAGATTGTGTGTATCTCAGGGAGAGAAAGAACACTGTGACTTCCCCCGTTCCTCTGACGAAAGCGGTTAGAGGGAGAAAAGCGTCCTTTGCTTTCGCTTTCCCGCAATGAGCTCGGCAGATCTGCCCTTCGCGAAGGGCCGTTTTCCCCCGGAGAACTGCCTCGCCGTAGCCCGGTTCTGGAAGTGGAACGAGTATGCAGTGTTAGCGTTCAGCTATTGTGAAGGCTCGCTTTGGCCCAGGGCAAACGAAGCGCCGGGGGAAATCTTAGCAGAGCCCGGCGCCTTTCCACGGTTCAAAGCGTGGAACTGCAGACTCTTTTGCAGAGAAGAGAGCGCCCAGGCAACAGCAGCCCGCACGTTTCTCAGTGAAAGGGAGAACTCCCTGACTTCATCCGGTCCTCTGAGCAAAGCAGGCAGAGGGAGAGAAACTTTCTTTCCTTCCTCTTTCCTGCCACGAATTCCTCATTTGCTCTTGCAAACGCAGGGCTTCTTCGGAAAAACTACGCCGCGGTGCAGGGATCCTTCCAGAGGAGCAACGACATAGTTTGAGCTGGAAGGGCTTGGCAGAGCAGCCGGGGAGAAAAGGCCTCTTGCTATTCTCTTTTCTTTCTGCCTGAATGCGGTCAATTCGCACTTGCCAAAGCAAGGTTTCCCAGCACAAACTACAAAGCAGCAGCTCTCTCCTGGCAGAGGAAGTGCCATGCAGTGTTGCCCTGGCGAGATCGTGTTGCTACAGTGAGGCCCAGGGAAAACACACTGCCTAGAGAAATCCTAGCAAAGCCCTGTGTTTCCCCACAGGAATGTATGTCACTTTCAGTTCTTTGCCAGCAACGGAGCTCAGAGGCAACGTCAGATTGTGTGTATCTCAGGGAGAGAAAGAACACTGTGACTTCCCCCGTTCCTCTGACGAAAGCGGTTAGAGGGAGAAAAGCGTCCTTTGCTTTCGCTTTCCCGCAATGAGCTCGGCAGATCTGCCCTTCGCGAAGGGCCGTTTTCCCCCGGAGAACTGCCTCGCCGTAGCCCGGTTCTGGAAGTGGAACGAGTATGCAGTGTTAGCATTCAGCTATTGTGAAGGCTCGCTTTGGCCCAGGGCAAACGAAGCGCCGGGGGAAATCTTAGCAGAGCCTGGCGCCTTACCACGGTTCAAAGCGTGGAACTGCAGACTCTTTTGCAGAGAAGAGAGCGCCCAGGCAACAGCAGCCCGCACGTTTCTCAGTGAAAGGGAGAACTCCCTGACTTCATCCGGTCCTCTGAGCAAAGCAGGCAGAGGGAGAGAAACTTTCTTTCCTTCCTCTTTCCTGCCACGAATTCCTCATTTGCTCTTGCAAACGCAGGGCTTCTTCGGAAAAACTACGCCGCGGTGCAGGGATCCTTCCAGAGGAGCAACGACATAGTTTGAGCTGGAAGGGCTTGGCAGAGCAGCCGGGGAGAAAAGGCCTCTTGCTATTCTCTTTTCTTTCTGCCTGAATGCGGTCAATTCGCACTTGCCAAAGCAAGGTTTCCCAGCACAAACTACAAAGCAGCAGCTCTCTCCTGGCAGAGGAAGTGCCATGCAGTGTTGCCCTGGCGAGATCGTGTTGCTACAGTGAGGCCCAGGGAAAACACACTGCCTAGAGAAATCCTAGCAAAGCCCTGTGTTTCCCCACAGGAATGTATGTCACTTTCAGTTCTTTGCCAGCAACGGAGCTCAGAGGCAACGTCAGATTGTGTGTATCTCAGGGAGAGAAAGAACACTGTGACTTCCCCCGTTCCTCTGACGAAAGCGGTTAGAGGGAGAAAAGCGTCCTTTGCTTTCGCTTTCCCGCAATGAGCTCGGCAGATCTGCCCTTCGCGAAGGGCCGTTTTCCCCCGGAGAACTGCCTCGCCGTAGCCCGGTTCTGGAAGTGGAACGAGTATGCAGTGTTAGCGTTCAGCTATTGTGAAGGCTCGCTTTGGCCCAGGGCAAACGAAGCGCCGGGGGAAATCTTAGCAGAGCCCGGCGCCTTTCCACGGTTCAAAGCGTGGAACTGCAGACTCTTTTGCAGAGAAGAGAGCGCCCAGGCAACAGCAGCCCGCACGTTTCTCAGTGAAAGGGAGAACTCCCTGACTTCATCCGGTCCTCTGAGCAAAGCAGGCAGAGGGAGAGAAACTTTCTTTCCTTCCTCTTTCCTGCCACGAATTCCTCATTTGCTCTTGCAAACGCAGGGCTTCTTCGGAAAAACTACGCCGCGGTGCAGGGATCCTTCCAGAGGAGCAACGACATAGTTTGAGCTGGAAGGGCTTGGCAGAGCAGCCGGGGAGAAAAGGCCTCTTGCTATTCTCTTTTCTTTCTGCCTGAATGCGGTCAATTCGCACTTGCCAAAGCAAGGTTTCCCAGCACAAACTACAAAGCAGCAGCTCTCTCCTGGCAGAGGAAGTGCCATGCAGTGTTGCCCTGGCGAGATCGTGTTGCTACAGTGAGGCCCAGGGAAAACACACTGCCTAGAGAAATCCTAGCAAAGCCCTGTGTTTCCCCACAGGAATGTATGTCACTTTCAGTTCTTTGCCAGCAACGGAGCTCAGAGGCAACGTCAGATTGTGTGTATCTCAGGGAGAGAAAGAACACTGTGACTTCCCCCGTTCCTCTGACGAAAGCGGTTAGAGGGAGAAAAGCGTCCTTTGCTTTCGCTTTCCCGCAATGAGCTCGGCAGATCTGCCCTTCGCGAAGGGCCGTTTTCCCCCGGAGAACTGCCTCGCCGTAGCCCGGTTCTGGAAGTGGAACGAGTATGCAGTGTTAGCATTCAGCTATTGTGAAGGCTCGCTTTGGCCCAGGGCAAACGAAGCGCCGGGGAAAATCTTAGCAGAGCCTGGCGCCTTACCACGGTTCAAAGCGTGGAACTGCAGACTCTTTTGCAGAGAAGAGAGCGCCCAGGCAACAGCAGCCCGCACGTTTCTCAGTGAAAGGGAGAACTCCCTGACTTCATCCGGTCCTCTGAGCAAAGCAGGCAGAGGGAGAGAAACTTTCTTTCCTTCCTCTTTCCTGCCACGAATTCCTCATTTGCTCTTGCAAACGCAGGGCTTCTTCGGAAAAACTACGCCGCGGTGCAGGGATCCTTCCAGAGGAGCAACGACATAGTTTGAGCTGGAAGGGCTTGGCAGAGCAGCCGGGGAGAAAAGGCCTCTTGCTATTCTCTTTTCTTTCTGCCTGAATGCGGTCAATTCGCACTTGCCAAAGCAAGGTTTCCCAGCACAAACTACAAAGCAGCAGCTCTCTCCTGGCAGAGGAAGTGCCATGCAGTGTTGCCCTGGCGAGATCGTGTTGCTACAGTGAGGCCCAGGGAAAACACACTGCCTAGAGAAATCCTAGCAAAGCCCTGTGTTTCCCCACAGGAATGTATGTCACTTTCAGTTCTTTGCCAGCAACGGAGCTCAGAGGCAACGTCAGATTGTGTGTATCTCAGGGAGAGAAAGAACACTGTGACTTCCCCCGTTCCTCTGACGAAAGCGGTTAGAGGGAGAAAAGCGTCCTTTGCTTTCGCTTTCCCGCAATGAGCTCGGCAGATCTGCCCTTCGCGAAGGGCCGTTTTCCCCCGGAGAACTGCCTCGCCGTAGCCCGGTTCTGGAAGTGGAACGAGTATGCAGTGTTAGCGTTCAGCTATTGTGAAGGCTCGCTTTGGCCCAGGGCAAACGAAGCGCCGGGGGAAATCTTAGCAGAGCCCGGCGCCTTTCCACGGTTCAAAGCGTGGAACTGCAGACTCTTTTGCAGAGAAGAGAGCGCCCAGGCAACAGCAGCCCGCACGTTTCTCAGTGAAAGGGAGAACTCCCTGACTTCATCCGGTCCTCTGAGCAAAGCAGGCAGAGGGAGAGAAACTTTCTTTCCTTCCTCTTTCCTGCCACGAATTCCTCATTTGCTCTTGCAAACGCAGGGCTTCTTCGGAAAAACTACGCCGCGGTGCAGGGATCCTTCCAGAGGAGCAACGACATAGTTTGAGCTGGAAGGGCTTGGCAGAGCAGCCGGGGAGAAAAGGCCTCTTGCTATTCTCTTTTCTTTCTGCCTGAATGCGGTCAATTCGCACTTGCCAAAGCAAGGTTTCCCAGCACAAACTACAAAGCAGCAGCTCTCTCCTGGCAGAGGAAGTGCCATGCAGTGTTGCCCTGGCGAGATCGTGTTGCTACAGTGAGGCCCAGGGAAAACACACTGCCTAGAGAAATCCTAGCAAAGCCCTGTGTTTCCCCACAGGAATGTATGTCACTTTCAGTTCTTTGCCAGCAACGGAGCTCAGAGGCAACGTCAGATTGTGTGTATCTCAGGGAGAGAAAGAACACTGTGACTTCCCCCGTTCCTCTGACGAAAGCGGTTAGAGGGAGAAAAGCGTCCTTTGCTTTCGCTTTCCCGCAATGAGCTCGGCAGATCTGCCCTTCGCGAAGGGCCGTTTTCCCCCGGAGAACTGCCTCGCCGTAGCCCGGTTCTGGAAGTGGAACGAGTATGCAGTGTTAGCGTTCAGCTATTGTGAAGGCTCGCTTTGGCCCAGGGCAAACGAAGCGCCGGGGGAAATCTTAGCAGAGCCCGGCGCCTTTCCACGGTTCAAAGCGTGGAACTGCAGACTCTTTTGCAGAGAAGAGAGCGCCCAGGCAACAGCAGCCCGCACGTTTCTCAGTGAAAGGGAGAACTCCCTGACTTCATCCGGTCCTCTGAGCAAAGCAGGCAGAGGGAGAGAAACTTTCTTTCCTTCCTCTTTCCTGCCACGAATTCCTCATTTGCTCTTGCAAACGCAGGGCTTCTTCGGAAAAACTACGCCGCGGTGCAGGGATCCTTCCAGAGGAGCAACGACATAGTTTGAGCTGGAAGGGCTTGGCAGAGCAGCCGGGGAGAAAAGGCCTCTTGCTATTCTCTTTTCTTTCTGCCTGAATGCGGTCAATTCGCACTTGCCAAAGCAAGGTTTCCCAGCACAAACTACAAAGCAGCAGCTCTCTCCTGGCAGAGGAAGTGCCATGCAGTGTTGCCCTGGCGAGATCGTGTTGCTACAGTGAGGCCCAGGGAAAACACACTGCCTAGAGAAATCCTAGCAAAGCCCTGTGTTTCCCCACAGGAATGTATGTCACTTTCAGTTCTTTGCCAGCAACGGAGCTCAGAGGCAACGTCAGATTGTGTGTATCTCAGGGAGAGAAAGAACACTGTGACTTCCCCCGTTCCTCTGACGAAAGCGGTTAGAGGGAGAAAAGCGTCCTTTGCTTTCGCTTTCCCGCAATGAGCTCGGCAGATCTGCCCTTCGCGAAGGGCCGTTTTCCCCCGGAGAACTGCCTCGCCGTAGCCCGGTTCTGGAAGTGGAACGAGTATGCAGTGTTAGCATTCAGCTATTGTGAAGGCTCGCTTTGGCCCAGGGCAAACGAAGCGCCGGGGAAAATCTTAGCAGAGCCTGGCGCCTTACCACGGTTCAAAGCGTGGAACTGCAGACTCTTTTGCAGAGAAGAGAGCGCCCAGGCAACAGCAGCCCGCACGTTTCTCAGTGAAAGGGAGAACTCCCTGACTTCATCCGGTCCTCTGAGCAAAGCAGGCAGAGGGAGAGAAACTTTCTTTCCTTCCTCTTTCCTGCCACGAATTCCTCATTTGCTCTTGCAAACGCAGGGCTTCTTCGGAAAAACTACGCCGCGGTGCAGGGATCCTTCCAGAGGAGCAACGACATAGTTTGAGCTGGAAGGGCTTGGCAGAGCAGCCGGGGAGAAAAGGCCTCTTGCTATTCTCTTTTCTTTCTGCCTGAATGCGGTCAATTCGCACTTGCCAAAGCAAGGTTTCCCAGCACAAACTACAAAGCAGCAGCTCTCTCCTGGCAGAGGAAGTGCCATGCAGTGTTGCCCTGGCGAGATCGTGTTGCTACAGTGAGGCCCAGGGAAAACACACTGCCTAGAGAAATCCTAGCAAAGCCCTGTGTTTCCCCACAGGAATGTATGTCACTTTCAGTTCTTTGCCAGCAACGGAGCTCAGAGGCAACGTCAGATTGTGTGTATCTCAGGGAGAGAAAGAACACTGTGACTTCCCCCGTTCCTCTGACGAAAGCGGTTAGAGGGAGAAAAGCGTCCTTTGCTTTCGCTTTCCCGCAATGAGCTCGGCAGATCTGCCCTTCGCGAAGGGCCGTTTTCCCCCGGAGAACTGCCTCGCCGTAGCCCGGTTCTGGAAGTGGAACGAGTATGCAGTGTTAGCGTTCAGCTATTGTGAAGGCTCGCTTTGGCCCAGGGCAAACGAAGCGCCGGGGGAAATCTTAGCAGAGCCCGGCGCCTTTCCACGGTTCAAAGCGTGGAACTGCAGACTCTTTTGCAGAGAAGAGAGCGCCCAGGCAACAGCAGCCCGCACGTTTCTCAGTGAAAGGGAGAACTCCCTGACTTCATCCGGTCCTCTGAGCAAAGCAGGCAGAGGGAGAGAAACTTTCTTTCCTTCCTCTTTCCTGCCACGAATTCCTCATTTGCTCTTGCAAACGCAGGGCTTCTTCGGAAAAACTACGCCGCGGTGCAGGGATCCTTCCAGAGGAGCAACGACATAGTTTGAGCTGGAAGGGCTTGGCAGAGCAGCCGGGGAGAAAAGGCCTCTTGCTATTCTCTTTTCTTTCTGCCTGAATGCGGTCAATTCGCACTTGCCAAAGCAAGGTTTCCCAGCACAAACTACAAAGCAGCAGCTCTCTCCTGGCAGAGGAAGTGCCATGCAGTGTTGCCCTGGCGAGATCGTGTTGCTACAGTGAGGCCCAGGGAAAACACACTGCCTAGAGAAATCCTAGCAAAGCCCTGTGTTTCCCCACAGGAATGTATGTCACTTTCAGTTCTTTGCCAGCAACGGAGCTCAGAGGCAACGTCAGATTGTGTGTATCTCAGGGAGAGAAAGAACACTGTGACTTCCCCCGTTCCTCTGACGAAAGCGGTTAGAGGGAGAAAAGCGTCCTTTGCTTTCGCTTTCCCGCAATGAGCTCGGCAGATCTGCCCTTCGCGAAGGGCCGTTTTCCCCCGGAGAACTGCCTCGCCGTAGCCCGGTTCTGGAAGTGGAACGAGTATGCAGTGTTAGCGTTCAGCTATTGTGAAGGCTCGCTTTGGCCCAGGGCAAACGAAGCGCCGGGGGAAATCTTAGCAGAGCCCGGCGCCTTTCCACGGTTCAAAGCGTGGAACTGCAGACTCTTTTGCAGAGAAGAGAGCGCCCAGGCAACAGCAGCCCGCACGTTTCTCAGTGAAAGGGAGAACTCCCTGACTTCATCCGGTCCTCTGAGCAAAGCAGGCAGAGGGAGAGAAACTTTCTTTCCTTCCTCTTTCCTGCCACGAATTCCTCATTTGCTCTTGCAAACGCAGGGCTTCTTCGGAAAAACTACGCCGCGGTGCAGGGATCCTTCCAGAGGAGCAACGACATAGTTTGAGCTGGAAGGGCTTGGCAGAGCAGCCGGGGAGAAAAGGCCTCTTGCTATTCTCTTTTCTTTCTGCCTGAATGCGGTCAATTCGCACTTGCCAAAGCAAGGTTTCCCAGCACAAACTACAAAGCAGCAGCTCTCTCCTGGCAGAGGAAGTGCCATGCAGTGTTGCCCTGGCGAGATCGTGTTGCTACAGTGAGGCCCAGGGAAAACACACTGCCTAGAGAAATCCTAGCAAAGCCCTGTGTTTCCCCACAGGAATGTATGTCACTTTCAGTTCTTTGCCAGCAACGGAGCTCAGAGGCAACGTCAGATTGTGTGTATCTCAGGGAGAGAAAGAACACTGTGACTTCCCCCGTTCCTCTGACGAAAGCGGTTAGAGGGAGAAAAGCGTCCTTTGCTTTCGCTTTCCCGCAATGAGCTCGGCAGATCTGCCCTTCGCGAAGGGCCGTTTTCCCCCGGAGAACTGCCTCGCCGTAGCCCCGTTCTGGAAGTGGAACGAGTATGCAGTGTTAGCGTTCAGCTATTGTGAAGGCTCGCTTTGGCCCAGGGCAAACGAAGCGCCGGGGGAAATCTTAGCAGAGCCCGGCGCCTTTCCACGGTTCAAAGCGTGGAACTGCAGACTCTTTTGCAGAGAAGAGAGCGCCCAGGCAACAGCAGCCCGCACGTTTCTCAGTGAAAGGGAGAACTCCCTGACTTCATCCGGTCCTCTGAGCAAAGCAGGCAGAGGGAGAGAAACTTTCTTTCCTTCCTCTTTCCTGCCACGAATTCCTCATTTGCTCTTGCAAACGCAGGGCTTCTTCGGAAAAACTACGCCGCGGTGCAGGGATCCTTCCAGAGGAGCAACGACATAGTTTGAGCTGGAAGGGCTTGGCAGAGCAGCCGGGGAGAAAAGGCCTCTTGCTATTCTCTTTTCTTTCTGCCTGAATGCGGTCAATTCGCACTTGCCAAAGCAAGGTTTCCCAGCACAAACTACAAAGCAGCAGCTCTCTCCTGGCAGAGGAAGTGCCATGCAGTGTTGCCCTGGCGAGATCGTGTTGCTACAGTGAGGCCCAGGGAAAACACACTGCCTAGAGAAATCCTAGCAAAGCCCTGTGTTTCCCCACAGGAATGTATGTCACTTTCAGTTCTTTGCCAGCAACGGAGCTCAGAGGCAACGTCAGATTGTGTGTATCTCAGGGAGAGAAAGAACACTGTGACTTCCCCCGTTCCTCTGACGAAAGCGGTTAGAGGGAGAAAAGCGTCCTTTGCTTTCGCTTTCCCGCAATGAGCTCGGCAGATCTGCCCTTCGCGAAGGGCCGTTTTCCCCCGGAGAACTGCCTCGCCGTAGCCCCGTTCTGGAAGTGGAACGAGTATGCAGTGTTAGCGTTCAGCTATTGTGAAGGCTCGCTTTGGCCCAGGGCAAACGAAGCGCCGGGGGAAATCTTAGCAGAGCCCGGCGCCTTTCCACGGTTCAAAGCGTGGAACTGCAGACTCTTTTGCAGAGAAGAGAGCGCCCAGGCAACAGCAGCCCGCACGTTTCTCAGTGAAAGGGAGAACTCCCTGACTTCATCCGGTCCTCTGAGCAAAGCAGGCAGAGGGAGAGAAACTTTCTTTCCTTCCTCTTTCCTGCCACGAATTCCTCATTTGCTCTTGCAAACGCAGGGCTTCTTCGGAAAAACTACGCCGCGGTGCAGGGATCCTTCCAGAGGAGCAACGACATAGTTTGAGCTGGAAGGGCTTGGCAGAGCAGCCGGGGAGAAAAGGCCTCTTGCTATTCTCTTTTCTTTCTGCCTGAATGCGGTCAATTCGCACTTGCCAAAGCAAGGTTTCTCAGCACAAACTACAAAGCAGCAGCTCTCTCCTGGCAGAGGAAGTGCCATGCAGTGTTGCCCTGGCGAGATAGTGTTGCTACAGTGAGGCCCAGGGAAAACACACTGCCTAGAGAAATCCTAGCAAAGCCCTGTGTTTCCCCACAGGAATGTATGTCACTTTCAGTTCTTTGCCAGCAACGGAGCTCAGAGGCAACGTCAGACTGTGTGTATCTCAGGGAGAGAAAGAACACTGTGACTTCCCCCGTTCCTCTGACGAAAGCGGTTAGAGGGAGAAAAGCGTCCTTTGCTTTCGCTTTCCCGCAATGAGCTCGGCAGATCTGCCCTTCGCGAAGGGCCGTTTTCCCCCGGAGAACTGCCTCGCCGTAGCCCGGTTCTGGAAGTGGAACGAGTATGCAGTGTTAGCGTTCAGCTATTGTGAAGGCTCGCTTTGGCCCAGGGCAAACGAAGCGCCGGGGGAAATCTTAGCAGAGCCTGGCGCCTTTCCACGGTTCAAAGCGTGGAACTGCAGACTCTTTTGCAAAGAAGAGAGCGCCCAGGCAACAGCAGCCCGCACGTTTCTCAGTGAAAGGGAGAACTCCCTGACTTCATCCGGTCCTCTGAGCAAAGCAGGCAGAGGGAGAGAAACTTTCTTTCCTTCCTCTTTCCTGCCACGAATTCCTCATTTGCTCTTGCAAACGCAGGGCTTCTTCGGAAAAACTACGCCGCGGTGCAGGGATCCTTCCAGAGGAGCAACGACATAGTTTGAGCTGGAAGGGCTTGGCAGAGCAGCCGGGGAGAAAAGGCCTCTTGCTATTCTCTTTTCTTTCTGCCTGAATGCGGTCAATTCGCACTTGCCAAAGCAAGGTTTCCCAGCACAAACTACAAAGCAGCAGCTCTCTCCTGGCAGAGGAAGTGCCATGCAGTGTTGCCCTGGCGAGATCGTGTTGCTACAGTGAGGCCCAGGGAAAACACACTGCCTAGAGAAATCCTAGCAAAGCCCTGTGTTTCCCCACAGGAATGTATGTCACTTTCAGTTCTTTGCCAGCAACGGAGCTCAGAGGCAACGTCAGATTGTGTGTATCTCAGGGAGAGAAAGAACACTGTGACTTCCCCCGTTCCTCTGACGAAAGCGGTTAGAGGGAGAAAAGCGTCCTTTGCTTTCGCTTTCCCGCAATGAGCTCGGCAGATCTGCCCTTCGCGAAGGGCCGTTTTCCCCCGGAGAACTGCCTCGCCGTAGCCCGGTTCTGGAAGTGGAACGAGTATGCAGTGTTAGCATTCAGCTATTGTGAAGGCTCGCTTTGGCCCAGGGCAAACGAAGCGCCGGGGGAAATCTTAGCAGAGCCTGGCGCCTTACCACGGTTCAAAGCGTGGAACTGCAGACTCTTTTGCAGAGAAGAGAGCGCCCAGGCAACAGCAGCCCGCACGTTTCTCAGTGAAAGGGAGAACTCACTGACTTCATCCGGTCCTCTGAGCAAAGCAGGCAGAGGGAGAGAAACTTTCTTTCCTTCCTCTTTCCTGCCACGAATTCCTCATTTGCTCTTGCAAACGCAGGGCTTCTTCGGAAAAACTACGCCGCGGTGCAGGGATCCTTCCAGAGGAGCAACGACATAGTTTGAGCTGGAAGGGCTTGGCAGAGCAGCCGGGGAGAAAGGCCTCTTGCTATTCTCTTTTCTTTCTGCCTGAATGCGGTCAATTCGTACTTGCCAAAGCAAGGTTTCTCAGCACAAACTACAAAGCAGCAGCTCTCTCCTGGCAGAGGAAGTGCCATGCAGTGTTGCCCTGGCGAGATAGTGTTGCTACAGTGAGGCCCAGGGAAAACACACTGCCTAGAGAAATCCTAGCAAAGCCCTGTGTTTCCCCACAGGAATGTATGTCACTTTCAGTTCTTTGCCAGCAACGGAGCTCAGAGGCAACGTCAGACTGTGTGTATCTCAGGGAGAGAAAGAACACTGTGACTTCCCCCGTTCCTCTGACGAAAGCGGTTAGAGGGAGAAAAGCGTCCTTTGCTTTCGCTTTCCCGCAATGAGCTCGGCAGATCTGCCCTTCGCGAAGGGCCGTTTTCCCCGGAGAACTGCCTCGCCGTAGCCCGGTTCTGGAAGTGGAACGAGTATGCAGTGTTAGCGTTCAGCTATTGTGAAGGCTCGCTTTGGCCCAGGGCAAACGAAGCGCCGGGGGAAATCTTAGCAGAGCCTGGCGCCTTTCCACGGTTCAAAGCGTGGAACTGCAGACTCTTTTGCAAAGAAGAGAGCGCCCAGGCAACAGCAGCCCGCACGTTTCTCAGTGAAAGGGAGAACTCCCTGACTTCATCCGGTCCTCTGAGCAAAGCAGGCAGAGGGAGAGAAACTTTCTTTCCTTCCTCTTTCCTGCCACGAATTCCTCATTTGCTCTTGCAAACGCAGGGCTTCTTCGGAAAAACTACGCCGCGGTGCAGGGATCCTTCCAGAGGAGCAACGACATAGTTTGAGCTGGAAGGGCTTGGCAGAGCAGCCGGGGAGAAAAGGCCTCTTGCTATTCTCTTTTCTTTCTGCCTGAATGCGGTCAATTCGCACTTGCCAAAGCAAGGTTTCTCAGCACAAACTACAAAGCAGCAGCTCTCTCCTGGCAGAGGAAGTGCCATGCAGTGTTGCCCTGGCGAGATAGTGTTGCTACAGTGAGGCCCAGGGAAAACACACTGCCTAGAGAAATCCTAGCAAAGCCCTGTGTTTCCCCACAGGAATGTATGTCACTTTCAGTTCTTTGCCAGCAACGGAGCTCAGAGGCAACGTCAGACTGTGTGTATCTCAGGGAGAGAAAGAACACTGTGACTTCCCCCGTTCCTCTGACGAAAGCGGTTAGAGGGAGAAAAGCGTCCTTTGCTTTCGCTTTCCCGCAATGAGCTCGGCAGATCTGCCCTTCGCGAAGGGCCGTTTTCCCCCGGAGAACTGCCTCGCCGTAGCCCGGTTCTGGAAGTGGAACGAGTATGCATTGTTAGCGTTCAGCTATTGTGAAGGCTCGCTTTGGCCCAGGGCAAACGAAGCGCCGGGGGAAATCTTAGCAGAGCCCGGCGCCTTTCCACGGTTCAAAGCGTAGAACTGCAGACTCTTTTGCAGAGAAGAGAGCGCCCAGGCAACAGCAGCCCGCACGTTTCTCAGTGAAAGGGAGAACTCCCTGACTTCATCCGGTCCTCTGAGCAAAGCAGGCAGAGGGAGAGAAACTTTCTTTCCTTCCTCTTTCCTGCCACGAATTCCTCATTTGCTCTTGCAAACGCAGGGCTTCTTCGGAAAAACTACGCCGCGGTGCAGGGATCCTTCCAGAGGAGCAACGACATAGTTTGAGCTGGAAGGGCTTGGCAGAGCAGCCGGGGAGAAAAGGCCTCTTGCTATTCTCTTTTCTTTCTGCCTGAATGCGGTCAATTCGCACTTGCCAAAGCAAGGTTTCCCAGCACAAACTACAAAGCAGCAGCTCTCTCCTGGCAGAGGAAGTGCCATGCAGTGTTGCCCTGGCGAGATCGTGTTGCTACAGTGAGGCCCAGGGAAAACACACTGCCTAGAGAAATCCTAGCAAAGCCCTGTGTTTCCCCACAGGAATGTATGTCACTTTCAGTTCTTTGCCAGCAACGGAGCTCAGAGGCAACGTCAGACTGTGTGTATCTCAGGGAGAGAAAGAACACTGTGACTTCCCCCGTTCCTCTGACGAAAGCGGTTAGAGGGAGAAAAGCGTCCTTTGCTTTCGCTTTCCCGCAATGAGCTCGGCAGATCTGCCCTTCGCGAAGGGCCGTTTTCCCCCGGAGAACTGCCTCGCCGTAGCCCGGTTCTGGAAGTGGAACGAGTATGCATTGTTAGCGTTCAGCTATTGTGAAGGCTCGCTTTGGCCCAGGGCAAACGAAGCGCCGGGGGAAATCTTAGCAGAGCCCGGCGCCTTTCCACGGTTCAAAGCGTAGAACTGCAGACTCTTTTGCAGAGAAGAGAGTGCCCAGGCAACAGCAGCCCGCACGTTTCTCAGTGAAAGGGAGAACTCCCTGACTTCATCCGGTCCTCTGAGCAAAGCAGGCAGAGGGAGAGAAACTTTCTTTCCTTCCTCTTTCCTGCCACGAATTCCTCATTTGCTCTTGCAAACGCAGGGCTTCTTCGGAAAAACTACGCCGCGGTGCAGGGATCCTTCCAGAGGAGCAACGACATAGTTTGAGCTGGAAGGGCTTGGCAGAGCAGCCGGGGAGAAAAGGCCTCTTGCTATTCTCTTTTCTTTCTGCCTGAATGCGGTCAATTCGCACTTGCCAAAGCAAGGTTTCCCAGCACAAACTACAAAGCAGCAGCTCTCTCCTGGCAGAGGAAGTGCCATGCAGTGTTGCCCTGGCGAGATCGTGTTGCTACAGTGAGGCCCAGGGAAAACACACTGCCTAGAGAAATCCTAGCAAAGCCCTGTGTTTCCCCACAGGAATGTATGTCACTTTCAGTTCTTTGCCAGCAACGGAGCTCAGAGGCAACGTCAGATTGTGTGTATCTCAGGGAGAGAAAGAACACTGTGACTTCCCCCGTTCCTCTGACGAAAGCGGTTAGAGGGAGAAAAGCGTCCTTTGCTTTCGCTTTCCCGCAATGAGCTCGGCAGATCTGCCCTTCGCGAAGGGCCGTTTTCCCCCGGAGAACTGCCTCGCCGTAGCCCGGTTCTGGAAGTGGAACGAGTATGCAGTGTTAGCATTCAGCTATTGTGAAGGCTCGCTTTGGCCCAGGGCAAACGAAGCGCCGGGGGAAATCTTAGCAGAGCCTGGCGCCTTACCACGGTTCAAAGCGTGGAACTGCAGACTCTTTTGCAGAGAAGAGAGCGCCCAGGCAACAGCAGCCCGCACGTTTCTCAGTGAAAGGGAGAACTCCCTGACTTCATCCGGTCCTCTGAGCAAAGCAGGCAGAGGGAGAGAAACTTTCTTTCCTTCCTCTTTCCTGCCACGAATTCCTCATTTGCTCTTGCAAACGCAGGGCTTCTTCGGAAAAACTACGCCGCGGTGCAGGGATCCTTCCAGAGGAGCAACGACATAGTTTGAGCTGGAAGGGCTTGGCAGAGCAGCCGGGGAGAAAGGCCTCTTGCTATTCTCTTTTCTTTCTGCCTGAATGCGGTCAATTCGCACTTGCCAAAGCAAGGTTTCTCAGCACAAACTACAAAGCAGCAGCTCTCTCCTGGCAGAGGAAGTGCCATGCAGTGTTGCCCTGGCGAGATAGTGTTGCTACAGTGAGGCCCAGGGAAAACACACTGCCTAGAGAAATCCTAGCAAAGCCCTGTGTTTCCCCACAGGAATGTATGTCACTTTCAGTTCTTTGCCAGCAACGGAGCTCAGAGGCAACGTCAGACTGTGTGTATCTCAGGGAGAGAAAGAACACTGTGACTTCCCCCGTTCCTCTGACGAAAGCGGTTAGAGGGAGAAAAGCGTCCTTTGCTTTCGCTTTCCCGCAATGAGCTCGGCAGATCTGCCCTTCGCGAAGGGCCGTTTTCCCCCGGAGAACTGCCTCGCCGTAGCCCGGTTCTGGAAGTGGAACGAGTATGCATTGTTAGCGTTCAGCTATTGTGAAGGCTCGCTTTGGCCCAGGGCAAACGAAGCGCCGGGGGAAATCTTAGCAGAGCCCGGCGCCTTTCCACGGTTCAAAGCGTAGAACTGCAGACTCTTTTGCAGAGAAGAGAGCGCCCAGGCAACAGCAGCCCGCACGTTTCTCAGTGAAAGGGAGAACTCCCTGACTTCATCCGGTCCTCTGAGCAAAGCAGGCAGAGGGAGAGAAACTTTCTTTCCTTCCTCTTTCCTGCCACGAATTCCTCATTTGCTCTTGCAAACGCAGGGCTTCTTCGGAAAAACTACGCCGCGGTGCAGGGATCCTTCCAGAGGAGCAACGACATAGTTTGAGCTGGAAGGGCTTGGCAGAGCAGCCGGGGAGAAAAGGCCTCTTGCTATTCTCTTTTCTTTCTGCCTGAATGCGGTCAATTCGCACTTGCCAAAGCAAGGTTTCCCAGCACAAACTACAAAGCAGCAGCTCTCTCCTGGCAGAGGAAGTGCCATGCAGTGTTGCCCTGGCGAGATCGTGTTGCTACAGTGAGGCCCAGGGAAAACACACTGCCTAGAGAAATCCTAGCAAAGCCCTGTGTTTCCCCACAGGAATGTATGTCACTTTCAGTTCTTTGCCAGCAACGGAGCTCAGAGGCAACGTCAGATTGTGTGTATCTCAGGGAGAGAAAGAACACTGTGACTTCCCCCGTTCCTCTGACGAAAGCGGTTAGAGGGAGAAAAGCGTCCTTTGCTTTCGCTTTCCCGCAATGAGCTCGGCAGATCTGCCCTTCGCGAAGGGCCGTTTTCCCCCGGAGAACTGCCTCGCCGTAGCCCCGTTCTGGAAGTGGAACGAGTATGCAGTGTTAGCGTTCAGCTATTGTGAAGGCTCGCTTTGGCCCAGGGCAAACGCAGCGCCGGGGGAAATCTTAGCAGAGCCCGGCGCCTTTCCACGGTTCAAAGCGTGGAACTGCAGACTCTTTTGCAGAGAAGAGAGCGCCCAGGCAACAGCAGCCCGCACGTTTCTCAGTGAAAGGGAGAACTCCCTGACTTCATCCGGTCCTCTGAGCAAAGCAGGCAGAGGGAGAGAAACTTTCTTTCCTTCCTCTTTCCTGCCACGAATTCCTCATTTGCTCTTGCAAACGCAGGGCTTCTTCGGAAAAACTACGCCGCGGTGCAGGGATCCTTCCAGAGGAGCAACGACATAGTTTGAGCTGGAAGGGCTTGGCAGAGCAGCCGGGGAGAAAAGGCCTCTTGCTATTCTCTTTTCTTTCTGCCTGAATGCGGTCAATTCGCACTTGCCAAAGCAAGGTTTCTCAGCACAAACTACAAAGCAGCAGCTCTCTCCTGGCAGAGGAAGTGCCATGCAGTGTTGCCCTGGCGAGATAGTGTTGCTACAGTGAGGCCCAGGGAAAACACACTGCCTAGAGAAATCCTAGCAAAGCCCTGTGTTTCCCCACAGGAATGTATGTCACTTTCAGTTCTTTGCCAGCAACGGAGCTCAGAGGCAACGTCAGACTGTGTGTATCTCAGGGAGAGAAAGAACACTGTGACTTCCCCCGTTCCTCTGACGAAAGCGGTTAGAGGGAGAAAAGCGTCCTTTGCTTTCGCTTTCCCGCAATGAGCTCGGCAGATCTGCCCTTCGCGAAGGGCCGTTTTCCCCCGGAGAACTGCCTCGCCGTAGCCCGGTTCTGGAAGTGGAACGAGTATGCATTGTTAGCGTTCAGCTATTGTGAAGGCTCGCTTTGGCCCAGGGCAAACGAAGCGCCGGGGGAAATCTTAGCAGAGCCCGGCGCCTTTCCACGGTTCAAAGCGTAGAACTGCAGACTCTTTTGCAGAGAAGAGAGCGCCCAGGCAACAGCAGCCCGCACGTTTCTCAGTGAAAGGGAGAACTCCCTGACTTCATCCGGTCCTCTGAGCAAAGCAGGCAGAGGGAGAGAAACTTTCTTTCCTTCCTCTTTCCTGCCACGAATTCCTCATTTGCTCTTGCAAACGCAGGGCTTCTTCGGAAAAACTACGCCGCGGTGCAGGGATCCTTCCAGAGGAGCAACGACATAGTTTGAGCTGGAAGGGCTTGGCAGAGCAGCCGGGGAGAAAAGGCCTCTTGCTATTCTCTTTTCTTTCTGCCTGAATGCGGTCAATTCGCGCTTGCCAAAGCAAGGTTTCCCAGCACAAACTACAAAGCAGCAGCTCTCTCCTGGCAGAGGAAGTGCCATGCAGTGTTGCCCTGGCGAGATCGTGTTGCTACAGTGAGGCCCAGGGAAAACACACTGCCTAGAGAAATCCTAGCAAAGCCCTGTGTTTCCCCACAGGAATGTATGTCACTTTCAGTTCTTTGCCAGCAACGGAGCTCAGAGGCAACGTCAGACTGTGTGTATCTCAGGGAGAGAAAGAACACTGTGACTTCCCCCGTTCCTCTGACGAAAGCGGTTAGAGGGAGAAAAGCGTCCTTTGCTTTCGCTTTCCCGCAATGAGCTCGGCAGATCTGCCCTTCGCGAAGGGCCGTTTTCCCCCGGAGAACTGCCTCGCCGTAGCCCGGTTCTGGAAGTGGAACGAGTATGCAGTGTTAGCGTTCAGCTATTGTGAAGGCTCGCTTTGGCCCAGGGCAAACGAAGCGCCGGGGGAAATCTTAGCAGAGCCTGGCGCCTTTCCACGGTTCAAAGCGTGGAACTGCAGACTCTTTTGCAAAGAAGAGAGCGCCCAGGCAACAGCAGCCCGCACGTTTCTCAGTGAAAGGGAGAACTCCCTGACTTCATCCGGTCCTCTGAGCAAAGCAGGCAGAGGGAGAGAAACTTTCTTTCCTTCCTCTTTCCTGCCACGAATTCCTCATTTGCTCTTGCAAACGCAGGGCTTCTTCGGAAAAACTACGCCGCGGTGCAGGGATCCTTCCAGAGGAGCAACGACATAGTTTGAGCTGGAAGGGCTTGGCAGAGCAGCCGGGGAGAAAAGGCCTCTTGCTATTCTCTTTTCTTTCTGCCTGAATGCGGTCAATTCGCACTTGCCAAAGCAAGGTTTCCCAGCACAAACTACAAAGCAGCAGCTCTCTCCTGGCAGAGGAAGTGCCATGCAGTGTTGCCCTGGCGAGATCGTGTTGCTACAGTGAGGCCCAGGGAAAACACACTGCCTAGAGAAATCCTAGCAAAGCCCTGTGTTTCCCCACAGGAATGTATGTCACTTTCAGTTCTTTGCCAGCAACGGAGCTCAGAGGCAACGTCAGATTGTGTGTATCTCAGGGAGAGAAAGAACACTGTGACTTCCCCCGTTCCTCTGACGAAAGCGGTTAGAGGGAGAAAAGCGTCCTTTGCTTTCGCTTTCCCGCAATGAGCTCGGCAGATCTGCCCTTCGCGAAGGGCCGTTTTCCCCCGGAGAACTGCCTCGCCGTAGCCCCGTTCTGGAAGTGGAACGAGTATGCAGTGTTAGCGTTCAGCTATTGTGAAGGCTCGCTTTGGCCCAGGGCAAACGAAGCGCCGGGGGAAATCTTAGCAGAGCCCGGCGCCTTTCCACGGTTCAAAGCGTGGAACTGCAGACTCTTTTGCAGAGAAGAGAGCGCCCAGGCAACAGCAGCCCGCACGTTTCTCAGTGAAAGGGAGAACTCCCTGACTTCATCCGGTCCTCTGAGCAAAGCAGGCAGAGGGAGAGAAACTTTCTTTCCTTCCTCTTTCCTGCCACGAATTCCTCATTTGCTCTTGCAAACGCAGGGCTTCTTCGGAAAAACTACGCCGCGGTGCAGGGATCCTTCCAGAGGAGCAACGACATAGTTTGAGCTGGAAGGGCTTGGCAGAGCAGCCGGGGAGAAAAGGCCTCTTGCTATTCTCTTTTCTTTCTGCCTGAATGCGGTCAATTCGCACTTGCCAAAGCAAGGTTTCTCAGCACAAACTACAAAGCAGCAGCTCTCTCCTGGCAGAGGAAGTGCCATGCAGTGTTGCCCTGGCGAGATCGTGTTGCTACAGTGAGGCCCAGGGAAAACACACTGCCTAGAGAAATCCTAGCAAAGCCCTGTGTTTCCCCACAGGAATGTATGTCACTTTCAGTTCTTTGCCAGCAACGGAGCTCAGAGGCAACGTCAGACTGTGTGTATCTCAGGGAGAGAAAGAACACTGTGACTTCCCCCGTTCCTCTGACGAAAGCGGTTAGAGGGAGAAAAGCGTCCTTTGCTTTCGCTTTCCCGCAATGAGCTCGGCAGATCTGCCCTTCGCGAAGGGCCGTTTTCCCCCGGAGAACTGCCTCGCCGTAGCCCGGTTCTGGAAGTGGAACGAGTATGCAGTGTTAGCGTTCAGCTATTGTGAAGGCTCGCTTTGGCCCAGGGCAAACGAAGCGCCGGGGGAAATCTTAGCAGAGCCTGGCGCCTTTCCACGGTTCAAAGCGTGGAACTGCAGACTCTTTTGCAAAGAAGAGAGCGCCCAGGCAACAGCAGCCCGCACGTTTCTCAGTGAAAGGGAGAACTCCCTGACTTCATCCGGTCCTCTGAGCAAAGCAGGCAGAGGGAGAGAAACTTTCTTTCCTTCCTCTTTCCTGCCACGAATTCCTCATTTGCTCTTGCAAACGCAGGGCTTCTTCGGAAAAACTACGCCGCGGTGCAGGGATCCTTCCAGAGGAGCAACGACATAGTTTGAGCTGGAAGGGCTTGGCAGAGCAGCCGGGGAGAAAAGGCCTCTTGCTATTCTCTTTTCTTTCTGCCTGAATGCGGTCAATTCGCACTTGCCAAAGCAAGGTTTCCCAGCACAAACTACAAAGCAGCAGCTCTCTCCTGGCAGAGGAAGTGCCATGCAGTGTTGCCCTGGCGAGATCGTGTTGCTACAGTGAGGCCCAGGGAAAACACACTGCCTAGAGAAATCCTAGCAAAGCCCTGTGTTTCCCCACAGGAATGTATGTCACTTTCAGTTCTTTGCCAGCAACGGAGCTCAGAGGCAACGTCAGATTGTGTGTATCTCAGGGAGAGAAAGAACACTGTGACTTCCCCCGTTCCTCTGACGAAAGCGGTTAGAGGGAGAAAAGCGTCCTTTGCTTTCGCTTTCCCGCAATGAGCTCGGCAGATCTGCCCTTCGCGAAGGGCCGTTTTCCCCCGGAGAACTGCCTCGCCGTAGCCCCGTTCTGGAAGTGGAACGAGTATGCAGTGTTAGCGTTCAGCTATTGTGAAGGCTCGCTTTGGCCCAGGGCAAACGAAGCGCCGGGGGAAATCTTAGCAGAGCCCGGCGCCTTTCCACGGTTCAAAGCGTGGAACTGCAGACTCTTTTGCAGAGAAGAGAGCGCCCAGGCAACAGCAGCCCGCACGTTTCTCAGTGAAAGGGAGAACTCCCTGACTTCATCCGGTCCTCTGAGCAAAGCAGGCAGAGGGAGAGAAACTTTCTTTCCTTCCTCTTTCCTGCCACGAATTCCTCATTTGCTCTTGCAAACGCAGGGCTTCTTCGGAAAAACTACGCCGCGGTGCAGGGATCCTTCCAGAGGAGCAACGACATAGTTTGAGCTGGAAGGGCTTGGCAGAGCAGCCGGGGAGAAAAGGCCTCTTGCTATTCTCTTTTCTTTCTGCCTGAATGCGGTCAATTCGCACTTGCCAAAGCAAGGTTTCTCAGCACAAACTACAAAGCAGCAGCTCTCTCCTGGCAGAGGAAGTGCCATGCAGTGTTGCCCTGGCGAGATAGTGTTGCTACAGTGAGGCCCAGGGAAAACACACTGCCTAGAGAAATCCTAGCAAAGCCCTGTGTTTCCCCACAGGAATGTATGTCACTTTCAGTTCTTTGCCAGCAACGGAGCTCAGAGGCAACGTCAGACTGTGTGTATCTCAGGGAGAGAAAGAACACTGTGACTTCCCCCGTTCCTCTGACGAAAGCGGTTAGAGGGAGAAAAGCGTCCTTTGCTTTCGCTTTCCCGCAATGAGCTCGGCAGATCTGCCCTTCGCGAAGGGCCGTTTTCCCCCGGAGAACTGCCTCGCCGTAGCCCGGTTCTGGAAGTGGAACGAGTATGCAGTGTTAGCGTTCAGCTATTGTGAAGGCTCGCTTTGGCCCAGGGCAAACGAAGCGCCGGGGGAAATCTTAGCAGAGCCCGGCGCCTTTCCACGGTTCAAAGCGTGGAACTGCAGACTCTTTTGCAAAGAAGAGAGCGCCCAGGCAACAGCAGCCCGCACGTTTCTCAGTGAAAGGGAGAACTCCCTGACTTCATCCGGTCCTCTGAGCAAAGCAGGCAGAGGGAGAGAAACTTTCTTTCCTTCCTCTTTCCTGCCACGAATTCCTCATTTGCTCTTGCAAACGCAGGGCTTCTTCGGAAAAACTACGCCGCGGTGCAGGGATCCTTCCAGAGGAGCAACGACATAGTTTGAGCTGGAAGGGCTTGGCAGAGCAGCCGGGGAGAAAAGGCCTCTTGCTATTCTCTTTTCTTTCTGCCTGAATGCGGTCAATTCGCACTTGCCAAAGCAAGGTTTCCCAGCACAAACTACAAAGCAGCAGCTCTCTCCTGGCAGAGGAAGTGCCATGCAGTGTTGCCCTGGCGAGATCGTGTTGCTACAGTGAGGCCCAGGGAAAACACACTGCCTAGAGAAATCCTAGCAAAGCCCTGTGTTTCCCCACAGGAATGTATGTCACTTTCAGTTCTTTGCCAGCAACGGAGCTCAGAGGCAACGTCAGATTGTGTGTATCTCAGGGAGGGAAAGAACACTGTGACTTCCCCCGTTCCTCTGACGAAAGCGGTTAGAGGGAGAAAAGCGTCCTTTGCTTTCGCTTTCCCGCAATGAGCTCGGCAGATCTGCCCTTCGCGAAGGGCCGTTTTCCCCCGGAGAACTGCCTCGCCGTAGCCCGGTTCTGGAAGTGGAACGAGTATGCAGTGTTAGCGTTCAGCTATTGTGAAGGCTCGCTTTGGCCCAGGGCAAACGAAGCGCCGGGGAAAATCTTAGCAGAGCCCGGCGCCTTTCCACGGTTCAAAGCGTGGAACTGCAGACTCTTTTGCAAAGAAGAGAGCGCCCAGGCAACAGCAGCCTGCACGTTTCTCAGTGAAAGGGAGAACTCCCTGACTTCATCCGGTCCTCTGAGCAAAGCAGGCAGAGGGAGAGAAACTTTCTTTCCTTCCTCTTTCCTGCCACGAATTCCTCATTTGCTCTTGCAAACGCAGGGCTTCTTCGGAAAAACTACGCCGCGGTGCAGGGATCCTTCCAGAGGAGCAACGACATAGTTTGAGCTGGAAGGGCTTGGCAGAGCAGCCGGGGAGAAAAGGCCTCTTGCTATTCTCTTTTCTTTCTGCCTGAATGCGGTCAATTCGCACTTGCCAAAGCAAGGTTTCCCAGCACAAACTACAAAGCAGCAGCTCTCTCCTGGCAGAGGAAGTGCCATGCAGTGTTGCCCTGGCGAGATCGTGTTGCTACAGTGAGGCCCAGGGAAAACACACTGCCTAGAGAAATCCTAGCAAAGCCCTGTGTTTCCCCACAGGAATGTATGTCACTTTCAGTTCTTTGCCAGCAACGGAGCTCAGAGGCAACGTCAGATTGTGTGTATCTCAGGGAGAGAAAGAACACTGTGACTTCCCCCGTTCCTCTGACGAAAGCGGTTAGAGGGAGAAAAGCGTCCTTTGCTTTCGCTTTCCCGCAATGAGCTCGGCAGATCTGCCCTTCGCGAAGGGCCGTTTTCCCCCGGAGAACTGCCTCGCCGTAGCCCGGTTCTGGAAGTGGAACGAGTATGCAGTGTTAGCGTTCAGCTATTGTGAAGGCTCGCTTTGGCCCAGGGCAAACGAAGCGCCGGGGGAAATCTTAGCAGAGCCCGGCGCCTTTCCACGGTTCAAAGCGTGGAACTGCAGACTCTTTTGCAGAGAAGAGAGCGCCCAGGCAACAGCAGCCCGCACGTTTCTCAGTGAAAGGGAGAACTCCCTGACTTCATCCGGTCCTCTGAGCAAAGCAGGCAGAGGGAGAGAAACTTTCTTTCCTTCCTCTTTCCTGCCACGAATTCCTCATTTGCTCTTGCAAACGCAGGGCTTCTTCGGAAAAACTACGCCGCGGTGCAGGGATCCTTCCAGAGGAGCAACGACATAGTTTGAGCTGGAAGGGCTTGGCAGAGCAGCCGGGGAGAAAAGGCCTCTTGCTATTCTCTTTTCTTTCTGCCTGAATGCGGTCAATTCGCACTTGCCAAAGCAAGGTTTCTCAGCACAAACTACAAAGCAGCAGCTCTCTCCTGGCAGAGGAAGTGCCATGCAGTGTTGCCCTGGCGAGATAGTGTTGCTACAGTGAGGCCCAGGGAAAACACACTGCCTAGAGAAATCCTAGCAAAGCCCTGTGTTTCCCCACAGGAATGTATGTCACTTTCAGTTCTTTGCCAGCAACGGAGCTCAGAGGCAACGTCAGACTGTGTGTATCTCAGGGAGAGAAAGAACACTGTGACTTCCCCCGTTCCTCTGACGAAAGCGGTTAGAGGGAGAAAAGCGTCCTTTGCTTTCGCTTTCCCGCAATGAGCTCGGCAGATCTGCCCTTCGCGAAGGGCCGTTTTCCCCCGGAGAACTGCCTCGCCGTAGCCCGGTTCTGGAAGTGGAACGAGTATGCAGTGTTAGCGTTCAGCTATTGTGAAGGCTCGCTTTGGCCCAGGGCAAACGAAGCGCCGGGGGAAATCTTAGCAGAGCCTGGCGCCTTTCCACGGTTCAAAGCGTGGAACTGCAGACTCTTTTGCAAAGAAGAGAGCGCCCAGGCAACAGCAGCCCGCACGTTTCTCAGTGAAAGGGAGAACTCCCTGACTTCATCCGGTCCTCTGAGCAAAGCAGGCAGAGGGAGAGAAACTTTCTTTCCTTCCTCTTTCCTGCCACGAATTCCTCATTTGCTCTTGCAAACGCAGGGCTTCTTCGGAAAAACTACGCCGCGGTGCAGGGATCCTTCCAGAGGAGCAACGACATAGTTTGAGCTGGAAGGGCTTGGCAGAGCAGCCGGGGAGAAAAGGCCTCTTGCTATTCTCTTTTCTTTCTGCCTGAATGCGGTCAATTCGCACTTGCCAAAGCAAGGTTTCCCAGCACAAACTACAAAGCAGCAGCTCTCTCCTGGCAGAGGAAGTGCCATGCAGTGTTGCCCTGGCGAGATCGTGTTGCTACAGTGAGGCCCAGGGAAAACACACTGCCTAGAGAAATCCTAGCAAAGCCCTGTGTTTCCCCACAGGAATGTATGTCACTTTCAGTTCTTTGCCAGCAACGGAGCTCAGAGGCAACGTCAGATTGTGTGTATCTCAGGGAGAGAAAGAACACTGTGACTTCCCCCGTTCCTCTGACGAAAGCGGTTAGAGGGAGAAAAGCGTCCTTTGCTTTCGCTTTCCCGCAATGAGCTCGGCAGATCTGCCCTTCGCGAAGGGCCGTTTTCCCCCGGAGAACTGCCTCGCCGTAGCCCGGTTCTGGAAGTGGAACGAGTATGCAGTGTTAGCGTTCAGCTATTGTGAAGGCTCGCTTTGGCCCAGGGCAAACGAAGCGCCGGGGGAAATCTTAGCAGAGCCCGGCGCCTTTCCACGGTTCAAAGCGTGGAACTGCAGACTCTTTTGCAAAGAAGAGAGCGCCCAGGCAACAGCAGCCTGCACGTTTCTCAGTGAAAGGGAGAACTCCCTGACTTCATCCGGTCCTCTGAGCAAAGCAGGCAGAGGGAGAGAAACTTTCTTTCCTTCCTCTTTCCTGCCACGAATTCCTCATTTGCTCTTGCAAACGCAGGGCTTCTTCGGAAAAACTACGCCGCGGTGCAGGGATCCTTCCAGAGGAGCAACGACATAGTTTGAGCTGGAAGGGCTTGGCAGAGCAGCCGGGGAGAAAAGGCCTCTTGCTATTCTCTTTTCTTTCTGCCTGAATGCGGTCAATTCGCACTTGCCAAAGCAAGGTTTCTCAGCACAAACTACAAAGCAGCAGCTCTCTCCTGGCAGAGGAAGTGCCATGCAGTGTTGCCCTGGCGAGATAGTGTTGCTACAGTGAGGCCCAGGGAAAACACACTGCCTAGAGAAATCCTAGCAAAGCCCTGTGTTTCCCCACAGGAATGTATGTCACTTTCAGTTCTTTGCCAGCAACGGAGCTCAGAGGCAACGTCAGACTGTGTGTATCTCAGGGAGAGAAAGAACACTGTGACTTCCCCCGTTCCTCTGACGAAAGCGGTTAGAGGGTGAAAAGCGTCCTTTGCTTTCGCTTTCCCGCAATGAGCTCGGCAGATCTGCCCTTCGCGAAGGGCCGTTTTCCCCCGGAGAACTGCCTCGCCGTAGCCCGGTTCTGGAAGTGGAACGAGTATGCAGTGTTAGCGTTCAGCTATTGTGAAGGCTCGCTTTGGCCCAGGGCAAACGAAGCGCCGGGGGAAATCTTAGCAGAGCCTGGCGCCTTTCCACGGTTCAAAGCGTGGAACTGCAGACTCTTTTGCAAAGAAGAGAGCGCCCAGGCAACAGCAGCCCGCACGTTTCTCAGTGAAAGGGAGAACTCCCTGACTTCATCCGGTCCTCTGAGCAAAGCAGGCAGAGGGAGAGAAACTTTCTTTCCTTCCTCTTTCCTGCCACGAATTCCTCATTTGCTCTTGCAAACGCAGGGCTTCTTCGGAAAAACTACGCCGCGGTGCAGGGATCCTTCCAGAGGAGCAACGACATAGTTTGAGCTGGAAGGGCTTGGCAGAGCAGCCGGGGAGAAAAGGCCTCTTGCTATTCTCTTTTCTTTCTGCCTGAATGCGGTCAATTCGCACTTGCCAAAGCAAGGTTTCCCAGCACAAACTACAAAGCAGCAGCTCTCTCCTGGCAGAGGAAGTGCCATGCAGTGTTGCCCTGGCGAGATCGTGTTGCTACAGTGAGGCCCAGGGAAAACACACTGCCTAGAGAAATCCTAGCAAAGCCCTGTGTTTCCCCACAGGAATGTATGTCACTTTCAGTTCTTTGCCAGCAACGGAGCTCAGAGGCAACGTCAGATTGTGTGTATCTCAGGGAGAGAAAGAACACTGTGACTTCCCCCGTTCCTCTGACGAAAGCGGTTAGAGGGAGAAAAGCGTCCTTTGCTTTCGCTTTCCCGCAAGGAGCTCGGCAGATCTGCCCTTCGCGAAGGGCCGTTTTCCCCCGGAGAACTGCCTCGCCGTAGCCCGGTTCTGGAAGTGGAACGAGTATGCATTGTTAGCGTTCAGCTATTGTGAAGGCTCGCTTTGGCCCAGGGCAAACGAAGCGCCGGGGGAAATCTTAGCAGAGCCCGGCGCCTTTCCACGGTTCAAAGCGTAGAACTGCAGACTCTTTTGCAGAGAAGAGAGCGCCCAGGCAACAGCAGCCCGCACGTTTCTCAGTGAAAGGGAGAACTCCCTGACTTCATCCGGTCCTCTGAGCAAAGCAGGCAGAGGGAGAGAAACTTTCTTTCCTTCCTCTTTCCTGCCACGAATTCCTCATTTGCTCTTGCAAACGCAGGGCTTCTTCGGAAAAACTACGCCGCGGTGCAGGGATCCTTCCAGAGGAGCAACGACATAGTTTGAGCTGGAAGGGCTTGGCAGAGCAGCCGGGGAGAAAAGGCCTCTTGCTATTCTCTTTTCTTTCTGCCTGAATGCGGTCAATTCGCGCTTGCCAAAGCAAGGTTTCCCAGCACAAACTACAAAGCAGCAGCTCTCTCCTGGCAGAGGAAGTGCCATGCAGTGTTGCCCTGGCGAGATCGTGTTGCTACAGTGAGGCCCAGGGAAAACACACTGCCTAGAGAAATCCTAGCAAAGCCCTGTGTTTCCCCACAGGAATGTATGTCACTTTCAGTTCTTTGCCAGCAACGGAGCTCAGAGGCAACGTCAGACTGTGTGTATCTCAGGGAGAGAAAGAACACTGTGACTTCCCCCGTTCCTCTGACGAAAGCGGTTAGAGGGAGAAAAGCGTCCTTTGCTTTCGCTTTCCCGCAATGAGCTCGGCAGATCTGCCCTTCGCGAAGGGCCGTTTTCCCCCGGAGAACTGCCTCGCCGTAGCCCGGTTCTGGAAGTGGAACGAGTATGCAGTGTTAGCGTTCAGCTATTGTGAAGGCTCGCTTTGGCCCAGGGCAAACGAAGCGCCGGGGGAAATCTTAGCAGAGCCTGGCGCCTTTCCACGGTTCAAAGCGTGGAACTGCAGACTCTTTTGCAAAGAAGAGAGCGCCCAGGCAACAGCAGCCCGCACGTTTCTCAGTGAAAGGGAGAACTCCCTGACTTCATCCGGTCCTCTGAGCAAAGCAGGCAGAGGGAGAGAAACTTTCTTTCCTTCCTCTTTCCTGCCACGAATTCCTCATTTGCTCTTGCAAACGCAGGGCTTCTTCGGAAAAACTACGCCGCGGTGCAGGGATCCTTCCAGAGGAGCAACGACATAGTTTGAGCTGGAAGGGCTTGGCAGAGCAGCCGGGGAGAAAAGGCCTCTTGCTATTCTCTTTTCTTTCTGCCTGAATGCGGTCAATTCGCACTTGCCAAAGCAAGGTTTCCCAGCACAAACTACAAAGCAGCAGCTCTCTCCTGGCAGAGGAAGTGCCATGCAGTGTTGCCCTGGCGAGATCGTGTTGCTACAGTGAGGCCCAGGGAAAACACACTGCCTAGAGAAATCCTAGCAAAGCCCTGTGTTTCCCCACAGGAATGTATGTCACTTTCAGTTCTTTGCCAGCAACGGAGCTCAGAGGCAACGTCAGATTGTGTGTATCTCAGGGAGAGAAAGAACACTGTGACTTCCCCCGTTCCTCTGACGAAAGCGGTTAGAGGGAGAAAAGCGTCCTTTGCTTTCGCTTTCCCGCAATGAGCTCGGCAGATCTGCCCTTCGCGAAGGGCCGTTTTCCCCCGGAGAACTGCCTCGCCGTAGCCCGGTTCTGGAAGTGGAACGAGTATGCAGTGTTAGCGTTCAGCTATTGTGAAGGCTCGCTTTGGCCCAGGGCAAACGAAGCGCCGGGGGAAATCTTAGCAGAGCCCGGCGCCTTTCCACGGTTCAAAGCGTGGAACTGCAGACTCTTTTGCAAAGAAGAGAGCGCCCAGGCAACAGCAGCCTGCACGTTTCTCAGTGAAAGGGAGAACTCCCTGACTTCATCCGGTCCTCTGAGCAAAGCAGGCAGAGGGAGAGAAACTTTCTTTCCTTCCTCTTTCCTGCCACGAATTCCTCATTTGCTCTTGCAAACGCAGGGCTTCTTCGGAAAAACTACGCCGCGGTGCAGGGATCCTTCCAGAGGAGCAACGACATAGTTTGAGCTGGAAGGGCTTGGCAGAGCAGCCGGGGAGAAAAGGCCTCTTGCTATTCTCTTTTCTTTCTGCCTGAATGCGGTCAATTCGCACTTGCCAAAGCAAGGTTTCTCAGCACAAACTACAAAGCAGCAGCTCTCTCCTGGCAGAGGAAGTGCCATGCAGTGTTGCCCTGGCGAGATAGTGTTGCTACAGTGAGGCCCAGGGAAAACACACTGCCTAGAGAAATCCTAGCAAAGCCCTGTGTTTCCCCACAGGAATGTATGTCACTTTCAGTTCTTTGCCAGCAACGGAGCTCAGAGGCAACGTCAGACTGTGTGTATCTCAGGGAGAGAAAGAACACTGTGACTTCCCCCGTTCCTCTGACGAAAGCGGTTAGAGGGTGAAAAGCGTCCTTTGCTTTCGCTTTCCCGCAATGAGCTCGGCAGATCTGCCCTTCGCGAAGGGCCGTTTTCCCCCGGAGAACTGCCTCGCCGTAGCCCGGTTCTGGAAGTGGAACGAGTATGCAGTGTTAGCGTTCAGCTATTGTGAAGGCTCGCTTTGGCCCAGGGCAAACGAAGCGCCGGGGGAAATCTTAGCAGAGCCTGGCGCCTTTCCACGGTTCAAAGCGTGGAACTGCAGACTCTTTTGCAAAGAAGAGAGCGCCCAGGCAACAGCAGCCCGCACGTTTCTCAGTGAAAGGGAGAACTCCCTGACTTCATCCGGTCCTCTGAGCAAAGCAGGCAGAGGGAGAGAAACTTTCTTTCCTTCCTCTTTCCTGCCACGAATTCCTCATTTGCTCTTGCAAACGCAGGGCTTCTTCGGAAAAACTACGCCGCGGTGCAGGGATCCTTCCAGAGGAGCAACGACATAGTTTGAGCTGGAAGGGCTTGGCAGAGCAGCCGGGGAGAAAAGGCCTCTTGCTATTCTCTTTTCTTTCTGCCTGAATGCGGTCAATTCGCACTTGCCAAAGCAAGGTTTCCCAGCACAAACTACAAAGCAGCAGCTCTCTCCTGGCAGAGGAAGTGCCATGCAGTGTTGCCCTGGCGAGATCGTGTTGCTACAGTGAGGCCCAGGGAAAACACACTGCCTAGAGAAATCCTAGCAAAGCCCTGTGTTTCCCCACAGGAATGTATGTCACTTTCAGTTCTTTGCCAGCAACGGAGCTCAGAGGCAACGTCAGATTGTGTGTATCTCAGGGAGAGAAAGAACACTGTGACTTCCCCCGTTCCTCTGACGAAAGCGGTTAGAGGGAGAAAAGCGTCCTTTGCTTTCGCTTTCCCGCAATGAGCTCGGCAGATCTGCCCTTCGCGAAGGGCCGTTTTCCCCCGGAGAACTGCCTCGCCGTAGCCCGGTTCTGGAAGTGGAACGAGTATGCATTGTTAGCGTTCAGGTATTGTGAAGGCTCGCTTTGGCCCAGGGCAAACGAAGCGCCGGGGGAAATCTTAGCAGAGCCCGGCGCCTTTCCACGGTTCAAAGCGTAGAACTGCAGACTCTTTTGCAGAGAAGAGAGCGCCCAGGCAACAGCAGCCCGCACGTTTCTCAGTGAAAGGGAGAACTCCCTGACTTCATCCGGTCCTCTGAGCAAAGCAGGCAGAGGGAGAGAAACTTTCTTTCCTTCCTCTTTCCTGCCACGAATTCCTCATTTGCTCTTGCAAACGCAGGGCTTCTTCGGAAAAACTACGCCGCGGTGCAGGGATCCTTCCAGAGGAGCAACGACATAGTTTGAGCTGGAAGGGCTTGGCAGAGCAGCCGGGGAGAAAAGGCCTCTTGCTATTCTCTTTTCTTTCTGCCTGAATGCGGTCAATTCGCACTTGCCAAAGCAAGGTTTCTCAGCACAAACTACAAAGCAGCAGCTCTCTCCTGGCAGAGGAAGTGCCATGCAGTGTTGCCCTGGCGAGATCGTGTTGCTACAGTGAGGCCCAGGGAAAACACACTGCCTAGAGAAATCCTAGCAAAGCCCTGTGTTTCCCCACAGGAATGTATGTCACTTTCAGTTCTTTGCCAGCAACGGAGCTCAGAGGCAACGTCAGACTGTGTGTATCTCAGGGAGAGAAAGAACACTGTGACTTCCCCCGTTCCTCTGACGAAAGCGGTTAGAGGGAGAAAAGCGTCCTTTGCTTTCGCTTTCCCGCAATGAGCTCGGCAGATCTGCCCTTCGCGAAGGGCCGTTTTCCCCCGGAGAACTGCCTCGCCGTAGCCCGGTTCTGGAAGTGGAACGAGTATGCAGTGTTAGCGTTCAGCTATTGTGAAGGCTCGCTTTGGCCCAGGGCAAACGAAGCGCCGGGGGAAATCTTAGCAGAGCCTGGCGCCTTTCCACGGTTCAAAGCGTGGAACTGCAGACTCTTTTGCAAAGAAGAGAGCGCCCAGGCAACAGCAGCCCGCACGTTTCTCAGTGAAAGGGAGAACTCCCTGACTTCATCCGGTCCTCTGAGCAAAGCAGGCAGAGGGAGAGAAACTTTCTTTCCTTCCTCTTTCCTGCCACGAATTCCTCATTTGCTCTTGCAAACGCAGGGCTTCTTCGGAAAAACTACGCCGCGGTGCAGGGATCCTTCCAGAGGAGCAACGACATAGTTTGAGCTGGAAGGGCTTGGCAGAGCAGCCGGGGAGAAAAGGCCTCTTGCTATTCTCTTTTCTTTCTGCCTGAATGCGGTCAATTCGCACTTGCCAAAGCAAGGTTTCCCAGCACAAACTACAAAGCAGCAGCTCTCTCCTGGCAGAGGAAGTGCCATGCAGTGTTGCCCTGGCGAGATCGTGTTGCTACAGTGAGGCCCAGGGAAAACACACTGCCTAGAGAAATCCTAGCAAAGCCCTGTGTTTCCCCACAGGAATGTATGTCACTTTCAGTTCTTTGCCAGCAACGGAGCTCAGAGGCAACGTCAGATTGTGTGTATCTCAGGGAGAGAAAGAACACTGTGACTTCCCCCGTTCCTCTGACGAAAGCGGTTAGAGGGAGAAAAGCGTCCTTTGCTTTCGCTTTCCCGCAATGAGCTCGGCAGATCTGCCCTTCGCGAAGGGCCGTTTTCCCCCGGAGAACTGCCTCGCCGTAGCCCGGTTCTGGAAGTGGAACGAGTATGCAGTGTTAGCGTTCAGCTATTGTGAAGGCTCGCTTTGGCCCAGGGCAAACGAAGCGCCGGGGGAAATCTTAGCAGAGCCCGGCGCCTTTCCACGGTTCAAAGCGTGGAACTGCAGACTCTTTTGCAAAGAAGAGAGCGCCCAGGCAACAGCAGCCTGCACGTTTCTCAGTGAAAGGGAGAACTCCCTGACTTCATCCGGTCCTCTGAGCAAAGCAGGCAGAGGGAGAGAAACTTTCTTTCCTTCCTCTTTCCTGCCACGAATTCCTCATTTGCTCTTGCAAACGCAGGGCTTCTTCGGAAAAACTACGCCGCGGTGCAGGGATCCTTCCAGAGGAGCAACGACATAGTTTGAGCTGGAAGGGCTTGGCAGAGCAGCCGGGGAGAAAAGGCCTCTTGCTATTCTCTTTTCTTTCTGCCTGAATGCGGTCAATTCGCACTTGCCAAAGCAAGGTTTCTCAGCACAAACTACAAAGCAGCAGCTCTCTCCTGGCAGAGGAAGTGCCATGCAGTGTTGCCCTGGCGAGATAGTGTTGCTACAGTGAGGCCCAGGGAAAACACACTGCCTAGAGAAATCCTAGCAAAGCCCTGTGTTTCCCCACAGGAATGTATGTCACTTTCAGTTCTTTGCCAGCAACGGAGCTCAGAGGCAACGTCAGACTGTGTGTATCTCAGGGAGAGAAAGAACACTGTGACTTCCCCCGTTCCTCTGACGAAAGCGGTTAGAGGGTGAAAAGCGTCCTTTGCTTTCGCTTTCCCGCAATGAGCTCGGCAGATCTGCCCTTCGCGAAGGGCCGTTTTCCCCCGGAGAACTGCCTCGCCGTAGCCCGGTTCTGGAAGTGGAACGAGTATGCATTGTTAGCGTTCAGCTATTGTGAAGGCTCGCTTTGGCCCAGGGCAAACGAAGCGCCGGGGGAAATCTTAGCAGAGCCCGGCGCCTTTCCACGGTTCAAAGCGTAGAACTGCAGACTCTTTTGCAGAGAAGAGAGCGCCCAGGCAACAGCAGCCCGCACGTTTCTCAGTGAAAGGGAGAACTCCCTGACTTCATCCGGTCCTCTGAGCAAAGCAGGCAGAGGGAGAGAAACTTTCTTTCCTTCCTCTTTCCTGCCACGAATTCCTCATTTGCTCTTGCAAACGCAGGGCTTCTTCGGAAAAACTACGCCGCGGTGCAGGGATCCTTCCAGAGGAGCAACGACATAGTTTGAGCTGGAAGGGCTTGGCAGAGCAGCCGGGGAGAAAAGGCCTCTTGCTATTCTCTTTTCTTTCTGCCTGAATGCGGTCAATTCGCACTTGCCAAAGCAAGGTTTCTCAGCACAAACTACAAAGCAGCAGCTCTCTCCTGGCAGAGGAAGTGCCATGCAGTGTTGCCCTGGCGAGATCGTGTTGCTACAGTGAGGCCCAGGGAAAACACACTGCCTAGAGAAATCCTAGCAAAGCCCTGTGTTTCCCCACAGGAATGTATGTCACTTTCAGTTCTTTGCCAGCAACGGAGCTCAGAGGCAACGTCAGACTGTGTGTATCTCAGGGAGAGAAAGAACACTGTGACTTCCCCCGTTCCTCTGACGAAAGCGGTTAGAGGGAGAAAAGCGTCCTTTGCTTTCGCTTTCCCGCAATGAGCTCGGCAGATCTGCCCTTCGCGAAGGGCCGTTTTCCCCCGGAGAACTGCCTCGCCGTAGCCCGGTTCTGGAAGTGGAACGAGTATGCAGTGTTAGCGTTCAGCTATTGTGAAGGCTCGCTTTGGCCCAGGGCAAACGAAGCGCCGGGGGAAATCTTAGCAGAGCCTGGCGCCTTTCCACGGTTCAAAGCGTGGAACTGCAGACTCTTTTGCAAAGAAGAGAGCGCCCAGGCAACAGCAGCCCGCACGTTTCTCAGTGAAAGGGAGAACTCCCTGACTTCATCCGGTCCTCTGAGCAAAGCAGGCAGAGGGAGAGAAACTTTCTTTCCTTCCTCTTTCCTGCCACGAATTCCTCATTTGCTCTTGCAAACGCAGGGCTTCTTCGGAAAAACTACGCCGCGGTGCAGGGATCCTTCCAGAGGAGCAACGACATAGTTTGAGCTGGAAGGGCTTGGCAGAGCAGCCGGGGAGAAAAGGCCTCTTGCTATTCTCTTTTCTTTCTGCCTGAATGCGGTCAATTCGCACTTGCCAAAGCAAGGTTTCCCAGCACAAACTACAAAGCAGCAGCTCTCTCCTGGCAGAGGAAGTGCCATGCAGTGTTGCCCTGGCGAGATCGTGTTGCTACAGTGAGGCCCAGGGAAAACACACTGCCTAGAGAAATCCTAGCAAAGCCCTGTGTTTCCCCACAGGAATGTATGTCACTTTCAGTTCTTTGCCAGCAACGGAGCTCAGAGGCAACGTCAGATTGTGTGTATCTCAGGGAGAGAAAGAACACTGTGACTTCCCCCGTTCCTCTGACGAAAGCGGTTAGAGGGAGAAAAGCGTCCTCTGCTTTCGCTTTCCCGCAATGAGCTCGGCAGATCTGCCCTTCGCGAAGGGCCGTTTTCCCCCGGAGAACTGCCTCGCCGTAGCCCGGTTCTGGAAGTGGAACGAGTATGCAGTGTTAGCGTTCAGCTATTGTGAAGGCTCGCTTTGGCCCAGGGCAAACGAAGCGCCGGGGGAAATCTTAGCAGAGCCCGGCGCCTTTCCACGGTTCAAAGCGTGGAACTGCAGACTCTTTTGCAAAGAAGAGAGCGCCCAGGCAACAGCAGCCTGCACGTTTCTCAGTGAAAGGGAGAACTCCCTGACTTCATCCGGTCCTCTGAGCAAAGCAGGCAGAGGGAGAGAAACTTTCTTTCCTTCCTCTTTCCTGCCACGAATTCCTCATTTGCTCTTGCAAACGCAGGGCTTCTTCGGAAAACTACGCCGCGGTGCAGGGATCCTTCCAGAGGAGCAACGACATAGTTTGAGCTGGAAGGGCTTGGCAGAGCAGCCGGGGAGAAAAGGCCTCTTGCTATTCTCTTTTCTTTCTGCCTGAATGCGGTCAATTCGCACTTGCCAAAGCAAGGTTTCTCAGCACAAACTACAAAGCAGCAGCTCTCTCCTGGCAGAGGAAGTGCCATGCAGTGTTGCCCTGGCGAGATAGTGTTGCTACAGTGAGGCCCAGGGAAAACACACTGCCTAGAGAAATCCTAGCAAAGCCCTGTGTTTCCCCACAGGAATGTATGTCACTTTCAGTTCTTTGCCAGCAACGGAGCTCAGAGGCAACGTCAGACTGTGTGTATCTCAGGGAGAGAAAGAACACTGTGACTTCCCCCGTTCCTCTGACGAAAGCGGTTAGAGGGTGAAAAGCGTCCTTTGCTTTCGCTTTCCCGCAATGAGCTCGGCAGATCTGCCCTTCGCGAAGGGCCGTTTTCCCCCGGAGAACTGCCTCGCCGTAGCCCGGTTCTGGAAGTGGAACGAGTATGCAGTGTTAGCGTTCAGCTATTGTGAAGGCTCGCTTTGGCCCAGGGCAAACGAAGCGCCGGGGGAAATCTTAGCAGAGCCTGGCGCCTTTCCACGGTTCAAAGCGTGGAACTGCAGACTCTTTTGCAAAGAAGAGAGCGCCCAGGCAACAGCAGCCCGCACGTTTCTCAGTGAAAGGGAGAACTCCCTGACTTCATCCGGTCCTCTGAGCAAAGCAGGCAGAGGGAGAGAAACTTTCTTTCCTTCCTCTTTCCTGCCACGAATTCCTCATTTGCTCTTGCAAACGCAGGGCTTCTTCGGAAAAACTACGCCGCGGTGCAGGGATCCTTCCAGAGGAGCAACGACATAGTTTGAGCTGGAAGGGCTTGGCAGAGCAGCCGGGGAGAAAAGGCCTCTTGCTATTCTCTTTTCTTTCTGCCTGAATGCGGTCAATTCGCACTTGCCAAAGCAAGGTTTCCCAGCACAAACTACAAAGCAGCAGCTCTCTCCTGGCAGAGGAAGTGCCATGCAGTGTTGCCCTGGCGAGATAGTGTTGCTACAGTGAGGCCCAGGGAAAACACACTGCCTAGAGAAATCCTAGCAAAGCCCTGTGTTTCCCCACAGGAATGTATGTCACTTTCAGTTCTTTGCCAGCAACGGAGCTCAGAGGCAACGTCAGATTGTGTGTATCTCAGGGAGAGAAAGAACACTGTGACTTCCCCCGTTCCTCTGACGAAAGCGGTTAGAGGGTGAAAAGCGTCCTTTGCTTTCGCTTTCCCGCAATGAGCTCGGCAGATCTGCCCTTCGCGAAGGGCCGTTTTCCCCCGGAGAACTGCCTCGCCGTAGCCCGGTTCTGGAAGTGGAACGAGTATGCATTGTTAGCGTTCAGCTATTGTGAAGGCTCGCTTTGGCCCAGGGCAAACGAAGCGCCGGGGGAAATCTTAGCAGAGCCCGGCGCCTTTCCACGGTTCAAAGCGTAGAACTGCAGACTCTTTTGCAGAGAAGAGAGCGCCCAGGCAACAGCAGCCCGCACGTTTCTCAGTGAAAGGGAGAACTCCCTGACTTCATCCGGTCCTCTGAGCAAAGCAGGCAGAGGGAGAGAAACTTTCTTTCCTTCCTCTTTCCTGCCACGAATTCCTCATTTGCTCTTGCAAACGCAGGGCTTCTTCGGAAAAACTACGCCGCGGTGCAGGGATCCTTCCAGAGGAGCAACGACATAGTTTGAGCTGGAAGGGCTTGGCAGAGCAGCCGGGGAGAAAAGGCCTCTTGCTATTCTCTTTTCTTTCTGCCTGAATGCGGTCAATTCGCACTTGCCAAAGCAAGGTTTCTCAGCACAAACTACAAAGCAGCAGCTCTCTCCTGGCAGAGGAAGTGCCATGCAGTGTTGCCCTGGCGAGATAGTGTTGCTACAGTGAGGCCCAGGGAAAACACACTGCCTAGAGAAATCCTAGCAAAGCCCTGTGTTTCCCCACAGGAATGTATGTCACTTTCAGTTCTTTGCCAGCAACGGAGCTCAGAGGCAACGTCAGACTGTGTGTATCTCAGGGAGAGAAAGAACACTGTGACTTCCCCCGTTCCTCTGACGAAAGCGGTTAGAGGGTGAAAAGCGTCCTTTGCTTTCGCTTTCCCGCAATGAGCTCGGCAGATCTGCCCTTCGCGAAGGGCCGTTTTCCCCCGGAGAACTGCCTCGCCGTAGCCCGGTTCTGGAAGTGGAACGAGTATGCAGTGTTAGCGTTCAGCTATTGTGAAGGCTCGCTTTGGCCCAGGGCAAACGAAGCGCCGGGGGAAATCTTAGCAGAGCCTGGCGCCTTTCCACGGTTCAAAGCGTGGAACTGCAGACTCTTTTGCAAAGAAGAGAGCGCCCAGGCAACAGCAGCCCGCACGTTTCTCAGTGAAAGGGAGAACTCCCTGACTTCATCCGGTCCTCTGAGCAAAGCAGGCAGAGGGAGAGAAACTTTCTTTCCTTCCTCTTTCCTGCCACGAATTCCTCATTTGCTCTTGCAAACGCAGGGCTTCTTCGGAAAAACTACGCCGCGGTGCAGGGATCCTTCCAGAGGAGCAACGACATAGTTTGAGCTGGAAGGGCTTGGCAGAGCAGCCGGGGAGAAAAGGCCTCTTGCTATTCTCTTTTCTTTCTGCCTGAATGCGGTCAATTCGCACTTGCCAAAGCAAGGTTTCCCAGCACAAACTACAAAGCAGCAGCTCTCTCCTGGCAGAGGAAGTGCCATGCAGTGTTGCCCTGGCGAGATCGTGTTGCTACAGTGAGGCCCAGGGAAAACACACTGCCTAGAGAAATCCTAGCAAAGCCCTGTGTTTCCCCACAGGAATGTATGTCACTTTCAGTTCTTTGCCAGCAACGGAGCTCAGAGGCAACGTCAGATTGTGTGTATCTCAGGGAGAGAAAGAACACTGTGACTTCCCCCGTTCCTCTGACGAAAGCGGTTAGAGGGAGAAAAGCGTCCTTTGCTTTCGCTTTCCCGCAATGAGCTCGGCAGATCTGCCCTTCGCGAAGGGCCGTTTTCCCCCGGAGAACTGCCTCGCCGTAGCCCGGTTCTGGAAGTGGAACGAGTATGCATTGTTAGCGTTCAGCTATTGTGAAGGCTCGCTTTGGCCCAGGGCAAACGAAGCGCCGGGGGAAATCTTAGCAGAGCCCGGCGCCTTTCCACGGTTCAAAGCGTAGAACTGCAGACTCTTTTGCAGAGAAGAGAGCGCCCAGGCAACAGCAGCCCGCACGTTTCTCAGTGAAAGGGAGAACTCCCTGACTTCATCCGGTCCTCTGAGCAAAGCAGGCAGAGGGAGAGAAACTTTCTTTCCTTCCTCTTTCCTGCCACGAATTCCTCATTTGCTCTTGCAAACGCAGGGCTTCTTCGGAAAAACTACGCCGCGGTGCAGGGATCCTTCCAGAGGAGCAACGACATAGTTTGAGCTGGAAGGGCTTGGCAGAGCAGCCGGGGAGAAAAGGCCTCTTGCTATTCTCTTTTCTTTCTGCCTGAATGCGGTCAATTCGCACTTGCCAAAGCAAGGTTTCTCAGCACAAACTACAAAGCAGCAGCTCTCTCCTGGCAGAGGAAGTGCCATGCAGTGTTGCCCTGGCGAGATAGTGTTGCTACAGTGAGGCCCAGGGAAAACACACTGCCTAGAGAAATCCTAGCAAAGCCCTGTGTTTCCCCACAGGAATGTATGTCACTTTCAGTTCTTTGCCAGCAACGGAGCTCAGAGGCAACGTCAGACTGTGTGTATCTCAGGGAGAGAAAGAACACTGTGACTTCCCCCGTTCCTCTGACGAAAGCGGTTAGAGGGTGAAAAGCGTCCTTTGCTTTCGCTTTCCCGCAATGAGCTCGGCAGATCTGCCCTTCGCGAAGGGCCGTTTTCCCCCGGAGAACTGCCTCGCCGTAGCCCGGTTCTGGAAGTGGAACGAGTATGCAGTGTTAGCGTTCAGCTATTGTGAAGGCTCGCTTTGGCCCAGGGCAAACGAAGCGCCGGGGGAAATCTTAGCAGAGCCTGGCGCCTTTCCACGGTTCAAAGCGTGGAACTGCAGACTCTTTTGCAAAGAAGAGAGCGCCCAGGCAACAGCAGCCCGCACGTTTCTCAGTGAAAGGGAGAACTCCCTGACTTCATCCGGTCCTCTGAGCAAAGCAGGCAGAGGGAGAGAAACTTTCTTTCCTTCCTCTTTCCTGCCACGAATTCCTCATTTGCTCTTGCAAACGCAGGGCTTCTTCGGAAAAACTACGCCGCGGTGCAGGGATCCTTCCAGAGGAGCAACGACATAGTTTGAGCTGGAAGGGCTTGGCAGAGCAGCTGGGGAGAAAAGGCCTCTTGCTATTCTCTTTTCTTTCTGCCTGAATGCGGTCAATTCGCACTTGCCAAAGCAAGGTTTCCCAGCACAAACTACAAAGCAGCAGCTCTCTCCTGGCAGAGGAAGTGCCATGCAGTGTTGCCCTGGCGAGATCGTGTTGCTACAGTGAGGCCCAGGGAAAACACACTGCCTAGAGAAATCCTAGCAAAGCCCTGTGTTTCCCCACAGGAATGTATGTCACTTTCAGTTCTTTGCCAGCAACGGAGCTCAGAGGCAACGTCAGATTGTGTGTATCTCAGGGAGAGAAAGAACACTGTGACTTCCCCCGTTCCTCTGACGAAAGCGGTTAGAGGGAGAAAAGCGTCCTTTGCTTTCGCTTTCCCGCAATGAGCTCGGCAGATCTGCCCTTCGCGAAGGGCCGTTTTCCCCCGGAGAACTGCCTCGCCGTAGCCCGGTTCTGGAAGTGGAACGAGTATGCATTGTTAGCGTTCAGCTATTGTGAAGGCTCGCTTTGGCCCAGGGCAAACGAAGCGCCGGGGGAAATCTTAGCAGAGCCCGGCGCCTTTCCACGGTTCAAAGCGTAGAACTGCAGACTCTTTTGCAGAGAAGAGAGCGCCCAGGCAACAGCAGCCCGCACGTTTCTCAGTGAAAGGGAGAACTCCCTGACTTCATCCGGTCCTCTGAGCAAAGCAGGCAGAGGGAGAGAAACTTTCTTTCCTTCCTCTTTCCTGCCACGAATTCCTCATTTGCTCTTGCAAACGCAGGGCTTCTTCGGAAAAACTACGCCGCGGTGCAGGGATCCTTCCAGAGGAGCAACGACATAGTTTGAGCTGGAAGGGCTTGGCAGAGCAGCCGGGGAGAAAAGGCCTCTTGCTATTCTCTTTTCTTTCTGCCTGAATGCGGTCAATTCGCGCTTGCCAAAGCAAGGTTTCCCAGCACAAACTACAAAGCAGCAGCTCTCTCCTGGCAGAGGAAGTGCCATGCAGTGTTGCCCTGGCGAGATCGTGTTGCTACAGTGAGGCCCAGGGAAAACACACTGCCTAGAGAAATCCTAGCAAAGCCCTGTGTTTCCCCACAGGAATGTATGTCACTTTCAGTTCTTTGCCAGCAACGGAGCTCAGAGGCAACGTCAGACTGTGTGTATCTCAGGGAGAGAAAGAACACTGTGACTTCCCCCGTTCCTCTGACGAAAGCGGTTAGAGGGAGAAAAGCGTCCTTTGCTTTCGCTTTCCCGCAATGAGCTCGGCAGATCTGCCCTTCGCGAAGGGCCGTTTTCCCCCGGAGAACTGCCTCGCCGTAGCCCGGTTCTGGAAGTGGAACGAGTATGCAGTGTTAGCGTTCAGCTATTGTGAAGGCTCGCTTTGGCCCAGGGCAAACGAAGCGCCGGGGGAAATCTTAGCAGAGCCTGGCGCCTTTCCACGGTTCAAAGCGTGGAACTGCAGACTCTTTTGCAAAGAAGAGAGCGCCCAGGCAACAGCAGCCCGCACGTTTCTCAGTGAAAGGGAGAACTCCCTGACTTCATCCGGTCCTCTGAGCAAAGCAGGCAGAGGGAGAGAAACTTTCTTTCCTTCCTCTTTCCTGCCACGAATTCCTCATTTGCTCTTGCAAACGCAGGGCTTCTTCGGAAAAACTACGCCGCGGTGCAGGGATCCTTCCAGAGGAGCAACGACATAGTTTGAGCTGGAAGGGCTTGGCAGAGCAGCCGGGGAGAAAAGGCCTCTTGCTATTCTCTTTTCTTTCTGCCTGAATGCGGTCAATTCGCACTTGCCAAAGCAAGGTTTCCCAGCACAAACTACAAAGCAGCAGCTCTCTCCTGGCAGAGGAAGTGCCATGCAGTGTTGCCCTGGCGAGATCGTGTTGCTACAGTGAGGCCCAGGGAAAACACACTGCCTAGAGAAATCCTAGCAAAGCCCTGTGTTTCCCCACAGGAATGTATGTCACTTTCAGTTCTTTGCCAGCAACGGAGCTCAGAGGCAACGTCAGATTGTGTGTATCTCAGGGAGAGAAAGAACACTGTGACTTCCCCCGTTCCTCTGACGAAAGCGGTTAGAGGGAGAAAAGCGTCCTTTGCTTTCGCTTTCCCGCAATGAGCTCGGCAGATCTGCCCTTCGCGAAGGGCCGTTTTCCCCCGGAGAACTGCCTCGCCGTAGCCCGGTTCTGGAAGTGGAACGAGTATGCAGTGTTAGCGTTCAGCTATTGTGAAGGCTCGCTTTGGCCCAGGGCAAACGAAGCGCCGGGGGAAATCTTAGCAGAGCCCGGCGCCTTTCCACGGTTCAAAGCGTAGAACTGCAGACTCTTTTGCAGAGAAGAGAGCGCCCAGGCAACAGCAGCCCGCACGTTTCTCAGTGAAAGGGAGAACTCCCTGACTTCATCCGGTCCTCTGAGCAAAGCAGGCAGAGGGAGAGAAACTTTCTTTCCTTCCTCTTTCCTGCCACGAATTCCTCATTTGCTCTTGCAAACGCAGGGCTTCTTCGGAAAAACTACGCCGCGGTGCAGGGATCCTTCCAGAGGAGCAACGACATAGTTTGAGCTGGAAGGGCTTGGCAGAGCAGCCGGGGAGAAAAGGCCTCTTGCTATTCTCTTTTCTTTCTGCCTGAATGCGGTCAATTCGCGCTTGCCAAAGCAAGGTTTCCCAGCACAAACTACAAAGCAGCAGCTCTCTCCTGGCAGAGGAAGTGCCATGCAGTGTTGCCCTGGCGAGATCGTGTTGCTACAGTGAGGCCCAGGGAAAACACACTGCCTAGAGAAATCCTAGCAAAGCCCTGTGTTTCCCCACAGGAATGTATGTCACTTTCAGTTCTTTGCCAGCAACGGAGCTCAGAGGCAACGTCAGACTGTGTGTATCTCAGGGAGAGAAAGAACACTGTGACTTCCCCCGTTCCTCTGACGAAAGCGGTTAGAGGGAGAAAAGCGTCCTTTGCTTTCGCTTTCCCGCAATGAGCTCGGCAGATCTGCCCTTCGCGAAGGGCCGTTTTCCCCCGGAGAACTGCCTCGCCGTAGCCCGGTTCTGGAAGTGGAACGAGTATGCAGTGTTAGCGTTCAGCTATTGTGAAGGCTCGCTTTGGCCCAGGGCAAACGAAGCGCCGGGGGAAATCTTAGCAGAGCCTGGCGCCTTTCCACGGTTCAAAGCGTGGAACTGCAGACTCTTTTGCAAAGAAGAGAGCGCCCAGGCAACAGCAGCCCGCACGTTTCTCAGTGAAAGGGAGAACTCCCTGACTTCATCCGGTCCTCTGAGCAAAGCAGGCAGAGGGAGAGAAACTTTCTTTCCTTCCTCTTTCCTTCCACGAATTCCTCATTTGCTCTTGCAAACGCAGGGCTTCTTCGGAAAAACTACGCCGCGGTGCAGGGATCCTTCCAGAGGAGCAACGACATAGTTTGAGCTGGAAGGGCTTGGCAGAGCAGCCGGGGAGAAAAGGCCTCTTGCTATTCTCTTTTCTTTCTGCCTGAATGCGGTCAATTCGCACTTGCCAAAGCAAGGTTTCCCAGCACAAACTACAAAGCAGCAGCTCTCTCCTGGCAGAGGAAGTGCCATGCAGTGTTGCCCTGGCGAGATCGTGTTGCTACAGTGAGGCCCAGGGAAAACACACTGCCTAGAGAAATCCTAGCAAAGCCCTGTGTTTCCCCACAGGAATGTATGTCACTTTCAGTTCTTTGCCAGCAACGGAGCTCAGAGGCAACGTCAGATTGTGTGTATCTCAGGGAGAGAAAGAACACTGTGACTTCCCCCGTTCCTCTGACGAAAGCGGTTAGAGGGAGAAAAGCGTCCTTTGCTTTCGCTTTCCCGCAATGAGCTCGGCAGATCTGCCCTTCGCGAAGGGCCGTTTTCCCCCGGAGAACTGCCTCGCCGTAGCCCGGTTCTGGAAGTGGAACGAGTATGCAGTGTTAGCGTTCAGCTATTGTGAAGGCTCGCTTTGGCCCAGGGCAAACGAAGCGCCGGGGGAAATCTTAGCAGAGCCCGGCGCCTTTCCACGGTTCAAAGCGTGGAACTGCAGACTCTTTTGCAAAGAAGAGAGCGCCCAGGCAACAGCAGCCTGCACGTTTCTCAGTGAAAGGGAGAACTCCCTGACTTCATCCGGTCCTCTGAGCAAAGCAGGCAGAGGGAGAGAAACTTTCTTTCCTTCCTCTTTCCTGCCACGAATTCCTCATTTGCTCTTGCAAACGCAGGGCTTCTTCGGAAAAACTACGCCGCGGTGCAGGGATCCTTCCAGAGGAGCAACGACATAGTTTGAGCTGGAAGGGCTTGGCAGAGCAGCCGGGGAGAAAAGGCCTCTTGCTATTCTCTTTTCTTTCTGCCTGAATGCGGTCAATTCGCACTTGCCAAAGCAAGGTTTCTCAGCACAAACTACAAAGCAGCAGGTCTCTCCTGGCAGAGGAAGTGCCATGCAGTGTTGCCCTGGCGAGATAGTGTTGCTACAGTGAGGCCCAGGGAAAACACACTGCCTAGAGAAATCCTAGCAAAGCCCTGTGTTTCCCCACAGGAATGTATGTCACTTTCAGTTCTTTGCCAGCAACGGAGCTCAGAGGCAACGTCAGACTGTGTGTATCTCAGGGAGAGAAAGAACACTGTGACTTCCCCCGTTCCTCTGACGAAAGCGGTTAGAGGGAGAAAAGCGTCCTTTGCTTTCGCTTTCCCGCAATGAGCTCGGCAGATCTGCCCTTCGCGAAGGGCCGTTTTCCCCCGGAGAACTGCCTCGCCGTAGCCCGGTTCTGGAAGTGGAACGAGTATGCAGTGTTAGCGTTCAGCTATTGTGAAGGCTCGCTTTGGCCCAGGGCAAACGAAGCGCCGGGGGAAATCTTAGCAGAGCCTGGCGCCTTTCCACGGTTCAAAGCGTGGAACTGCAGACTCTTTTGCAAAGAAGAGAGCGCCCAGGCAACAGCAGCCCGCACGTTTCTCAGTGAAAGGGAGAACTCCCTGACTTCATCCGGTCCTCTGAGCAAAGCAGGCAGAGGGAGAGAAACTTTCTTTCCTTCCTCTTTCCTGCCACGAATTCCTCATTTGCTCTTGCAAACGCAGGGCTTCTTCGGAAAAACTACGCCGCGGTGCAGGGATCCTTCCAGAGGAGCAACGACATAGTTTGAGCTGGAAGGGCTTGGCAGAGCAGCCGGGGAGAAAAGGCCTCTTGCTATTCTCTTTTCTTTCTGCCTGAATGCGGTCAATTCGCACTTGCCAAAGCAAGGTTTCCCAGCACAAACTACAAAGCAGCAGCTCTCTCCTGGCAGAGGAAGTGCCATGCAGTGTTGCCCTGGCGAGATCGTGTTGCTACAGTGAGGCCCAGGGAAAACACACTGCCTAGAGAAATCCTAGCAAAGCCCTGTGTTTCCCCACAGGAATGTATGTCACTTTCAGTTCTTTGCCAGCAACGGAGCTCAGAGGCAACGTCAGACTGTGTGTATCTCAGGGAGAGAAAGAACACTGTGACTTCCCCCGTTCCTCTGACGAAAGCGGTTAGAGGGAGAAAAGCGTCCTTTGCTTTCGCTTTCCCGCAATGAGCTCGGCAGATCTGCCCTTCGCGAAGGGCCGTTTTCCCCCGGAGAACTGCCTCGCCGTAGCCCGGTTCTGGAAGTGGAACGAGTATGCAGTGTTAGCGTTCAGCTATTGTGAAGGCTCGCTTTGGCCCAGGGCAAACGAAGCGCCGGGGGAAATCTTAGCAGAGCCTGGCGCCTTTCCACGGTTCAAAGCGTGGAACTGCAGACTCTTTTGCAAAGAAGAGAGCGCCCAGGCAACAGCAGCCCGCACGTTTCTCAGTGAAAGGGAGAACTCCCTGACTTCATCCGGTCCTCTGAGCAAAGCAGGCAGAGGGAGAGAAACTTTCTTTCCTTCCTCTTTCCTTCCACGAATTCCTCATTTGCTCTTGCAAACGCAGGGCTTCTTCGGAAAAACTACGCCGCGGTGCAGGGATCCTTCCAGAGGAGCAACGACATAGTTTGAGCTGGAAGGGCTTGGCAGAGCAGCCGGGGAGAAAAGGCCTCTTGCTATTCTCTTTTCTTTCTGCCTGAATGCGGTCAATTCGCACTTGCCAAAGCAAGGTTTCCCAGCACAAACTACAAAGCAGCAGCTCTCTCCTGGCAGAGGAAGTGCCATGCAGTGTTGCCCTGGCGAGATCGTGTTGCTACAGTGAGGCCCAGGGAAAACACACTGCCTAGAGAAATCCTAGCAAAGCCCTGTGTTTCCCCACAGGAATGTATGTCACTTTCAGTTCTTTGCCAGCAACGGAGCTCAGAGGCAACGTCAGATTGTGTGTATCTCAGGGAGAGAAAGAACACTGTGACTTCCCCCGTTCCTCTGACGAAAGCGGTTAGAGGGAGAAAAGCGTCCTTTGCTTTCGCTTTCCCGCAATGAGCTCGGCAGATCTGCCCTTCGCGAAGGGCCGTTTTCCCCCGGAGAACTGCCTCGCCGTAGCCCGGTTCTGGAAGTGGAACGAGTATGCAGTGTTAGCGTTCAGCTATTGTGAAGGCTCGCTTTGGCCCAGGGCAAACGAAGCGCCGGGGGAAATCTTAGCAGAGCCCGGCGCCTTTCCACGGTTCAAAGCGTGGAACTGCAGACTCTTTTGCAAAGAAGAGAGCGCCCAGGCAACAGCAGCCTGCACGTTTCTCAGTGAAAGGGAGAACTCCCTGACTTCATCCGGTCCTCTGAGCAAAGCAGGCAGAGGGAGAGAAACTTTCTTTCCTTCCTCTTTCCTGCCACGAATTCCTCATTTGCTCTTGCAAACGCAGGGCTTCTTCGGAAAAACTACGCCGCGGTGCAGGGATCCTTCCAGAGGAGCAACGACATAGTTTGAGCTGGAAGGGCTTGGCAGAGCAGCCGGGGAGAAAAGGCCTCTTGCTATTCTCTTTTCTTTCTGCCTGAATGCGGTCAATTCGCACTTGCCAAAGCAAGGTTTCTCAGCACAAACTACAAAGCAGCAGGTCTCTCCTGGCAGAGGAAGTGCCATGCAGTGTTGCCCTGGCGAGATAGTGTTGCTACAGTGAGGCCCAGGGAAAACACACTGCCTAGAGAAATCCTAGCAAAGCCCTGTGTTTCCCCACAGGAATGTATGTCACTTTCAGTTCTTTGCCAGCAACGGAGCTCAGAGGCAACGTCAGACTGTGTGTATCTCAGGGAGAGAAAGAACACTGTGACTTCCCCCGTTCCTCTGACGAAAGCGGTTAGAGGGAGAAAAGCGTCCTTTGCTTTCGCTTTCCCGCAATGAGCTCGGCAGATCTGCCCTTCGCGAAGGGCCGTTTTCCCCCGGAGAACTGCCTCGCCGTAGCCCGGTTCTGGAAGTGGAACGAGTATGCAGTGTTAGCGTTCAGCTATTGTGAAGGCTCGCTTTGGCCCAGGGCAAACGAAGCGCCGGGGGAAATCTTAGCAGAGCCTGGCGCCTTTCCACGGTTCAAAGCGTGGAACTGCAGACTCTTTTGCAAAGAAGAGAGCGCCCAGGCAACAGCAGCCCGCACGTTTCTCAGTGAAAGGGAGAACTCCCTGACTTCATCCGGTCCTCTGAGCAAAGCAGGCAGAGGGAGAGAAACTTTCTTTCCTTCCTCTTTCCTGCCACGAATTCCTCATTTGCTCTTGCAAACGCAGGGCTTCTTCGGAAAAACTACGCCGCGGTGCAGGGATCCTTCCAGAGGAGCAACGACATAGTTTGAGCTGGAAGGGCTTGGCAGAGCAGCCGGGGAGAAAAGGCCTCTTGCTATTCTCTTTTCTTTCTGCCTGAATGCGGTCAATTCGCACTTGCCAAAGCAAGGTTTCCCAGCACAAACTACAAAGCAGCAGCTCTCTCCTGGCAGAGGAAGTGCCATGCAGTGTTGCCCTGGCGAGATCGTGTTGCTACAGTGAGGCCCAGGGAAAACACACTGCCTAGAGAAATCCTAGCAAAGCCCTGTGTTTCCCCACAGGAATGTATGTCACTTTCAGTTCTTTGCCAGCAACGGAGCTCAGAGGCAACGTCAGACTGTGTGTATCTCAGGGAGAGAAAGAACACTGTGACTTCCCCCGTTCCTCTGACGAAAGCGGTTAGAGGGAGAAAAGCGTCCTTTGCTTTCGCTTTCCCGCAATGAGCTCGGCAGATCTGCCCTTCGCGAAGGGCCGTTTTCCCCCGGAGAACTGCCTCGCCGTAGCCCGGTTCTGGAAGTGGAACGAGTATGCAGTGTTAGCGTTCAGCTATTGTGAAGGCTCGCTTTGGCCCAGGGCAAACGAAGCGCCGGGGGAAATCTTAGCAGAGCCTGGCGCCTTTCCACGGTTCAAAGCGTGGAACTGCAGACTCTTTTGCAAAGAAGAGAGCGCCCAGGCAACAGCAGCCCGCACGTTTCTCAGTGAAAGGGAGAACTCCCTGACTTCATCCGGTCCTCTGAGCAAAGCAGGCAGAGGGAGAGAAACTTTCTTTCCTTCCTCTTTCCTGCCACGAATTCCTCATTTGCTCTTGCAAACGCAGGGCTTCTTCGGAAAAACTACGCCGCGGTGCAGGGATCCTTCCAGAGGAGCAACGACATAGTTTGAGCTGGAAGGGCTTGGCAGAGCAGCCGGGGAGAAAAGGCCTCTTGCTATTCTCTTTTCTTTCTGCCTGAATGCGGTCAATTCGCACTTGCCAAAGCAAGGTTTCCCAGCACAAACTACAAAGCAGCAGCTCTCTCCTGGCAGAGGAAGTGCCATGCAGTGTTGCCCTGGCGAGATCGTGTTGCTACAGTGAGGCCCAGGGAAAACACACTGCCTAGAGAAATCCTAGCAAAGCCCTGTGTTTCCCCACAGGAATGTATGTCACTTTCAGTTCTTTGCCAGCAACGGAGCTCAGAGGCAACGTCAGATTGTGTGTATCTCAGGGAGAGAAAGAACACTGTGACTTCCCCCGTTCCTCTGACGAAAGCGGTTAGAGGGAGAAAAGCGTCCTTTGCTTTCGCTTTCCCGCAATGAGCTCGGCAGATCTGCCCTTCGCGAAGGGCCGTTTTCCCCCGGAGAACTGCCTCGCCGTAGCCCGGTTCTGGAAGTGGAACGAGTATGCAGTGTTAGCGTTCAGCTATTGTGAAGGCTCGCTTTGGCCCAGGGCAAACGAAGCGCCGGGGGAAATCTTAGCAGAGCCCGGCGCCTTTCCACGGTTCAAAGCGTGGAACTGCAGACTCTTTTGCAAAGAAGAGAGCGCCCAGGCAACAGCAGCCTGCACGTTTCTCAGTGAAAGGGAGAACTCCCTGACTTCATCCGGTCCTCTGAGCAAAGCAGGCAGAGGGAGAGAAACTTTCTTTCCTTCCTCTTTCCTGCCACGAATTCCTCATTTGCTCTTGCAAACGCAGGGCTTCTTCGGAAAAACTACGCCGCGGTGCAGGGATCCTTCCAGAGGAGCAACGACATAGTTTGAGCTGGAAGGGCTTGGCAGAGCAGCCGGGGAGAAAAGGCCTCTTGCTATTCTCTTTTCTTTCTGCCTGAATGCGGTCAATTCGCACTTGCCAAAGCAAGGTTTCTCAGCACAAACTACAAAGCAGCAGGTCTCTCCTGGCAGAGGAAGTGCCATGCAGTGTTGCCCTGGCGAGATAGTGTTGCTACAGTGAGGCCCAGGGAAAACACACTGCCTAGAGAAATCCTAGCAAAGCCCTGTGTTTCCCCACAGGAATGTATGTCACTTTCAGTTCTTTGCCAGCAACGGAGCTCAGAGGCAACGTCAGACTGTGTGTATCTCAGGGAGAGAAAGAACACTGTGACTTCCCCCGTTCCTCTGACGAAAGCGGTTAGAGGGAGAAAAGCGTCCTTTGCTTTCGCTTTCCCGCAATGAGCTCGGCAGATCTGCCCTTCGCGAAGGGCCGTTTTCCCCCGGAGAACTGCCTCGCCGTAGCCCGGTTCTGGAAGTGGAACGAGTATGCAGTGTTAGCGTTCAGCTATTGTGAAGGCTCGCTTTGGCCCAGGGCAAACGAAGCGCCGGGGGAAATCTTAGCAGAGCCTGGCGCCTTTCCACGGTTCAAAGCGTGGAACTGCAGACTCTTTTGCAAAGAAGAGAGCGCCCAGGCAACAGCAGCCCGCACGTTTCTCAGTGAAAGGGAGAACTCCCTGACTTCATCCGGTCCTCTGAGCAAAGCAGGCAGAGGGAGAGAAACTTTCTTTCCTTCCTCTTTCCTGCCACGAATTCCTCATTTGCTCTTGCAAACGCAGGGCTTCTTCGGAAAAACTACGCCGCGGTGCAGGGATCCTTCCAGAGGAGCAACGACATAGTTTGAGCTGGAAGGGCTTGGCAGAGCAGCCGGGGAGAAAAGGCCTCTTGCTATTCTCTTTTCTTTCTGCCTGAATGCGGTCAATTCGCACTTGCCAAAGCAAGGTTTCCCAGCACAAACTACAAAGCAGCAGCTCTCTCCTGGCAGAGGAAGTGCCATGCAGTGTTGCCCTGGCGAGATCGTGTTGCTACAGTGAGGCCCAGGGAAAACACACTGCCTAGAGAAATCCTAGCAAAGCCCTGTGTTTCCCCACAGGAATGTATGTCACTTTCAGTTCTTTGCCAGCAACGGAGCTCAGAGGCAACGTCAGACTGTGTGTATCTCAGGGAGAGAAAGAACACTGTGACTTCCCCCGTTCCTCTGACGAAAGCGGTTAGAGGGAGAAAAGCGTCCTTTGCTTTCGCTTTCCCGCAATGAGCTCGGCAGATCTGCCCTTCGCGAAGGGCCGTTTTCCCCCGGAGAACTGCCTCGCCGTAGCCCGGTTCTGGAAGTGGAACGAGTATGCAGTGTTAGCGTTCAGCTATTGTGAAGGCTCGCTTTGGCCCAGGGCAAACGAAGCGCCGGGGGAAATCTTAGCAGAGCCTGGCGCCTTTCCACGGTTCAAAGCGTGGAACTGCAGACTCTTTTGCAAAGAAGAGAGCGCCCAGGCAACAGCAGCCCGCACGTTTCTCAGTGAAAGGGAGAACTCCCTGACTTCATCCGGTCCTCTGAGCAAAGCAGGCAGAGGGAGAGAAACTTTCTTTCCTTCCTCTTTCCTGCCACGAATTCCTCATTTGCTCTTGCAAACGCAGGGCTTCTTCGGAAAAACTACGCCGCGGTGCAGGGATCCTTCCAGAGGAGCAACGACATAGTTTGAGCTGGAAGGGCTTGGCAGAGCAGCCGGGGAGAAAAGGCCTCTTGCTATTCTCTTTTCTTTCTGCCTGAATGCGGTCAATTCGCACTTGCCAAAGCAAGGTTTCCCAGCACAAACTACAAAGCAGCAGCTCTCTCCTGGCAGAGGAAGTGCCATGCAGTGTTGCCCTGGCGAGATCGTGTTGCTACAGTGAGGCCCAGGGAAAACACACTGCCTAGAGAAATCCTAGCAAAGCCCTGTGTTTCCCCACAGGAATGTATGTCACTTTCAGTTCTTTGCCAGCAACGGAGCTCAGAGGCAACGTCAGATTGTGTGTATCTCAGGGAGAGAAAGAACACTGTGACTTCCCCCGTTCCTCTGACGAAAGCGGTTAGAGGGAGAAAAGCGTCCTTTGCTTTCGCTTTCCCGCAATGAGCTCGGCAGATCTGCCCTTCGCGAAGGGCCGTTTTCCCCCGGAGAACTGCCTCGCCGTAGCCCGGTTCTGGAAGTGGAACGAGTATGCAGTGTTAGCGTTCAGCTATTGTGAAGGCTCGCTTTGGCCCAGGGCAAACGAAGCGCCGGGGGAAATCTTAGCAGAGCCCGGCGCCTTTCCACGGTTCAAAGCGTGGAACTGCAGACTCTTTTGCAAAGAAGAGAGCGCCCAGGCAACAGCAGCCTGCACGTTTCTCAGTGAAAGGGAGAACTCCCTGACTTCATCCGGTCCTCTGAGCAAAGCAGGCAGAGGGAGAGAAACTTTCTTTCCTTCCTCTTTCCTGCCACGAATTCCTCATTTGCTCTTGCAAACGCAGGGCTTCTTCGGAAAAACTACGCCGCGGTGCAGGGATCCTTCCAGAGGAGCAACGACATAGTTTGAGCTGGAAGGGCTTGGCAGAGCAGCCGGGGAGAAAAGGCCTCTTGCTATTCTCTTTTCTTTCTGCCTGAATGCGGTCAATTCGCACTTGCCAAAGCAAGGTTTCTCAGCACAAACTACAAAGCAGCAGGTCTCTCCTGGCAGAGGAAGTGCCATGCAGTGTTGCCCTGGCGAGATAGTGTTGCTACAGTGAGGCCCAGGGAAAACACACTGCCTAGAGAAATCCTAGCAAAGCCCTGTGTTTCCCCACAGGAATGTATGTCACTTTCAGTTCTTTGCCAGCAACGGAGCTCAGAGGCAACGTCAGACTGTGTGTATCTCAGGGAGAGAAAGAACACTGTGACTTCCCCCGTTCCTCTGACGAAAGCGGTTAGAGGGAGAAAAGCGTCCTTTGCTTTCGCTTTCCCGCAATGAGCTCGGCAGATCTGCCCTTCGCGAAGGGCCGTTTTCCCCCGGAGAACTGCCTCGCCGTAGCCCGGTTCTGGAAGTGGAACGAGTATGCAGTGTTAGCGTTCAGCTATTGTGAAGGCTCGCTTTGGCCCAGGGCAAACGAAGCGCCGGGGGAAATCTTAGCAGAGCCTGGCGCCTTTCCACGGTTCAAAGCGTGGAACTGCAGACTCTTTTGCAAAGAAGAGAGCGCCCAGGCAACAGCAGCCCGCACGTTTCTCAGTGAAAGGGAGAACTCCCTGACTTCATCCGGTCCTCTGAGCAAAGCAGGCAGAGGGAGAGAAACTTTCTTTCCTTCCTCTTTCCTGCCACGAATTCCTCATTTGCTCTTGCAAACGCAGGGCTTCTTCGGAAAAACTACGCCGCGGTGCAGGGATCCTTCCAGAGGAGCAACGACATAGTTTGAGCTGGAAGGGCTTGGCAGAGCAGCCGGGGAGAAAAGGCCTCTTGCTATTCTCTTTTCTTTCTGCCTGAATGCGGTCAATTCGCACTTGCCAAAGCAAGGTTTCCCAGCACAAACTACAAAGCAGCAGCTCTCTCCTGGCAGAGGAAGTGCCATGCAGTGTTGCCCTGGCGAGATCGTGTTGCTACAGTGAGGCCCAGGGAAAACACACTGCCTAGAGAAATCCTAGCAAAGCCCTGTGTTTCCCCACAGGAATGTATGTCACTTTCAGTTCTTTGCCAGCAACGGAGCTCAGAGGCAACGTCAGACTGTGTGTATCTCAGGGAGAGAAAGAACACTGTGACTTCCCCCGTTCCTCTGACGAAAGCGGTTAGAGGGAGAAAAGCGTCCTTTGCTTTCGCTTTCCCGCAATGAGCTCGGCAGATCTGCCCTTCGCGAAGGGCCGTTTTCCCCCGGAGAACTGCCTCGCCGTAGCCCGGTTCTGGAAGTGGAACGAGTATGCAGTGTTAGCGTTCAGCTATTGTGAAGGCTCGCTTTGGCCCAGGGCAAACGAAGCGCCGGGGGAAATCTTAGCAGAGCCTGGCGCCTTTCCACGGTTCAAAGCGTGGAACTGCAGACTCTTTTGCAAAGAAGAGAGCGCCCAGGCAACAGCAGCCCGCACGTTTCTCAGTGAAAGGGAGAACTCCCTGACTTCATCCGGTCCTCTGAGCAAAGCAGGCAGAGGGAGAGAAACTTTCTTTCCTTCCTCTTTCCTTCCACGAATTCCTCATTTGCTCTTGCAAACGCAGGGCTTCTTCGGAAAAACTACGCCGCGGTGCAGGGATCCTTCCAGAGGAGCAACGACATAGTTTGAGCTGGAAGGGCTTGGCAGAGCAGCCGGGGAGAAAAGGCCTCTTGCTATTCTCTTTTCTTTCTGCCTGAATGCGGTCAATTCGCACTTGCCAAAGCAAGGTTTCCCAGCACAAACTACAAAGCAGCAGCTCTCTCCTGGCAGAGGAAGTGCCATGCAGTGTTGCCCTGGCGAGATCGTGTTGCTACAGTGAGGCCCAGGGAAAACACACTGCCTAGAGAAATCCTAGCAAAGCCCTGTGTTTCCCCACAGGAATGTATGTCACTTTCAGTTCTTTGCCAGCAACGGAGCTCAGAGGCAACGTCAGATTGTGTGTATCTCAGGGAGAGAAAGAACACTGTGACTTCCCCCGTTCCTCTGACGAAAGCGGTTAGAGGGAGAAAAGCGTCCTTTGCTTTCGCTTTCCCGCAATGAGCTCGGCAGATCTGCCCTTCGCGAAGGGCCGTTTTCCCCCGGAGAACTGCCTCGCCGTAGCCCGGTTCTGGAAGTGGAACGAGTATGCAGTGTTAGCGTTCAGCTATTGTGAAGGCTCGCTTTGGCCCAGGGCAAACGAAGC